>NC_139717.1:41911510-42536510 GCF_964188405.1 Protomyctophum parallelum | reverse complement strand
AGGCCAATAAGGTGGCTAGTGGAGCGAGACGTGAACTACCAGGGGAAGGGTCACTCTGGCCACCGCATATAGTAAGAGTAACAGATCTAGAGGTTAGAAACGATCAATAAGGGCATGGATGGACTCTGTGGTTTATCCTATTCTGACCGGGCACCCATTTTGGTGTTGGCATCATGTTATGCTTTAGCTATTGAAGAATAGCAGATCTACAAGCTCATATCGCGCCACCGAGTGGCGCGATACGAGCTTGTAGGTCTGCTATTTTTGAAAAATCGAAGAACGACTGACATTTTTTAGAATCTGATCTCAGGTCAGAATGGGTTAATCAGACCAATGTGTGTCCAGTGGAAACCTCGTATGAATCTGATCTCAGGTCAGAATGGGATAAACAGAGAAGGACGCAGAGCTCCCAGCATGTTTTCAACAGTCTGTCATGCGGTACGGTACGCCTGTTGCACTAAATGTGTGGCTTGTTGCCCCCTGTCCTGTATCTGCAATATGTATCTGTATACTACTGTATCTCTTCTTTTACCTGTAACATTGTCACGATATACAGTAGTAGTAGTAGTAATCAAGAACATTACACAAGATCAAGTCTACGGAAATTTGGTTTTCAGGAGAGATTTTCCAGAATAGGCTATGGACGCCTTCATTTCCAAACAGGATATTGACTGGACTGCCATGAAATGTGCTGTGCATGTTTACGCTCCCTATAGAGGACTAAGCACCAGCCATACTTCAAGAGATATTGAATATAGCAGAATCGACAAGCTCAAACAGGTTGCGTTCATTGTGAGATTGTATAGATCTGCCTTTTTTTGTGCTATTTTAACACCTTATCTGCATAGTGGGGCGTTTAGACTCTTTAGTCTTATTCTAGCCGAATCTTCACCTTTAGTCCAAAGTGGAGGCTTTGAATCAGTGACTGCAGTACTACTGTTAAATCTCAAAGCTCATCCAGCAGCCTCATCCCATCCCATCATCCGACCTCATCCTTTCTCTCAGCTACCTTCTGTTCCTTCAGACCAGCATGCTGCTAGTGTAGAAGTACAGCACATAGGGCTGGTATAGAACAGTGGTTTTCAAACGTGTTAGCTTGTGACCCAAAAGAGAAATGTCTCTCCCCCGGCTACTAGTAAATAGCTACTAGTGAAAATATCTACTAGTGAAAATAGACTATCTACAAGCTCACAACATGAATAAATATCTAACTCCCGTTCCCTGCCGGTGTTTATACACTAACCTTTGAAGAATCACGGCGTCACAATTGAAACTCCATTTCATGAAAGTCCACCTGAAAATAGTCCCATCGTTTGTTTGAATCAGGGATTCCACCACCGCGGCGATGTGAAACATAAATGGAACGGATCAAGCGGAAAGCGGCCGACACGCACCGCAGGCAGTGCATTGAGCCTCAGGAATCCAGCGCCCGCGGGGTTTTTTTTTTGCATTCTGACCTGAGATCAGATTCATACGAGGTTTCCACTGGACACACACTGGTCTGATTAACCCATTCTGACCTGAGATCAGATTCTAAAAAAATGTCAGTCGTTCTTCGATTTTTCAAAAAATAGCAGATCTACAAGCTCGTATCGCGCCACTCGGTGGCGCGATATGAGCTTGTAGATCTGCTATTTTTCAATAGCTAAAGCATAACATGATGCCGACACCAAAATGGGTGCCCGGTCAGAATGGGTTAAAAGTTAACAAAAACGGCAAATTAAACAAAAGGCAGGTTTAGCGTGTTCCGCAGGGAAAGACAATGGGAAAAAAGACGGGTTTAGCGTGTTCCGCAGTCAAACAAACATTTGTCTTCTACATTTTATTTTATTTCTTCATGAAATTAATTAAAGAATCTTTGAATTTTGTTTTTAATTCATGAAATGTTTAGCTTTTTTGGGGAATGTATTTGTATGTATTTTATGTTTTTTTTATGTTTTGAAATAATTATTAAAAACAAAATGTCGTAAACAAAATACATAAAGATTTGTCCGCGACCCACCAATGGGACTCGAGTGCCGACCCCAGTGATTGGGAACCAGTGATGTAGATTAGAAGGACCAGCATAGGGCTGGTAGTGTAGTTAGGATTTTTTTTTAAATTACACATATATTTGTTATCATATATCAACGAATTGATACAGTATGGAGCTATGTCCAGAGTCCGGGCAGAGGCCTTTTGTGGCGGTTCTGGAAAACCGTGTGTCCGGCCGACTCGAGGCCGGGCACTGCATTCCCTGTGGTGGTGGTGTGAAACGCGTGTGTCGAATTTGAAGTCGGTGGGGCAAACTGTTCTCGAGTTACGCAGATTACAGACGTACACACGTAGACTTAATTGGTGCATATGGATAGATATTTGAAGTCATATAGCCCAGGCCTAGCCCAGCACATCCCTGGTGGTGAGGCTCTGCCTGTAGGCCATCTAAATAGCTCTCCTATACTGTATATGTGGCCTGCATGATGGAGCTCTGGCCAAGCCGCCAAGCTGAGAGCTTATAGCAGGAGAAGAACTGCTTAGCGGCGCAAAACTATGGCTGAGTCCCTCACAGCTGCACTAATCAGATGTGTTACGAGCAGGAATCATGAAGCATATCGCCACACCGGATTACCACACCATTTTTGTTCCATAGGGATATAGTACTGAAGTTGGGCAGAGAGACCTCCTATCTCCATATTGTAACTGCGTTTCTCTCGTAAATGAACACCCTGCTTGATACATACTACAGCATCTTCATGCACTTCCCATTGCAGTCGGAACTGCAGCATCACTCCCAATCTTCCGCCGTAGTCTGAAAACCCACCTTTTCAGACTCCATCATGGCCCATAGCACTTACCCTAACCCCTTAGATAGCATTTCTGTAGACTTAGATAGCATTTGATACAGACTTATAGCATGTTATGTAGACAGCACTATAATTGCATTGTATATAGTCATAGCACGCCATAGTACATATGTATAGCATAGTAGTATATATGTATAGTTTATATGTATAGTTTCATTGTATAGATATTCCACTGTTACTTTCTTAGCTTACGCATGTTTCATGATAAATGCTGTTATGTGATGTATTCCCATGCTTTTTGTTCTTGCTTAATGTAAGTCGCTCTGGATTAAGAGCGTCTGCTAAATGCCTAAATTGTATATTGTAAATTGTAGCATCGCGCAAAAGCATGAAAGGTAGCAGATCGAAACGCAGCCCGTCTCCGACAGAGACGATATGGTTTCTACTACTGGGAAGTAGTAGACCAGTAGTGTGTGTGTGTGTGTGTGTGTGTGTGTGTGTGTGTGTGTGTGTACTACAAATGAATGATGAGAAAGCAAGCCTATAGACATTGTCAGGTTCTAATTTCAGGTTTTAATTTCACTGAGTCCCTGACTCAGCTGACACGGAGTCGGGACTACCTGAAACTACTAGGGATGGATTGATGACGGATGACAGACAGACAGACAGACAGACAGACAGACAGACAGACAGACAGACAGACAGAAAGTCAGTCATTCGGGGTGAGTGTTTATTTAGAGGACACCAGAGCACAGTAACAACAGGTGAGCCCCTTTCGTGAAGTGAAAGGAAACACATTTCCACGAGTGGACCTTTCGACAGCGTCAGCCAGGTGTGCCCTAATTTTAACGTGCAGATCATGCAACAGCTACACTCTCCAGCGAACCGCGCCGGCGGAGCTGGAGACAAAGAGCCCGTATAGAAGTCAACACACAGTCTCTCTCTCTCTCTCACACACATATAATCTGAGCATGCGTCTGCGATCTTCAATCGCCATGGCGACAGGCGTTGGCCACCAAATGCTAGTATACTATACAGCATCCCCCCGGAGAGCTCGGCTCCTCTCGTTTAACGAGAGGATGCGGGGACGGCAGGAAATTAATCAAAGCGGTGAGAGAGAGAGAGAGAGCGAGAGAGATGGATTGAGAGAGAGAGGGCGCGCGGGCACAAACACGAGAACAAAAGAGCCACAGAGACGGCCGATATAAAGGGATGATCGACCATCGCGGGGGGGGGGGAGTCCCACGGCACGGCGACCACGACACAGCTGCATCACTGTCACCCCCCCCCCCCCCTCCCCTCTGTCCAAACTTGGCACCGCCATGAATGCCCTGCCCGTGTCCTCCTCCTCCCCGGAGCGCTCTCTCTCTCTCAACTAATACATCATTAGCATGCCATGCACCCCCCCACCCCCCCCTCCCCTCCACATCTCCCCTTCTCTCCCCCTGCAAGGGCAACCAGCTCTCTCTCTCTCTCTCGCATCGCACATAAAGATGCTTCATATACTCTGTTTATGCAGCAGCGGGGGTATAGCTAGCTATATCTTGTAATCCGTCACACAAACGCTGCAAAGCCATGTCGCAGGCAGCGCCGGCATTTAAACATTAAACATTAAAGCCAGATGGTATATGAAAACAGCAGATCTATACAAGCTCACAATGCAACACAGTATGTGACGCATTGTGAGCTTGTAGATCGGCTGTTTTCGGTGCATGCGTGACACCCCCGTCCCCCGCTGCACGAACCCGAGTATCAATTAGGCTTTTATATACGTCAAGGCTCCGGTTTCATATACTGCCGACTCAGGCATTGAGCGAGCGCTGGTTCTCTGATAGGTCTGTACATACATCCATCTGTCCAACACGCACGCACACACACACACACACACACACACCCAAACCCTCCAGTGTTCTGTCCTCCTCCCCCCAGAGCAGGTCTCCTACCTGACTTTGAACTCGGCGAGCTGCGGCGGCTGCGCGGCGCCGGGCTCGGCGCAGTAGATCTGGGGGAAGTAGAAGCGATGAGACTGCAGGTTGATGTCCATGACGGCGGCGGCGCGCGGCGCCCGCCTCCACCACTACTCGCCGACTACTACACGACACAAGCCGACGCACACACGCTATACGCAGCTCAAGAGGCTGCCGGCTTCGGCGACAACAACACAAAAGACGGCGCGAGATTTCCTTTTCCTGCCTCACTGTGTCTTTATCTCTCGATGACGACGACGACGTCTTTTTTTTTTGTGTCGTCTGACGGAGTTACGTCGAGAGCCTCGAGAAGGTCGGAGTTCAGCGATCCGGGCATCCCGGGGAACGTGTCCTCTGAGTGGTCCGCGGGGGAGCTAGAGGAGTGCTTACCATCAGGCAGGCATCTCCCCCTCCCCTCCCCTCTCTCTCTCTCTCTCTCTCTCTCCTCAATCACCTCTACCGCCCACCGCCGTTAAGGCACACTAACCTATTTCCCCACTAGTAGCAGTCAGCCCACTCAGCTGGATGGACAGAGATGAGTCCGATAGACGACGGAACGCGATTCAGAGCGGTGGAGAAAATCCCATTGCCTCTCTGGGTAACCGATGGTGATGATGCTGATGATGCATCCTTTGGACCGCGGAGAAGAGGAACGGCAGGGGAGAAAGATGAGCGAGAGAGAGAGAGAGGTGGGAGAAAGGAAAAAGGAAGCAAATTGAGAGGGGGTTGAAAAGAGGAGAGACACTCTCCCAGCCACACGTATAGAGCGAGAGAGAGAGAGAGAGAGAGAGAGAGAGAGAAGACTGGACGGTAGACGAGATGAGAGAGAGAGAGTCCACTCCTGAGATGGAGAGAGGGGGAAAAAAAGAGGGAGGGAAGATGAGAGAAACGGAGAGACTGAGAGAAATTCCCGCTGCTGCGAGGCGTTGCCCCCACACTGCCGCTCTCTCTCTCTCTCTCTCTCTCTCTCTCTCTCTCTCTGTCTCATTGGATTACCTCCACCCCCTACATCCTCCTCTCCCCTCCCTCTCTCTTCCTCTCCTCCTCCTCCCCTCCCAGCTGTGATGAGAGAGTGCTGGGCGGCCGGCCCCAGAGGCTGCTGGTACTGCCCTTCCCCCCTCCCCCCGCGCTCTCTCCTCTCCTCTCCTCTCCTCTCCTCTCCTCTCCTCTCCTCTCCTCTCCTCTCCGACACCTGATTGGCTGAGAGGCACGGATGCATAAGCACGTGTTGGAAAGAGGGACGAGATGGAGAGACAGAGACAGAGACAGAGACAGAGAGAGAGAGAGAGAGAGAGAGAGAGAGACAGGGGAGGAGTGACAGACGTTAATTCATCTGATGGCTCCAGTCCGTCTGCTCTCATATCTGATAGTAGATGCTGCTACGCCCGCATGCACACACACACACACACACACACACACACACACACACACACACACACACACACACACACACACACACACACACACACACACACACACACACACACACACACACACACACACACACACACACACACACACACACACACACACACACACACACACACACACACACACACACACACACACACACACACACACACACACACACACAGAGAGAGAGAAAATTCTTATAATGTCTCTTCATAGCCAGAAGGGAGGGGACACAGGTGGCAAGAGAAATGAAGCAATTCCATTCTACAGAGTGGTATAGTGAATGTAACACAAACACAATATTATCTGACACATAATATTAATAATAGGAACGGCCGCTATACTGACACAGTTCCGTTGACATTTATAACCAAATAAACGACTTAATCTTGTTGATGTAGGTTAGTCGAATAATCTTCTTATTTATCAATGAATTGCACTAGAGTTTATATAATCGGCTAAGTGGATTCACCGGTAGTCTGATTAATCATTCGCCCTGCATTATTGTTGTATACAATGGTGGTTTACAGAGAATACAGAAAATTGCCAATCTTCACATGGCCTAACTGTAAAATCCCTTAAGAACCTGTTTTGCACGTCGTCATTATGACCGTATACGTGTCATGCAACACGATGTAGCGACGCGTTGCATTACGATCAGCTATTTTTTTGCTATCTTTATAATCTTTAATATCCTAAAGTGCCATGCGGATGGATTAAAGTTCTCAGTCGCCATGACTGATTTCAGTCTTTTTGATTCCATATCCCATTCTGACCGGGCACCCATTTTGGTGTCGGCATCATGTTATGCTTTAGCTATTTAAAAATAGCAGATCTACAAGCTCATATCGCGCCACCGAGTGGCGCGATACGAGCTTGTAGGTCTGCTATTTTAGAAAAATCGAAGAACGACTGACATTTTTAGAATCTGATCTCAGGTCAGAATGGGTTCATCAGGACCAGTGTGTGTCCGGCGGAAACCTCGTATGAATCTGATCTCAGGTCAGAATGGGATATAGAAGCCATCGCCATCACATTGAGAGCTTGTAGATCGTCTGTTTTCGGTTATTATTTTAGAGCATTTGATGTGGTCAAACTATAGCAATATGCTGCAGCATCTTCCATAAAATCTGTAATAGTCTCGGTCAGATATCTCATATGAAAGCAAAGGTTTAAAGCCTCAATCTGTGATTTTTTTGTCTGTACAGTAGCGGTTTTGTAACTATAAGGTTTTGGACATACAGTATAACATGGTTTTGGACATACAGTATAAGGTTATCAGCCACCATGCAGTGAAAATATATGGTTGCCGTCGAGACTCGTGCAGAAACCTTGTATGTCCATATTTCATCTCTGTATGGGTTTTTCCGTAAATCAATGCCCTTCATCGCACAAGAGTGTCGCAAACAATTGTGAAAATAGCCGATCTATAGCTGCAGGTTGTAGATCGGCTATTTTCACTATTGTATTATTTTTGAGGTCCGCTAGCCCCTCCTATATACAGCTTTTCGTCCTGTCACGTCTCACATTTGCCATTGACAATGAGAGAAATGTACGTCATATGTAGACAAGCAAATCGGCTAACCAATCACATGAATTCAGTTGTCGTCTTACATAATAACATAAATTGACAAATGAATTCATGAAGTATATTCATTTTTTATTGGATGATGTACGACGACAAGAGCGCCCCTCACTTCACACAGGTGTGATTTTTTATTGAATTGAATTAAAAAGTAAGGGTTTTGGACATACAAGGTTTCCACCCGACATGACGATAATAATCTGCTGCCACAGCAGATCTTCACTGCCAGTAAACTAATAAATTCCCTCCCGTATTTAGCCTATATCCCCACAGTCCAGGAAGCCATCCCTCCCTCTGGTCAAAGCCATCTCTCCATCTGGTCAAAGCCATCTCTCCATCTGGTCAAAGCCATCCCACCCTCTGGTCAAAACCATCCCTCCCTCTGGTCAAAGCCATCCCACCCTCTGGTCAAAACCATCCCTCCCTCTGGTCAAAGCCATCTCTCCATCTGGTCAAAGCCATCTCTCCATCTGGTCAAAGCCATCCCACCCTCTGGTCAAAGCCATCTCTCCCTCTGGTCAAAGCCATCTCTCCCTCTGGTCAAAGCCATCCCTCCCTCTGGTCAAAGCCATCCCTCCCTCTGGTCAAAGCCATCTCTCCCTCTGGTCAAAGCCATCTCTCCCTCTGGTCAAAGCCATCTCTCCCTCTGGTCAAAGCCATCTCTCCCTCTGGTCAAAGCCATCTCTCCCTCTGGTCAAAGCCATCTCTCCCTCTGGTCAAAGCCATCCCTCCCTCTGGTCAAAGCCATCCCTCCCTCTGGTCAAAGCCACCCTCCCTCTGGTCAAAGCCATCTCTCCCTCCTGTCAAAGCCATCCCACCCTCTGGTCAAAGCCATCTCTCCCTCTGGTCAAAGCCATCTCTCCCTCTGGTCAAAGCCATCTCTCCCTCTGGTCAAAGCCATCCCACCCTCTGGTCAAAGCCATCTCTCCCTCTGGTCAAAGCCATCTCTCCCTCTGGTCAAAGCCATCCCTCCCTCCTGTCAAAGCCATTCTCTGGTCAAAGCCATCTCTCCCTCTGGTCAAAGCCATCCCTCCCTCTGGTCAAAGCCATCCCTCCCTCCTGTCAAAGCCATTCTCTGGTCAAAGCCATCTCTCCCTCTGGTCAAAGCCATCTCTCCCTCTGGTCAAAGCCATCCCTCCCTCCTGTCAAAGCCATTCTCTGGTCAAAGCCATCCCACCCTCTGGTCAAAGCCATCTCTCCCTCTGGTCAAAACCATCCCACCCTCTGGTCAAAGCCATCTCTCCCTCTGGTCAAAACCATCCCACCCTCTGGTCAAAGCCATCTCTCCCTCTGGTCAAAACCATCCCTCCATCTGGTCAAAGCCATCCCTCCCTCCTGTCAAAGCCATTCTCTGGTCAAAGCCATCCCTCCCTCTGGTCAAAGCCATCCCTCCATCTGGTCAAAGCCATCCCTCCCTCTGGTCAAAACCATCCCTCCCTCTGGTCAAAGCCATCCCTCCCTCCTGTCAAAGCCATTCTCTGGTCAAAGCCATCCCTCCCTCTGGTCAAAGCCATCCCTCCATCTGGTCAAAGCCATCCCTCCCTCTGGTCAAAGCCATCCCTCCATCTGGTCAAAGCCATCCCTCCATCTGGTCAAAGCCATCCCTCCATCTGGTCAAAGCCATCCCTCCCTCTGGTCAAAGCCATCCCTCCCTCTGGTCAAAGCCATCCCTCCCTCTGGTGAAAGCCATAGATATGCAGGGGGGGGCTTTATCGGGCTTTGGGCCTAACATTATGGTAATTCTTAGAGTCGGACCGAGCCTCGGGCCGACCCAGTTAGGGTATAGGGTAGGGCCGGGCCTTAAATTTTGGGCCCATTGAGAACTTTAAATCAAGGCATCATGGCTAAATATTCTTTGTACGCAAAAAAAAAAAATTGTCGATCTAAAATCTTATATTTAGTCGACTAAAACTAGACAAAAACTTTTCAGATGACTAAGATTTTATTCGAGACTTCTGACCAGGCACCCATTTTGGTGTCAGCATCATGTTATGCTTTAGCTATTTAAAAATAGCAGATCTACAAGCTCATATCGCGCCACCGAGTGGCGCGATACGAGCTTGTAGGTCTGCTATTTTTGTAAAAATCGAAGAACGACTGACATTTTTAGAATCTGATCTCAGGTCAGAATGGGTTAATCAGACCAGTGTGTGTCCAGTGGAAACCTCGTATGAATCTGATCTCAGGTCAGAATGGGTTAATCAGACCAGTGTGTGTCCAGTGGAAACCTCGTATGAATCTGATCTCAGGTCAGAATGGGTTATGCTGTTTCCACGCTGTGTGGTTTGGATAGTTTTACTCTGCCTCTCTCGTAGCATGTTGACCACAGAGTGTCAGTCTCGTGAATTCATCACACTCGGAAATCCCAGTGTTTTTCTTTCATCCCCTTGTGATCCGATTAGTGCCTGATTGCCGCCACGTTGAACAGACGTGGGTGAAAATGTATACATAAACATGGGTTTCAAACGTTCCATGGAAGAATGGAAAAGGCGGAAAGCGCATACAATTCGAGAAGGCAAGATTTGTGAGCGGCGCACGCCGCTCACAATGAAGGGCTGTGTGTGTCTCTATGTCCGTCTGTCTCTATGTCTGTCTGTTTAGAGTACGACCTATGTTGACCCCTGCCGGCCCATTCGGGTCACACACTGTTGAGCAGCCCCACACACACACACACACACACACACACACACACACACACACACACACACACACTCACAGTCACACACACACACACACACACACACACACACACACACACACACAATCACAGTCACACACACACACACACACACACACACACAGCCTGCACTGCTCAGTTCACGCGGGTGTGATTTTCTTTTATATCGTCGCTGTCGGGCAGAAACCTCCATAATATATCTCCATATTCAAACTTGTTGTGTTTTCTTTTGTAAATGAACGCCCTACTAACCTAAGTAGAGCCTACTTGATCATATAGCGTCACACAAAAGCAAGTAGATCTGCTACCTTTGAATATGCTCCGATCAGGTCTTTTGGGACCGATACCGATCACCGATTGTTTTTCTCATGATCGTCCGATACCGATATAGGTCCGATACCGATCTTGTGAAATGTTGCACATTTTAACCCATTCTGACCCGAGATCAGATTCATACGAGGTTTCCACTGGACACACACTGGTCTGATTAACCCATTCTGACCTGAGATCAGATTCTAAAAATGTCAGTCGTTCTTCGATTCTTCAAAAAATAGCAGACCTACAAGCTCGTAGCGCGCCACTCGGTGGCGCGATATGAGCTTGTAGATCTGCTATTTTTAAATAGCTAAAGCATAACATGATGCTGACACCAAAATGGGTGCCCGGTCAGAATGGGTTAATATTTCCAAAATGATTATATGTCTCAAAACCCACGTCAAAACTGTTCCTGTGTGTGGGGAGGAAGGGGAGAATGTTTGGGTCACAAAAATGCAAAATGATGTTATACTAAATTGACATTTATACCACTTAAAGGTAAAATGATCGGTTTCTCCAGATGGGGTAAATGCCGATCACCGATCAGAGTGAATATCGGCCCCGATTATCGGAGCCTCTCTGAATATGAATCCTGAAGAAGGGTTATCTGGTTATAGGGTTCGGCCCCTATGTGTTTTTGGGGGGGCATCTGCTGCTTTCATACTTGTGGCTGAGATGTATTTGTAGTGATGTGTTCCATTGTGCTGTATATGAACTGCCACAGACAGGAGCCTCGGCAGAGGTTGAGTGCTACACCCAGAGCAAGGACGTCGATAAAACACACACAGATCTTTTGACATTATGGTGTCTCAATGCAATTCAGTATTTTAGCTGTGACGTGAGCGCCCCCTCCTGAGATACTTCCGGGTCCTACTTTTGTGTCGCTTTTGTGTCCCCATGGAGTTATACTGTGACGCTCCGTCGGACTAAATCTGAGACGAAAACAACCACGAAAGTCTACTTTTACCGCTTTCCTCGCAACAACAAAGCTGCGCTGCTCTCCCAAATCTGACAGTGACAGGCTGTCTGTCCCACATGGAATACTATCGCCATTTTATTTTATTGTGTCAAATAAATCCTCATAATGCAAACTAGATTCAACATACTCAAGCCTGCACACATTCTAAATATACCCCAGAAATATTTTACCGATCAAATGGACTGTTGCCACCTTCAATAATAATGATAATAATAGTCTTTATTGTCTCCACATCATATATTTTTGTTGTCATGGACACTTGTACAAAACATTAATAATTCCACTCGAGTTGGAAGCATTAAGACCCATTTTAACCCTCAATGGCTTCCTTTCTGAAAAATAACGTCACTGTAAAAAGATTCACGCGTTTAGATATGCTATTTACAATGAGATGCGGACGGGAGCTGGTGCCACTTGGACCCGGACGTAACGTAGCACTACAAAATGACGTCGGACTTAAATACTGAATTGACCAGTGGTTCTCAAACCTTTTCATATCAAGGACCCCCAAATTGACACTAATTAGCCCACAGACCCCCATTTGAAGAGATATGCCAGGGACCCCCACGAGAGAAGATTTTTACGGCTCTAGCAGAGATTCTCAACCCGTTTAATTTCAAGGACCCCCAGTTTGACATGGATTAGTATTAGTCTACGGACCCCCATTTAATAGCATTTCTATCTCTGGGACCCCCAATTTATATTGTAAAATCAATGTTAATTTAACTCTGAGAGTGTACAAATGGAACATTTGTGTACATTTATACACTCTCAGAGTTACAGACTCATAAGGGTCCATTTGGTTCCAAACTATCATTTAGCTGGAACTCCCTCAATTAACCCATGCTGAACGTGCACCCATTTTGGTGTTGGCATCATGTTATGCTTTAGCTATTTAAAAATAGCAGATCTACAAGCTCATATCGCGCCACCGAGTGGCGCGATACGAGCTTGTAGGTCTGCTATTTTTGAAAAATCGAAGAACGACTGACATTTTTTAGAATCTGATCTCGGGTCAGAATGGGTTCATCAGACACAGTGTGTGTCCAGTGGAAACCTCGTATGAATCTGATCTCAGGTCAGAATGGGTTAAGGACCACTGGGGGTCCCCGGACCCCACTTTGGGAAGCACTGCAATAGACACACCAGAATGTATTGGAAACTGACTGTACTACTGACTCTTGTTTTTTACGCTACGTCATACGGTGGTGTCCCGCACCCGAAAATTATAGATCCACAATTAATGTCCCAATACCGTTGCTGCTTATACTTCTAACTTTTAGTTAGAAGTAGTGTTTTGTTTCGTAAATGAATGCCCCGCTTGCTCATCCTTCAGCGTCACACAAAAGCCTCAAAAGTAGCAGACCCGCTACCTTTTTTTATTCTAGAATTTGAATCCTCAAATGATGAGGTTTCCACCTGACAGAGACGACAAATTAGTGATGATGAATAAAACCTTATCCTTATTCTTACAGCTGAGCGCATGTAATAATAATACCATAGTCAGCAGACTCAGCAAACTCAGTTACTAATAGTTTCGGCACTTATGTGGGCATGTGCCAAAGCTGGAAAAGGAAATCGGCATCTTCATATTTAAGGGACACTTCACCCTTTTTGCAAAAAAATATATGTTAATGACGTTTAGAAGCTTTAGAACACTTTCCCGGGGGTCTTTATGTGTGTAATATGTGGTTTTAGATATTTTAGATTGTAGCAGTGAGCCCAGTGTCTCTGATGTCATGGACACTGGTCTCACTTCCTTCCTGGACTACAATTCCCAAAATACTTTGGTGCACTGCTCCTCCTTGTGGATAGGGGAGGTCTGTCTTACTGAGTACACATGTAGTCCAGGAAGTAAGTGATCCCAGTGTCCATGACATCAGAGACACTGGGCTCACTGATACAATCTAAAATATCTAAAACCACATATTACACACATAAAGACCCCCAGGAAAGTGTTCTAAAGCTCCTAAATGTCATTAACATATATTTGTTAGCAAAAAGGGTGAAGTGTCCCTTTAAGGCCTGTCGGCAGACAGAAGGATCAATCGTTCTAAAATCCACTGCATGGCAGACAGCCGTGTTGACTTTTCAAGCGACTTGGGACTTGGACTCTGTGCCTGGGATCTTGATTTACAAACGAATGTGCAAAATGCACTTTCATCTGAGAACGTTTTGGAGCTCCTTACGGAAAGAGAGAGAGAGAGAGAGAGAGAGAGAGAGAGAGAGAGAGAGAGAGAGAGAGAGAGAGAGAGAGAGAGAGAGAGAGAGAGAGAGACGGGGGAGAGGAGAAAAACAGGTTGATTGAGGGAAGGATATAGATGGTAAGACAGATGGACATACAGGTAGAGATGGTTGAATAGTGGGGCGATCGAGAATGAATCAAGGGTAGAGGAAGATTACGGGGGAGGGAAATGTGTCAGATTGAGAGAGAGAGAGAGAGAGAGAGAGAGAGATGAGGATGAAATGAGAAGAGAGCCAGCCTCCTGTTCCACTGTACAGACCCTCCCCCATCTCTCTCTCATGCTCTCTCTCTCTCTCTCTCTCTCTCTCTCTCCCAGGTTAGAGCTATGGCCGCACACTGCAATAATAATCCTTAAAGCAACACACCTCCATTTGTACTGTGCATGCCTGCGTGCGTGCGTGCGTGCGTGCGTGCGTGCGTGCGTGCGTGCGTGCGTGCGTGCGTGCGTGCGTGCGTGCGTGCGTGCGTGCGTGCGTGCGTGCCTGCGTGCGTGCGTGCCCCAGAGGGACCCGAGAGGCGAGCATCCAGTCAAGTGCTACTGTGTGACAGCCAGACCATTAGCATACTGTACTGTACAGCAGGAGAGAGCTTCAGCATGAGACAAAGTAGGGGACACAGAGAGAGAGAGAGAGAGGAATGGTCGATGGTGCATTTATATATACTGCGTTTTCTCCAAATGGCATTACGATAATAATATTCACGCATACACACACACACACACACACACACACACAGAGGCCATGGAGGAGGGCTTGTACAGTACAGTACAGTACAGTACAGTTCAGACGGGTCTGATTTGTTAAAGCCATGCACTTAAGGATAAACACACACACACACACACACACACACACACACACACACACACACACACACACACACACAGCCACACAAACAATTCAATTCAAAGGGCTTTATTGGCATGATAGTTTACATTGCCCAGACAGACAGACAGACAGACAGACAGACAGACAGACAGACAGACAGACAGACAGACAGACAGACAGACAGACAGACAGGCAGGCAGGCAGGCACACACACTCAGGAGTTGATCTATTTAATTACACCACACATCACAGGGAGCTGGCAGTGGGACTTTAGGGGAGTGAGGGTGATTTTCCTCTCATTCACAAAGATTTGATTACCTCTCTGTCTATCCCTCCCTCCCTCAGTGTCTCTCTCTCTCTGTCTATCCCTCCCTCCCTCAGTGTCTCTCTCTCTCTCTCTGTCTATCCCTCCCTCCCTCAGTGTCTCTCTCTCTCTCTGTCTATCCCTCCCTCCCTCAGTGTCTCTCTCTCTCTCTCTGTCTATCCCTCCCTCCCTCAGTGTCTCTCTCTCTCTCTGTCTATCCCTCCCTCAGTGTCTCTCTCTCTCTCTGTCTATCCCTCCCTCAGTGTCTCTCTCTCTGTCTATCCCTCCCTCCCTCAGTGTCTCTCTCTCTCTGTCTATCCCTCCCTCCCTCAGTGTCTCTCTCTCTGTCTATCCCTCCCTCCCTCAGTGTCTCTCTCTCTCTCTGTCTATCCCTCCCTCCCTCAGTGTCTCTCTCTCTCTGTCTATCCCTCCCTCCCTCAGTGTCTCTCTCTCTCTGTCTATCCCTCCCTCCCTCAGTGTCTCTCTCTCTCTCTGTCTATCCCTCCCTCCCTCAGTGTCTCTCTCTCTCTCTCTGTCTATCCCTTCCTCCCTCAGTGTCTCTCTCTCTCTCTGTCTATCCCTCCCTCAGTGTCTCTCTCTCTGTCTATCCCTCCCTCCCTCAGTGTCTCTCTCTCTCTCTGTCTATCCCTTCCTCCCTCAGTGTCTCTCTCTCTCTCTCTGTCTATCCCTCCCTCCCTCAGTGTCTCCCTCTCTCTGTCTATCCCTCCCTCCCTCAGTGTCTCTCTCTCTCTGTCTATCCCTCCCTCCCTCAGTGTCTCTCTCTCTCTGTCTATCCCTCCCTCCCTCAGTGTCTCTCTCTCTCTCTCTCTCTATCCCTCCCTCCCTCAGTGTCTCTCTCTCTCTCTCTGTCTATCCCTCCCTCCCTCAGTGTCTCTCTCTCTCTCTCTCTATCCCTCCCTCCCTCAGTGTCTCTCTCTCTCTGTCTATCCCTCCCTCCCTCAGTGTCTCTCTCTCTCTGTCTATCCCTCCCTCCCTCAGTGTCTCTCTCTCTGTGTCTATCCCTCCCTCCCTCAGTGTCTCTCTCTCTCTCTCTGTCTATCCCTCCCTCCCTCAGTGTCTCTCTCTCTCTGTCTATCCCTCCCTCCCTCAGTGTCTCTCTCTCTCTCTGTCTATCCCTCCCTCCCTCAGTGTCTCTCTCTCTCTGTCTATCCCTCCCTCAGTGTCTCTCTCTCTCTGTCTATCCCTCCCTCCATCAGTGTCTCTCTCTCTCTGTCTATCCCTCCCTCCCTCAGTGTCTCTCTCTCTCTGTCTATCCCTCCCTCCCTCAGTGTCTCTCTCTCTGTCTATCCCTCCCTCAGTGTCTCTCTCTCTCTCTCTCTGTCTATCCCTCCCTCAGTGTCTCTCTCTCTCTGTCTATCCCTCCCTCCCTCAGTGTCTCTCTCTCTCTGTCTATCCCTCCCTCCCTCAGTGTCTCTCTCTCTCTGTCTATCCCTCCCTCCCTCAGTGTCTCTCTCTCTCTGTCTATCCCTCCCTCCCTCAGTGTCTCTCTCTCTCTCTGTCTATCCCTCCCTCCCTCAGTGTCTCTCTCTCTCTGTCTATCCCTCCCTCAGTGTCTCTCTCTCTCTGTCTATCCCTCCCTCCCTCAGTGTCTCTCTCTCTCTCTGTCTATCCCTCCCTCCCTCAGTGTATCTCTCTCTCTCTGTCTATCCCTCCCTCCCTCAGTGTCTCTCTCTCTCTCTGTCTATCCCTCCCTCCCTCAGTGTCTCTCTCTCTCTCTGTCTATCCCTCCCTCCCTCAGTGTCTCTCTCTCTCTGTCTATCTATCCCTCCCTCAGTGTCTCTCTCTCTCTGTCTATCCCTCCCTCAGTGTCTCTCTCTCTCTCTCTGTCTATCCCTCCCTCCCTCAGTGTCTCTCTCTCTCTGTCTATCCCTCCCTCAGTGTCTCTCTCTCTCTGTCTATCCCTCCCTCCCTCAGTGTCTCTCTCTCTCTCTCTGTCTATCCCTCCCTCCCTCAGTGTCTCTCTCTCTCTCTCTGTCTATCCCTCCCTTCCTCAGTGTCTCTCTCTCTCTCTCTGTCTATCCCTCCCTCCCTCAGTGTCTCTCTCTCTCTGTCTATCCCTCCCTCCCTCAGTGTCTCTCTCTCTCTCTGTCTATCCCTCCCTCCCTCAGTGTCTCTCTCTCTCTCTGTCTATCCCTCCCTCCCTCAGTGTCTCTCTCTCTCTCTCTGTCTATCCCTCCCTTCCTCAGTGTCTCTCTCTCTCTCTCTGTCTATCCCTCCCTCCCTCAGTGTCTCTCTCTCTCTGTCTATCCCTCCCTCCCTCATTGTCTCTCTCTCTCTCTGTCTATCCCTCCCTCCCTCAGTGTCTCTCTCTCTCTCTGTCTATCCCTCCCTCCCTCAGTGTCTCTCTCTCTCTCTGTCTATCCCTCCCTCCCTCAGTGTCTCTCTCTGTCTATCCCTCCCTCCCTCAGTGTCTCTCTCTCTCTCTCTGTCTATCCCTCCCTCCCTCAGTGTCTCTCTCTCTCTCTGTCTATCCCTCCCTCCCTCAGTGTCTCTCTCTCTCTCTCTCTCTCTCTCTCTCTCTCTCTGTCTATCCCTCCCTCCCTCAGTGTCTCTCTCTCTCTCTCTCTCTGTCTATCCCTCCCTCCCTCAGTGTCTCTCTCTCTCTCTCTCTGTCTATCCCTCCCTTCCTCAGTGTCTCTCTCTCTGTCTATCCCTCCCTCCCTCAGTGTCTCTCTCTCTCTCTCTCTCTCTCTCTCTGTCTATCCCTTCCTCCCTCAGTGTCTCTCTCTCTCTGTCTATCCCTCCCTCCCTCAGTGTCTCTCTCTATCTCTGTCTATCCCTCCCTCCCTCAGTGTCTCTCTCTCTCTGTCTATCCCTCCCTCCCTCAGTGTCTCTCTCTCTCTGTCTATCCTTCCCTCCCTCAGTGTCTCTCTCTCTGTCTATCCCTCCCTCCCTCAGTGTCTCTCTCTCTCTCTGTGTCTATCCCTCCCTCCCTCAGTGTCTCTCTCTCTCTCTCTCTCTCTCTCTCTCTCTCTCTCTGTCTATCCCTCCCTCCCTCAGTGTCTCTCTCTCTCTCTCTCTCTCTCTCTCTCTCTCTCTCTCTGTCTATCCCTCCCTTCCTCAGTGTCTCTCTCTCTCTGTCTATCCCTCCCTCCCTCAGTGTCTCTCTCTCTCTGTCTATCCCTCCCTCCCTCAGTGTCTCTCTCTCTCTGTCTATCCCTCCCTCCCTCAGTGTCTCTCTCTCTCTCTCTGTCTATCCCTCCCTCCCTCAGTGTCTCTCTCTCTCTGTCTATCCCTCCCTCCCTCAGTGTCTCTCTCTCTCTCTGTCTATCCCTCCCTCCCTCAGTGTCTCTCTCTCTCTGTCTATCCTTCCCTCCCTCAGTGTCTCTCTCTCTGTCTATCCCTCCCTCCCTCAGTGTCTCTCTCTCTCTCTGTGTCTATCCCTCCCTCCCTCAGTGTCTCTCTCTCTCTCTCTCTCTCTCTCTCTCTCTCTCTCTCTGTCTATCCCTCCCTCCCTCAGTGTCTCTCTCTCTCTGTCTATCCCTCCCTCCCTCAGTGTCTCTCTCTCTCTGTCTATCCTTCCCTCCCTCAGTGTCTCTCTCTCTGTCTATCCCTCCCTCCCTCAGTGTCTCTCTCTCTCTCTGTGTCTATCCCTCCCTCCCTCAGTGTCTCTCTCTCTCTCTCTCTCTCTCTCTCTCTCTCTCTCTGTCTATCCCTCCCTTCCTCAGTGTCTCTCTCTCTCTCTCTCTGTCTATCCCTCCCTCCCTCAGTGTCTCTCTCTCTCTCTGTGTCTATCCCTCCCTCCCTCAGTCTCTCTCTCTCTCTCTCTCTCTCTCTCTCTCTCTCTCTCTCTCTCTCTCTCTGTCTATCCCTCCCTTCCTCAGTGTCTCTCTCTCTCTCTCTGTCTATCCCTCCCTTCCTCAGTGTCTCTCTCTCTCTGTCTATCCCTCCCTCCCTCAGTGTCTCTCTCTCTCTGTCTATCCCTCCCTCCCTCAGTGTCTCTCTCTCTGTCTATCCCTCCCTCCCTCAGTGTCTCTCTCTCTCTGTCTATCCCTCCCTCCCTCAGTGTCTCTCTCTCTGTCTATCCCTCCCTCCCTCAGTGTCTCTCTCTCTCTCTGTGTCTATCCCTCCCTCCCTCAGTGTCTCTCTCTCTCTCTCTCTCTCTCTCTCTCTCTCTGTCTATCCCTCCCTTCCTCAGTGTCTCTCTCTCTCTCTCTGTCTATCCCTCCCTTCCTCAGTGTCTCTCTCTCTCTCTCTGTCTATCCCTCCCTCCCTCAGTGTCTCTCTCTCTCTGTCTATCCCTCCCTCCCTCAGTGTCTCTCTCTCTGTGTCTATCCCTCCCTCCCTCAGTGTCTCTCTCTCTCTCTCTCTCTCTCTCTGTATATCCCTTCCTCCCTCAGTGTCTCTCTCTCTCTCTGTCTATCCCTCCCTCCCTCAGTGTCTCTCTCTCTCTCTGTCTATCCCTCCCTCCCTCAGTGTCTCTCTCTCTCTGTCTATCCCTCCCTCCCTCAGTGTCTCTCTCTCTCTCTCTGTCTATCCCTCCCTCAGTGTCTCTCTCTCTCTGTCTATCCCTCCCTCCCTCAGTGTCTCTCTCTCTCTGTCTATCCCTCCCTCCCTCAGTGTCTCTCTCTCTCTCTGTCTATCCCTCCCTCCCTCAGTGTCTCTCTCTCTGTCTATCCCTCCCTCCCTCAGTGTCTCTCTCTCTGTCTATCCCTCCCTCAGTGTCTCTCTCTCTCTGTCTATCCCTCCCTCCCTCAGTGTCTCTCTCTCTCTGTCTATCCCTCCCTCCCTCAGTGTCTCTCTCTCTCTGTCTATCCCTCCCTCCCTCAGTGTCTCTCTCTCTCTCTCTCTCTCTCTCTCTGTGGATCAACCTTACTGTGTCATCTCTGACTATGCTGAATTATGACTCATTAGTCACCCTGTCTGAATGCTTTGTGTCTGTCATGAATGCCTTTCCATGAATGACAATACTGAATGATACTAACTCTAGAACTATGACTACTACTACTACTACTAGAGTATACGGGTGCAACAATTAACCCATTCTGACCTGAGATCAGATTCTAAAAATGTCCTCTACATCCTGACAGTTTCATTATTAACCCATTCTGACCCGAGATCAGATTCTAAAAGTGTCTTAGGTTTTTCAAAAATAGCAGACCTACAAGCTCGTATCGCGCCACTCGGTGGCGCGATATGAGCTTGTAGATCTGCTATTTTTCAATAGCTAAAGCACAACATGATGCTAACACCAAAATGGGTTCCCGTTCAGAATGGGTTAATCAAACTAATCAATTTAATCCTTTGAATACTCAATTGCCAGGAGGAATAACGTCAAAGGGAAGTTCCATGAGATATGGGACTACTTTTATTTGTATCTCAAAGGATTGTTGTAACATTTTGTATGTGTACATTACATAACCACGAGTGTCAACAACAGAGTGTGGAGGGGTGTTGTCCAGGGGTTTTCTTTTTTTTTGACTGCTAGGTGTGTTTTGTTTTTTGTTTGTTTTTTCTTGTCTTTTTCTTTTGTGTACGTCATGTGGATTTTGTGTGCTTTATTTAAAATCATTAAAAAACTTTGATGACAAAAACAAAACAAAAAACTAATCCATTTAATCTATTATAAAACAAAAGATTGCCATAATCTATAGACCTAATTCAATATGATAACCTTTATCAATCCCTATTTTGGACAAAATTCTCAAATTATTTCAACATCTAAAAGCTCACAACGTGGTGTGAAATTGTCCACTACAAGTATAAAAGAACTTTAGAGTTGTTAATCGATTTTTTTTATCAATTTAATCAATTTAAAAAAAAATATATATATATATATATACATATAATGTAAAAAATATTTTAAAATAACCTTCCCGAAGTTCCCAATTATTCGACTCACTGAAAAGGTAATGGCTAAAAATAATTGCGATAGACTAGCAATCCGACTACTATAACTGCAACTTATAGGCTTTGCAGCTACTACTAATAATGACATTATGATATGTCTACAGCGCAGGGCGTATACTGTAATGCAGACCTGTATTCTATTGCATGTACCAGCTTTTCGGCTAACATCCAACACACACCCAAATGGAAACAAGACCGCAAGGTCTTTCTTCAGTGAAATCCGTTTTTGGCCAAAATGCCTGTCTGTATAGTACATTGTGCTGTTTGCATTTATATGTTGTCTAATAAAATATTCAAACAAATAAAGTTGGCCACTACAAACACTGAAGACTCACTGCCCAAGGGTCTCACTTTGCAACGCAGGTGCATTTCTGGAGCGCCGCATATACCTGTTCCGACTTCAAAGCACATATGCACAGCTGTACATTTGCAAAGTGTAACGAGAGCAAAGCTCCCACAACACCAGAGGGAGTGCAACAACAAACCATGTACAACCCAGATTCGGCACAAACAAGGTTTACTGGCACACCAGGGGTGCACTCATGCACCTGTGCCGGTCATAAAACGACCACTGTCCGGGTGATTTGTGGACCAAAATAAAGGCGATTTTTGAATTGCTGCTTTTTCGTTACATTTCTAAAGTCCACTGGGCCCCACTAAACACGGTGCAACTCCGTGTGGGCATCCCCGGGGGGGTCCCCGAGACTTCCAGACCCACAGAAACACGCCCAGGGGGGGGGGGG
Source organism: Protomyctophum parallelum (assembly GCF_964188405.1). Taxonomy (NCBI): domain Eukaryota; kingdom Metazoa; phylum Chordata; class Actinopteri; order Myctophiformes; family Myctophidae; genus Protomyctophum; species Protomyctophum parallelum. The sequence goes on along the minus strand of NC_139717.1, from coordinate 42,514,804 downwards.
GGGGTGGGCCGGTTCCGGCGAGCCGCCCCGTGTCCGAAACAGTTGAGAAATGACAGAGTTACCATGTGGGGGTCCCCAGGGGGTCTCTCTACTCTACTGTACTGTACTGTTACACCCGAAATCATCATATATACAGTTAATGTGTGTGTGTGTGTGTGTGTGTGTGTGTGTGTGTGTGTGTGTGTGTGTGTGTGTGTGTGTGTGTGTTAGGCTATACGCAACAGTGACACCAAACTCGTGCTCGGACAGACCCAGCAAGCCAGCCACCGCACGGACACACAAAGCTATACTTGAAGTGGTTGCACCACTTAAAAATGCCCTACTTGATCATCATACTACAGCGTCACACAAAAGTATCAAAAGTAGCTGATCTACAAGCTTGAAACGCGACGCGAAGCGCTGTGTTTTGAGCTTGTCTCTATGTCTATCTGCTACTTTAGCCCTTTCTGAATTTGAATCCTGAAAAGTAGCCGTTTTAGACTTAACGAGGTTTCCATAATAATGTATTGCTACAGTGTTTTCTTTTCTCTTTTTGTGTGGGTTGGGACTAGGATTCCTGAATGAGCAAATTGTGTGCATGCCCCGTGCCTTGTAGCGTAGCCATTACATCAATACAGCTAAAATTACTTTGGACTGGCTTTTAACCACTTAGGCCCTATTTCAAATAGCTGATCTACAAGCTCACAGCGCGTTGCATCGTGCCACATTGTGCACTTTCTGTGCTATTTCTGATCTTTTTTAAACCTTTTGCCCGATAATGACATTTAGCCACAGCAGGGACATCTAGGATAATGTGGTTGCGAACTAATGATTAAATACTGGCCTTTTATAGGATTCATATTTTATGCTTTCAGTTCAGTAATAACGATAATGTAGGTGCATTAAACAGGGCCCATGTGTGGAGAATATGAACAAAGATTTTGGCACCTGGGCGTTGGCCGGGGGAATCCCCCCCCCCCAATTAACTTTGTGTCTAATTTAGGAATGTTTGGAAATTCCCCTTTAACATAGAACTGGAACAAAGCGTCTACTGAGAATCTACTGTCACTTTGGTGAGCAGTAGAGAAGTTTGGTCTCCCACGCAGAAGACCTATAACCCAGGCTCCAATCCCTGGTGTGAATTTACGGATTGCATCTTTAATATTTATAGGAGCATCTGTGACGCATCATCAGTGATATCGTTCCTGTCGGGTGGAAAGCTCATGTGTCCAAAACTGTTACTTTTCAGGATTCAAATTCAAATGATCAAAAGTAGCTGATCTACAAGCTTGCGGATCTGCTACTTTTGATGCTTCTGCGTGACGCTGTGGTATGATCAAGTTAGGACGTTCATTTGTGAAATGAAAAAACACAAAAAGTTTGGAGATATAGAGGTTTCTGCTCAACAGCAACGATATGTTTGTCCCTGTTCATTCAACAGGAATATAATAGATATAGGACACACACACACACACACACACACACACACACACACCAGTGACACCACCAACTGTTCACATCAATATGCATTGATGGCCACATGCATCGACAGTGCCGGATCGATGGAGCCGGGGTTTTCAGAGCTTAATCCATTCTGACCTGAGATCAGATTCATACGAGGTTTCCGCCGGACACACGCTGGTCTGATGAACCCATTCTGACCTGAGATCAGATTTAAAAAATGTCAGTCGTTCTTCGATTTGTTTCAAAAATAGCAGACCTACAAGCTCGTATCGCGCCACTCGGTGGCGCGATATGAGCTTGTAGATCTGCTATTTTTCAATAGCTAAAGCACGACATGATGCCGACACCAAAATGGGTGCCCGTTCAGAATGGGTTAATGAAATGTCCCACTTCACTTGGTGTTGGTGGGAGCATCTAGTCTAGAGCACGTCCCACATGGCGGCCGGCAGCCTGCAGGCCAGGACCACACATCAATGCTCTCGTTCAGGTTCTACTGGTCATTCATCACCAGCAACAACAAATACAGCAGCCTCCGCTTCATAGACACACAAAGGCATAGCTATATGTCACTTTTCCCTGTGATTACATTAACAAAACAATATATATTTTTTACCAGTCATTTCCCTCCATGCGGAGGTGTTTACCTGCAGAATCTCTCTCTCTGTATTTTGGTGCCTTCACTGTTGCGTCGGTGGCCGATATATCGGCCTCTTGATATGGCCTCATTTGGCATATCGGGTCATATCGTATATCGGTGAAATGTCCATCGATATGTATCGTATTACATACCGATGTAACTCAGTCAGGGCTCCTCGTCTTTTGTTTGGAAGTTCATTTGAAGTTCGGCCTATTTTGTCTGTGACAAACTGTCATGTTAACGGTGCTAGTAGCAGTGTACTGTAGTGTTTCTGTGACACTGTCACTCCAAACGACTCTTTAAAAATGTATTTGTGTAAGTCTTCTTGAATAAAGTCATTGGTTTAAAAAAAGAAGCTGTCTGTACTACTGTCACTGTACCTTTTACATAATCATAATCGTTCATAATCAATTCTTTGCACATTCTTTTCACTATCCGTTGCATATCGGATCGGTTATCGTTGATTGTACCCTCTCTCTAAACTCGGTTGTAGGTATATGGTCACAAAAGTCCATATCGGTCGGGCCCTACTTCACTGTTTTTAGTAGACAGGGTCCACTGGGATGTTTTTGGGCGACCAAAGCAAACTGTGCGTTTCTGCAGATAAAGTACGTATAAACACCACCACACTCCAGTGGCTGATAACTGCTGGTTTAGTGGTAAATGTGGCGTGTGTGTGTGTGTGTGTGTGTGTGTGTGTGTGTGTGTGTGTGTGTGTGTGCGCGCGCCCACACATGCATGTGAACAGGGAAACAGGCACTGTTTTGAAGATTTGGACCATAAAAGTCCCCCGATGTATAGATCAGAAAGACGGAGAAGGAAGACAGTCTAGCAGCTGAAATACCCATCAATCAAAGCTTTCCTGGGTTTTTTTGTATTCCCGGCTCCTTGCATGTCTTCCCTCCCATGTCTCGTCACCGCCCTGTCTCAGTAAAAGCGGACATGCCTCATAACTTATTCTGTAGAAAATAACTGTGTCTTCTTGGCCTTCTTCCACTGTATAACAACAGCATGTACAGTACTAGTACAATACATGTGACCTTGGCCGGCCTGTTTGTCTTGCAAGAAACATCGCTGCTTTACGTCCTAGTAGTAACACATACTGTACAGAGCGAGGTACAAACACAAACACAGACTAGGATGCCAATAAACCTCAACCCCTGTGCCTCTGCACACAGACAGAAACGCACACAAGCACACACAATACATAATACAAATGTAAGGCCAACTGATCTAGTATCATATAAACATGCTGTACATACATGAAGCTATATGTCAAAAGGCGTGTATGTGTATATGCATTCTCGCACAGGAAGTATTCATGGACACACATGCAGATGCATGTCCACGCACAGAGATTGCACTGTGGATGCAAGTGGCACTCAGTCAGTCTATGTTGCCACCTACAGTGCATCTTGTAGAACACACTGCTAACCTGAACCCATCCTTCACAACACAACACACACAGCCAAGCCTCTGGTCGATCTTCCAGCCACACTGAATAGCAATCATTGCAGTATTTCTATTTTCCTAAAACAAGCTAAGTGCTATAATGAGGAATGTGCCTTGGAACGGGGGGTGCGGTAAAAACCGTGACTTTTAGCCAGCCATGGCTTTTTAGCACAGCTTTCTGCTGACAGGGTAGTGAAGGTGCATTGACAATTTGACACACACGGGACATTTATGCACTGATTCAAGGGGACATATGTTCTGTCACTGGACTAACCCATTCTGACCTGAGATCAGATTCATACGAGGTTTCCGCCGGACACACACTGGTCTGATGAACCCATTCTGACCTGAGATCAGATTCTAAAAATGTCAGTCGCTCTTCGATTTTTTTCAAAAATAGCAGACCTACAAGCTCGTATCGCGCCACTCGGTGGCGCGATATGAGCTTGTAGATCTGCTATTTTTAATAGCTAAAGCATAACATGATGCTGACACCAAAATGGGTGCCCGGTCAGAATGGGCTAAACTAGACGAGTGACATAAAGGTCACCGCTTAATATTCAGACCACGGACTGAATATGAAGCTGCCAGAGACGTTAAAGGGAAATTTCACTTCGAAATGTTTGGGGTCATTTTAACGTCTACTCAGGCTTTTGTGAGTACAGTACACCAGACCGTTTTCTAAGTTGTTTGATTCATGTATTTAGATTTTTGATACTCATTTTATCAGACATGCCTCCTTTTTTAAGTGGTGCAAACCACTTCTACATCCAGCTTGCAATGTCCGTGTAGCTGTGTAGTTGTGTGTGTACCTGTAACCATGAGCATGAGTGGTGTGCGCATGTGTGAAATTGGAACGACAGAAGTATGTGACATGGCTGCCACCTGCTGGACGCAAACGATACAGAGTTGCACCACTTGGTTCACACTGGTGTGATTTTTTCTATACAAACCCATTGTAAGTTGTAAGTGTTGTCGTATGACAAATAGAAGGAATTCGCCTACCTACAAGCTCACGATGCATAGAAATGTGGCATGGCATGAGCTTATAAATCGGTTATTTCCAGGAAAACAAAGTAAAAAGATGTATATGCTTTTTTTTCTTTTCTATATTTTTCCAAAATAGAGACACTGGGGGTTGATGTGGCTAATAGAATGTATGTTATTGGTCGTCATGGGTAGGGGGCGAGACCGACCACCTTGTCAGGTGAGGCGGGGAGAGAGGGGGTTGAGTCAAGTGTCAGTTCATTACGTCTATCCCAGCAGCATTCTTTAATTAACCCATTCTGACCGGGCACCCATTTTGGTGTCAGCATCATGTTATGCTTTAGCTATTTAAAAATAGCAGATCTACAAGCTCATATCGCGCCACCGAGTGGCGCGATACGAGCTTGTAGGTCTGCTATTTTTTGAAAAATCGAAGAACGACTGACATTTTTAGAATCTGATCTCAGGTCAGAATGGGTTCATCAGACCAGTGTGTGTCCGGCGGAAACCTCGTATGAATCTGATCTCAGGTCAGAATGGGTTCATTCAAAATGGGCCACGGGTTCTGTTTGTCCCAGCATGACAGAAGTGCTATAGGATGCCTTTAATCAGCCTAGATCCCTGGACAGACGACTAAATATATCGTCGCTGTGTCGCCTGTCGGGCAGAAACCTCTTATAAAAATGAATGCCCTACGCTACGACGTGATCATACTACAGCGTCACACTAAAGCATCAAAGGTAGCTTGAGCTTGCAGATCCCGCTACTTTGCTATTTTGTTTATTTAAAACCATGAAAAGGAACCGTTTTGGACATGTGAGGTTTACACCCGACAGACATATATTCAATGTGGGTCCTGTGCCTGAAAAGATGACGATGGTGTGCCTCTGATCTGCTGAAAATAAAAGACTTAGAAGAACGGTCTATTTTGAGAAGCGAGACCTGGCGCTGACAAGGAATGTGATGAGTGAGCACAACACTTATTAGTGTTTATCGCCATGCACGTTCGGCCGAGCCGGTGGAAACTTGTGTATTGATGATCAAAAGCAGTTGTGTCTAACGTTCAAGAAAGTGTCGCAGTATTGTGTTTGTCAATATCATGCAACCCTGATAACTTAAGCACTTGCACACATACACGCACACGCACGCACGCACACACATTTCAAGAATAGCTCAAACATGTCACACCACGACACATTGGATGTTGTAGATCTCCTATTTTCTTGCTATTTTGGTGTAGCAGAGTGTTTCCATTGAGCCAACATGCAATATCAGCACCCCGACTCTGTTTGACCAGAATGGAACAGAGCCTTTCTTTAGTACCATTGTTGTTAAGACCTATACTAAGTAACGGAGAGGCTGCTGTGAGCCTATTGATTGATCTGATTAACCCCTTAATGCTGTATTATACTTTGCTGTACAATGGCGCAAAAACAGAAAATAGCTGACCTACAAGCTCACAACGAGACCTGTAGACCTGATATTTTCACAATATACTGTAGACTTATTTAATTATCATTCATTTATCAAAAAGTTTGAAATAATCGTGATATCGATGTCATATGCGCCAACCCTAGGATGATGGTCAGAGAGGAAGATAGGAAGAGATTGTCCTGGGGGATAACACACTCTGACCTTGGGTGACACACACACACACACACACACACACACACACACACACACACACACATCACACACACACTAGCTGTCCTGCTGTAGCCCACAGCACTTGACTCTGTGCCAGCGACAATTACCCTCAACCTGTTGTTGCCCTGGCAAACCCCGTGCCAAGTGTCATGTCCACCCACACTGTCTGCTACTGGTCAAATACCAGCTGACAGGCACCGCGGCCAGTCGGCCACTCCCTGCGGCAAGTGACACTACCGCTGCCGATAGGCCCTTATCGTAGTGAAACAGCACAATTAGTCCTTAATGGATTTGGACAAGGAAGAGTTTGTGATTGGACGTCCTACAATGAAGGCCCCTTGGCAGATTGGCTCTGCCCCCTCCAAACCAAGGACTGTCTAAAGAGGACGGGACGCGGAGACCGTAAGGGCGCCGCCATGTTGCTCACATGGTGCTCCATGGAAGGAAAGAAACATGCGCAATGGGCTTTATGCAGCCATCACTTCCTCGTTCAGCTTCCTTGGTCTCAACTGCGCATGTTTCTTTCCTTCCATGGAGCACCATGTGAGCAACATGGCGGCGCCCTTACGGTCTTCGCTTCTTGTCCTCTTTAGACAGTCCTTGCTCCAAACCAGGAAGAGCTGGAAGAGCGAGAGAGTGTGCGTGCGTGTGTGCGTACGTACGTACGTACGTGCGTGTGTCTGCGTGAGTGCACACGCTACCATGTGTGCTCCGTCAAGCGACGCAAACACTTTCACATAATGTAGCCTACCAGCTATAATAACACTCTAACTGCTCCATGCGTGTAGTCTCTCAACTCCATGCTAATCCATGCTTCTGAACGGGCACCCATTTTGGTGTCAGCATCATGTTATGCTTTAGCTATTGAAAAATAGCAGATCTACAAGCTCATATCGCGCCACCGAGTGGCGCGATACGAGCTTGTAGGTCTGCTATTTTTTTTTAATCGAAGAGCGACTGACATTTCTAGAATCTGATCTCAGGTCAGAATGGGTTAATCAGACCAGTGTGTGTCCAGTGGAAACCTCGTATGAATCTGATCTCAGGTCAGAATGGGCTAACAATGTGTCTCTGCTCTCTGCAGAGACACACACACAGACACGTCCTCAGACAGAGACACCTGCATGGTCAGGGAATGACCATGTTACATGCAGTGGTGGAAAAAGTATATGCACAATATTTGCTCGAGTAAAAGTATAATTTCAAGTCTTCAAATGTATAAGAAATCTTTTGAAAATAGCTGATCTAGAAGCTTGTAGATCGGCTATTTTCAAATGTTTAAAGGTATATTCAGTGATTTCACTCAAAAAACCTTAGGTTTCGTTTTTGGCTGTGGGACCCAGCCTTTCGTCCAATCAGGATAGAGAGTCAAAAACGAAACCTAAGGTTTTTTGACCCCCAGGGGTTAACTGGGGACAGGGAGGAACTCCTTATATGGCCAGCACACTCTATAGTAGGGAGGATTATCACAACAAAACAAAAAAATAAGTGATATTTGAATTAAGTGAAATCACTGAATATACCTTTAATGTACGTTTTGTAATAATAATCAAAGTAACTAGTAACTATAGTAACTATAGTTTTCAAATAGATGTAGTGGACCAAAAGTACAATATTTGCCCTCTGAAATGTAGTGCAAGTACTGACAAATGGAAATAGAGTAAAGTAAAAATCTCAAAATTGTACTTAGTTACTTAGTTTCCACCACTGGTTATGTTTGCATGTTTTGTGCATTTCCAGCCCACCACAGCGGTGGTTCTCAAACTTTCTACATTTCATTTCATTTCATTTCCATTTTGACATGCATATTAGGCCATGGGTTCCCAAACTGTTCAGGCTGTGACTTCCCTAAATAATCTAATTTGATTTTGAACCGGGGACGCACCCACCCTGACAAGCACTCGGAATATGCATTATACATTTAATTTGACTCGGTTCTGTGAAAATAGCCAAACTATATATACAGGCTCACATCGGCTTGTACCGCGAGGTGTTGTGAACTTCGGCTATTTTCACAACGTTTGCCTATTTCTTACGTAATACTGGTATGAAAGTTCCTTAAATTGTAACGTGTGAAATATGCAGACTATACGCCTATATACTGTATGTTGAAGTTGGTTTCTTTACTGTTGAGTGACAAAACAATATTGTTATAGTTTGGGAACCACTGTATTAGGACACAGAGTCAGACACAGACTCTGTCAGAGTTACAGACGTGTACGGTTCACAGTTTGGGGACCCCCGGCCTGAACCCTCTCAAAGACCCCTGGCATTTCTTTGCCATGCCCTTCCTTTGACCTCGACCTGCAGGCGCGCACACACAAACACACCCACGCCCACGCATGCACACGCACACCCGACACACATGGGTTTGGTTCTAATTAAGGCCCGGCCAGATAGGTGGGGCGGTGGGACCTATTTCAGCCAGGACAGGTGACACGCCGGTCAGACACGCGCACACACACACACACACACACACACACACGCCATGGTGCTGTACAGGGCCTTTCTGTCATTCTACACCCCCTTATTATATTAGTACAAACAAAGACATTAATTATAATATTTGGGTGGCTTATATAATGCTCTATGACTATCATTAAACGCTGCAGCCTGCCCTGCCTGTGTAGACGTGTAAACACGCAGCAGTATCTCAAAGAGTGCACACACAAACGCATGCTTGCTGTTGCTTACCTCATCTTCCTCGCCCTTCCTCTCCTCCTCTCTCTGTAGGCCTACTGTGATTTTTAATAATGCTTCAGTCTTTTTTTGGTCCCCCCCCCCCCCCTCGGGAACAGTTCGGTCACCAACAAGCGATCCAATTGCTCTGGTTTCGGGTCGGGGGAGGAGGGTTGTTGTAATCAACAGCAGTGCGAGCCGAGCCGAGCCTGCCGGTTGGTCGGTCGGTCGGTTGGATGTGCAGCAGATGTTCAGGTTTACGGAGAAACAAACGCGTTGTTTCTGCCTCTATGTGGTGTCTTTTAAGGCGCAGCAGTTATCCGGTCTCTGTGAGGCGGTGTTCGGAGCCATTTCAGACCAGAGCCGCTTCTTCAACACGCCGCTGTCCGTCCAGGGTAACGGGAGACCGGGACGAGAGGATCTGACAGCGGCGTCCGAGGTGCCATCTTTTCCTTTCCTTTCCTCCGACAACCAACGAACCAACCACTGGGAGGGAGCGTGGATACTCGGGGAGAGAGAGAGGGGGGATTAAGAGAGAGAGAGAGGGAGAGAGTATATAGGCTACTGACAAGCTGGATGTGAGAGAGAGAGAGAGAGAGAGAGAGAGAGAGAGAGAGAGAGAGAGAGAGAGAGAGAGAGACCAGAGCTAGGGGGACACCCGGGACAGTGATGAAAGATTGTAGCAGGGGGATGGAGAGAGAGAAGAGAGAGCGAGAGAGAGAGATTGCCAAACAGTCTGCCAAAATAGTAAACTGCTCAGTGTTTGATTTGTGGCCCCATGACAGAATGGTGTGCCTCCCACTGTGCAGGTCAAACCAACTGTCTATCCTCCCCAGGCCAGCTTGTCCACCTGTCCAAACAAAGATGGTCTCTCGGGACAATTGGCAAAAGTGAACTTTTTATTCTATTCCACGTTGAAAAGTGTGTACAACAAATGGAATCTTTCGTTTTCTTTTTCTTTCCTATTTGGTTGCAGTTTACTATGAAAACCTGAAAATCCTGTCAGTCCGTCCGTCCGTCGATCCGTCACGCCACCATATATGGCCGTCAGTCCGTCACACCTCGTGACATGCTCCGTATAGGGCTGTCCCGTCTTCATATATGAAGATCACCACACGGACCTCTAGATAGCCATACATGGAGAAGACTGGATCATCACCTAGATCTGCCATGTATGGAGCCGGCCAGCAACTCTACATCTGCCTCAAACCTCAAACACTTATATCTCCATATATGGAGCTGAGTAGCTGACCTGTTCTGACATTCCATATGCTGATCCCTCCCCACCCGCCCTTCCTCTTCGATGTCTCCCTTTTTGACTGATACCTGTCCATTTAAACTCTAGTCTAGACGGACCTATACCCCAAAGTTAACTTATTAGTGCAGCCGTAAAAAACTACAGTTCTCAACAGGTCCGGCACCACCTGGGCCCTCATCGAACCCTGTTCACTCAAGACACACTCCATATATGGCCATACCTCATCAAATCATGTACGCTCAAGACACTGCCCCATCTGCCACCCTAAGATCTCCATATATGGAGCTGACCTGTTCTGACATTCCATATGTTGATCTGACCTCATCCTACCCTGTACACTCAAGACACGCTCCATATATGGCCAGACCTCATCAAACCCTGTACACTCAAGACACTGCCCCCACTGCCACCCATAGATCTCCATATATGGAGCTGCCCTGTTCTGACATTCCATTATGTTGATCTGACCTCATCAAACCCTGTACACTCAAGACACGCTCCATTATATAACAGTACTAAAAACTAAAAACGCGGCCCAGGCCGTAGTGTAACGGTCTGGGCACCGGACTGGTAATCCAGTCGCAGTGTGCCGCGGGTTCGACTCCCGGACCAGACACGGCCTTTACTGCATGTCATCCCCCCATCTCTCTCCCGTTTCCTGTCAGCCTACTGTCTGTCCCTTCAAAAATCAATAAAAGGCATAAGCCGCAAAAAAATAAAAACGCCGGGACAACGCTCCACACGTCCCAAACTCTTCTCCCTTCTGGCTCCAAAACTGTGGAATGCACTTCCCATTGCAGTCAGAACTGCAGCATCACTCCCAATCTTCCGCCGTAGCCTGAAAACCCACCTTTTCAGACTCCATCATGGCCCATAGCACTTACCCTAACCCCTTAGATAGCATTTCTGTTGGCTTAGATAGCATTTGACACAGACTTATAGCATGTTATGTAGACAGCACTATAATTGTATTGTATATAGTCATAGCACGCCATAGTACATATGTATAGCATAGTAGTAAATATGTATAGTTTATATGTATAGTGTATGTATAGTTTCATTATATAGATATTCCACTGTTACTTTCTTAGCTTACGCATGTTTCATGATAAATGCTTTTATGTGATGTATTCCCATGCTTTTGTTCTTGCTTAAATGTAAATCGCTCTGGATTAAGAGCGTCTGCTAAATGCCTAAATTGTAAATTGTAAATTGTAAATTGTACTAAGTAACTTGTGTAGCTACTTAGATACTTTTTATGAGGAGTAATGGGGTGTATATAACTATTGTTCACCACTGCTGTCATTATAGTTATGGTGCATTGAATTTGCCAACCACTAGAGTCTTAACACATTTTAAAACTATATCTTTATAGTTATGATGCTTGGTGTGGATTGTGGAAGCAGCACGTCCTCTAGCGGCTGCTAGAGAGACTTGACTATTTGTCACCTTCCCTACATCACATGTAGTTTTCTGTTCTCTCAGGCCTTCTTTTGGCTCAGATAGCCTATCATATTGCTTTGACATTGTGGGGGAAATTCCCCCTTTTCTTGTGTTTGTGTTTCGACTGAGGATCTGGCCTTTAAACCAGAAGAATATTTACTGGCTTCTTATCCTCTAAAAGCATGGCACATGGGGGTTTTATGTTCCAGTGACACAATATTTGTATTGGCGAGGAATGTAGCTAAGCCAGAATCCATCCTAAAAGAGAGTTTATAAACTAATCCTGTTCATTTAGGGAGTTCAAACAATGGGCCTATTTGTTAGGTTGGACAGCAGCTGTCCTAAAGCTACAAAGCAGAGCTTGAAGGATCACATTTTTGATGTCATTATAGGTTGTTCCACAAGGACTCACAACCAAGGTGGGATTAACTTGTGAGTGGCCCCGTTACTCATTCATTGTCAGTGGAGCAGTCGCAGTATATATCTGTTGTTGACTTAACCCACGTAAGCCAGACACATTATATACTTTGTTTTAGCCTACAACAGATAGATAAAAAATGATAATCTACAAGCTCACAAGTTAACGTGACATGTTGATTTGGGATGCCAGGTAACCAGGTGAAGTTTCAGTGACAAACTCTTGTCTCTGGTGGTAATGACTATTGAGGGGAACAGTAGTCCAGTTCCCTATGGTCAGCCAAATGAGTTGGTAGGCTGAAGACGAAGATTTTTAAAACTATATATTTTTGGAAACCTTATAGCCTTACGAATGAGAAAATGTTTGTTGCCATTTTTTTCGAGGTCGGTAAAGCAGCCATCTTGGAGCTTTAAAAATGGCTACTTTCAAAAACGAATTTCTCAATATCTCGCCTCCTAGATTACCTAAAATCTAGATTGCAGTGGTTAAATCTACATTTTGGGGGGCAAGTAATCCAATGGAGCCGATTACATTCTATATGAGGCATGTATGGGTGGGTATTTCACATTTTTACATGATATATCACAAAAGATTGCTAATTTCCCACATTGGGGAACCCCCTTTTTTAGATTTCTTCATTTGCCCTGATATAAAAGGTTGGCCACCAGAAATAATATCTATGAACCAGTAGGAACACAACCTATATGGACAACCCGGTCAATCGGTCATCTTGCTGCTGGAAATCCAATATGGCCGCTATCAGAAAGTACCTTTGGTGATAACTTTTGAACCAGATGGGATAGAAATGCAAACTTGGTAACTATTTCATAATTCATGAGCATGACAAACTCATTGGAATACTTATCTTTATGATTGGGTGTGCCTGGACCCCTAATTAGCATATTTCCTAAATGGACGCCACCTAAAAATGAGTTTTACTGTGACTTTTACAGTGACATCCGACTGTTAATATGGCAAAAAGATTGCTTTTTAAGCAATGTGAGCACATATGGTCAGTTTGAACTTTCATTTCTATATTGACAATATGGCTGCAGTCATAAATAATGTATGGTATTGTAGTCCGGCAGCCGACAGGCTTCTTTTGTTTAAAGTGGGAAATTTGGTATATAGTCTTTTTTATTGGCCTAAAATATTGTTTATATACATACTTGCTGACCGGCTGTTAGTATTGGGCAATCTTTTTTTATAGGGGTTTCTTGTGTGACCCTACCATTAACATCCTATGGCTGGCAAAAATGTCAAAATTTCCTTTTGCTTTAAGTAGCATGTCAAACTAGGGTTTTTTCATGATTCTGAATCCATTCCAAGCATTAGTTTTGCACAATATACACTCCTTGGGCTAAAAGCAGCCATAGCCACTTGCCCGTGTGTATTTTGTGCAAAACTAATGCTTGGAATGGATTCATGAAAACCCCCTAGTTTGACATGTCACATGCTTGAGATGACGTAGAATCCACACAACAGGAGGCTGATACAAGAATACTCCACACCCTACAGTGTCCAGAATGGCAATGTTGACAGAGTTGCCATCCATGCCAATGACACAGACATCATCATCATGTGCCTTTACTATGCAGCAACCCACCTCAGATGCCTTCCAGAGCAATATGCATACCTTCCTGTCCATCAAATTGTATCAGCACTGGGGCTCGCACAGTGTCGTTGCCCTGCCCTTTATCTAAGTGGTAACGACCAGCATTCACTGGCAAGAAGTCATAGTTCAAGGCCAGCATGTGTCTGGATCTCCCTGCACCTGAGGACTGGAGTTTGATGACAATTTACAATTTAGGCATTTAGCAGACGCTCTTAATCCAGAGCGACTTACATTAAGCAAGAAGAAAAAGCATGGGAATACATCACAAAAAAGCATTTATCATGAAACATGCGTAAGCTAAGAAAGTAACAGTGGAATATCTATATTATGAGACTATACATATAAACTATATATATATACTACTATGTTATTATGTACTATGGCGTGCTATGACTATATACAATGCAATTATAGTGCTATCTACATAACATGCTATAAGTCTGTATCAAATGCTATCTAAGTCTACAGAAATGCTATCTAAGGGGGTAGGGTAAGTGCTATGGGCCTTGATGGAGTCTGAAAAGGTGGGTTTTCAGACTACAGCGGAAGATTGGGAGTGATGCTGCAGTTCTGACTGCAATGGGAAGTGCATTCCACAGTTTTGGAGCCAGAAGGGAGAAGAGTTTGCGACGTGTGGAGCGTTGTCCCGGCGTTTTTAGTGAGGGTACTTCCAGCTTCCCTGCGTTCGCTGATCTGAGTGCGCGGGAGGGTTTGTAGGGTTCAATCATACTTGCAAGATATGGGGGAGCCATACCTTTGGTTGCTTTGAATGCCAGCATCAGAGTTTTGTATTCTGTGCGGGCAGCGACCGGGAGCCAGTGGAGGGAGCGGAGCAGGGGGGAGACATGTGAGAATTTTGGCTGGTTGAAGACCAAGCGAGCAAGACCAAGCGAGCTAAGTGCACATGCTGGTAGGCCAGTAAGGAGGGAGTTACAATAGTCGAGTTTTGACAAGACTGTTGTCTGGATTAGGAGCTGGGCTGATTCCTGGGTGAGGAACGGTCTAATTCGTCATATGTTATAGAGTGTGAACCTACAGGATCGAGTGACAGCTGTGATGTGAGCTTTGAACGAGAGCTGACTGTCCAGGACAACACCGAGGTTCCTGGCTGTTGGGACAGACGTTACCAGGGCGTTGTCTACGGAGATAGTTAGCTCCCGCATAGGGCAGGACTTAGCTGGGAAGAAGAGAAGCTCAGTCTTGTCTGGGTTCAGCTTGAGGTGATTGGAGGACATCCACTGTGAGATGTCAGCCAGGCATGCAGTGATGCGCTCTTCCACCTCAGTGGCAGAGGGGGGGAAGGATAGAAACAGTTGTGTGTCATCGGCGTAGCAGTGATAGGATATATTGTGAGCAGAGATGATAGTGCCAAGGGATTTAGTGTACAGTGAGAAAAGGAGAGGACCAAGTACAGATCCCTGTGGGACCCCAGTTTGGAGGGTTCGGGGGGATGATAACAGACCTTTCCAGGAAACCTGGTAGGTCCAGTCGGTGAGGTAGGAGGAGAACCACTTTAGTGCCGTTCCACCGATGCCTAGATCCGCTAGGGTGTCTAGGAGCAGCTGGTGGTTCACTGTGTCAAATGCTGCCGATAGGTCTAGGAGAATCAGTACTGCAGAGTGGGAAGCAGCTTGGGCAGCATGTAGTGCTTCTGTGACTGCCAGCAGGGCAGTTTCTGTGGAGTGGGCCTTCTTGAATCCGGACTGGTTGGGATCCAGCAGATTGTTCTGTGAGAGATGGAGAGAGAGCTGGTTGGAGACAACACGTTCAATGGTTTTAGAAATAAATGAAAGGAGTGATACCGGTCTGTAGTTCTTGACATCTGAGGGGTATGAGACGTCATATGAGAGGGGATCAGAAGAGTTTTCACCAATCAGGCACAAAACCTTTGTTGTATATACATCCAAAGCTGACCACCCAGAGGATTTTGACCTTGGGTAAGCTTAGAGTGTACACGTCCCTCAATAATAGATCAACCCTCTGAAAGCTGCTACCTCTCTGGGTCTCTCTTGCCCTCCATGCAAGTGCCTTCCTCACTTTAAGATCTTGCTCTGTTGAATTGACCCATGCGTGCAGGTACCTTCGAAGCAGTGTCTTCTGTTGTTGTCAGAAGTGGATGTTCCAAAGGGATGTTAGTTGATAACTTCAGTTTTCTTGGCATTCAGCCGAAGGCCAACCTTTGGCACACTCTACCTTCACTCTGGTCAGGAGTTCCTGAGCTTGTTCCACTTGGTGGAGAGCAGGTTGATGTCGTCTGCGTAGTCAGGTCTGTCTGACAGTGGGGCGTCTCTCTCGTGCTCTCGTCCACTGATGACCTTCCTTAGCGCGTAGTCCAGGACTATGACTAAGAGGAAGTACCCCTGCCAAGATGTCAAACTCCTCACTGTTGCCACCTGGGGTCAAAACCTTGGCCCTTGTTGCTGTGTACATGGTCTCTATTGCCCGGAGTAAGGTGGGAGGGACACAACAGAGAATGCCTTTGACCTGCACCTGAGAAAAGCTGCTCTAGCAACCCTAATGGATAAACGTGTACACATCGCCATGCCAGATAATCCTTCTTTCACAGAGTATGGATGGTCTCTCAGTGATGGCAATGCGGTCCCCCTTGCATACCGAGCCAACCTGACCTATGTCAATGAACAAGGCAATGTACAGTATCAAAGGCTGCCAGAAAAACTGTTCCTGTGCAAATAAGGTAATGTCATGCTACTTAGGATGCCGTTGCCAAGAACTGGAGACACGATGCAGCGGGATCAGTGCAATACATGAAAACAGTGACCGTGAATAGCATCATACCATAGTATCATTGGCTTTAGAAGCAGGCAAGGCAGCACCATAGAGGTAAACATGAACCTTTTGTAGGCAACCTGAACACCGCTTCACTCACTAAGTAGTCTGTCTTTTGCTCTGTTACAAGCATAACACTGTGTGTGTGTGTGTGTGTGTGTGTGTGTGTGTGTGTGTGGTGTGGGCCATCTTAAAGTTACATTGTGGGCGTTTTCTGATTTTTCTTTGCAATCATCCCCACAACTCTAGCAAATTAGGGCTTCAGACACACCCAATCATAAAGGTAAGTATTCCATTGAGTTTCTCATGCTCGTGAATTATGAAATAGACACCAAGTTTACATTTCCATTCCATCTGGTTCAAAGGTTATTGCCAAAGCTACTGCACTTTCTGATAGGGGCCAATATTGAGGCGGCCATATTGGAATTCCAGCAGCAAGTTGACTGGTTTGTCCATATAGGTTGTGTTCCTACTGGTTCATAGATATTATTTCTGGTGGCCAACCTTTTATAGCAGGGCAAATGAAGAAATCTAAAAAAGGGGCTTACCCAAGGTGGGTATTTAGCATTTTTACATGATATATCATGTAGAAATGTGAAATACCCACCCATATATGCCTCATATGGAATGTAATCAGCTCCATTGGATTCCTTGCCCCCCAAAATGTAGATATAACCACTGCAATCTTGATTTTAGGTCATCTAGGAGGCGAGATATTGAGAAATTCGTTTTTGAAAGTAGCCATTTTTAAAGATCCAAGATGGCTGCAACAAACATTTTCTGATTCGTTAGGCTATAAGGTTTCCAAAAATATATAGTTTTACAAATCTTCCTCTAAAGCCTACAAAATTACATAAGGAACCTGACTATGTGTGCAGTTTTGAACTTTAACTGGCATTATCTTACCTGTAGGATTTTTTTTCTTTTTTATCCCACGATTTTGTAACCAGTTTTTCACCCTGTGCCAATTGCCTAAACTATTATCCTGGGCGCTACTACTACTCTCCCTCTGCCAACCTGGGGAGAGCCCCGAACTGAGCTCACGCTTGCTTCGATGCACGAGGAGTGAGCGGGCTGCTTCTTATCACCTGACAGGGGGGACTTTCCCCAGTAGGATGTAGCACGTGGAAGGAACACATTATTCCAACCAGTTCAATCCTTGCTTAGGATCAATTGTATGCGATTAATCTATTGATTATTTTTTCAATTAATCGAATAATCGAGTGTGTCATGGCGCCGTTGTCATGGCAAACGGTGTCATGACGATACAAGCTCATTATTTTGACATGTTTCGAACATTCCTGCCTATAATAGGGATCGATTAGGCTATTAATCGAGTATTGATTATGTTTGTATAATAGATTAAATCTGTCCAATTAACTGTTGTACCTCTACTCACCTGCACATGACAGCACACATCCCAAAAGCAAAGATATATTATGTTCAGTGTGTTAATTTCACACAGTTGGACACAAATGGAATTGAGATTGACATTCACTCAGTTAAAACCCAGGTGTTGAAAAACCATGCTTCACTGTTTCAGAACAATATAGGATATATTCAACTACATGTCTGGTAGGCCTAACTCCCCAAGTGGGCAAAAACCAAAAGTCAATTATCAAACCAAGCCTTGGCAATGTATTATTCTGTCCAGCAGAGGTCCTCCATATACTCTTTAAGTCTCCCAGACCCCTTCCCTGCTTCCTCAAGGGAACACAATGTAATCAATTATCTTTTGGACAGACAGATCAATTCTGAAAACAATTGCCTTGTGAATACCACAGCTGTGTGCTCAAATAACTAGATCTGTATCTTAGGCCATCTTAATAACTCAGTTGAACGGTTAGGGAGACGACCATTGCTGATGTATAGTTGTCACGATGAGTATCGAGACATTCAGAAATCCCACTCAGGCAAGAATGAATGACGACCCCCTATTGAAGACTTTTCCTAGAATATGCAGCTGTGGCAAGTCTTGCTGTAGTAGAGACTATTTATTTATCTATCTAATAGGCTATACAGTATCCAATTGCCATCGATTCCCTTTTGACTGTGGAGAGTGAACCGGATTTAAACATGACACTCCTGCGTGGCCTATGCTGTTTTCTCCTGAGTCATCTTCATAGAGGATTTTATCTTGATTTCCTTTCCCCTGAGTATTTTCAGATTATAATGAATGTAATCTCTAAAGTAGGCTACAATGGCCCAAAACAGATGAACAATGGTTGAGAATACTAGGTTAATGCTCCATATCATGCCAGTGTAAACAATAACAAAATCTGATCAAACTAATAATACAAAGAATCTTTGACATTGTTACATACAAACACATGTTATTACATAGGAATGTACACAATGCAAATTTTGTGGGAGACATAAATTAACATAAAAAGAAATGTCTCCCCCTGGCCAGCCGGGGCGCCTGATGGAGGGGAAAGGAACTGGTTGGAATAACGTGTTCCTACGTCCAACCAGGGAAACTCCCCCCTGTCAGGTTAGGTGTAAAGGAGCAACTTGGACACTCAGGCATGAAGGAAGCATGAGTTCAAGTCCGTTGCTCTCCCCTTGTCCCCCATATATGGGGACTATGTTGGTGGAGGGTGTGTAGAGCCCAGGATCACAGATGATTGACACAGGGGTGAAAAATGTGTTACAAAATCGTGGGATAAAAAAAAATATATATATATAAAAAAAGAAATGTTATGACTTCCATAGAGATCATGTAATATGATTAAATAATGATTTAACCAACAACAATTGAAAAAGAAAACAAATCATCTTAACAAGCAACCATTTAAATAATTTTGGAAATTGGGGTACCCGGGTACTCGGGTAGATAATAGATTCTGGCTTTGACAATGCTTTCCCTTGCTCACACATGTTGATCAGGCTATAACTGACCATGTGTCCAAGTAAATAATCAAATGTCAGGATTAAAAGCCTTTTTTTCCTCCTGATTCCAGCTAGAAGCAATTTTTGTCAAGCAAGAGGAAGTAGGGCAGAATGTATCTGTACCGCCACCTGCAGGTCAGATTATAGAACTACCGGTAATACAATTTCAGATGACTGACCCAAGTCAAGTTTGTGGCCCCAGATTGATTGATGCAGTCATTAGATAGGCAGTGTAAGCCTTTATATGATGTCAGGTTTATCACTTATATCATCATTGTATGTGTACAAACAAGATACATAATCATAAAACACATTTTTGCAATTGGTCAAAATAATAATAATAATTAAATACTATAAAAATTGGAAATGTTAAATCTGAGATGCATTACGAATAATTTTAAATACACAGCAGGCCGGGCTTGTTAGATTTTACAATAGTAGATGATGAAAGATGAACATTGAATGTGCATTTCATCGTTTGCATAATTTATATTTGCCTTAATAACGGTAACGGTGTCAGTGCATGAACCCTCCCTCCCCAGCCCCAGACCAAGTCTCGCGTTATCCCACAGTAGTGGCGGCGAGAACTGGTGGTGGTGTGCACTGTGTGGGACTGGACTGGAGCAGAGCAGCAGACACACGGACTAGAGGGAGAACACTAGAGTAAACAGTTGTTATCGAAGAGAGAGAAAGGGAAAGAAGACGAGAGGGGGCGTGTGTGTTTGTGTGCGTACGTATGAGTGTGTGTGCATGCAGCAGGGGGGGGGTGCACGGAAAAAGGAAAGGGTAAAGAGAAACCCGAAGAATAAATACACAACACGGCGTGCGTGAATGAGCACAGGGACAGGGTCCAGTCCAGGGAGTCAAGCTGGCGGAATACGGCACCATGGCATCGGGGGTCGGGGACACGTTGTACATCGAGGCGGACGGCTCCGAGATGCCCGCCGAGATAGTGGAGCTTCACGAGATCGAGGTGGAGACCATCCCGGTGGAGACCATCGAGACCACGGTGGTCGGCGGGGACGAGGACGACGACGACGATGAAGAGGAGGACGAGGACGACGATGACGGGCAGCCCATGATCGCCCTGCAGCCGCTGGTGACTGACCACCACAACCTGCACAGCCTCCACAACATCCACCACCAGGAGGTGATCCTGGTGCAGACCCGCGAGGAGGTGGTCGGCGGGGACGACGACTCGGACCTGCACGGCGCGGACGGCTGCTGCTACGAGGACCAGATCCTCATCCCGGTGCCGGCCCCCGGCGCGGAGGACGAGTACATCGAGCAGACTCTGGTGACCGTGGCCGGGAAGAGCAGCGGCTCCTCCCGCATGAGGCGGGCGGGCGGCGGCGGCGGCGCCGGGAAGAGAGCGGGGAAAAAGAGCTATTTGTGCAGCGCGGAGGCCGGAGGGAGGAAATGGGAACAGAAGCAGGTGCAGATAAAGACTCTGGAGGGGGAGTTCTCTGTGACTATGTGGGCATCGGGTGAGTTATTGCGCTTCTAAAATCCGTCCGGTCCCGGTTCTATCCTTGCATTGTTCACGCTTTTTGGTTTGCGGGGAGCATGCACGAGGCCTTGTTGCAGGGCGTTGTCCTTCCCGCACCAGACTAATTCCTGGAAAGTGATCATGTCGGTTGAAAATCTCCCCGAACAACGCCCGTTTTCGACCGCGGAGACGTGCATCGGCGTTAGATTGAAATGTTTTTGTTTTGAAGGGAGGCCATGTTTTAGTGTGTTGCTGGGCGCCGCCATATTTTTCTCCCCGAGACTCGTATAAGTATGGCGGCGGCGGCCCGAAAACATGGCGCCCGGGCCCCGGTCAGGCAGCGATGGCGGTGCGCGTGGTGGTGAGGAGGTGCGCACACACTGCTTCTGTTCTGCTGCAAGGCCGCAAAAATACTACTGGCGCACATAACACTGCATGCAGACGTGCACGTTTCGGCTGTATGGTGTTGGGGGTGATACGGAATGTGTTGTAAGAAAAATTAAAATTGTTTTTTGTTATGGCCCTGGGACTTATTTTCATTTAGCTAAAAGCTAGATAGACGCACTGACGTATGTTGTTGTGCACACATCTGCATACATCCGTGATCCATTCATTCATGGATTTAAATGTAAATACCAGAAAGTATTGCAGCATGAGACATGATCTAGTTGCACGAAGCATGATTTTCCTTAAAAGTTTTCCCTTTTTTAGAAGTCTGTGTGTATAATGTATGATGAAAACGTATGATAAAATCGTGAAGGGCTATTTCACTTTAAAGCACTGTTGGGGTCATAACATACATTCGGACTTTTGAGTGCACCCCAAACTGTTTTTAAGTTGCTCGTTTCAATATTTAGATATTGGACATTCATTACATCAGACACGCCCCCTCCTGGATGAGCCCATTCAGCTTCAATCTTCATTTTAATAACCATGTTAAAACCATTTGTCTACTCGGACTGTTGTGTGCACCCCAGACCGTTTTTATGTTGCTTGATTCTTTCAATATTGAGATATTTGTCATTTATTTCATCAGACACGCCCCTTCACAATTATGTATAAGCTATAACCAGTGACATTCACTCAGAACACATAAATATATGCCCCCCGATTTGTAGATGGGGAAATGACACTACATTATCGGTTCAGTTTGTGCAATGTTTCCTAGGTAAATATAAAGACATCGACCACGAGTCGGTGGTAGAAGAGCAGATCATCGGGGAGAACTCCCCTCCTGACTACTCTGAATACATGACCGGGAAGAAGCTGCCCCCTGGTGGAATCCCTGGGATCGACCTGTCAGACCCCAAACAGTTGGCTGAGTTTGCCAGGTGAGTGTGTTTGATATGGACATGTATGTGTGTGTGGGGGCTCTTGAAATTATATCTTTATGTGGACCAGATGTCAAGAATGCCTAAGTATTTAGATCGCTTTAGTCATTTTGACTGCCAGGGACTTTCCCATCCATTTCCCATGATCGCGGTGGTTTGACTCATATGGATATAGAGCATCAACTGTTTAAGAGAAAATGCTAATGTTACTGCCATCGAATTATTACTTCGACTTACTTATTATATTTATTCCGGGACTGGTCCGGGACTCGAACCCACGACACATGGGTTTTTCCAATGTGAGGGTCTAGGTTTACTGGTGTGCCCCCCCCCCCCCCCCCCCCCCCCCATTTTCACACTGTGTCAAGTACCGTGCCAAATTCAAATCGATACTAGTTTAGTAGTTTGCATAACAAGAGCTTTAACTGTTACCTGAGCGCATGTTCTCGGACTCATACGGTAAGCAACACTTTAACAGCAGTATGGCTCCAGTAGGCTACTGCTGCTGTGGTGTTACGCCCGCACACAACAAAGAACGCTCAAAGAACAGATTAATTCGTCCATTTTCAAATGTCTAAATATACTACAAGTAGCAAATCCCAGCTGGCAATTAGCAGCCAGCTGGCTGCAACTGACCAAGCTACTACACAGCAAAAGCAAACAACTCTACTACTGAAGGCATTAGATCAATGAGTCTCAACCTTTTTCATTGTAAAGACCTCCAGTTTCATATACATTAGGCCATGGATCCCCATTTGACATGAGTTTAAAAAAAAAAAATCATATAATAACATGTTACGTTGACTGCCAGTGTTTAAAGTTACCTTTCGTCAAAGCGTCGTAATTCTACCACCTTATGATGGAAATCCGTCTGAAAATAGTTCAATCGTTTGGATGCAGGGAAAGACAATGGAATAAAAGGTGGGTTTAGTCAGTGTGTTAATCTTCCATTAACAAACCACCTCCTTGCCCCCAAGCTCCGCACCATTAGCGACCAGGTCATTTAATCAATTGAATAAAGTATGAATACTTTATTAGAGAGGAATGTAAACGGCACAAGGTACAGTCAAAAAGGTCCCCTGTGGTTTCCGTTGTGGTCCTAGTGCCTTCTGCTCTACTGCCGCACGTTAGTGCCCTGCCACCTGAGAGTACCACAGTCCACAGATGCTTTTAAAAATGGACTAAAGACCTATATTTTTTAACAAAGTGTGTGTTTGATTGTTTGGTAGTACTATTCAGAAACTTGCCAAATAGTCTTAAAAACCCTACATAAAATGCAATTGTGATAAGATCACGGATCGTGTTCCATTTTTTTTTTGCCATATTTCCCTCCCCTAGGCATGTTCTCAGTCTAATGTAATAATTAGGCCCTGATATCATGCCAAATGCATTGCAAATGCTTTCCAGACATAAAATGATGACATTTACAGCCCAGGTCGGTCCAAAAGTATCCTGGATGCTTCTGGCATTTGGCGGCATTACCAGATGGCCAGTCTGGTCATGTCATGTCGTGTTATGTTATTTATTCCCCAAAGGGCTACTGGTTAAGGCTGTAATAAAGGTCCTTTGGTCAGAAAACCACACAGGCAGGCTTGTACTCTCAAAGACAACATTTTTTCTAATTAGATGCCGCAGAGTTTAAAATGGTTTTAACCAATTTAATTTGGAAAGTTTCATCTGAACTGTGCTAATATTTTCCGTGACAAGTGTGTGTGTGTGTGTGTGTGTGCGTGTTGAAATGAAATCTCTGTATACATTTTCACACACACCAGGACATCCTGGACATTACCTTTTATAACGGAGATGGTGACCTGGATGTCTTAGTTTAAAAGTATAGGTTTGGTGTGTGTGTGTTTGACTCATGTTAGATGTACTTTTCCCCCGCCACAGAATGAAGCCAAGGAAAATCAAAGAGGACGATGCTCCCAGGACGATAGCCTGCCCGCACAAAGTAAGTGTTATGCCCTCTATATATCTATAAGATAAATTGCCCAAGGCAAATAAAACAAGTATCAGTACAGCCCAATGTATTTTCTTCGGCTGCAGGCTGCCGCTGCCTTGGATAAATATCTCTGCCTGAGCAGGGCTCCAGACTGCTGCCCACACTAGTATTCGAGTTAAAAAAATTATGTGATTGCATTCGTGCTAGTTGCATTAGCCGTCGCACTGTCGATTTATCCATTCCTTCTGTGTATGTAGTGGCGCTGATGATAAAGTGTTTGACAATCATTCTGTCCTTTTAACGTTGTCTATTCTTAGACTAGATTTAACGCATAATTATAGAAGTGCTTGTTTCTATATAATTATGGACAAGTAGAATAGCACGCCATGTGCAGGATAGGAGTAAACATCAGTGAAAAATAAGAGTACACTCTGGGTCATGCTCCAAAACATGAACGTTTTATTCGCAGCGTAGATGTTTCGAGCCTCTGTCTCTTATTTCTATATGGGACACACACTGCTTTTTATAAAACAGTGAGGTATGCTTGAATGAACCCTCCTTAGATATTACTCGGACCAGAGCTGCAATTTTGCTGGCTAGAAAACCATTGTGAAATCCGTGTTATTAGTGTCAGAGATTAGATCAGAGGTCTCTACCTACTGACACGGTTTGGTGATATCTAAATTCAGTGAATGGGCTCAAACTGGATGGAAATATATTTTTTTATATGAAATAAAAACGGCACCACAGAAACATTGCAAGAGCGTTCCTTCCTTCCTATGGGATGGTAATCGGGATTGATTTTCAAATCAGTGGGTGTCTGTTGGTTTCTCCAGCATGCAATCCCATTCTTTGAATTTATATTTCTCCAGACATATCAGTAGGCGGAGAAACTCTGATCAAAACCAGGGGGGCAGTCAGCCAGATATTTCGTGAAGCCTCATTTGAAATCGGTAGTTCATATAATGGCCTGTTGTGGCGCTGGACCGGACCCAAAAAGCCCCATAGCTCCATAGAGGCCCATGTATTTTGGCCCAACTTCACCTAGACTGTATTACCTTAATAAACATGGTCATGAATACTTTCTTCTTCCAGTCACTAGTTTAAAGTCTCATTTCTAATGTCATAATATTCTTTTTGGAAAATTATGGTCCCATTAATTAAAGAAATGACCACAAAGAAAAAAAACCATCGCGTATGTTCTGAGGGGCGTGGCTACCATTACAGTCTATGATCGGGATTCCCCTCCCACTCGAGTCAAAATAAAAACCAACGGAGAAGAAGGGGGGAAGTCCCGCCTCGTTGTCTGGGCAGCCAATGACCAGCTGGTATACAAAATGGAGCCAGCCAATGGCCAGCTGGTACCAAAGATGGCGACTTACATCAGGAATTAGCATATTATTACAGGCTTCATTTTACGTTCATGTTAGACCCGGGGAACGCTTTGTCCATATTTTTTACAGTCTATGATCAAAACACACAACTACTGTTTAACTCCAGTTAAAATGTACGTTTTGTTTTTTAATGGCAGCTTGGCTTTTAAAATAAACCAAAGGCTATGCACTGAAACCGTTGGCTGATAAAGAAAAACTTCACCATGACAAGGTAGTGGAAAACATTTCCAGAATGACGGATGACTGTTTACTTTTATCTGAATGTTGATGATGTTCAACTTGTAGGTTGTGTCCAGTCAGAGCCAGTTAGTTCGCTTGTCCGCTCGGGGCTCGCTCTGTTTCAAGGACACTATATACAATTCAATTTGTCTCCAGTTGGGTGCGCAGCAGTAATAACTATCGCTCAAATACAAAGGCTACATGTATTATTATGTAGAATAAACTTGGATTAAAACTTACACGCACATCCCGAAGTAACCTACTAGGCTGGGTGCTGGAGCAAAAGTTCAGCATGTGCAAAAGAATATTAACCAAAGCACACCAAAATTAAGCTCCCATGTGCAAAATGTATTTTTTTGGCAATGTTTCAAGGTACTGGACTGTTCCTCAGACCTAGGTCTGGTTGAAATATTGGTAGATATATAGATATACTGGTGTAGAGGTTTTATGGAACCGAAGGCTTTTGTGTAGGGGCCATCGTATAGCTTTTCAGGACCAAAATTTGAGTGAAACACCATTATATTTGTATGGCGGCATTTAAAGGACAACTTTAGTTTTTTTCAACCAAGGTTCATGTTTTAGGTTGTTATTAGAGAAACTAAAAGGTGAGTGTTCATTTTCTTTCATTTGCTGCTTTCTTTCGTTTTAGGGATTTTAGCAGTTTTTGACAGGGGGGCGGGGCCATTCGAGCATGGGGCTAAATATGTATTTTTTTTACAAATTGTTATGGCGATTTATTATTTTCTATAGTCCTACTAGACCCCAAGAAATTACATCTGGCCACAAAAGATCACAGGATCTATTGAATGTGACAAACTGACATATTGAGCCTATACACACACAGTATAAGCCTTCCCCCAGTAGGCTACCTTCACATTCAGTAGATCCTGTGATCTTCTGTGGCCAGATGTAATTTCCTGAAGTTTATTAGGACTATAGTAAACCATAAAGAAAGAAATCACCATAAAATTGTGTACAAAAAAAATTACATATTTAGCCCCATGCTCGAATGCCCCCGCCCCCCTGTCAAAAACAGCTAAAATCCCTAAAACGAAAGAAAGCAGCAAATGAAAAAAGATTAACACTCATATTTTACATTCTCTAATAAGAAACTAAAACATGAACCTTGGTTGAAAAAAAACTAAAGTTGTCCTTTAAGTAAGCAAATTTTCATTGGCCAGGTATGTCACACTTGCATTTGGTGGTGTTTTTCTACACACACACACACACACACACACACACACACACACACACACACACACAACCAATTTGACCAACTACATTATCAATACAATGAAATCCAAGAATTTAAAGAATGCATATGGATTTTAAACTTTTTTTAAATTCATTTATTTCCCAAGTTATTTCCCCCCCATGGCCTTTTTAGTAACTCTTCTCACATGGTCACTTTGCTTTTTCGTTTGTAGGTCTGTGCACACATCTGTTGGCACACCAGCTATAATGTATCTTGTTCTTTATTTTTTGGCCCAGGGTTGCACCAAGATGTTTAGGGACAACTCGGCCATGAGGAAGCACTTACACACCCACGGGCCCCGTGTGCATGTGTGCGCGGAGTGCGGCAAGGCCTTTGTGGAGAGTTCGAAGCTCAAACGTCACCAACTGGTCCACACGGGGGAGAAGCCCTTCCAGGTGCGTACCCTGCGGACAGACATCCGTGTAGGCTAAATATTGAATCAAGCAACTTAACCCATTCTGACCTGAGATCAGATTCATACGAGGTTTTCCACTGGACACACACTGGTCTGATGAACCCATTCTGACCCGAGATCAGATTCTAAAAATGTCAGTCGCTCTTCGATTTTTCAAAAATAGCAGACCTACAAGCTCGTATCGCGCCACTCGGTGGCGCGATATGAGCTTGTAGATCTGCTATTTTTCAATAGGTAAAGCATAACATGATGCCGACACCAAAATGGGTGTCCGGTCAGAATGGGTTAAAAACTGTCTGGGGTGCACATGAAAGCCTGAGTAAATGTTCGGGGCCTACACACTGCACGATATTTGCTCCGATTATGCTATCGGAGCTTTTTTTGGCGCTCGCTGACAAAACCCCTAATCGGACACGAGATCGGGCTTTGATTGCTTTTGATTTGCTCGCTGTGTGTGAAAGGCTCGGCGAGAACATCCATCGGTGATAAAAAGCGCTCGCCCGATGCCTTCCCGAGCATTTCTGAATATCTTATCAGGTTTGATATTTGACTCTCGTCGACTGGACATCATACAGTATGAACGGGGCTGCAACTGCACCCCGATTAGGTCCATATTGCCAATGAGAGCACAGGAGAGCTGTGCTCACAGACAGAAAGTCTGTCTGTATCGATAGATGATAATATACATCCTTTATCCCATTCTGACCTGAGATCAGATTCTAAAAATGTCAGTCGTTCAGTCGATTTTTCAAAAATAGCAGACCTACAAGCTCGTAGCGCGCCACTCGGTGGCGCGCTATGAGCTTGTAGATCTGCTATTTTTCAATAGCTAAAGCATAACGTGATGCTAACACCAAAATGGGTTCCCGTTCAGAATGGGTTATTCCATGGGTAAATTCAGGTGTCATACTTATTGGTAGCTATATTAGCCTAATATTGCTGTTTAATAGTCTATAAAACCAACGCATCATCTCACTTGACTTGCGTTGATAAAACCGTGTTGGAATCTACGCTGCAGCACAAACTCTCTCTCTCTGTGTGTGTGTGTGTGTGTGTGTGTGTGTGTGTGTGTGTGTGTGTGTGTGTGTGTGTGTGTGTGTGTGTGTGTGTGCGCGTGTGCAGAGACAGAATTATTTAATGAAAATCGAGATTTTGCGTCCTGTCTGCTCTGCATTTCACTCTGTATTCTCCTGCATGTGAGACGTCAACATGAATTAAGCCTGCTATGTATCAGGTCCGGATCGCATCTTGGTACTCTTCTTGCAGTGTGTGATCCCTACTCAGCGATCAATCGTTTAGGCAAGCTGCTGCATAACCTTCCTAATTGGCTTTAATCATTACACTGCAATATCCTGAGTCTTAATTTAATCACTTTCAAAATAGTGTCCCTATTTCTTTTTTTCCATAATTATAGGCGAAAAACATGCTCATGGCAGAAAATGCTTTGAGCTTGTAGATACGGCAAAGTAAATATGGCTTAAGCCTTAAGTGGTTTGCCCTTGAGTGTAAAAAGTTGCCCTTTATGGCCCTTTACTCGGAGTTAGCTTTTCTTTGCTAGTGTACTATCTAGGGATGTTGGAGTGCTTCAAAGCAACTGAACTAAGACAAAAACATCAAACCTAGCATCTTTCTGAACGACATCTAAATGACATTCTTCGTATTTGTTTTCAAGCGAACCGATTGTCCCTCTGATGTTCTGATGTTCAGGGACATTTAACCCATTCTGACCGGGCACCCATTTTGGTGTCAGCATCATGTTGTGCTTTACCTATTTAAAAATAGCAGATCTACAAGCTCATATCGCGCCACCGAGTGGCGCGATACGAGCTTGTAGGTCTGCTATTTTTTTTTAAATCGAATAACGACTGACTTTTTAGAATCTGATCTCAGGTCAGAATGGGTTCATCAGACCAGTGTGTGTCCGGTGGAAACCTCGTATGAATCTGATCTCAGGTCAGAATGGGTTAAAGATATTCACGTTCGCACCCCTTGCCATCTTGTCTAGCTCTGATGCAGGCAAATAACGATGCAACCGCCCCCCTTGCTAACAACTGAATAATCCCCAACGCCCTTGTATTTTCCCTTTCATCCACCCACTTGCCATCATAAACCGAATAAACCCGTGTATTTTCCTTCCAGTGTACCTTTGAGGGCTGCGGGAAAAGGTTTTCTCTGGACTTCAACCTGCGCACTCACGTCAGGATCCACACTGGAGACCGACCGTACGTCTGTCCCTTTGACGGTTGTAATAAGAAGTTTGCCCAGTCTACCAACCTCAAGTCTCACATCCTTACACACGCCAAAGCGAAAAACAACCAATGAGAACTTTGAAAAGAAAAACAAAACACACCGGCCACAAGCCGTGCACGCGCACTCACACACATACACAGAATATAAACCCATCCCTAGCAACACCCGTTGAAACCTTGCTTTGAAAAAACCGAATGGATGATTGAGACTTTGGGGAAGGATTTGAAAAGACTTGAGATGGTGATATCCAGCCAATTTTCCTTCCTTCCCTCCCCACTTCTGCTGTTTTGGCTGAGGAACACTGACTTCCCCCAAAGACCCCTTCTTCCACCACAGTACTTTTCTCTTCCTCCAGTGGCGCTCGGTTGCCAGAAGATGGAACTCATGCACACACAGCAGAGACTATTATTTTCTAACCGCACAGCCGTGTGATAGAGAGAAAGAGGAAGAGCAATCTGTCATGTTTTTCGTTCTCCTTGTCCTATCACTTTTTAAGTTAATTTGACTGCCTCTCTTCTTATGCTCCTTTCCTCCATGTGTGCATATTGTACACTTATCTGGGCTACGTTTACTAAAATTGTGATTATTTTTTTCTTTTTTCGTATCCTTCTTATCCGTCATATATGGGATCCATACCCATGATGACATCGGTGTTGAGGTGGCTTTCACGCGTTCACAAGCTGAAACGGAAAAATATATATATATTTGTTTGCATTTCCATCCCTACTTTTGGTTGTATTTTTTTTCCTCCTCTAACCACACAGAATAATCGTGTATACTTGTATTGTATGGCTGTATTGGTATTATGTAGAAATAGAGGTGTGATTCAAAGTGTTAACCGATTAAACTTTTAGTCATGGAGTTGCTTTACCTTTTTTCTATGGACTGTCTTTATGCAGAGCAAATGAGTACTAGTAGTATGAACTTTTAGACAAAGGGAGTTCCACCGGGCCTCAAACCTGTGGTATAGGCTATAGTCTGGTGTGTCTCAGAGGCAGGACAGGTAGCAAGAGGAAGGAAGGCACTGGAGCATGTCAGACAGTTTAAGCCCTTTTTAATTCACAGGATGCAGGTGAGAAATGACCAAAATGGTCATTTCTTACCTGCCTTCCTTCCTCTAGTATGAAGTTCACTCCGAGCCTGTCGGGTTCAAGTACCTGAAGGAAACCTATGTTTAACCACTTTATAACCCTGGCACCCCTATTTAGGGCCTGTCATTATAGACACATGTTCAAACAATAATACAATTTTAAAAATCAAAATGTTGAAAAACAGTGGACCTACAAGCTCACAAAGTGTTGCAAAGCAACCTGAGCATTCAGATTGGGGTTTCCTTTTCCACTATTCATCAAATGAAGTATATAGGGATTATGTGGTTAAAGCTGACAGCGTGGCCATCACCTTCTTTGTTAGAATGTAATGTACAGTTGTCACCCATTAACTTACTTTTGTTGATATTTACACTCATGTATCTCAATTGTCCACAATAAAAATGGGTCATTTGAATCCTCTCGAAATAGCCAGTTACTGTTTCGTCTGATTTTCTGGGGGTTGGAATCGCGTTATTAACTACTAATATTAACTACTTAAACCCTGTACTACTTAGTCCCCCAGGGATCTATTCAGAGTATTTTTGCTTGTTTTTGCCAAATGTTTTCCCCACCAGAATAAGGACGCAGGGTTTTCAAATGATTAAAGATTTCCCATATTCATTATCACTGCACCTCAGGAGAACACTGCTGCACTGATAAGCCTAGCAGACTATTTGATCCTCCTGAATGGTGATGACAAGATAAGATTCGCTTATTCTTTCTGGATTGAAAGAACATTGCAACCCGTTAAAGACCTTAGGCCGATTCTACAAATGTCTTCTAAATCCTTTTTCTGAAATTGTTATCAATTTTGGTGATGCTCAAAACTTTTCGTGTCAAGGAACGCCAAAATTATATGTATCTCTGGCCACCGAGTCTGTCCCAGGGACCCCAGAAGCAAAGATTTTAGTTTAACCCATTCTGACCTGAGATCAGATTCATACGAGGTTTCCGCCGGACACACACTGGTCTGATGAACCCATTCTGACCTGAGATCAGATTCTAAAAATGTCAGTCGTTCTTCGATTTTTCAAAAATAGCAGACCTACAAGCTCGTATCGCGCCACTCGGTGGCGCGATATGAGCTTGTAGATCTGCTATTTTGTAGATCTGCTATTTTTTTTAAATGCGAATTATTCGCACGAATATATCGCGTCGCCAATTCGCCAGTGTGTAATGACCTTAAGTCTTGTATCTGCTAATTTTGAAATGTCATAGTGGCACAGATGGTTTCTTAAATCTCTTATGTCCTACCGGGGGATCTGAACTCCTGTGTGTGGGAGACTACATTTCTACCATCGCTCATGAGTTTCCGTCAGTGCTATTTGTAAAACCACATAAGGGTCCTATCTGACACCAGGGCTTACAGTTCCTCAATGGAAAAGTATAGGGAGACTACCTCTATAGACCGGACTACTGTAAATCTACAAATTAATTGTACAACACACTGACTGTACCATTCCGTTTTGGTTTCATGTTTTTGAGTGGTGCAACCACTCCCTTACGGAGCTGTGTGTGTGGTTGGCTGGGTAGCTGGGTAGCTGGCTGGGTGGGTAGGTACACCTGTGCGCAACCCAACACACACGCACACAAACACACACGCACATATTAACTGTATATATATATATATATATGATGATTTTGGGTGTGCCAGTACAGTACAGTGACTACAGTACAGTATAGAGGGACCCCCACACGGTAACTGTCATTTCTCAACCGTTTCGGACGTGGGGCGGCTCGTCTGTATCGGGCTGGCACCCCGGGTGCGTTCCTGTGGGTCAGTACAGTGACAGTACAGTACAGTACAGTACAGTAGAGTAGAGGGACCTCCACACCGTGGTAACTCTGCAATTTCTCAACCGTTTCGGACGCGGGGTGGCTTGTCTGAATCGGGCTGGCACCCCGGGTGCGTTCCTGTGGGTCTGGTGCTTCCGCCCCCCCCCCCCCCCCCCCCCCCCCACACGGAGTTGCACCACTCACTTCACACGGGTGTGATTTTTTTAATTAATTCAAATAAGTTCTGGGTTACAGCTTTAAACATTTTGTAATGATGAGAGTAAGAATTAGGCCACGTTATATACCTGAGAACAAAGATCTTCTTGTACAACTGTCTTTAAATGAATTTAAATGAACTTTAAATGAAAAGTTATTCCCAGTCCAATTTTAGAACAACTCCTGCAAACCGCCCAAAGCTTTGGTGGTGGAATCACCTGTGTCTGTACTTGGCAAATTGGAATTTTAACTCGCTCACTTTTTTTTCCTCAAATTTTCTGCTGAGACAAGCAGGATTAGTGCGCCGCAGTCTGCCCCCCAATGTCCTGCGGAGATCCAGCATCCTCCCAGGATGGATTTTTTAATTGATCCGCTTCAGCCCTGCCCTTGCAGTGCTGATGATGCTGACTTTTGAATTCCTCGTATATAGGGATCCTTTAGTGCCCCCTGGTGGAGGCAGGTGGCACGTCGTCAGACCTCGGTGCACTGGGCCGTGTGCAGCTGTCCATGGTGCTGAAGCAGTCCATTGATCATTATGGAGGGAGGCAGGTCGTCTATAGACTGATCACATGGCAGGTTAACCCATTCTGACCTGAGATCAGATTCATACGAGGTTTCCGCCGGACACACACTGGTCCTGATGAACCCATTATGACCTGAGATCAGATTCTAAAAATGTCAGTCGCTCTTCGATTTTTCAAAAATAGCAGACCTACAAGCTCGTATCGCGCCACTCGGTGGCGCGATATGAGCTTGTAGATCTGCTATTTTTAAATAGCTAAAGCATAACATGATGCTGACACCAAAATGGGTGCCCCGTCAGAATGGGTTAAACGGCGACAGTTTTGTAACTGCAGCATTTGAAGCGTGACCCGTCGCCTGTCTGAGAAGCACAGTTAATTATCGGGTCTTTTTTTTCCTCTTTTCCCCACTACCTACTACTACTGTGTGTGTGTGCACTGCACACACACACTCGCACACTCGTTTGAATTGCTCTACTTGTGAGGACATCACCCTTTTAGGACGGTATATAGTTTTATAAATGCTATTTGTTTGTCTCCTTTTTTTTAAACTGTTGCACTAAATGTCACTCACCCAAAAATACTTTGGATGACTGATGCCAGCATGCAGCTAAGTAACTACACCATAAAACACGCATTGCACTTGTGAGCACCAGGGGAATGTCCTCACAAGGTCTTATTTCTTAAATTCAACTTGTGGTGGTGGTGACATTTGGCCCTCACAAGTCTAGTAATAGGCTACCACACACACACACACACACACACACACACACACACACACACAGAAAGAGAGAGAGAGAGGCAGTTAAGAGGGGCTCTCAGTTGGTGGAAATGGAATGAAACGAAGGACAATCCTCTGCGTTTTCAACCTCGAGAAAACGTTCCAGGCTTTTTCAAGCTCAAGTGCACCGCTGACTGTTGATGTGTTATCGTGTTTTTTTTCTCTCCTTTTTTTTCTCCAACAGAGAGAGACGGTTGCTGGCATTCTGTTTGAAATTCACAAGCTGCTGCTACACCTATACCTTCCAACCTTTCCCTTTGTGTCGGCCAGGGACGCACGCAGCCCTGTCTGTGTGACTGGCCGGGCTGCAGTTCCACTCGTGTGTGTGTGTGTGTGTGTGTGTGTGTGTGTGTGTGTGTGTGTGTGTGTGTGTGTGTGTGTGTGTGTGTGTGTGTGTGTGTGCGCGCATGCGCGTGTGTGAGAGGCTTAAGCCTTCTTCAGGCCAATGATTCAGATACTAGTATGATTCCACTCGGGTGCATGGGTGTCACTTGGGGATGGTGTTTCTTCTTTAAGATTCCTAACTTACGCCGTGTCTGAAAATAGCAGACCGAGCTTGCAGGTCGGCTATATATTATTTTCCGGGCACTGTCGTGCGACCAAGTGTATATATGCGAGATGATGAATCAGGCTTTTTTCTTTTTCTACGCGGGGGAGACCGGTGGCGTGGGAGCGTTTATTCACGCGATTGGTTGTTTTTTGATTGACAAAAGGCACTGGAAGAGTGAGCGCACGCAGAGCTACTTGTCATGCAGCGGAGGGTCTTGTCATGCCTTCCAACTCACACACCTGCTTCACTCAGATGCTTATTTCATCATGGCCCGTCTCTCTTTCCACTTGTTATCCCGGCTGCGGTGTGCTTAACCTGCCTGTCACTCTCTCTCTCCTTCTCCCTCCCTCTCTCTCTCTCTCTCTCTCTCTCTCTCTCTCTCTCTCTCTCCTTTTCCCTCCCCCCCCCCCCCCTTCTCTCCCAAGTCTTAGGGACCTCAACGGCTAGATTCTTTTCATCAATTCTCATTTTCTCTGTCCCTCTCCCTCTCTCTCTCCTGCTCTGTGCCTCTGGGCTTCCAGGAGCAAGCAAACACACAAACAAAGGTTTATCACACTAAATCCAAGCAGCGGCCCCAATACTGGCATTATTAGGCACCACTGCGCTAGCCCATTCTGACCTGAGATCAGATTCTATAAACGTCTTCTACATCCTGACAGTTTTCAGATAAAGCTATGTTTCCATGTCAGTCGTTCTTCGATTTTTCAAAAATAGCAGACCTACAAGCTCGTATCGCGCCACTCGGTGGCGCGATATGAGCTTGGAGATCTGCTATTTTTAAATAGCTAAAGCATAACATGGTGCTATAACACCAAAATTGGTTCCCCTTTCAGAATGGGCTATAGCTCATCGCTGCTCTCTAAAAAATCCTGAATTCTGAATGCTGCAAAATCAAGAGAATCCGCACGTATCTATAGCCCTTAAGCCCCTCCGTGAATGATGTATTATTTATTTTACATTTCTTATTACCATGGGTGCATGTGTGCGTGCCGCTCACTCAGCCCCGCACAATTTGGTTTTCATATATTCCAGTGACTGAATTAAGTTCCTCCTCTTTTGTCTGTGTGTGCTCAGCAAACAGCAACGTCTCTGTAAATGCTTGTAATAGGACCTTCTGCTCCTTCTGTTTATTATTATTATTATTAATAATATCCAGTGAGTTGAGTTTTCTTTGCGGTGGGTGGGCTGCTGCTATAGGTCTACTACAGTATACGCTACTGTTCAGTACAGTATATAGATGCCCGGTCGTATTCTCTCAGATGCTATTTTAATGCAGAAATATGTTGCCAGGGTAACAGAGACGGCAGAGAGAGAGAGAGAGAGAGAGAGAGAGAGAGAGAGAGACGCACACACAGAAAGAGTGGTTGAACATGGCATAAACAAAGAAATACGGAAAAATCCATTTAATACTCCGTTGCACGTCTCTATATGTCATGCGATGTAATTGTAGAGCGGCTATATTTTTGACAAGCGCCACCGTCCTACGACAAAGTCTAAAACCCTGCTTTTGGACTGTCGACCGAGAGAGTGCAGTCAGTGTGACACCTCGGCCTCTGACAGGAGGAACATGTCCGACTCCATGTCTGGTCTGCTCGTTATTACGCATAATAACCCGGAGAGAAGAATCTTTTGAATGTCGAGTCCATTTTTACCAAGGCGAAGACGACGACCGGTCTCGCGGAGCAATTCGTGTTAAGACTAATTTATTCTCCACAGTGCGAGGGTGCTGTAGCCTGAAAACCCACCTTTTCAGACTCCATCATGGCCCATAGCACTTACCCTAACCCCTTAGATAGCATTTCTGTTGACTTAGATAGAATTTGACACAGACTTATAGCATGTTATGTAGACAGCACTATAATTGTATTGTATATAGTCATAGCACGCCATAGTACATATGTATAGCATAGTAGTAAATATGTATAGTTTATATGTATAGTGTATGTATAGTTTCATTATATAGATATTCCACTGTTACTTTCTTAGCTTACGCATGTTTCATGATAAATGCTTTTATGTGATGTATTCCCATGCTTTTGTTCTTGCTTAAATGTAAGTCGCTCTGGATTAAGAGCGTCTGCTAAATGCCTAAATTGTAAATTGTAAATTGCGAGAGAACTGATTCCCTGTTAAAGAGATCAGTTTTTGTCGGCGAGGACAGATTGAGTCCAATAGGCCAGTGGTTTTCAACCCTTCTATATCAAAGCTCATTATTTATTCGGAATTTGAACCACAGACCACCATTTGATGCCATTTACTCAGACCGAAGAGAGAGAGATAACAGGCAACCGTTGGTCAAAATAAAATATAATCTTTATTCTCTAATTGTGTAGACTTCTTGTAAATTAAGTAATGCCGATGTTTAACAATAATTTAACTCTTGAGAGCGTAAAATGAAACCAAATGGTACCCGTAAGGGTCTCAAGAGTTAAAGATCTATATGGGTGCATTTGGTTACCAACTCTCCATCATTGCTGGGGACCACCTGGAACCCCCTCAAGGACCCACTGGTGGTTCCCTGGACCCGGACCACTGGTTGAAAACCACTGTCCTCTATTGAGCAGGCTGTACGTGACTGTCTGCACCCCCTTCCATCTCCTCTCCCGTGCTCGCTCTTCCTCCCATTCCCTCTCACCTGCTCTCCCCTCCCCTCCCCGTGCCCATCATGAAGTCTTTCACATTCCCGTCACACAAATCGCCGACACGTTATTTGATCAAATGTGCCGTTTTTTTAAGAACCCTCGTCACGTCTCCTCCATCCAGTGCCGCGGCTGCACCAACCGCCCTCTCGGCCACTAAAAGGTGCGTGCATCTTCAAAGGAGCCTGTGTGGTTATTAATGTGTCTCATTGTCAATGCGATTGAAGAACCGGCTGGACATCTTTTACATCGCAATGTTAAGATCAAACAAATATCCATGGAGCTTTGTTTATGAAGATCTACCACTCTTGTCTCCTAACTTGACAGACTGTCCCGTAAACCGGCAGTTTGATCAAACAATTATTGCTAGGCCGTTGTTCTGATTATTCAGTGTGAGTGTGTATTAATGCCCAATTAGTGTGAAATTTGAAGCTGCATACATGCGACAAAGCGGTTTGATGATATCTCATTTCAAGCACACATAATAGTATAGTCTTCATAAATGGAATGAGATCAAATAATCACGATTAATATGGAAGGACAGTCAATTGCTATTTCTGGTGGGCTATGTATAGTGTGACATGACAGCCATTAAGTATTTTACAGTTAACGTTTCCTTTATCAGTGCCATCCAACCACTGAGCTACGCTGCATAAAACAACTGCCAGTACAGTATGGTACATTATTATAACCTAATGGGGTCGAGGCAGTGGTGGAAGAATTTCATCAATATTTATTTTACTATAGGTAAAAGTGGTTTGTTGTGTTGCTTGTGTAAAGGGCTTGTATTCAACATTTTCATTTGAGTAAAAGTAGAGAGGCTGCAGAATGGCCCGTTTCATAATCATATTATTGGATTGTAATTATGAATCACTTTAATATTGTGTCTATTACAATTTACAATTTAGGCATTTAGCAGACGCTCTTAATCCAGAGCGACTTACAATAAGCAAGAACAAAAGCATGGGAATACATCACAAAAAAGCTATAATGTAGGGACGAGTTAAATGACTTGTTCTGCTGGTATCTTAATCTATAATAATAATACATGCACGTGTCTGCTGGCCCATAGGTATCTTAATCTATAATAATAATACATACATGTATGAATCTATAAAATAACTGTACAAAGTACAATATTTGCCTTTGAGATGTAATGGAGTATATATATATATAAGGGCCACTTCAACCCTTTTGCAACTAGATCTTATTTTAATGATGTTTGGGAGACAAGAAACACTTTCCTTGGGTTTTTATGTGGGTAATAGCTTTTTTGAGAGGTGCAACCACTCCAAGGAACAACAATGTCCGTGTTCACCTATACACCTATGTGACGTTAACCAGATGTGACTATGAGCACCAGTATGACTGAGTACCAGTAGGGGCGCTGTTGTGCCAGAAACAGAGAGATAGTGCTGCACTGTTGCCTGCTAATGAGAGAGAGAGAGGAGGGGGAGGGGGGGGGGGGGGTAGAGACTAGGGGAGTTGCACTCAGTTCACACGGGTCACGGGTGTGATTCTTTTTAGATATTTTGTGTCCATGGGCTCCATGATGTCATGGACAGTGGGTTCACTTACTTCCTGGACTACATATTGTCTCAGTAAGACAGCCCTCCCCCTATCCACAAGGAGGAGCAGTGCACCAAAGCATTATGATAATTGTAGTCCAGGAAGGAAGTGAGCCCAGTGTCCATGACATCATGGAGCCCACGGACACCTTGAAATACTGAAATATCTAAAAACACAAATTACCCATATCATTAAAATAAGATCTGGTTGCAAAAAGGGGTGAAGTGCCCCTTTAAAGGACCACTTCACCACTTTTCAACCTATACCTTCATATAATTTGTCCTCACTTTTGTTCATGATAAAATGCCACTTTTTTTTTAGACACGTCTGTGTCTCATCGGAGGGCTGTGGGCAGTTCAGATGATGTCACTGTCCACCAGTGACATCATCGATGGGGAATCCAAGCTAATAGATTTGAAACCGCAGGCTTTTCTATTCCTGAAAAGTTGCAACGCGATAATGGAAGCCATCGTTCTCACGATAATCAAAATCAAAAAAATAAATCATCGTCAAACTGCATAATGATGATGTCCCTGGTGGACAGGTTTCTGAACGGCCTGGCCCCACAGCCCTATATGAGACTCAGACTGAGTAGGAAACAATTGTGGTATTTTATCATTAATCATTAATGACCAATTATATGAAGCTAAGTTGAAAAGTGGTGGAGTAAGTGGTCCTTTAACCCATTCTGAACGGGCACCCATTTTGGTGTCAGCATCATGTTATGCTTTAGCTATTGAAAAATAGCAGATCTACAAGCTCATATCGCGCCACCGAGTGGCGCGATACGAGCTTGTAGGTCTGCTATTTTTGGAAAAATCGAAGAGCGACTGACATTTTTAGAATCTGATCTCAGGTCAGAATGGGTTCATCAGGACCAGTGTGTGTCCGGCGGAAACCTCGTATGAATCTGATCTCAGGTCAGTAAAGTACCGGTAAAGTAAAAAAGAAAATATATATATATATGTGGGTACAGCACAATGAGCACAGTACTCCACCATTGAGTCTAGT
Source organism: Protomyctophum parallelum (assembly GCF_964188405.1). Taxonomy (NCBI): domain Eukaryota; kingdom Metazoa; phylum Chordata; class Actinopteri; order Myctophiformes; family Myctophidae; genus Protomyctophum; species Protomyctophum parallelum. Next base: position 42,475,097 of record NC_139717.1, on the reverse strand, counting down.
CTAGGTCAGAGGCAGAGCAGCGAACGTCTACTAAACGAGCGAAACCATACGTCGACCTCCCAACACCTTCATCCTCCCATTATGGGAAGCCCGTGTAGCGATAACAAGATTAGCATAAGTAGTCTACACTTTTAAGACACTCTGAATGGGATTCCTAAAGAGGCTTAACCATCCCCTCCCCCCCTTCAGCGGGAGCTGATAAATTGTTAGACCTGACTGGCAGGCAGGCTGGCTGATCTGCTTGCCTGCGCCCTGCTTGACGATCTCTGACTCTACTCTGTGGCAATCAATGAGAGATTCATCATTGGGAGGAGGGAGGGGATGTGGGCTGGGCCTGCTGGGCTTATATACGGCTCCGCAAGAGAGTCGGAGCAAATCACCTCCGTAAGCGATGGCGGTGATCAGGCAAATGGGCAGAAAATGGTTCCTAATGATGCCTGGCGTGTCTGGTGTAAACTGCAGCCCGAGTGTCGGTCATCCATCAAGCCGCAGTGCAACCAGAGGAGAGCGGTCGGCGCCGGGGAAGGCGATGCGCAGTGGTGGAAAAAGTACTCAAATGTTGTACTTAAAACCCATTCTGACCTGAGATCAGATTCATACGAAGGTTTCCACTGGACACACACTGGTCTGATGAACCCATTCTGACCTGAGATCAGATTCTAAAAATGTCAGTCGTTCTTCGATTTTTCAAAAATAGCAGACCTACAAGCTCGTATCGCGCCACTCGGTGGCGCGATATGAGCTTGTAGATCTGCTATTTATCAATAGCTAAAGCATAACATGATGCCAACACCAAAATGGGTGCCCGGTCAGAATGGGTAAAGTGTCAGTACTGCAATGTAGATGTACTCTGACCTCTATACAAGTAGGCTAGAAGTCCCGTATAAAAAATGTACTCAAGTAAAAGTACAAAGGTATCGACATCGGAATGTACTTAAAGTACTAAAAGTAAAAGTAGGCCTACTCATGTTGCAGAATATCCCATTTCACACGTTCAAAGTGTGTATAAAAGATTGTAATAATATGATCTACAAGCTCACAATGTGTCGCATCGCAATGCACTGTGAGCTTGTAGATCTGCTATTTTCAAATCGAATTATATATAGGGTTGAAGGGTTGAAGTGATTAATGTATGTTTTCTAATCAAAATTAAAAGTAACCAGTAACTAACTAGGTTTTCAAATAATTGTAGTAAAAGTACAAGTTTTGGCTCTGAGATGTAGTGGAGTAAATTCTAGCATTGGAAATTGGAAATACTCAAGTAAAAGTGCAAAGAATACCTCAAAAGTGTACTTATTATGTACCGTGCTTAAGTAAATGTACTTAGTTACTTCCCACCACTGGGGATTGCGGCAGCGGCATCTGTTTGCGCGGCGGCGAGGGAGACCCTTAAGGGCGTAACTGCATCATCTGGCTTCACGTCAAGACATATCTGGTGTCTGTGGCTGAGAGACGAAGTGGCGTGATAATACGGCGTTCGTTGCCCTTTTCTCTGTGCGTCAAAACAACGGAAGTCGCTGCCCCCGAGGCTGTCGATCTCTGTCTCTGTCAACTAGGAATGCACCGATATTTGGAAATTCTTTGCCGATACCGATGTTTTACCCATTCTGACCTGAGATCAGATTCATACGAGGTTTCCACTGGACACACACTGGTCTGATGAACCCATTCTGACCTGAGATCAGATTCTAAAAATGTCAGTCGTTCTTCGATTTTTTAAAAAATAGCAGACCTACAAGCTCGTATCGCGCCACTCGGTGGCGCGATACGAGCTTGTAGATCTGCTATTTTTCAATAGCTAAAGCATTACATAACATGATGCTAACACCAAAATGGGTGCCCGGTCGGTCAGAATGGGTTAAAATAACAATTTAGCCGATAATGATATTTAGTTTTTGTTGTTTTTATTCACCCCTTTTGTGCCAGGGGAACAAATGCATCTTCAATACAAGAAATAAATGTTCAGAAATTCAGAATGTATACAGCCTGGTATAGGTTGCAGATAACCAACACACCAACATAGCCAACGCAAAATGTATGCTCGTCAACAACAGATGAATATCGGCTACTGCCACCGGTAATACCGGTTTATTTGCCGATACCGATACTTATTGACCGATATGTGGCCGATACATCAGTGCATGCCTACTATCAACTCATTACCCCTTCTTCACGGAGCGGTGTGTGGCTGTCTGTCTGGGTGGGTGGGTGGGTGCCTGGGTGGGTTTTCTTTCACCACCTGTGTGCAACCTAACACACACACGCACGTATAAATGATGATTTCGGGTATGCCAGTACAGTACTGTACAGTAGAGGGTACAGTAGAGGGACCCCCACACGGTAACTCTGTCATTTCTGAACCATTTCGGACACATGGAGTTGCACCACCATTCACTTCACACGGGTGTGACTTCTTTTCTCCACGCGAGATTTTGAAAGCAACCATTCCATTCATTTCCCATTCAATTAAAGGTATATTCACTTAATTCAAATATCACTTATTTTTTTGTTTTGTTGTGATAATCCTCTCTACGATAGAGTGTGCTGACCATATAAGGAGTTCCTCCCTGTCCCCAGTTAACCCCTGGGGGTCAAAAAACCTTAGGTTTCGTTTTTGACTCTCTATCCTGATTGGACGAAAGGCTGGGTCCCAGGCCAAAAACGAAACCTAAGGTTTTTTGAGTGAAATCACTGAATATACCTTTAAGCCGGGGATTTACGTGGCATGTGAAACAAACATTCAAACAGCAATCATTCGCTCGTCTTCATCTCTCGAAAAACCCAAGGCCGTCGAACTGAAAAGAAAAGATCGTGACGCGGCTGATTCAGCTCTCTGAGGCCAACGCGGTAAAAAAAATCCTCAGTGTTCAGTTTAACTCTGAGAGTCGAATGAACTGAGACTCACATCAGAACTGCCCCCCCCACCTTCACCGCGTTCAAAAGCACTCTCAAAACGCACCTTATCAGACTTGCTTTCCCTACATAAACCCCCACCTCCCCTTTTTGTTTGTTTAACCTTCCCTTTTTTAGTTTTTAACCTTTTTAGCAAGGTGCTATATGAATCGTATGTAGGCCTATTATAAATGAACACTGAGGGATTTACTGTTAACTACCCCCAGCAACACTCGTAGTCGTGCATGTGAGATTAACACCACATCTGACATCCCTTTTCAGTATTTGCCATCAACTTGGCAGTAAACAGTTAGCATTGAATGAACAAGGAAGTCTTATGATTTGACTTTTTCAATTATCTCTCAGCCTTATTGTCCACAGACTGCCTTTTCCCAGATACAGTAATCACATTCACTATTAATGAGACGCGTTCGTCCTGGAACCATTTACTCCTCTCAATAATGCAGTAGTCTTTGGAATTGCCTGTGCATATTTTTACGCCACGCTATCTCCACCTTCTCTTGTCTTCCCCATGGGAGGGGTATCAATGGCACTTTGTTCATACTCACTATCTGACCCGAGGCTATTTTCTACAAGGATCTCAAGGATATTGCCGCATTGGGATACAATGTCATGTTTGCTTATAGCTGCCTAGCCCCAGTGCTGCCTGGCAGCCGGAGACAGTGGAATTCTAAATTGCCGCACTGAGGTGGAAAGGTGCTAAACCCACTTGTTTGAAGTGACTAATTTAGTCTTCTACAATTAAACCCACCCAATTAGTGCCCCCTTATGGCCTCTTCAGCTTGTGGAGACAGGCTCAACGATGACTTTATACAAGACGATCGACCGCAAAAATGGGACAAATCTGTGTTCCATAGTGTGACTCACCAACTCATGGTTGTCACTAAAATGAGATCATTGTTGCACCGATGACCACACTGGCTCAAGTGGTTCACAATGGCACCTGTCCTCGGAAACAGACTGAAATCCTCACAGACCGAAAAGTCATCAGCAGTGACAGTATATAATCAACTGAGTTGGCAGAAATTGATTAGTGGCTCATTCTCCTAAACCGAGAAGGGAGAAAAGGCTGCTCAGATTATCCCTGACAATCACTCTTCTTGGCCCAATGCCGTTTGACAAGCATGTCGATTCAGCCCTGTTTGAATGGCGTCTGTCCAGCCTGGAAGCTCAGGCTCAGTCAGCAGACATATGATTGGCAGCTGATTTGGTGGAGGCCAGTGGGTGGAGGTCAGGGGTTGGGAATTGCCTGTGCAGGATATTTGCGCGCGAGCGTGTGTGTGTGTGCGCGCGCGTGTGTGTGACACATGCACACACACACACACACACAGACCGACACACAAACTGTGCCTGCGTGCGTTCAGAATTCTGGAGGATTTTATGAAGAGTTGGAGGAAGCTGGGAGCTAGGTGATAGGGTCAGTTGGCGAGGTGAAACCAGGGAGATCCCGTGGTGGTGGTGGTGGTGGGGGTGAGAGAGAAGGGAGGAAGGGCAGCTTAATGCAGGTTGCAAGGGGAGGCATGTGCTTCTGATTTGGCCATAGGGCTCTGTGTCAGACCTCCAGGAGAGCCCCCGTCCCCCCTTCCCTCTTTCCCCCGCCCCGTCCCCCAGCTCCTCTGTGCAGGTGCTCTGAATTCTAACGAGCCCCGAGGCTGTATATGTGGCGCGGCGTACAAAGAATGCTCTTTTCTCCCGCGCCGCCTCCCGTCCCTCGCTCCATTTCTCTCTCTCTCCCTGCTCCCGGTGTCCTCTCTCTGTCTCTCCTTCTGCATTTTTTTTTTTCATTTTTCATTTCCCCTCTCCACCTCTCCGCTCTCCTTATAACCACGCTGCCTCACCTTCATCCTACCCTCCCTTTCCATATTCGTTTCAAAGACCTTCCATCTACCACCATCACGCCCTCCTCTCTCTTTACCTCCTTCCCCTCACTCTCACTCTCTCACTCTCTCTCTCTCTCTCTCTCTCTCCCCAGAAACGCATCTATTATTAACATACACCTCTGGCATCCACCAGAGACTGAATCAAGGTCTGGGCCAAGGCTCGCCGGCATTTTAATCACCCGTAATGAGCAAGAAAATAATAAATAAAGGCGCTGCAGCGACCCCAGCCTGTTTTGGGTGACGGTAATTAATTTATGTCTTGACATATTGTGAGCCTCGTCTCAACAAGTTTCCCCTTGTTTAATTCCAGGTTGTTAAATTAATCTCCCAATATGCTGCGTCTCTCAAGGTCCAGTTCAGAGGCGAGGCATACTGTGTGTAGGCGCACTGACTGTACCCAGTAAAACACAGACAAGGAAATCAATCCTGCACGACGAGACGTCTACATTCACACACAGGGGATCAGATCAGCTTGTATTCCAGAGTAGATAATGTGTATATACCATGTCATGACGTTCCCGTTATCTGAGACGTTACAGTAATTGCAGATTGCAGTTTGTTGGGGATGCTGCGTTAACCCCTTCATGTGACAGAGTGAGTCTGTGTGGTGCAGAGTCTGAGGGCAGACGAACGTTCCCGTTGAAATGGCTGCGTTTCTATAGCACCGTTTCCCCAAAGCACGTTGCAGTGTGCATTACACCGACCCATTTAACACACATTCACATGCCACCGCCAGAGGGCAACCGTGCCGGGTATACCACCTTCATTTGGGAGCAGTCAGGGGGGTTCGGTGTCTTGTTCAATGACAATTTACAATATGCAATTTAGGCAATTTAGCAGGCGCTCTTAACCCATTCTGACCTGAGATCATATTCATACGAGGTTTCCGCCGGACACACACTGGTCTGATTAACCCATTCTGACCTGAGATCAGATTAAAAAAAAATGTCAGTCGTTCTTCGATTTCTTCAAAAATAGCAGTCCTACAAGCTCGTATCGCGCCACTCGGTGGCGCGATACGAGCTTGTAGATCTGCTATTTTTAAATAGCTAAAGCACGACACGATGCTGACACCAAAATGGGTGGCCCGGTCAGAATGGGTTAATCCAGAGTGATTTACAGTAAGCAAAAACAAAAACATGGTAATACATCAAATACATAAAAAAATGACAGGATCGAGGCAGGGATGGAACCCGGGCAACCTTCCAGTTTCGCTTCCCAAACGGCTCCTCTATACCTCCTGAGCCACAGCCTAGCACGACTAGCATGTCCTCTTCTCATCACACGTTCCCTTTGTTCAGGCACATTGGCTCACACACGGCAGATACTATCAGAGGCACGCGCAGCCGCATGGGGACATGCGTGGTGTGACAGCCGAGGACAAACTAGGATGAGTATTAGGAGTGCATGTGAGGCAAATGCTGAAGTACTGGAAAAAACATACCCCCTATTTGTCACTTGTTTATTTATACTTGTAAACATCAAACAGAAACAACAGCAAAAATCAAGAGCTGACGTCCTCCGAGTACTCCCGTGATTATCTTTATCTCTTACATTGACAAGTTAAATTTACAATGGTCGTCATTGGCATGACCCGGTGTTATTTATAACAGTAGAAAATGTGAAAATGAGCAGTATAACTCGCCTTTTATTCTGGATTCCAGCCGCGCATAGCCGTTTCCTGCACCCGCCACGGCGTGCGGCGTAGTTTGTTGCTTCAAATCAGCCCGTGACAGCAATCCTATCAGTGTTGAGTTCTTATGTAATTACACGATAAAAAAATGTAATCGATTCAAACCGTAGGGCAGTATTAGGCTGAGTCGACATTGTGCCGTGAACATTGCCTCGTCGTGCTGCGTCTGGTCACGATGAAACGATTGGGTTTCCGTCTGTCTATCCCACTACATTCTGTTCCAACACCTCTGGGCGGTGAGCAACGCATCCATAATGTTCCCAAAAAACATGTCACAATCTGTCTGTGCGGGGGAGCTGGAGACAAGAATCATGTCCGAGAAGTCTACAAAGATTGTATCGCTTTAAAGTAAATGAGAATGAGATATATTCACCCCCTGCCGCTTGGCAAAGATTGACCGTTCTGTCGTTGATATAGTAAATATGTCCGACAGGGTAACTGTATTCAATACCATGTGAACACAATACAGGTGTCTTGAGATATATGTTACACAATGTAACTGTTTTCTTTTTTTTCTCTCTTTTTTACACGTACTTCCTTTATACATTGTTGTGCCTTTCATTAAGAGTTCGATCCGAAGTCGCTATATAAAGACGATTTTGATAGATTATAAGATGGAAAACAAATGACAAACATTTGCCCATAAACCCTGTATACCTGCCAATACCCCTTCTCCCTTCCCCCAGATATACTGTAAGTGAGAAACCTTTGAGGTCCCTCAATAGAGAGCTTGAAAACTCCAAAAAAGGCATAAAATCCCTGTCTCCTTTGCAATGGGCCACAAATCCAATAGAAGAGAACCAAAGAAAAATCCCAATCATAAAGTGCTCTCCAGAAGCCACTCGGACCTGGAGAGCCTGTCTCTGGCCCGGCGAATGTTTGCCGCGCCCTCCAGCTGGGGCAACTCCCCGCTCATCGACAGGCTCCGCTTGGACCGCAAGCTGGCCCCGGGCTTTGGGCGGGCCACGTAGCAGCGCTCCTTATAGGAGTCCACGTTCAGCGAGTGCCTGCGGTTCACCCTCACGCCCCCCGCGGGCACGGTCATGTACTGGCGGGGGTGCGGCCGCCGCGGGGCCCTGGGAGCCGCGGTCCATGTGGCGGTCTGTCCGGGCGCGGCCATCTCAGACCAAGCCACGCCCATCTTGACCTCGGAAGAGTTATTGCGGTTCCTGTTGTCCAGCTCGACGTCCACCTGGGCCTCGGTGCAGCGCCGGGACTCCGAGGAGGAGGAGGCGGCGGTGGAGCGCTTGGGCCTCGGGGTGCTCGGGGAGGCCGGGTGCCAGCTGTGGCTGACGGCGGAGCTGGAGACGGTGCAGTCGGGGAGCGAAGGCTTGGTGGTGCCGACCGGCGTCACCGGGAGTCGCTGCTTGGCGGGCTCCGGCGGAGGCAGGGCGACTCGCAGACGCTCCTTGTCGCTCTTCTCCGGCCGCAGCACCTGCTTGGACAGTGACTTGGGAAGGCCACAGCCCTGCAGCTGGCCCTCGCTGCTCAGAGAGCGAATGTCGCCCATCTCTAGAGCCTGGAGAATGTGTGGGAAGACGGGAGAGACAGGTGTGAGAGCGATGGACGGACGGCGCGACAGGGTGTGAAAGCAATGGACAGGTAAAGCAACTTTTAGTTGACCCTTTCAACAACAACAAGATGATCACTAAGGGGCAAGTGATGTCCACAGAAAACGTTTTACGGGCAGAGGAGTACTTTGGATATCACGTCCGGACTCCAGAGCGTTCGCACGACGGGGCGCTTACCGGTGCCCCCTTTTTGTTCGAACCTGTGAACCGTCGCTGAGCTCAAACGTTGTGTGCCGTCTGTGTTATTAGCACAAATAGGCCTAGCTGAAACAATGGTTGACTTCATGTCTTAAATAACCGGGGTTGTTGGACACAACCGGGAGGATAAAATGTGACACTGCGGTGGAGCGCTGCATGCTCCTCTCCAAAAGGTTGCACTATTTTCCGGCCAAAAACACTTGACACTGAGCTCGTTGAATGTTCCGGCGCTGGGAATACAACCACTACAGCGTGTCTTTTTTACCCTAGTTTTCTGTGGACACACGGCACGGCCCCTTAACCCATTCTGACCTGAGATCAGATTCATTCGAGGTTTCCGCCGGACACACACTGGTCTGATGAACCCATTCTGACCTGAGATCAGATTCTAAAAAAATGTCAGTCGTTCTTCGATTTTTCAAAAATAGCAGACCTACAAGCTCGTATCGCGCCACTCGGTGGCGCGATATGAGCTTGTAGATCTGCTATTTTTAAATAGCTAAAGCATAACATGATGCCGACACCAAAAATGGGTGCCCGGTCAGAATGGGTTAATGGCGGAGAGAACTTCGAAAGGACGCCGGATGCTGACCTTATCGACTTCTCCCTGGTGGCAGACGCGGTAGCGCACTATGAGGAAGATGATGAAGGCGAGCACGGAGGCCACTATGATCCCGCCGATGATGACCACGATGGTGCCGCCGAGGAACTGGGACTGCATGAAGTGGCAGCGAAGGTACTGGGGCTCCGTGGTGAAGTGGATGCAGCCCACCACCCTGGTGGCCGTCAACGAGGTCACCTGGTCGTCGTAGATGGCCAACACGCACAGGTCATACTGGGTCCCAGCGGCCAGGTTGTTGACCATGATGTTCTTACTGGTCGGGGGTATCATCCTGTAAACATACAAGACACAAAGGCTATTACATATCTGTGCTGTCGGGAAGAACCCACCTAACTCCAAAATGTTCATTTTTCCAGGAAATGGAAAAATACACATTTTTCAGGAAAATAAAGAAACCGTATATTTTTAACCCATTCTGACCTGAGATCAGATTCTATAAACGTCTTCTACATCCTGACAGTTTTCTGATAAAGCTATGTTTCTGTGTCAGTCGTTCTTCGATTTTTCAAAAATAGCAGACCTACAGGCTCTTATCGCGCCACTCGGTGGCGCGATATGAGCTTGTAGATCTGCTATTTTTAAATAGCTAAAGCACGACATGATGCTGACACCAAAATGGGTTCCCGTTCAGAATGGGTTAAAACAAAGCAACACCAGTTTCCCTGGTTGGACGTAGCGCGTGTAAGGAACACGTTATTCCGACCAGTTCCTTTCCCCTCCATCAGGCGCCACCGGCTGGCCAGGGGGAGGCAGTTTAGAGACCAGGATTACAGCATGTTTTTTGTGAGGGTACCTAGTACTACCCTAGGTGACACGGGGAGAACATGCAAACTCCACAGTATCTCCACACAGTATTTCTACAGTAGTATTTCGGCAGTATTGATACTTTGTCCTTTACGTACCGTAGGTAAGAAATGTGACTTTCACCACTGTGGAAAAAAACCCTAAAATGCCATCCCTGAGTCATGTGAGTCCTGCATGCTCCCTGACCAACCGACCAGAGTTCCCGTGATGGCCCATGGGCAAAGCGCCAGGGTAGTAATTAGACACGCTTCAACTAAAGCCCCCCTGGCCTTCCACAGCAAGTTTGTGGTTGCATTGCCCAGCGGCACTATCACTAACTCTGTTAGGTATTGCAAGGGAGTTAGATGACAGCAGAGCAGACTGAAACAAATCAGATTAAGCAGCTTAATCTTTTGTCTGGATGAAATGGCGTGACAATCGTCAGTCTCTCGCGGGGCCATTTGACACACGTTGGTATAATGATGTTTTGTGACATTTCCTTTCTGTCAGGCAGTAACCTCGTATCTCCATATATATTTTTTTTTTTACATAAAGTAGCAAAAATAGTGAAGCCACGTGTTGTAAGCTTGCTAATTTGTTTTTGTGAAAGTGAAACTGTGGTAAAGTCTAAGAGCGAGTGATTAAAGTAATTACTACATTGGATCTATTGGAACACTTTTCTCTCTTTTCTCCATTTTCTCAAAGGTGACAGTTTTGGACACACAAGGATTCCCCCCTCCACGATTTTGGTTTATTTGCTGTCAACTTCCAGTCGTCTGCTGATGATTAACCTATTCTGACCGGGCACCCATTTTGGTGTTGGCATCATGTTATGCTTTAGATATTGAAAAATAGCAGATCTACAAGCTCATATCGCGCCACCGAGTGGCGCGATACGAGCTTGTAGGTCTGCTATTTTTTGAAAAATCGAAGAACGACTGACATTTTTAGAATCTGATCTCAGGTCAGAATGGGTTAATCAGACCAGTGTGTGTCCAGTGGAAAACTCGTATGAATCTGATCTCAGGTCAGAATGAGTTAAAAGGCTTGCAACTCAGGACGCTGTGCATATTTGTTCAGGTGTGCGTGCGTGCGTGCTTGAGTGTGCCGGTCTCATCCCATCAGCTCCAAATAATATGGAGAGAAAGAAGGTGGAGTGGAAGGAATGCTGTCCACGGCAGTTTTCTCAAACAGGCCCATGTGGATCAGACTTTGACACGTCCTGTGAAATTCTGGCTTCTTGACTTATCACATCTTCTTATCACACGCGTGGGGATTGTAGGTCAAATACAGAGACATCTGTTACATCTGTTTCACAAATGCCAGTCCAGGTTGTGTTAAGTATCCCAGTTTCTTCCCAGAGGGGGTTAACCACATGAACCCTATAGTGTCACTATTTGGGGCATGCCACATTAATGCGGAAAGTTGGCACAAATAGATTTGGTGCAGAGTGAAAAAACGAGGGGGCCTCCGGTCAAAAACGTATATAGTATTTGGCCGCCATTGACCCCCATCTGAAAATATGTTGTTCTAGGGATTTTCCAAAAACAGCAGACCTACAAGCTCGCCACGCTATGAGCTTGTCTGCTATTTTTCAATAGCTAAAGTATAACATAATGCTTAAGACCAAAATGGGTTAATTCAACAGTTAACTGTAGGCCATGACTTATTTGTATTACGCCTGTAATACAAAGCATCATATGCCCACTCCGAATTTAAGATGTCTATGACTGTGACGCGTCAATGAACTTGTATAAATCTTGCCTGTACGCTGCAGCCTATACATTTTTAGAACGATGAGCTTGTTGATCGGCTATTTTCGGTCAAAACGGCTTAAATGCGTCATGCGATGCATCCACATAGCTATACAGTTTCTGAAGGATCGGTAAAAGTCTCGTATGTATACCGGCCTACATTTATAGAAAACGGCTGCTGCTCATGCCTAGATGGATCATACAACCTCAGCATGGGCCTCAGGCCGACTCAGCATGACTCACTTAACCCATTCTGACCTGAGATCAGATTCACACGAGGTTTCCACTGGACACACGCTGGTCTGACGAACCCATTCTGACCTGAGATCAGATTAAAAAAATGTCAGTCGTTCTTCGATTTTTTTCAAAAAATAGCAGACCTACAAGCTCGTATCGCGCCACTCGGTGGCGCGATATGAGCTTGTAGATCTGCTATTTTTCAATAGCTAAAGCACGACATGATGCCGACACCAAAATGGGTGCCCGGTCAGAATGGGTTAAGGCTCTCACACACTACTACCTACCTATAAACCAGTGAATCATCATAGGTGCCGTTGTACTGTATCTGGAACATGCGTATTCCGGGGATGCTCCTCTGGAAGTTGAACTTCACCAGGGCGGAGGTGGAGGTGGCCTCGGCGATCACCACCCGCTTGTCCTGGCCGGTCTTTGCGTTTCCCAGGGGCACCCCTCCTCCTCCTCCTCCGGCCTCCACGCCGCCGGTCTTGGTCACGGTGGCGATGTCCGACGACCCCGGGTCGGGCTCCTGCTCCACCAGGGTGCTGTTGGTGATGTGCGGGAGCTTGGCGATGAGCAGGTCCATCGTCTGCTGGGCCTCCCCGGCCGGATTGGACGCCACGCACGTGAAGGAGCCTGACGATTTTACAATTTAGGAATTTAGCAGACACTCTTATTATCCATAGTGACTGACTTACAATAGCAAGTAGAGCTGGGACTCGATTAAAAAAAGTAATCTAATTAATCAGAGGCTTTGTAGTTAATTAATCTAGATTAATCACATTTTAATCGCATATCAATATTCAACCCGAGAACAGCGAGAAACCTTTTTTTTTAAATGTTTTTTGGTATCCCAGTGAATCAATGAATAGTGACTACAGGATACCACTCGTTTTCAACATTTTACTGTCATTAATACTTGTTGTGGAAATAATAATAAAAAGTCACCCCATTCTGTGTTGCCTAGAACTGGAGGTCTGAAAAAAGATTTGTAACAACAGTAGTACATCTCAGTGACATCACAAAGCTGTACTTACTTCATATTGTTACTGTTTTTTGTCAGACCTCCAGTTCTAGGCAACACAAAATGGGGTGACTTTTTATTATTTCCAGTTTTCAGTACTATAGAAAAGCGCCCAGTGAGAAACGTTCCGCGGTGAAAAAAAAGGTGCGATTAATTTATCTGTAGTTAATCGCGATTAATTTTTCTGTAGTTAATTAATCTAAATTAATCGCAATTAGTCCCGGCCCTAATAGCAAGATAAATAAGTAGTGTAGTGCATCGAGGAACTAGGTAAACCATGAACTTGGCAACCTAGTCTAAACAATATGCTATCTAAATAACAATCTGTACTTTTAAACTACCAGGTAAACAATGAACCTGGCACCTGGTCTAAAAATAACGGATACTGTTACAGATCTGTAACTCCTAAAAGACCCCTGGGGGTCAACCAGACTCCCCACACCTCCCGTTGAGAACCAGTGACTTAAGTGTTGTCAGCTTACAGGCAAACTATTTTTAAATGGCTTTATATCCTACCAGGTGATTAATAATTGTATTCGCCTGTGTTATTCTAGCTGTCTGAACTGGGACTACAGTAGGTGGACCTAGCCTAGCCCCGAATCGCTACCATTAAAAGAACATGTCCTGGCGATTGAAGTGAAACTAAATGAAAATTCAGAGTGTCAGGCTAAGGTGGACCTGCAACACCAGGGAAATAATTAGAGCACCAAGGTTAAGAACAACTACTATGAACTGCATATCTCGTAATCAGCGTGCAGGCCGGTCCACTCCCACTCTCCAAACATTAATTGAGGAAGCCAAGTACTTACTGTAAGCCTTACCACTAGGCAGCCACCATTAAAGGTATATTCAGTGATTTCACTTAATTCAAATATCACTTATTTTTTTGTTTTGTTGTGATAATCCTCCCTACTATAGAGTGTGCTGGCCATATAAGGAGTTCCTCCCTGTCCCCAGTTAACCCCTGGGGGTCAAAAAACCGTAGGTTTCGTTTTTGACTCTCTATCCTGATTGGACGAAAGGCTGGGTCCCACAGCCAAAAACGAAACCTACGTTTTTTTGAGTGAAATCACTGAATATACCTTTAAATACAACTAAACAATTGATTCTGAAGACAAGTGCAGACAGCTGCAAACAGACCAGAGTCTGGGCTGCAACAATCGACTATCTTCTCAGCGATTATTGTATCAATTACTTTTTTGATCAACCGAATAATCGAGAGGCATTTCAAAAAATTAATATTTGAAAAATAGAAATATATAACAAATTGATTAACCACATGAGGTTATTTTACCGTATAATTATTTGAAAACTTACAATAGAGATCAACTCTTTAATAGTCAATTCATTTTTATAAAATTGGAACCAAATTTGTGTATGATCCATTAAATGGATGAGTTTGTTTAGATAATTGTTGCCCTCCTACCAGAGTCCTCCTTTAATAAATAATAATACATTTACACATTGTCTGCTGTTGACGTATATATACGTTTTTAAGTCCTTTTCTGCTAAGAGCAAAATTGGGTGAGTTAAATTTATAGCCTGAAGGGGTAGGAAATTATAGCTTCTTCCTACTCCTTTTGGAACACACTTTTGATCTACTGTCTATTATTGACATTGTTTTGTTTTTTAATATATTTTGTATCTACTTGTATTGTTTATTGTGACTTATTTTATTGCATGGTGTTCGAAACAAAAATAAATAAAGTTTATAATGCTTAATAATGATTTTACCGGCTCTAGCCGTCATCGTCGCCCGGCAATGCTTTGCTTCCGTGGTGGTGATGTCATCGATCATTTTCCTTCATCCAGACTATCTTTAGTGACGATCTACAGCTGTTTTGATTGGAATTGAAGCTCAGATTGAGGTTTCTCGAGAAAGATATCTAGCGTGAGCTAATCATTGTAATGTTCTCACAATGGAGGTCTGCTAGCGGGGAAACGGAAATACTTGAGTAGTAATCTCCCCCAATTCCGGCCCTGCGCAAGCTATTTACCAGTGTTAAATGGATGAGTTTGTTTAGTTAATTGTTGCCCGCCATACCAGAGTCCTTGACGGTGCTGATGAGAATGTCCAGGGTGCCATCGCTGTGCACCGCCGCCCTCGAGGAGTTGGACATGAGGCGTCCGTCAGGGGCGATCCAGTGGATGACGGGGTCTGGGTCCCCCCTGGCCTTACAGCGGAGAGTCACACTCTGGCCCTCCAGGGCTCGCAGTTCCTGCGGTCAAGATAAAGTCAGTTAGTTAGTTAGTTAGCCCATTCTGACCGGGCACCCATTTTGGTGTCAGCATCATGTCATGCTTTAGCTATTTAAAAATAGCAGATCTACAAGCTCATATCGCGCCACCGAGTGGCGCGATATGAGCTTGTAGGTCTGCTATTTTTGAAAAAAATCGAAGAACGACTGACATTTTTAGAATCTGATCTCAGGTCAGAATGGGTTCGTCAGACCAGCGTGTGTCCGGCGGAAACCTCGTATGAATCTGATCTCAGGTCAGAATGGGTTAGTTAGTTAGAGCAGGGGTTCTCGAACCTTTTCAGGACGTGGCCCCCCCCAAAATAATCAGATTTGAGGCACCTGACAAGCACTTGAAATTGTAGGAGTTGAGTTTATTTTATCTTTAAAGTCCTAAGATTGTCACTTTACAAATGTGCAGATACCCTGCATACCCATCCTGTATGTTGATTTGTTTACTATTTAAAGGACCTATAACATTTTCAAATTTGTTGGTGTTTTTTGAGCTCCCGTGTGTATTTTTCGATCCCCACAAATATGCAATTTTGAACAATCAGGATTTCTCATCATATAGGGGCTTTTATGGAAATTGCTTTCAGGAACAGCTCAACTGATTTGGTTGTATTTGTGATGTCATCAATGTCACCCTACTTTGTATAATTCCTCCCTCTCTTCAGTCTTCAGTTCCAAATTTGATTTTTTACACTTTGTTTACAATGTCCGCCATTGTTGATTTTCCAAGCTGGCATGGAATGGAAACAAGCCTATGTTTATCTACTGTAGCATCAGTATTATAATGACTCGAATATTAAATAAGTTGCATATGAGCACCACCTCAGTCAGGACATTGTGGTACTGCAGATAAAATACACTGCCGTAGATGTAGGTCAATTGAAGCCTATTTCTTGATACAACGCTTACCGCCATTGCCGTTGATTAATGGCAATTGCGCTTTTATAGTGCATTCGATCGATCAAGCCATAATGCTACTTACGTTAGCCGGTTACCTAGCTATGTATGTTGTCCCAGATGGGATTTTTGGTCAAAACAAAGTTCCTTTGACGGCACAGAGACGACGATGTGGAGCTCTCCAGTGCCCCGGTTTGGATTCATATTGTAAACAAGGCCTGTCCAGGCTCCGTTTAGCTTCTTAGGTTATGTTCACTTCCGGTAGACTGGAAATGTGGATTTTCAAAATAAGAGCTCAAATGGGAAAAATATATATCAGAGTGGCAGGGGTGGCTGGTATAAACCGTATAAATGGGCAAGGGGTGCTGAGCCCCCCCCCCCCTATCCTATGGAGTAAAGATGAGAAATTATTATTCAAATGTTTTAGAATAGATACTTTTATATTCTGGTATAATCTTACCAACCCCAAACAACCTAAAGATCTGGGGGAAAGAAGAGGATCCGTCCTGTATAAGCAGTGTGGAGCATCCCTCTGTACACTGAATCACATCTTAACCCATTCTGACCGGGCACCCATTTTGGTGTCGGCATCATGTTATGCTTTAGCTATTGAAAAATAGCAGATCTACAAGCTCATATCGCGCCACCGAGTGGCGCGATACGAGCTTGTAGGTCTGCTATTTTTGTAAAATCGAAGAGCGACTGACATTTTTTAGAATCTGATCTCAGGTCAGAATGGGTTTAATCAGACCAGTGTGTGTCCCGTGGAAACCTTGTATGAATCTGATCTCAGGTCAGAATGGGTTAACGGGATGTCCCAAAGCACTAGGAGAAGGCCGATACAGGTGGAGACACGATAAGGTCCTTGCAGAAGTTGCCAAAATGGACGGAACTGCAGAGGGCCACGGCCAACAAACATCAGGCACCACCACCACCAGAAGTCGTCCAATTCCAAAAGCAAGGAGATAAGGCTCCTAAGGCAAGGAAACCACCTTCCATTTTACACAGAGCTTCTGACTGGGAGATGCAAGTGGACCTGAAAAAGAAGCTTGCTTTTCCAGAAGAGGTGGCTGTGACTTCTCTCAGACCAGACATGATCCTATACTATCCAGGACCACAAAAACCATCTTGCTAGCAGAACTAACAGTGCCCTGGGAGGACAGACTATAGGCATCTCTCACCAATTGAAGAAAGCCAAGTACCAGGATTTGATTGATGAGGCTCTTATCAAAGGATGGCACGCATCCCTATTCCCCCATTGAAGTTGGCTGCCGTGGTTTCCCAGCAACACCAGTGCGCTATACTTCTTGCAGAAGATCGGGTTGGATCCCAAGCAACTGAAGAAAGCGCACTGGGGAGATAACCACTGTATAGCCGAGACCACATCAAGATGGATGTGGCTGAAGAGAGCCCACAGTTGGAACCCTGCAGGATCCTATAGCCCCACTGACAACCAGTCAAGAAGCAGAAGGTATGCGGCCAGGTTCAGACCTGGCTCAGGGAGCAGGACGCCCCTGCCATGCATAGTCCCGAGTCCAGCTGCAGGGAGCGGCAGGGAGACGTCCCTGAACGCGGGCCCCACCATCCGGAGATGTTCTGGGATGAAAGGGGCCCATTCTGACCTGAGATCAGATTCATACGAGGTTTTCCACTGTACACACACTGGTCTGATGAACCCATTCTGACCCGAGATCAGATTCTAAAAATGTCAGTCGTTCTTCGATTTTTCAAAAAATAGCAGACCTACAAGCTCGTATCGCGCCACTCGGTGGCGCGATATGAGCTTGTAGATCTGCTATTTTTCAATAGATAAAGCATAAAATGATGCCAACACCAAAATGGGTGCCCGGTCAGAATGGGTTAAGGAAGGATGGCTCCCAGCTGATGACCCTGACAGCTGGTACTCGCAATGCTCAGATCATCCATCCACCGAGGATTATACCAAAGAGGAGGAACTTGCAACACCTGTAAGTATAGCTCTAGCAGATTCTGCTTGTAGCAAAGCATCTTCAATGTTTACTTCACCTATTCTAAAGCAGCAACAGCATCAAATAGTTACAAGAAAAACACAAAATGGCCTGATTTCTTACAGCCCAAAAGGCTTCCATTGGCTTTCATTGCGTTGAATGATTGACAGCTGCCAAGATACGCCTGCTTGGTTTACTTGCCATTGGGGCTAAAATCTCTCAGCCCCAGAGCCAATAGTAGGGCTGTGCTCAGCCCTAATGCCCGCCTCAGACCGTGAGGTCATTGGCTTTTGACCAATCACAGCACCTGCTCGTGTGTGGTTGTTTATGATGTGAAAGACTGGCGGGTGGAAGTATTTTAAATTAAATAAGTTTATTATTTACTTTATAATCTGTTTTGTCCTGTGTCCGTGGAGGGGAAAATTAAGTTAAGAGACTGAGCATATTGTCCATTTGCTATATAACAAAAGGAAAATAAACAAAATACGTTTGTTTTGTGAGTTTGAAATTCTTGCTTGGGGCAGACAGCTGACCGCACACCGGACCCACAGAAAGGTATTGTGGTCTGCTTCATTCATCTCACAAAGTTAAGAAACATAATCGCTGGTTTAATCACATTGAAAGTGGCTCGAGCTCTCATTGAGTTGGGAAGAGAGAGAGAGAGAGAGAGGCTGTGTTTGTGTGCGTGTGTTAGTGTTGTTTCGGTGCTGCGTGTGTGCGCACGTGCGTGCATGTGTGTGTGCCTTGCAAGTTGCTTGCATCTTTATTCCATTTTGGTCGGTGCCATGTGTGTGTGTGTGTGTGTGTGTGTGTGCATGCGTACTGTCATTATTAATGACAGTAAGAGCAGCTATCTGTACATAGGCCTGTAGTAGTGTTATTGCTGTACGTTGATATCTGGAATATGATGCTATTGCTGCAGGTTGAACTAGTAGCATATAGTATAATGGATGTCTTATGGATGTCCCCCCACCCAAAATCACTGCCAGCCGCCGTGATGATTGAGGCTCAAACCATTAGAAATAAGGACAAGGACATAGACAATATGA
This sequence comes from Protomyctophum parallelum, assembly GCF_964188405.1. Lineage (NCBI taxonomy): Eukaryota > Metazoa > Chordata > Actinopteri > Myctophiformes > Myctophidae > Protomyctophum > Protomyctophum parallelum. The sequence continues at coordinate 42,456,260 of NC_139717.1, read as the reverse complement.
TATTAAATATGATAAACTTAAAAAATTCATGCTATAGCTGCTTTAAGTGAGGAAACAATGTATCATCTGGGGACCCCCCCTGGGGGTCCAGACCCACATGTTGAGAGTAACCTAGAGGGACAAATCCACTCCAATTGTACGATGTTCCAAATCGAGAAAAGGTTGTTTTTTTCAAAGCGGGGCATATTTGACAATATGAAAATTCCTTAGGACTAACTGCATCTCCTGTCAATAGGGCTGTCCCTGACTAAGGATTTTATAGTCGACTGATAGATGAATACATTTGCTGTTAGTCGACTAATAGTCGACTGAGCAAAAAAAAAAAAATTGTATATAAAAATACAATATTTACAAAAATATTGTATTATTCCACTAGGTCTGTGGGGGACATAAACACATTTGAACATTCTGACTGTTCAAATCTCCAATGTGCATGTGGAGTGTGTCTGCCTGTGTGGCAATGTGCCACTGCCTGTGACTTGAATCGCACAGTGCGATTCTTTTTTTTTTTGTGAACAACTGAGAGGCTTGTCATTGAGCACAGCAGGTGAGATTGAGATTCTGGAGTCTATCAGGCCAGCGCACTGTGCGATTCAAGTCACAGGCAGTGGCACATTGCCACACAGGCAGACACACTCCACATCCACATTGGAGATTTGAACAGTCAGAATGTTCAAATGTGTTTATGTCCCCCACAGACCTAGTGGAATAATACAATATTTTTGTATATTTTTGTATTTTTATATACAATTTTTTGGGGCAATTCTTTTGCTCAGTCGACTAAGAGGTGGTCAGTCGACTGAGACCCGTTCCGATCGATTGGTTGGACCATAACAATCTCACATAAATGCATCGCATTACAACAGTTTTATACAGTACAGTACAATATCAATAGATTTTGTTGGCAGTGGAGCCAAATGTAAGCCATTCATTGTGTGCTGTGAGCAACAAAAGAACAACAACTGTTCGTTCACAATCACATGCACTGCATTATATTTACAGTCCAATGAATAGTCTTTTGTGAAAATATCAGTGCAGCCAAATGTAACCAGGTGTGAAAAATCGAAACAAAAACAGCGTAATTAATCTAAAATACGATAAAAATCGCATTCATGTAACAAGGTATTTAGGAATTCTTAACAAATTCTACTGAGACATGGCCTGTTTGCCCAGGTTAAAGTTAAGGAAAGTCAATGTATGAATTTCACATGACTCTAAGGTCTGGCGGGCCATCAATAATACATTTCAGGGAGGAAGGCGCCGCGGGCCATATAAAATCTGCCCTCGTGTCACGATTGGCCCCCGGGCCAGACTTATAGGCATGTCTGGTTTAATTGGAAATTGACTTTAACCCATTCTGACCTGAGATCAGATTCATACGAGGTTTCCGCCGGACACACACTGGTCCTGATGAACCCATTCTGACCTGAGATCAGATTCTAAAAATGTCAGTCGTTCTTCGATTTTTCAAAAAATAGCAGACCTACAAGCTCGTATCGCGCCACTCGGTGGCGCGATATGAGCTTGTAGATCTGCTATTTTTCAATAGCTAAAGCATAACATGATGCTAACACCAAAATGGGTGCCCGGTCAGAATGGGTTAATTGGAAATTGACTTTAATATCTTATATCGTTACTGTCCGTAAATCTCCATTTAGACCTAGAGGACATGATTCTACGAAATGTCTTCAAAATCAGGTTCTCAAACTTTTTCATGTCAAGGACCTCAAATATTTGGCCCGCCGGAGACCCCCATCTGAAGATATGTTGTTTCAGAGACCCCCAGAAGCAAATATTTGAGTTTGCTGTGAAAGAGTATGTATTCAAACTGAAGAAATTTGCACATGTTTTCACGATTTTTCAAAAATAGCAGATCTACAAGCAGCAGGGGCGTGCACAGATAGACACTAGGTGGTGCTAGAGCACCTGCCCTTTTTCTCTCTGGACAGCAAAGTCCCTTTAGAATGTTAATTCTTTTGGTACAGTGTACAGTATGTGGCCAATTCTGGATTAAAAGATGCTAATATATAATTTGAATCCCCAAAATCTATAAATCTCACACACTAGGCAGTTCCACGCGCCGCACAAGGTGCCCTTTTTTCTCATGAGCACCTGCCCCTCAAAATGCCTGTGCACAGTGCACACCACTGTCTACAAGCTATCTATGAGCTTGTAGATCTCCTATTTTTCTAATGTGACACACAGATGCATCCTCGGGTCTTTTTGTGTTGTTTTTTTTCCCACTGTAAATGAACGCCCTACTTGATCATAAATAATACAGCATCACATAAAAGCATCAAAAGTAGCAGATTCACAAGCTGGAAAAGAGGCGTGTTTTTCGAGCTTGTACTTTTGCTGAATTTGAATCCTGAAAAGGAACAGTTTGGGATATATGAGGTTTTCCCCCCGGGCCGAGACGATGATGGGTGTACTGACAGTAGCCTGGTTAATAAACCAGACTAATATCGCACGGATCCGCGGGATATTAGTCTGGGGAGGCTCAGCTTGGATTTCATTTCCAGGGAAACATTTTCTCTTTGACGCAATTGGTCAGAGCTACTGTCAGTCAAAGGTCTCAAGCATTGAACGTCACTGTACCAAAGCCCGCCCATATTGCATACCGTGTCCCTATTGGAGGCCACATTCTCTGGAGTAGGAAATGGGCGTAAAATTGAGCCTCTCCAGACCGAAATCCGCCGGTAGGCAATTTTTTTTTGCCAACGGCTGATTTGGTCTGGTTTATTAACCAGGCTATACTGACAGTACTGTACACGTATTTGGCCAAATACAGTTGTGTTAGAACGTGCAAAGAACTGCAGTGAAGTTAGACATAGTGCCGTGGGCATGATTCTTGCTGGGGGCAAGTCAATCTCAATGACTGAGCTACTATAATTAAAGCCTTAATATTTCTAAATTGTTGGGCTTTTAACCCATTCTGACCTGAGATCAGATTCTAAAAATGTCTATTACATCCTGACAGTTCCATTATTAAACCATTCTGACCTGAGATCAGATTCTAAAAGTCTCTTCGATTTTTCAAAAATAGCAGACCTACAAGCTCGTATCGCGCCACTCGGTGGCGCGATATGAGCTTGTAGATCTGCTATTTTTCAATAGCTAAAGCACAACATGATGCCGACACCAAAATGGGTGCCCGGTCAGAATGGGTTAAAGCAGCACTGGTTGATATGAGTGTATAATCAGCCATTGATCATAATAACGATAATCACAATTACCGAGATTATGAAGGCGTGATAATCAAACGTGACAGAATTTTTGGGGCGAGTATATATGCAATGGCCTTAATGGAAATTAATTCTCATGATTATCCGTCGGAGGCCTTCTGAATGTAAATGAGACAATATCGCTGTGATTATTTAGCAAGGATTTGGGTTAATTTCATTTCATTTGGATGCTGCAGCACTGAGTTAAATCACCATAAGATCCCACTGTGTGGCAAGAATTCATGATCCGTCATACAATTACCAGCGTTTCACCCACAACGGGCATTTATACTATTCTGTACATGTGTATGTCCACAATGTGATTAAATGAGTTAATCCAACATGGTGGGGTTTTGTGCCATACAAAGAATGTTACAAAAATGGTCATAATAATAAAGCAGTGGGTTTTCAACCTTTTTCACATCGAGGTCATTATTATTGTCTCCACCAGGCCGAAGGCATGGCGAGAGAGTATGTTTTGCACTCCGTCCGTGTGTGTGTGTGTGTGTGTGTGTGTGTGTGTGTGTGTGTGTGTGTGTGTGTGTGTGTGTGTGTGTGTGTGTGTGTGTGTGTGTCCGTCCGTCTGTTACCAGCAAATCTCCGGCACCGTTAATCCGGTCGATGCCAAACTTTGCACACACACTGACCACCTGCCCTGGTGGAGACCTGTGCCCCGAGGGGCACTTTTTCTAATTAACCCATTCTGACCTGAGATCAGATTCATACGAGGTTTCCGCCGGACACACACTGGTCTGATGAACCCATTCTGACCTGAGATCAGATTCTAAAAATGTCAGTCGTTCTTCGATTTTTTTCAAAAATAGCAGACCTACAAGCTCGTATCGCGCCACTCGGTGGCGCGATATGAGCTTGTAGATCTGCTATTTTTCAATAGATAAAGCATAACATGATGCCGACACCAAAATGGGTGCCCGGTCAGAATGGGTTAATTCTGCATTTGAGCCCCAGACCACCATTTGATGAGATTTAGCCTCTCAGATCCAAAACTTGTATTTTAGTTATCATTGGATATCAATTCCATTCATGCTGTATCGATGTGGTTTCATAGCAGAAATAACAGGCAACCGTTGATCAAAAAATAACAATTCTTCTACATCTAATTGTATAGACTTCCTGTAAATTAATTAGGCTAATCAGATGTTTACCAATAATTTAACTCTTGAGAGATCAAGATCTATAAGGGCCCATTTGGTTACCAACTCTCCATAATTTAGCTGGGGACCACCTGAAGGCTGCAACCCCCCTCAAGGACAACTGGTGGTCCCCGGACCACTGGTTGAGAACCACTGGTAACCAGACAAGAGAGTGGGCTGGGTTTTCTCCAAAACCCAGAGGCTAAGCATCCGCAGTCTGATCAGCAAGCCGCATAGCCTCACTCTGTGCCAGCCCACGCACGGCGGCGCCGAGGTCACACCTGGGCCCGGGAAGCAAGACGAATTATTTGCCAACCCGAACCACCGCAGTGGATTCACTGTAAATGCCCTCAGGCTGGTGTTGTAATGTGCCTCTTAGGAGAACAAGCCGGGCCCAGTAAGTCCTTCGCTCTTTCAGCTCTCAGGCTATTAAGCGCGACAGCAGGCCTATAAGGCCTAGTCATTTCACATTAAGTTGCATTCCTTAAATTCAGTTATTTACATGAACTGTTATATATCGCTGCTGAAACCTGGCAGAAGCCTCTTATCTCTCTATTTACTATGGTATTTCCAATTGTGTGTGTGTGTGTGTGCGTGTGTGCGTGCGTGCGTCAACGGACATTCCGTGCTGATACGGATCCAGACATACATACACAAACACAAAGCTGTGCCCGGAGCGGCTATATAGCACCGCTCAACAAATTGCGAGTACATTTCCCTGCACCAACTGGAATCTGAATACCTGGGAGTGGCGGGTGATGAGTGGCGGCTCGCACAGGAACTCCTCCTCGGACACGGTCCAGAAGTAGCGCCCGGCCAGGTGCTGCGGCGACGCGCACGTCTCCAGGTCGTCCTCGCGCCGCAGCCGGCGCAGCCACAGCAGCTCGCAGTTGCAGCGCAGCGGGTTCCCGCCGAAGCTCAGCGCGAACGACGTGGGCCCCATGCTGCCCGACGTGGCCAGCACGCCCGCCCGCTGGAACACGGGGTCCGGCGGCAGCTTCTGGAGCTTGTTGGAGGTGACGTCCAGCCGCTTGAGCTTCTGCAGGCCGGAGAAGGTGCCCTCCGGGATGTAGCTTGATGGATTGATTGATCGATTAAATACTTTTATTTAGACGGAAATGTGAAAACGGCAACAGAGTACAGTCAAACACTTGGTCTAAAAAAGGATAGTACCCAAAAGAAATTCAATTCATAAACATGACATGAAAAAGAACTAAAAAATTCAATGTCATGGTAAATTTATATAGCGCCTTTATCCAAAGCACTTTACATAGATTGTGCATTACATTCACCCATTCATACACCGATTGCGGCGGAAGCCATGCAAGGTACCAACCAGCACATCGGGAGCAATTTGGGGTTCAGTGTCTTTGCCCAAGGACACTTCGACATGTAGACAGGAGGAGCCGGGATTTGAACCGCCGACCCATGGATCATTGGACGACCTGCTCTACCTCTTGAGCCACAGTCGCCCTTATCCCTTATATCTTGCACCACCCCTTACGCCTTATCCCTAAACTGAACTTGTCGATGTAGAATGGCTAGGTGAACTATTTTTAAATGTTTTAAAATAGTAAAGAATGGCAAATAAGTTTAAGCGAGATAGGGAAGTGGAAGGGAAAAAAAGAAAAGGGCTATAGGGGGGGGGGGGTGGCCTGTCTAAGGGAGAAGTGATTATTTCCTCTCCCTTTGGCCTGCCGAGAGGTGGAGATTATCAGGCCTGTTTTAAAGGAATAAAGCCCAGTGATCAGCATTTTTTTTCAGGGAAGGGGTCAGGTCAGGGCATTCCACACTTGTGTGGCTCACCTGAGCATGTTGTGGTCCAGGTTGAGCGTGTGGAGGCTGGGCATCCTCTGGATGGCCACCCACGGCGCGCTCTCCAGGTTGTTGTACGAGAGGTCGAGCTCCTCCAGCGCCGTCAGGTCGTTGAACGCCCCCACGTGGATGTGGGTCAGCTGATGGTTCAAGGGTCAAAGGTGGTACTTTATTGTCACGTCTTGTGTGTACAGGTGCTTAAAACCCATTCTGACCTGAGATCAGATTCTAGAAGTGTCTTCGATTTTTCAAAAATAGCAGACCTACAAGCTCGTATCGCGCCACTCGGTGGCGCGATATGAGCTTGTAGATCTGCTGTTTTTCAATAGCTAAAGCATAACATGATGCCGACACCAAAATGGGTGCCCGGTCAGAATGGGATAATAAGAGTAAAACTTATTTCGTTTTGGTTTCCTTCAGACAATACAACGGCATATAGATAATAACAGTAAACAGTAAATAAATACGTAAAAGGATTTAAACAAAGGAAAGAGTGCAAAAAAGAGAGCAAGGAGAGAATAAAATGGAGCGTCATCGAATGTACATCATCGAATGTAAAAATCTATATTGTATACCGGCAGCATTTGTCTTTTCTTTTTTTTTTCCCTGGTAGCTGCTTCCTAAGCAAACAACTTCACAGTGTAATCTACAACAGATTAGTATAACGTTCAAACAACTTCACAGTGTATTATATGTACTGGAACGGAGCGATCAAAATCGGCCAGATGGGGCTACAAAACCATCTGTGAATGTGCGTAGCGTAGTAGTATAATATGTATAGTTTCATTATATAGATATTCCACTGTTACTTTCTTAGCTTACGCATGTTTCATGATAAATGCTTTCATGTGATGTAATTCCCATGCTTTTTGTTCTTGCTTAATGTAAGTCGCTCTGGATTAAGAGCGTCTGCTAAATGCCTAAATTGTAAATTGTAAATTGTAATGTGGAGAAGAGGACCATACGATGCAGTTCAACAATAATGCGAAAGCCTGTGTAAAGAAATGGAAAACTGTTATCTAACCACATACTTCAAAGACACGAATATTCTAGTATATTCTATGTACAACAGAGAGAGGGGGGGGGGGGGGGGCTCGCGTTTTCCTTTGTCCTGGTTCACTACATCCCAGAGCCAAATTAATTACTTTTACTCCACTACAATTATTTGAAAACTTTTAGTTACTAGTTACTTTGGCGATATTAGAAAGCATACATTTACCACTTCAACCCTATAGATTTCGGGCCATTTAAAAATGGAACGCATTGTGAGCTTGTAGGTCGGCTATTTTCAAAACGATTTTGTACATATTTTGAACTTGTGAAATGGCGACATTCTGCAATATGAGTATTTTTACTTTTACTTTTGTACTTTTACTTGAAGCCATTTGGAATACGGGACTTCTACTTGTAACGTACATCTACCTTGCAGTATTGATACTTTTACTTAAGTACAACATTTGAGTATACTATTTCCACCACTGCCCTGGTCTCGTTCTTGACATTTGGTTCATCAAGATTCAAGGTTACTGGCCCAGGCCGTAGCGTAACGGTCTGGGCACCGGACTGGTGATCCAGTCGCGGTGTGCCGCAGGTTCGACTCCCGAACCCGACACGGCCTTTACCGCATGTCATCCCCCCATCTCTCTCCCGTTTCCTGTCAGCCTACTATCTGTCCCTTAAAAAATCAATAAAAAGGCATAAGCCGCAAAAAAAAAAAAAAAAAAAAGATTCAAGGTTACTTTATTTCGTCTCCCGAGGGAGAGATTTGTCTTGCATACAAGTTACACAACGACCCGCACTTTAGCATACATAATACAGTACACTACAATACAAGACAATAGACAATCTAAATACTGTATTCTGCCGAACATAAGACGACTCTGATTATAAGACGACCCCTATTTTTCAAGACTTATATTCAGCACAATAGAGCACCGAAGTCTGACGTCACTTTCAGTAGAGGGCGTCAGTCCCCAGGTTCATGTATTTGTTTAGTTGCATTGTAATCCCCATTGAGGCGATTTGACATCGCCTCATATAACAACTGTGTTTGAAAAATAAACATGTCACCCCGGCCGCTTCACTCATATGGATATGAAGAATCAACTGACTGAGAGAAAACGCTAATGTTACTGCTACTGAATTAGTTACATTTTCGCTAGAAGCAGACTGTATCATATATGAGTGACTGACTGTTGCAAACGATACAGAGACACCTCCCTGACAATAACGCCGAGACAGCTTGTTTATGTTTGGACCACAACGCTTATAGTAGACGATATTAAGATCACCCCATGTTATTCTCCATAGAGAAATCACTTCCGCGAACCAGGGGAATGGTCGGGATGAGCGAGTTACGTCAGGACTTCGGTGCTCTATAGGGTAACACACACGCCAACATACCTAGTGCAAAAAAAAGAGAACAGCACCTTTAGCACCACCCTGTACTGTACCTGGTTGTTGTTGAGGATGAGGTGGTGCAGCTTGGACATGCCGCTGAAGGTGTCGTTGGTGATGCGCGCCAGCCGGTTGCTGTCCAGGTGGAGCGCCCGGAGGTTCTCCAGGTCCTTGAAGGCGTGCGGCGAGATGGAGCCGATGGTGTTCCGCGACAGGGTCAGGTCCACCAGCCTGGTCATGTTGGCGAAGTCCTTGCGCTTGATGCTGGTCACAAAGTTGTCGCCGAGGCGCATCTCCACCGTGTGGCGGTCGATGTTCGGGGGCACGAAGAGCAGCCCCTTCTTGTCGCACAGGGTCGCCAGGTTGGGGTTGAGCATCTGGCAGACGCAGCGCTTGGGGCAGACCTGGACCTTGTGGGCCTTCGCGGCCACGCCGACGACCATCAGACACACCAAGAAGATTGACTCCATGCCCATGGTGTCTTCTGGGTCAGGCCAATACACCTAAAAAAAGAATCAGTGGAAAGAGACAGACAGACAGAGAGACAGAGACAGACAGAGAGAGAGAGAGAGAAAGAGAGAGAGAGACAGAGAGAGAAATGTCATTTGCAAAGCATTTTCATTTGCGACGAGATTTGTTTTGTACTTTTTGTAGTCTGTAGGCTGACAGTTCTCATCACAATACTGCACCGAGGGTTATGTTTTGTAAAGCTAAAGATGACAGCTTTGGCACCGTCACAACTAAGAGTCTCAGTGAATCCGAAATCTATAGAAGGCAACATTTGAGCAAACCACAAAGGACTACATTAGAATAATGGGATACTTGCATACTTGGAAATAACAACGCCGAGAACGAGGCCTGTGTGTTTTCGTGCACATTATTACCTTTTAGGCCCCCATTTTGCCGATGCTATTATTCCTGTTTTGCGTTTTTGATATGATAATAATGCCGGTCCTTTTATGTTCATATCGACGGTGGGAGGGGTTGATTGGGCGCCGCTGCCTCCTCAGCGAGGATGTGCTATGCCTGGCTATTGATTTTCTCTCAGCTCTCTCTGCTCCCACTCTTACTTATGACACAACCGAGATGGGGGATAAGAAGTGATCCATTTGATGAATCCCGAGTCCTTGTCAGGGGGATATAGCGCGTCATGAAACTAAGAGAGCGGAGCGCAACTCCGCAGGTGAGCCATGCAACGCAGCCAGCGGGATCCCATTCGGCATTATTAGCCCGTTATCTTGTCCGCGATGAAATTCCATTTAATTCTGTCCAACGGGTGTTCCATTACTGCATGCGGGGTGGAACGAAGGCCGATCCAATCAAACGTGGAGGAAGAACAGGAGACCCCAATCCTCATGCAGCTACAGTAGGAATATCAAAGGCTAACCTTTAAATACAGAGCAGGATGGCTGATTTATGATTATAGCTTGCTGTGGTTCGTCGGTGGTAATGCTCCTGTGGATCATCCTGTGGTCTTCGGAGGCATATAAGTACATGAAGCCTTGCCTCAGCAAAGAGCCCGGCCAACGTAAAGCTGCACTATAAGGGCTCTGATGCGGATCTTATCCCATTCTGACCTGAGATCAGATTCATACGAGGTTTCCGCCGGACACACACTGGTCCTGATGAACCCATTCTGACCTGAGATCAGATTCTAAAAATGTCAGTCGTTCTTCGATTAAAAAAAAATTAGCAGACCTACAAGCTCGTATCGCGCCACTCGGTGGCGCGATATGAGCTTGTAGATCTGCTATTTTTAAATAGCTAAAGCATAACATGATGCTGACACCAAAATGGGTGCCCCGGTCAGAATGGGTTATACTGTACAGCATATACCGTTGCTGTCGGGAAAGAAGTTTCATATTACCGCGCAGCGTCACACAAAAGCATCGAATAAGTAGCAGATAGCTCAAAACGCAAGTAACAGTTTTGGACATGTGAGGTTTCCACCTGACGGGGACGATAATGACCCTGACATGGTTTGGACGAGGAAGATGTAAAACGAAAACGAAGGGTACCGTCTCAGACGTCACGCAACATGACGGACAAGCTGCCACGAGGGGTCTGGCTTTCGACGTTAAAATGAAGCAACGCCCCCCGGGTCACATCTGCCCTATGGTGTCTCGAGACAGACTGTTGACTCACGCAAATTCAAAGGAAAAGAGGGCGCTGTTTTTCCTTAATTTTTTGCCGATGGGTTCTCAGATTGACAAAAAAAAACGTAGATGACTTTTAGATGGCTGAAATGTGACTGAAACTAAATGGAATTTTGTTCAAAAGACTATGACTAATACGACTAAATCAAAGATTGCTGTCAAAATCAACACTGGCCTTAAGGAGGTCGTCCCAAAAAAAATGGCCCCGTAATAGGAAAGAGCGGCGTGATACTGGAGAGAAGAGCACAATGTGTCTGAGACGTTGCCATGAATACCGCTGATCAAGCAAAGCACTGATGCATCTTTGTCTGTCCTGACCCATTTCTGTGCCCTGCTTTTGGCTACTGCTGTTGGATTTTTAATCAGAGAAGGCAGCGGCAGGAAGATCTCAGGAGTGAAGCGGATGGGGAGTCGGCGAGAGGGACGGAATTGAAATGCAGCGTCATGGAGAATCACGAGCACTGCTTGAGGATGACACTGCTCGAAGATGGCAGCACATGGCAGGACCTCTGCATCACGCAATGCCATGCATGCTGGGTGACAAGAGCGTGTGACTGTGTGCCTATGGGAGGAATGAATATGCATGTGCGTGCGTGCACACACACACACACACACACACACACACACACACACACACACACACACACACACTGTATGCAGTCCCTAAACTCAAGGGAGGAAGTAGTGGAAAGCCAAAGTGTGTGCGTGCGTTGCGTGTCTGGGGTTGTGTGTGTGTGTGTGCGCGTGTCTGTGGTTGTGTGAATGTATGCCAGCCACCTCCTGCTTTGCTCTGAATGGCACAAGCCTCTGGGTGTGCAATGAGGCGGAGAGGACCTGCTATACTTCCCAGCTCGAATGGCGCTCAAGACATGATATTGATTCACTCTGTGGAGACGGGGGGCTTTTTTTCACCAGCGAAAGCTCAGCCAGACGCCAGAGAGAATGGCGAGCGAAGGTACTTCCCCTGCCAAAACTTCATTTGAGGACAAAAAGGACAATCCTCCCATGGCGTCCACTGAGGCGCGGCGGGAGATTTCTGTTTGCCACCTTCCCTAATTTGCATTTAATCATGGGGTGTTCCGCCATGATTTGCATAACATGTCGCACCCATCAAGTGTACGAACAAATAAGTAGATCATCAATCAGCGGCTTCATCAATCAAACACTTCATCTTTAACCCATTCTGACCTGAGATCAGATTTAAAAAATGTCTATTACATCCTGACAGTTTCATTATTAACCCATTCTGACCTGAGATCAGATTAAAAAATGTCAGTCGTTCTTCGATTTTTCTAAAATAGCAGACCTACAAGCTCGTATCGCGCCACTCGGGTGGCGCGATATGAGCTTGTAGATCTGCTATTTTTCAATAGATAAAGCATAACATGATGCTGACACCAAAATGGGTGCCCGTTCAGAATGGGTTAAATGTCACCCACCACAGCACACACACACACACACACACACACAGATACCCTAGTCGGAAAAATGATTAAGCTACGTCGTGGGTTAATGATTTTCAGACAGAATGTAACAGCCTACGCACCCTGCTATACCTACAGGCTTGGCAGCTACTCTGTTAATTTAACACAGTCAGAATTGGAAGGCAACAGGATACGTTTATTTGTCGGTCTATAGTACATTTCAATGGAATTCAAAGTACTTCACACAAAACATTAAGAGTCAGTGTGCGAAATAAATCTCATAAAACGCCATTTGAATACAAAAAATAATTATAATGAGAGTTGAGGGATAGGAATAACCTGAAATAATAATAAAAATCACACCTGTGTGAACCGAGTGGTGCAACTCCCCTCTCTCCCCCCCTCCTCTCTCTCTCTCTCTCTCTCTCTCTATTAGCTTTATTATGGATATCAATCCGCGTCGCTGAGAACAATTTTTTCATTATTATTTTGGGTCGGCCTTTCCTTCTTTAGCATACCTCCTAGACCGGATCGCGCGTGCGAGCTGCCGTCCACGGGGGTCGGCCTTTCCTTCTTTAGCGTACCTAGACCGGATCGCGCATGCGAGCTGCCGTCCACCTCCCATTATACAGGCAGACTAAAAGCTTCAATAACTCCTAATCTACGGAGCTCTCCATGGTTTGGTCAATTAGCGCGATGTTCGGAGGTCTTGCGGATTATCCGGTGGTCTAGATGGAAACATTGGTGCTTTCTAGAGCAAGGATGGCTATATTTTAGCTCGCTAGCATTGACGCTATTATTTACCACAAGATGTGAGGCACGCACGCGCATTGTACACACACAGCGCGGATATTGCTGGCCATTGCTGGTTTCACGCATGCGCACACCACTCGTGCTCAAGACGGATACATGATACATGATACATGATACATACGGACATTCCTGGATGTAGGAGTGGTTGCACCACTCAAAAATATAAGAATTAAGTTACAGCGCAGTACAAAGGAACGAGTAAAGACTTCAGTATAAAGGCCGACGGCAAACAGACAAGCTTTGATTTGAAACGACGTCGGAGAGCCATGATTAACCAGGGGAAACGGCTATACTGTATACTGACACACATTAGTGATAATCCACTTCTCAGCCCGTCAGTTGACTCTTCCTCTCTGCTACCTCTGAGACAGATCCTCTCTCTACCTCAGAGTGTACGGACTGACAGCACCCACCCACAAGCAGGCAGGCACACACCCGTGGGTGGAATTGTGCCTAACCCATTCTGACCGGGCACCCCATTTTGGTGTTGGCATCATGTCGTGCTTTAGCTATTGAAAAATAGCAGATCTACAAGCTCATATCGCGCCACCGAGTGGCGCGATACGAGCTTGTAGGTCTGCTATTTTTGAAAAATCAAAGAGCGACTGACATTTTTTTAATCTGATCTCAGGTCAGAATGGGTTCATCAGACCAGTGTGTGTCCAGCGGAAACCTCGTATGAATCTGATCTCAGGTCAGAATGGGCTAATAGGGTTAAGCTCGCTCCACAACAACCCCCAGCTATGGAGACAGACGTCTCATGCGTGGCAGTAGCATCAGCCGTATAGGTACTGGTACCTGTAGGTATAACCCATTCTGACCTGAGATCAGATTCATACGAGGTTTCCACTGGACACACACTGGTCTGATTTTAACCCATTCTGACCTGAGATCAGATTCTAAAAATGTCAGTCGTTCTTCGATTTTTTTCAAAAATAGCAGACCTACAAGCTCGTATCGCGCCACACTCGGTGGCGCGATATGAGCTTGTAGATCTGCTATTTTTAAATAGCTAAAGCATAACGTAATGCTAATACCAAAATGGGTGCCCGGTCAGAATGATTAAGCAGCATACTACTGTCTGCAGTGGTGTGTAAAGTAACTAAGTACATGTACTCAAGGTACTGTACAATTTTGAGGTATATTTGTACTTTACTTGATACTTTACTTGATACTTGATTATTATTACAAAACATAGCCTACAGTTTATCACTTCAGCCATATATCCATTTCGGTATAGATCTGCTATTTTCACATTCTGCATAATGAGTACTTTTACTTTTGGTACTCTAAGTACATTTTGATACCAATGCTTTTGTACATTTACTCAAGTACATTTTGATTTTTCAGAACTTTTACTCGTAACAGAGTATTTCCACATTGCAGCATCAATACTTTCCACCACTGACTGTCTGTGGGAGAGAGGATATCTATGCTCTCCCTGGGGTGGCATTCGCCAAGAAAAGCCTCATTGCAGCAGCAACGCCGCATGCCAATCACACACGAAGAGGTCACGCGGGATATGTTTTCAGATGGTCTGACTTATGCCGGGACTCGTGTGAGGAAAGCCTCTGCGATCCGCACACTTGGGCAGTGAGTGAGAGAGAGGGGGAAAGGTAATGAGAAGAGGCCCGCTTAGCCCATTCTGAACGGGCACCCATTTTGGTGTTGGCATCATGTTATGCTTTAGCTATTTAAAAATAGCAGATCTACAAGCTCATATCGCGCCACCGAGTGGCGCGATACGAGCTTGTAGGTCTGCTATTTTTTGAAAAATCGAAGAACGACTGACATTTTTAGAATCTGATCTCAGGTCAGAATGGGTTCATCAGGACCAGTGTGTGTCCGGCGGAAACCTGGTATGAATCTGATCTCAGGTCAGAATGGGTTATAGTATATGCCTGCACAACAGGGCTACAAAATGGCACATGGTGGCACACCGTCCCACCTGGGTTTACCCACCCAGAGTAAGCAAGCAGCTGGATGTCTGCTTTTGCCAAGAGCACCCTGTCAAATCCTGAGGGGTTAATTTAACTCCTTTCTGAGAGCTGGAGCATATACAAATGGACACGAAAAGGGGTCCAGTTGTATGCTCTCAGAGTTAAACGAACAGGCTTTTTTGTGTGTGTGTGTGTGTGTGTGTGTGTGTGTGTGTGTGTGTGTGTGTGTGTGTGTGTGTGTGTGTGTGTGTGTGTGTGTGTGTGTGTTGACCGGAGGAGGACGAGAGCAGCGCTTATCTCCGGCGAGGCAAAAATCTGTATCGACAGAACGGCTACTCAAACCTGACCACTTTACGAAGCCAAATGGACCAGGCCTCCGCTGGAGTGGATCAAATTTTGAACCGAGCCACCGGTATAGGAAAATTCTATTGTGTCTGATAAATGCTCTCGTAAGTCCGGATCCAAACATCCTGCTCAAATACTGATGCAGTTATGGGGCAGGCCACCCCCCACTCACCCACCAACACATATGTGTTTGTGTTTCAGCATGGCTTATGTGCTGATGTCATTCCCCCAAAACTAAATATCAGGTCTGCAAGCTAACAATGCGCCACATATATGTTGTGACTTGTGAGCTTGTAGATCTGATGTTTTATATAGCATGTGATGCTGGCATGCAACCCAAGTATAACATTCGAGCGTCAGTGCACATGTCTGCCCAATTCATCTGCCCGTGTTACTTAGAATGTGATAGCTCCGTTCTGGGTAACGTAACAGCCTGGAAACCATGGCAACACAGCAAAAACGTCACTTTGGGCCCCGAGATGCAATCAGCAGTTCGTTTTCAGATGAGCTTTATTTATGGCAGTGACAATTGTCTGGAAAGAAACAACACATTAACAGCTTGGTTTTAGGTATGGGCTAACGTCGGAGGTTTAGGCTGGGAGCCATGTGCAGACTCATTCCACCATTTATCGTTGACTATATAATTCTATAGCACTGAGGAAATGAATTTTATACTCGGCAAATTCTGCATGTATTAAATGTTGAGATTGAACGAGTCAATGATTATGCCCCTCCTGTGTTCCACATGGATAAAAAAAAGAAACACACCCAGCAGTGGCCAATTGGGCTCCTCCGCTGTGGTTTAATTTATTTCCCCGTTTCCGTTTCGGAAAGTGTGTGCATGTGTGTGCGTGCGTGCACCCGTGTGCATGTCTGTGTGTGTGTGTGAGCACGCATAGGACAGGTGGATGTGTGTTTGCAATCCGTGTGTATATGTGTGTGTTTGTGCGTGTCAGGGGATAGCATACTAAGCAGACCCCACTGCATCAATAGAAGTGCTGTTCATCAGCATTTACAACTCCCCCTTGTAGATCCAAGTGTTTCCCTCACGCAGTATCACAGGGAAAATTCACAGCTGTAATCCTGGCAGGTCGGCTCTGCTGTGGCTGCAGCAGGCAAACATTATAGTCCGTCCAATTGTAATGTACTGCCGCAAACATTATTCATTATTACACCAGCGGTTCTCAAACTTTAATTTCAAGGACCACCCTATATGCATTAGACCAACTCGAGAGTGTACGAATGGCACCACATTTGACCCACATTTGTACATTCTCAAGCATCAGGCCTGTAAGGGTCCATTTGGTTCCTATTTCCTATAACTCTCAACAATGTAGCT
Organism: Protomyctophum parallelum; assembly: GCF_964188405.1. Taxonomy (NCBI): domain Eukaryota; kingdom Metazoa; phylum Chordata; class Actinopteri; order Myctophiformes; family Myctophidae; genus Protomyctophum; species Protomyctophum parallelum. The sequence continues at coordinate 42,439,653 of NC_139717.1, read as the reverse complement.
GGCGACCCCTTGGATAACCCCCTCAAGGACTGCTGGGGGTCCCTACCTGGGACCCCACTGCCGAGAACCACTGCTTTAGACAAAGGGCAATTATTTTTTCAGCATTTGAGCCATGGTCGGACCACCATTTGTTGACATTTTAGCCTCGCAAACCCAAAACTAAAGACTATTTACTTTAGTTATCGTTGGATAAGATTTTGTCCACAATTCCATGCTTTATTGAGGTGGTACTGTAGGAGAGACATCAGGCAATCAATTCTTTTTTTCTAAATATTTTTTTATCCCACGATTTTGTAACCCATTTTTCACCCCTGTGTCAATAATGTGATCCTGGGCTCTACACACCCTCCGCCAACCTGGGGAGAGCAACGGAGTTGAACTCATGCTTCCTTCATGCCTGAGTGTCCAAGTTGCTCCTTTACACCTGACAGGGGGGAGTTTCCCTGGTTGGACGTAGCGCGTGGAAGGAACACGTTATTCCAACCAGTTCCTTTCCCCTCCATCAGGCGCCCCGGCTGGCCAGGGGGAGGCAGTTTAGAGACCAGGATTACTGCATGTTTTTTGTGAGGGTACCTACCCTAGGGGACACGGGGAGAACATGCAAACTCCACACAGAAAGGCCCTTTCGCCAACCCCGCCTTTGGGTATATGGGCACTGATGACGCAGAGGAGGGAACACGCCACCAGCGCCCACAGCAATCAATTCTTCTACATTCTCTATATTATGTAGACTTCTTGTAAATTAAAGATTGATTTTTCCACCCTAAAACATGATCATCAGGTCCTGTGATTATACTAGGAAAAATGGTTTCATTTCATGCTCTCAATAGTTTCAATAGGGTCAATTTGGTTACTTGGTTATTTAGCTGGAGACCACCTGAAACCCCTTAAAGGACCACTGGTTGAAAACCACTGCGCTATAGACTAAACAAAATAAAAAACTTAAATACTCAACATTTATTTTTGACACTAGTGTAGGCCTACTTGCACAGTCAGGAGCACACAGTGCTGAATGGGCAGTGTGCTGTGCTGTAAAAAAAAAAAACACGGTAAAATATCCCTTTTTAGTCTTATCGACAAACATTCAATAAGACCTCTTTCTTCCCGCAGATGCAACGTGTCACTGGCATGAATACCGTTTTCAGTCCTGCCAGTTCGATATCTCTCACTCTCTCTCACTCTGCATTCTGTAGAAGCATGCAGAAATGCATCTTTTCCCCATGCATCTCTGTTGTTGGAGACAGAGACAGAGGAGCTTGTAAGAAAAAATACTATATAAGGCTCTGGGAGAACCGTCTGCATGGTTAATGGATTCCTGACTGTTTTGGCTGCTACCGTTTTCATTTTAGCACAGAATTATGTCTATGTTAAGCTATAAATGAACACCAGATTGCTATCTAAATGTGGAGGGGGGGGGAATTAGGTTAGGCTAGCTGCATGAGAGAAATGTATTGTTTCTGTCTGTACCTTATCCCATTTCCCTTTTCTGGCAACCAACCACACTGAGTTCTGCCCTGTTCTATATACAATACATCACCAGTGTGTGTGTGTGTGTGTGTGTGTGTGTGTGTGTGTGTGTGTGTGTGTGTGTGTGTGTGTGTGTGTGTGCGTGCGTGCACGCGCGCGACAGTGCGCGCGTCCATGTTGTCCATGATGTTTGCTGAACATGCAGATAAACACAGAATCACTTTTCTTGCAATTCTGCCGCGTTTGAAATATCTCAATGAGAACGATAAAAAAAACAAAAACCACATGGAACAGAGAGAAAACCTCCTTTTGCGGTTCTGAGCATAAATTGGGTCAATGAGCTCTCTAGCGTTGGAGCCAGCAGCAGTCTGCATGGTTCACCGGAATCATACATCACTTTTTTATATATAGATCAGTGCAAAGCATATTCGAGCAGCCTTAGCTATATTAACATAGCGGTAAGAGCAAATAGAGGCAGTATAAAATGAGGCGTGGGCCTGCCTGGTTTCACTGGTGAAGCTGCCTGGGGCACTGAGTCATGAATAATAAGATATATGATAACTAACACTACACATAAAAAGGGGATCATTACACACCCAGGCGTTTACAAATCACCTGGACATTATGTTTCACGAGTTTGCATCAATCAATCCCAATATGCCACTGTATCTTTACTGCCTGAAACATACTCTCCCGATAATTACTTTCGCTACTTTGAGGCTAATTTAGACTTTATCGCGTCTTACAAAGTGAATGATTGACGCCTGATTTGCATTCCAATATGTGATTTACCCTAACCCGGGGCACACCTTATACTAGCCTACACCAGGCTGTAGGCTATGTCGGTGGGCTGAGGGACACAAGGCGGAAGAAACATTACAGAACAGAAAACAACTCCGCATCTGAAAATCAATTTAATCCTGCATGCATCCGATAGTCGACCACATAATGGATACATAGACATTCTCAGTTTCACCTGTATGGGGGGAGAGAGAGAGAGAGAGAGAGAGAGAGAGAGAGAGAGAAAGACAGCATTCAGCCGAGTGGAATCTAAAAATAAAATTGCTATCAGACTGCGTTATTTAGAAAATGAGGAGATAGGCTACGGTAGGCTATATTCTTTTTTGACCTTGCGGTATAGGTCCTATATATGGTGGCTTATATAGCCTATAGCCTATACCCTGTATGCTCAACCTCTGTCTTGGGTTGGGGGGGAAATAATTGATAATATATATATTTTTAAATGGATCCGGCGGAGCCGACAGTAACCCATAATGCACTTCTTGAAAGGCGCAGATTCCCCAAAAGAGTTCAGAATTCCCCATCATATTTTATCCCGATAATAAGAGATGTAATTTAGCCTACCTTGCAGATGGAGATGGGACATCAACCCAGTGGAACGGAGGATGATGTATCTATAGAGCCTGTTTTCTCCCGGCAAGGCTATGATGATCGGCCGAGCATGCTGAAAACAGAACCGATGGTGGTGGCGCGTGTGTGTGCGTGCGTGTGTGCGTGCGGGTCTCTCTCTGAGATTATTCAGGTGTTCCGAAAACACGGCTGCTGGTCCTCCTTTAAATCCATGACTGGCGGTTGAAGGAAAATTCCAAAATGCCTCCCACTGGCAAATATTGGTGGTGAGGTGAGCTTCTTTATAAAACCCCGCAAACCGAAAAGGGTCCCGCTATAGCTATCTCTTTTGACTCGGCTGCAGCGGTGCGGGATTATATGCCTGGCTCTACTGCGCATTCGCCCGCATGCACCTTTTCGGTATAGAGAAAACGCCTTCGTCGGAGAGCGACGGACGGGCGCTGACTGACTGACTGACTGACTGACTTCGTCGTCGTTCGTTGTGTTGCTTTCGGATCGCGTTACAGCTGCTGTGCTGTGTGGCCAGATGTTCGTATCGCTTTCACGCAAGGTTTTTTTTTTCTTCTTCCTTTTCCCGGTGACGCAGGCTCAATGCGAGTTAATCCAGAGAGAGTGACTGAATTGAAGGGTTGCTATGCCTTGCTGGCTTTCACTCCCCCCTGCATGCTCTCTGGATTGCTGCCCCCCCTCCCCACCCTCGCTGCCCCCTGTCAGGGCGTCACACAAGTCGCGCACTACTGTCCACCCCTCAGTGCCATTGCCGCCGACCCACAGAGAGGTGCATGTGCTCGGAATGGTAATCGGCCCGCCTCATGAAGAGACCGTTTGTGTGCCAACGACAGACAGTTTAGCTATCTGCGATGTATCTCTCTCTCTCTCTCTCTCTCTCTCTCTCTCTCTCTCTCTCTCTCTCTCTCTCTCTCAGCCTATCTCACAGAGGCAAGAATCATATTTTATTAATGTAGATTGAATTGTAGTGCACGACAATGCAGTATAGCTCTAGTCTAGTCTATATCCACGAGTTAGAGAAGAGAGCATTTCCCCATAAAAGTAGGTTACAGAGTCCCTGGGCTGTATACTACAGTGCAGTGGTTATAAACTTCTCAAACATTTTGATGTCAACTGTCAAGGAGTGCACTGTGCAGGGACCTCCATCTGACAAGATGTTCTGCGAGTCAGGGACCCCCATGAGAAGATCTGTGTTAAAAACAAAAACAATGTGTTAAAGGTTTTATGACATTAATTTACATTTATTTTTATTTTTTATTTTAGGTTTTATGACCTCAATTACACCCAAAAAACCTGAACTTTGAACATTCAGTGGATTTTCTGTGGTCTGAAGTTTTCTTTGGGGTTTGGAAGCCTTTTGAGCTACAATGAAAACAGGAAAAACAGTGACATCTGCTGGCAAATCCCATTGACATATATGGGATTTGCAGGATCTTACGTCACAATCTGCCGGCAAATCAGAGCACCTGTTTGAGCCAGAAAACCCCAGATCACAGAAAATCTACTGAATGTTAAAAGTTCATGTTTTTTGGGTGCAATTGAGATTAGAAAACCTAAAAAAAATAAGAACAATTCCAAAACCTTTTTTTTAATGTCACAATCCCTTTAAGGCATAATTAACCCATTCTGACCGGGCACCCATTTTGGTGTTGGCATCATGTTATGCTTTAGCTATTGAAAAATAGCAGATCTACAAGCTCATATCGCGCCACCGAGTGGCGCGATACGAGCTTGTAGGTCTGCTATTTTTGAAAAATCGAAGACACTTTTAGAATCTGATCTCAGGTCAGAATGGGTTAATAATGAAACTGTCAGGATGTAATAGACATTTTTAGAATCTGATCTCAGGTCAGAATGGGTTAAGGCCTTCACAGAGCACGGTCAGCTGCTGCAATCCTCACTTCAGACCATGATTTCCATCCCGCTTCTTACCTTTCTTTCTCAACGGTGCCCCTCCATGCCAGGTGGTCTTGGGTCTTCCTTTTCTTCGTTTCCCTTCATGGTGCCCATGTCATGCTGATGCTATGTTGCAGTCATTGTTGTGGTCCCGTCGTAGTATGTGCAGTCCAATCATCTTCCATATACTCAGCTTCACTTCCTCACTCATGCGGCTTCATCTCAGCTCTTTCTAGCAGGTCTTTAGTGCTGACGTGATCTTGCCAGTGTATACAGTTGGTGCCTTGCATGGTTTCCGCTGCCATCGGTGTATGAATGTGTGTGTGAATGGGTGAATGTAATGCACAATCTCTGTAAAGCGCCTTGGATAAAGGCGCTATATAAATGCACCATTTATCATTTACTTACAGAGTATTCTTCATAGGCATGAAACACGTCAACTGCCTTGTTGTCTCCTTTGTTCATTTTCCATGTTTCACATCCGTATTGCAGTATACTGGCAACACTATTGTCCTGTACAGTTTTAGCTTGGTTCTTCTTGTGATGCTGTTTGAGCTCCAGGTCTTTTTCAGTCTGATGAATGCACCTCTTGCTTTTGACACTCTACTCCTCAGGTTCGACATGCAAACCTCTTTGCAAACTGTGGCTTCTAAGTATGTCATGGCACACTTTATGTGGCCTTCTAAAAACGACTCTTTTGCACCTCCTAGAGGCGGTTGCTGTAACAGAGCCAGTAATTAGTGTTTAGTAATTTCAGATGTGTTAGCTCAGCTCAATTGTTTCCAATTCCAGCACACCTGAAATCCCTAATTAGTTTGTAGGCTCATGCAGTTTTTAGTTTGTTCTTGTGAGACACAGAGGCAGAGCTCCTCTCCCCCTTTTTCTTCTGTTGTGCCTTGGAAAAGCCTTTGCTTGTAAGTTTTCAGTGTTTAATTCTACAATTGCATTTCTGTATTTGGTACAAGTGTGCATTTAAATAATAATGTAATTCATGTGTTGTTTTGAGTTAAAATACATTTCATGATGCTGTAAAAAATACTAAGCTAAGCTAATGTAGCTTTTGTCATTATGCTAGACTACAGTAGCTTTTTGTCAACATGCACAGGTTATTTTATGCTGTAATTGATTATACTTTTGTGTTGAAGTATGTTTTCTGATCAAGACTTTGTCATGTTTATTTCAGTTTTACAAATTAACCATTATTGGATATTAAGAAGAGGACAGTAAAGTTTGGAATGCTACCCTGGTTCTCGACTCTGATTCCATGATGATGTTCGCTATCTGTAAAGGGATGTAGAAGGGACACGCATCTATCTGAGACAGAATAGTAAAAAAGCAGCTTTCCCACAGACACTAAAACAAAAGGAAAGAAAGCTTCAACCCAAGTAATCCTCGCTCATCTTAACACTTCGAACGCCAAGACGGCATAGGCTTTACATGATGTCAGAGAAAAGGCATTCAGGTGAAGGCTCAACGGAGCAAACATTAAAGACAAGGTCCATAGCCTCCGCTTCAAGGAGTTCAACAGCTAGCACAGCCGCCACTAAGGCTCGTGCCAAGCTTGAGGCAGCACGGGCCAGGACCGAATTCATTAAGAAGCAAGCGAATCTCATGATCGAAAAGGCTCGGATGGAAGCAGATATTGCAATTCTTCAACAAGAAGGCGATGTGGCTGCAGCCATTGCAGAAACAGAAGTGCTAGAGGAAGCAGCAAAAAGTGAATATGCTTCGCTGGAAGAAGCAGGAAAAAGCGAATATGAAGAGAAGCATTCAGTACAAGCTGTCTCTGAGCGTGTTGTCTCTGAACGCGTTAACAATTATGTTCAACAACAGGCCCAGCTAGAAGTAATAACCCCTGCAGGTGTCGAGCCATATGGACCACCGTTGGAGCCCATCATTCATGATCTCACACCTGCAACGCCAACAAGGCAGCATTGCTCTGCAGCTCGAGCTGCACAATACGGGAAGCTCGATAACAATGGCAACGATGGTGCAACTCAGCAATCACAGAGGCCAAAACCAGAGAGACAAACGCCAGTGAGTCATCGCAACATCCAAGCGCTGCCATTCTCTCCCACACCTATTCAATCTTCACCACAGCCATCAAGTGGAGACTCTGGTATGAGTGACATCGCTAGATACTTAGCACGACGTGAGCTTGTCAACTCAGGACTCTTCAGGTTTGATGATCGTCCGGAGAGCTATTGGACATGGAAGTCATCTTTCTTGAACGCCACAGAAGGTTTGCACCTTTCGGCTAGTGAGCAGCTAGATGTGATGTCAAAGTGGTTGGGAGAACAGTCTGCACATCATGTGAGGCGGATTCGAGCCGTGCATTTAGGCGATCCTGCTACAGGCTTAAGGAAGGCTTGGGAGCGCCTGGAAGACTGCTATGGCGCTCCAGAGGTTGTTGAAAGATCTCTATTTGACAGACTCGACAGCTTTCCGAAGATCAATATCAAAGAACCCTCAAAACTTCGGGAGCTAGGAGATCTTCTACAGGAGATGGAGTCTGCGAAATGTGAAGGTTACTTACCTGGGCTCAACTATCTTGACACCCCCCGTGGTGTTGCACCTATCGTAGACAAGTTACCTTACAGTCTTCAAGAGAAGTGGATGGGTCAAGGTTCCCAATACAAAACTGTTCATCGTGTTACCTTTCCGCCATTCTCTTACTTCTGTGACTTCATCTGCAGAGAGGCCCGAGCACGCAATGATCCAAGCTTTGCTCTTTCATCAGGAAACCAAAGTGTGCCAAAACCTGAGCAGCCAGCCAAGAGTCAGGCGAAAAGCTCAGTCTATGCCCACAAGACAGAGGTCTCGTCAGATACTGTAAGTCAGACGCAGTCAGATGACGAGAGCAATTCAAGTGATTTGGATGTCAACAAGCAATGCCCAATTCATAAGAAGCCCCATCCTCTCAAGCACTGCAAGGGGTTTAGGAACAAGCCTCTCGAGGAGCGTAAGATGTTCTTAAGGGAAAACGGCATATGCTTCAGATGCTGTGCTACAACCACTCATCTGGCCAGAAACTGTAGGGCAGCTATCAAATGTTTTGAATGTAAAAGTGACACTCACGTCACAGCTTTGCATCCTGGACCACCCCCTACAACCTCAACCGAGCATAGCGGGGAGAGAGAAGCTGTAACACTGCAACCAGATGTCACTTCAAAGTGTACTAAGGTCTGTGGAGATGGTAGGAATACAAGATCATGCTCCAAGATCTGCCTTGCCAAGGTTTATCCAGAGAGTCAGCCACACAAAGCAATCAGGCTCTATGTAATCCTGGATGAGCAAAGCAACCAATCACTTGCCAGAACCGAGTTCTTCGACCTGCTGAACATCAAGGGAGAAAACTCAGCTTACACCCTTCGCACTTGTGCAGGTGTATCAGAGACCACAGGGAGAAGAACCACAGGTTTCATTGTGGAGTCCTTAGATGGAGTGACAAAGGTGAAACTGCCAACTCTGATCGAGTGCAACAATATGCCAGATGTCAGGGCAGAAATACCAACTCCAGAGGCAGTGCAGTGGCATACACACCTAAGGCCCATTGCTCATTGCATTCCTCCTCTGGACCCTAAAGCTCCAATTCTTCTACTCCTGGGTCGCGACATACTCCAGGTCCACAAAGTACGGGAGCAACGGAATGGAACAGGCAACACCCCCTACGCACAGAGACTCGACCTGGGTTGGGTTGTGGTCGGAAATGTCTGCCTAGAATCAGAGCACAAGTCTTCAGCTGTAAGTACTTACCGCACCCATGTACTCGACAACGGACGTCCTTCTCTTCTTGCTGCACGTCCCAACCAGATCAGCATCAAGCCTCCGCCTGACGCTTCGCTAGCATGCGACACCTCCATCTACGACAGCAGACATGCAATCTTTGAAAAGTCAGTGAACGATGACCAAGTTGGATTGTCTATTGAAGATAGACCCTTTTTGGACATCATGCACAGAGAGATGTTCATGGATGACAGCAACAGTTTGCAGCTTATCAGAAATATCTCAAGCACAGCACAGTGGCATTACGTCTCTTCGAGTCGCAACTCTACAGACCTTTCCACTCGCTCTGTACCAGCAGCTCTGTTAAGCATTACTACTTGGCCATTGCTGGAAGAGGAGAGGTTTGGCCTCATCAACCCACACATAGATGTGTGGTCCACCCTGGTGGCAGAGGTCAGAGGAATTGTCAATTCAAGGCCTCTTCCTATCTCAACCGCCACAGATTCACCTTTCTTGTTGACACCAACCATGCTCCTCACTCAAAAGGTCTGCACCCTCCGTGCCCCGCCAGGCGACTTCAAGGAATTGGACCTACACAGGCAGCAATGGCGGCAGGTGCAGCATCTTGACGACGCCTTCTGGAACAGATGGAAGCGTAAATACCTGGCAACGCTTCAGAGCAAATGGCAAGAGGAACGTCATAACCTGAAGGAGAGGCCAAGCGCAACAAATGGCCCATGGCCCTTGTGACCAAGGCACTGGCTGGCAGCGACGGACGAGTCAGAAAGGTCTAGCTCAGGGTCACAATAAATGGGACAATCAGGACATTTTTCAGACCTGTTTCAGAGACAGTTTGTTTGATGTCAACCAAGGACTAATATGTTGTAGTCTTTACACTGTGTGAAGGTTTTTTGTGATTTCAGTTTGTTATAGTGGTATCTGATTTATACCAAGCGGGGAGTGTCATGGCACACTTTATGTGGCCTTCTAAAAACGACTCTTTTGCACCTCCTAGAGGCGGTTGCTGTAACAGAGCCAGTAATTAGTGTTTAGTAATTTCAGATGTGTTAGCTCAGCTCAATTGTTTCCAATTCCAGCACACCTGAAATCCCTAATTAGTTTGTAGGCTCATGCAGTTTTTAGTTTGTTCTTGTGAGACACAGAGGCAGAGCTCCTCTCCCCCTTTTTCTTCTGTTGTGCCTTGGAAAAGCCTTTGCTTGTAAGTTTTCAGTGTTTAATTCTACAATTGCATTTCTGTATTTGGTACAAGTGTGCATTTAAATAATAATGTAATTCATGTGTTGTTTTGAGTTAAAATACATTTCATGATGCTGTAAAAAATACTAAGCTAAGCTAATGTAGCTTTTGTCATTATGCTAGACTACAGTAGCTTTTTGTCAACATGCACAGGTTATTTTATGCTGTAATTGATTATACTTTTGTGTTGAAGTATGTTTTCTGATCAAGACTTTGTCATGTTTATTTCAGTTTTACAAATTAACCATTATTGGATATTAAGAAGAGGACAGTAAAGTTTGGAATGCTACCCTGGTTCTCGACTCTGATTCCATGATGATGTTCGCTATCTGTAAAGGGATGTAGAAGGGACACGCATCTATCTGAGACAGAATAAAGTAAGTGAACTGCTATTCCTCTTCAAGATCAGAGATCTTGTCCATTAATCTGAATTATTTCCTGGTTTCTTGCATTAATCCTCATTGTTTTTGTCTTTTGTATGTTAATCCTGAGTCCTACTTGCCTGCAGGCTTCTTCATCCATTTGTGTCGTTTTATTTTGAATATGCTGTTTTGTGGAGGAGAGCAACGCTATCGCTATGTTGCCTGTGAAGTCTAGGTCGTCAGGTTTTGATGTCAGCTTCCATCAATCACGCAGTGAGCCAATTAACCAGAGGCGAAGAGTTCTTAAAACTGTCATGGGTGCCCCCCCCCCCCCTTCACCACCGCCACAGCAGGATTCTTTTGTTTGTTTGTTTTTTGGTTGGGTACCAGTGGCGTGCACAGATAGACACTAGGGGGTGCTAGAGCCCTTTTGGCAATGTGCCCCTTTGGAAAAAAAATTGAGAAAAATATATTTTTTATTTTTTTGTATAAGTGTACAGTACATTGTATAGTATGTGGACCATGGTGATATTGATCAATTCTTGATAAAAAATATCCAATATATTATTTAGGCCCCAAAAAATCTATAAATCTCACACTATTAAGGCAACCGGACGGTTCCATGCGCTGCACAATGTGCCCTTTTTTCACTTGAGCACCCGCCCCTCTAAATGTCTGTGCACGCCACTGTTGGGTACTTCACAGTTTGGCATTTGCTAATAAACACAGTGGTATGATTTCAGTTCACATTGCATAACAAACACACGATTCACTCATGACTTGTTTCAGCGTCTTGTTTCAACATTTCAATATCATTTAAAGGAATTTCTGGCCAATAAGCAATGGAGAGTTCTGCTGCTATGAATTGATGAAGTAGATTCCAGTTCCGTCCTTTTCAAGTCCCATACAACAGAGACATAGCTGTATGCGAAGCAGATGGCCACTGCATGGAACAATGAGACAGATTCCGATGACTTCATTTCTAAAATGTCTTCATCAACAACCCCCCAAAACGGACGACGGGGGATCTTTCATAAAGGCCTTCAGAAGACAGTACAGGGTTTTGAGCAGAAAATACCCTGTGATGACACTCACACTCTGGAGCACACACTAAAACTCTGCAGTTCACGCAGCACAAAAGCAAGACCACAAAGATAGTAGTGATGGGGTCTGGTTGAAGAGAGACATAATGACAGCTCGATAACTGCCATCCGTCTGCAGTCTGCACACTTTGATTGTCTGTGAATGTACAGAGCCAACGTGTGTGTGTGTGTGTGTGTGTGTGTGTGTGTGTGTGTGTGTGTGTGTGTGTGTACTGTATGTATGTATGTATTATGATGAATTCCTGTTCTGTACTTTAGCTACATAGAAATGTCTATTTGTATGTCTCTAAATGTCTGTATGTCTTTAAATGTTTTGATGAATTGAACAATGTGGACCCTGTTGTAAACAAGTGTAATGCTTAATTGGGTCGTCCACTCACAGTTGACAGTCTTTGTATTGAGTTTGTGCTTAAAATGTACTGTAAATTCTACAAACTGTTTCAATCAATCAATCAATGTATGTATTTGGTTAAAATGGGTAGGGTTTAAAAAAAGGCAAGAGTTTGCTCTGGTGCACTGGCCTAAAAGTGGGTCCTTAAAAACTGCTAAAACTTCTGAAATGTATGTATGTAAGTATGTATGTGTGTATGTATTTTAAAAGGGGAGGCTTTTTTGTAAAAATCCCTGCCCGCAATACCTTCATATATTTAAAATGAGTCCAAAATAGGGTTACCAGTGAAGGGCCAACTGCCTATTCACTGGGGACTATGCAAGGCAGAGGCGTCCACCCCCCTGAGTCCAAGTTAGGCTAGACTGCATACCTAGGAAACTATCCTCTAAAACCCAATGGTAAATGGATATAAAAATGGACATTAATAAAACAACCTAAAACCATAAAAGAGTAAAAGTTCACAGCAGTATGTATGTACGAGGGCGCACCTCATGACGTCTGTACAGTACTTCAATCCCAATAGGATAATGATGGAAACAGATTTGGTTACGTCACCATCAACAACCACACCTTTCTTGGTGACATAACTAAGGTATGTTTCAGTCTGAATTTGGCGTTAAACAACCGACCAGGGAGCTCTTTTAGTTCATGTATACTTCAATAGATGCAAAAACACCAACGTAAGTGTTGAAGTGTTGACCATGATTTAGTATTGGTAGGCCTATCATTCAAACTTTGACTTAATTCAGAAGATACAATAGTTTTTAGATTTTAGATGAACAGTTTTTTATTTTCCACAATATATGATAATATATCGGGGTTTTTTGGGAAGCGGTGATGCCAGTGGTGAGCGCACCTATCATGGCGCACTCTGCTTGTGCACAAGTAGGCCGTATACATGGCTTACTTGTGTGCAAGGCGCATGTTGGCATCTCAACGGAGTGCATTTCTAGTTTGATAATTCATTTATTTACGGAGGCAAAACACCCAAATCACACCCAAATGTGTCCCCATTGCAGTAGCCTACATGCCCTTGGAGGCTTGCCTCTGTGCCAACTCTCTCTGTCATAAACCAATTACTCCTCCTGCATGCTTTAATGCTGAACGTGCCTGCATGTATTACATGGCTTTTTGGCACGAAAGTGTTGACATGGCTTAAGTGGGAAATCTTGTTTCTCTGTGGGCCTGGCTGGCACGAATCACAATATACCTAACTACTATATATGGCCTGGCCTGCTTCTATATGCATATATAGGCCTATTAAAGAGAGTGTTCTCTTTGCTGGGAGCTTCACAGACTGAGTGTCTTTATCTAAAGAACAATGGCCTTACGCTGGTCCTCTTGGTATTTATTTGATATAATATAAGGGTTCGTTGTCGTCCAGAAAGCTACCCTGAGGATGTCTCTGCTAGATCAATAGTTCCATCCAGCTACAACAGACACATCAATAGGAATCGCTTGTGTGTGTGTGTGTGTGTGTGTGTGTGTGTGTGTGTGTGTGTGTGTGTGTGTGTGTGTGTGTGTGTGTGTGTGTGTGTGTGTGTGTGTGTGTGTGTGAGAGAGAGAGACAGAGAGACAGAGAAAGAGAGAGATGGGTGGGCTGAGCATTCACAGTCATTCAGGGCCACAATGGACTGCTAAAGTACTATATTATATCATATCATATCATATCATATCATATCATATCATATCATATCATATCATATCATATCATATCATACTATATCATATCATATCATCTCAAAACATTTGTAATATGAAAGTGCACAATGTGAACTCTCTCAAGTCGGGGTTAGGGATAGGTCCTCACTAATAATCATGATAAAATGCCAAAAAAAATTCCTACTCAGTCTGTGTCTCATAAGAGGGCTCTGGGCAGTTCAGAAACCTGTCCACTAGGGATATCATCGTTAGGCAGATTTCTTTTTTCTTTCTTATTATTTTTTACAAAAATGTTAGATTTTTATTATCATGAGGACGATGGCTTCCATTTTTGTATTGCAACTTTTCAGGAATAGAAAGCCTGCCGTTTCTATTAGCTTGGATTCCCCATCGATGATGTCACTGGTGGACGGCCTTTGACGGTGGTTGAATCCACATGGTAACTAGAAAAAGTGCCCTTCTGGGCACAGGTCTCCACCAGGATAGGAATGTAGGACATTGCAGCTTGCCTTCATCTGGTGGTTGGATAAAAGGGCAACAAAAGTAAATTAGAGGTAAAAACACTTTTCGGCCAGTTATAGCGCCACCTTGAGGCTGAGTTGAAATTGTTCATGTGGCATTTCTTCCTGGGCCTAGTGGGAATGTGCGTGCACAATTTCACGGAAATCACGCGATGTGTTCATGATTTGCAGCATTTTGTTTGAAACTGAGCACTCCTGTGAACTTTGGAAGCCAATCTTAACCAATCAGGATGGAGTCTGAGAAATCTGAAAGACGCGTTTCGTTGAATGGCTCTAGAGAGACTGTGTACCAATTTGCGTGATGTTTGGACAAAATCTGTAGGTGTACTGTGCAAAAACCTGTTTTGCACAAAGCGGCCTCCTGGTGGCGCTATAACAGGCCGTTCTGGAAATTTTGGCAGAGGTTCATCGTTGGCATCCAGGGAGTGTGTGTGCAAAATTTGGCATCGACCGGGTTAACGTTGCCGGAGATTAGCTGCTCACGGTCACACACACGGACGGAGTGCAAAACATACTCTCCCCCCATGCCTTCGGCCTGGTGGTGACAATGATTCATTCACTGCATGGTAAAATAGCAGGAAACAAACATTTTCCAGTGGTTACTTGGATTTACGTTCTTCTTGTTCTCGGCAAATTAATCCCCAAGCTGTTCAAGTAGGCTCAGTGGGAGAAAGGCATGAGGACAGACTGGTATGCCTGCCAAAAATCAGCTAGAACAACAACTGCCTTTTACCTGCGGCAGGCAGCCAAACGTCATCATCGTTCTGTGTCTTTATGTTAATGTCAAGTCTGTTTCATGTGACATGTCTCATCACCAGTCGTCATGTGTTCACAGTAAATTACATACATTTGATGCCAATGACACGTCTTGACTTCATCTCGGTTCACAGTAAATTGAGTCATTTTCGATTAATTGAGTACAAAAGGACCCCAATGGAAACAAGCCATAGGCTTTTGATTGATTGAAATGTGTATTTGACAGTATGTAGAATGGACCACATTTCAAATGAAAGCACAAGTCATTAAGACAAAAACTGTTATACTTTGTGGACGACACCATGAAAAGCACACAGGAACATGTTGCGGTCACAATCTGATCATCTGTTATGTTCTCTCCCCTCCAGGTAGGATTGCATCTTGTGTTTGATGTGGTCGCTCAAATAGAGGAGGCGTGTGTCAGTGGAGTGGGATAAGCCTGATCTAATCTAATTGGAATTCGTACAAGCTACTTTTCAACCTGTTCATAGACATTTTCCATTACTTTCGAGATAAGAGATAAGAATAGCAATAGGGCTGTATAGTTGCTGGGGTCGCATTTGCTCCCTTTCTTGTGCAGGGGGGTTACTTTGGCAAGTTTGAAATCTTGAGGGACGTGTCCCTGTTTGATGGAGAGGTTTATTATTGTGGGTGATGATTGGAGCTATAGAGATGGCTCTGAGAAATGTGGCCTTGTTGGGTTGCAGGGCACTCAGTTTTATACCTCATCAGTTTTTACAATTACCAGTTTAAAATCGTCTTTACAAACACCTAGGTTTTTGTAAGCTTTTGTATAATCAATCAATCAATCAATCAATTTGAGTGTACAAAATGGAACCAAATAGACCTGTAACCCAGAGAGTTTATACAGATTATGGGTCAATTTGATTCCCTTTGTACACTCTTTTTTTTAATTAAAATTTTATCCCACGATTTTGTAACCCAGTTTTTCTTTTCACCCAGTGCCAAATTATCTAATGTAATCCTGGGCGCTACACTTCCTCTGCCAACCTGGGGGGGGCAGCGGACTGACCTCATGCCTCCTTCTATGCATGAGGAGTCCAAGCTGCTTCTTTTCACCCGACAGAGGGGAATTTCCCCGGCCGGACGTAGCGCGTGGAAGGGACACGTTATTCCGACCCAGTTCCTTTCCCCTCCATCAGGCGCCCCGGCTGGCCAGGGGGAGGTAGTTTTAGAGACCAGGATTACGGCATGTTTTTGTGAGGGTATCTACCCTAGGGGACACGGGGAGAACATGCAAACTCCACACAGAAAGGCCCTATCGCCAACCCCCGCCTCGGGTATGGGCACTGATGACTTTTGATTGATTGATTGAAATATTTATTAACAGTTTGTAGAATTTACAGTACATTTTAAGCACAAACTCAATACAAAGACTGTTAACTGTGAGTGGACGACCCAATTAAGCATTACACTTGTTTAAAACAGGGTCCACATTGTTCAATTCATCAAAACATTTAGAGACATACAAACATTTAGATACATACAGATAGACATTTCTATGTAGCTAAAGAACAGAACAGGAATTCATCATATAGGAAACAAAAAAGGGAAAGGATACATTATACAGTGAGGGGAAATGGGGGGGTGGGGTGGGGTGGGGGGTTTCAGATTTTACAGAGGCCAGTTTCAAATTGCAGCCATCCGTAGGTGCCCTTTGAGAGCGGTTTTGAAGGAGTCAAGGGATTCACATGTCTTAATGACTGTTGGTAGGGCGTTCCACATTTTGGTGGCATAGGAGCAAAAATAATTTAGTCCCTTGTTTGTGCCGAATCTGGGTTGTACATGGTTTGTTGCACTCCCTCTGGTGTTGTGTGGACTTCATTTACATTAAGGAAGTATTTAGACAGGTACATGGGTATCTTGGTGGTGTATCGAATCTTGTGGACCAGACCCATTGCAAGATGCTGTACTCTGTCGTCGACCCTAAGCCATCCCAGCCTGTCAAAGTGGGCAGGGGTGAGGTGGGTTCGGGGGGTGAGGCCAAGTAGGAGCCTGACTAGTTTGTTTTGGGAGGTCTGGAGCTTTGTTTTAAGGGCCTTTGAGGTGCTGTGGTATACCAAGAGGTGGATGCATAGTCAAAGAAACCTTGTACGAGGGCTCCTGTTAAGGTCTTCAAGGTGTTTTTGCTGACCAGTGAGGAGATCCTGTAAAGGAATCTTGTTCTGACGCGGAGGAGGGAACACGCCGCCAGTGCCCACAGCGTCCCCTTTGTACACTCTTAGAGTCAAATGAGCACTGAGGATTATACTGTATTGTCATTGATGCCCGCATATAGGAAGTCTTTGTAGGTGAGGGCGTCTGCCCATTCTCCGGTCTGGTTCTTCTTCTCTAAGAACAGCCCCATGGTGTCCCGCGGGGGGTCAGCGATGCTGCGGCTACACAGGGGCTCCGTAATCCCCAGTAACTCACGCACATGTGCAGAAATGCCCTGTAGTGGCAGACAGCATAAGACGATAAGTCCTTTGAACTGGCGTACAGTATATGTATATATATGTATATTATGGGTAGGCTATGTGTAGGCATCTCTCCCCTCTCTCTATGGGTGCGTTCGGAAATGCACACCGGGAGCGCACTCGCCTATTAGTTTGCATTGCACAGTGCGCTCAGTGCGCTATTTCCGAACGCGCCCTAAATAAAACTGCATGCTGTTGTGTGCGATCCTGTAAACCCATTTTATGTATCGAACAGTGGTTTGACAAATAGATCCTATCAAAACTCAGAGCTTATGTTGGTCATACATACAGTACAAAAGATCCTTGAAATTAGGGACAAACCATCGATGTACCTAAAAAATAAAAAGGGCCGCCCTAGTGTAGTGGTTAGAACCTATGCCTTTCATGCGGAAGGTTGTGGATTCGAACCCTGCCTGGCCCTGGGGTCGATGTCAGAAAGGGCATACGGTCGCAACGGGTTCCTAACGCAAACTCAAATGGGTTCATATCTGAGCCAAGTCGCCTGATGAGGTGTGTCTGAAGCCTGTCCTAGATGGGGTATCCGGACATAAAAACAAATCCATTATCCTATTCATAAATCTGCATACATATTTTGTCTCTCGCCAAATATTGTGCTGTAAAAAAGTTAACTGAACGCTGAGTGTTTGGGCGATGCCTGCAGCCAGATGGGTTTTGGCTGCTCTCTGTCCCTTTATAGCCATTTGGCGAGATGAAGGCCCTTAACAGTATAGCCTACTTTTTACCGGTTGGCACAAAGGTAGGTAAAGCTTTATTTATTGTGCACCAGTGTCGCACAGACTCACACACTGAAAACAGCCGATCGACAAACTCACAAGGGGGTGCAGCATGATCCAATGTGCGCTTAATCATACTATCATACTATCATATCATACTATCGTCATCATACTATAATTCTAACAATGTCTGTCTGTCTGTCTGCATGTCTGTGTGTCAGAGCCGTAGCTCCTCATTGCCTGCACCAATCGCTCCCACTTCACACAGGCATTGACCATATGAATATGGAGGGCGTAACGAAGCCCGTTTTTTGATCTGACACATTAATGATTATTATTATTATTTTTTTTTCTTGATATATTTTTTTGTGGCTTACGCCTTTATTGATTTTTTAAGGGATAGAAAGTAGGCTGACAGGAAACGGGAGAGAGATGGGGGGATGACATGCGGTAAAGGCCGTGTCGGGTCCGGGAGTCGAACCCGCGGCACACCGCGACTGGATCACCAGTCCGGTGCCCAGACCGTTACGCTACGGCCTGGGCCTGATTATTAATGAATTTATTAGTGAATTAAAAACGTAGACATTTCTTTTTCTTTTATGCTACCACAATATTTTGCATATGGACAGGAACAAACTGGAGGTTGAAAAGGCCCTTAGCTCTGAACTCGGTAGTGGTTAGTCCGCCATGAGACTGCAGGTCGGGGTTCGATCCTCGGCCGGGTCATACCAAAGACTCTGAAAAATGGGACCCAGTGCCTATCTATCTCCCTGCTCTGCACTCAGCATCAAGGATTGGATTGGGGTAAATTCCTGCGACATACTATCATGTCCAGGGGGTGTACTTGTACATCAAGCTGCCTCATGCTACAGAAACAGGAGATGGGCTCCTGCCCTATGGGCCTCATGTCTTGGCAAGGCTTATTTTATTCTGTGGTGTTACTCTGTAGATTCAGAGTCCCCTCACACACATACGTCAAGAAAATAAATCTTTATTGCTCCCCATGGGGAAATTCAGGTGTTGGGTCAGAAACAGGCAGCAGTAAGGAGAGGATATTTACAGTGAAATAAAATAAATTGACCCTAGCCGTCTGCAATGCATGAACTCGGTCTGACTGAGTTAGTAGTATATTCCATTAATGATTATGTACCGTAGTACAAGTACAAAATGTACAATCTAACACCAGAAGCAGCTTTATTGTCACATCACAAGTTTACAGGTAGCCTATAAGGAAGTGGGCACGCGCTTTTGTAGTTTCTGTGAGAAAAGGATACAGTATAATACACATATGTCAGCATAAAAGTGACTGTATAACCGCTTAGTTGGTATCTGCATATAGAGTGAATATGCCCCTATGTGTGTTTGTACCATGGAAATGATATGATTGGCTGAGCACGGAATGTGATGTATGATGATAAAAGCGTGTGATTTTTTTATAATTGGCCAAATCAATTAGTCTGATTAACCCCTACACTAGTGCCGTATACCAAATGTAATGAAAATTGCTGAGCACGTGTTTAAACATAATCGTTCATTAATTGCAATAATTGCAATAATTGAGGCAACAGTTATATTATAAATATAAATATATATATATATATATATATATATATATATATATATAACGTGATATTGATTTGAAGTCATATCGCCCAGCCCTACAGTCTGTTGACAATAAAATGTTTACGGCAGTTCCTCCTATGCCTAGAGGTCTCTGTCTCTGTAGTAGTTTCTAGATATTCCATTAGGTTCTTAGCTTACGTATGATTCTTGATGACTATTTTAATGTATTTGATGTATTACCATGTTTTGTTCTTCCTTACTGGAAATCGCTCTGGATTTAGTGTCTGCTAAATGCCTAAATTGTAAATTGTAAATGATTGTACACACCCCAGTAGTCCATGTGGGAATGTGCCAGAGTCAAGCTGGAGTCAGTAATCCAAGAACACAACAGAACATAATGGCCAGGCTTGGTTGTGGAGCCTGCAAGGTTACTGGCAAGAAATGTTGTGCTGGCATGAGTAGGCTAGATACTGATGTGGCAGTTTTACACACTCTAAACACGTGAGGAACCATGAGGCAAGCAAGTTCCCTTTGTTGATCTTTATTTAACGTGTACAGCCGTGCACGGATGCCGCAGCTCACAGGCGGGTCTCAAGGCAAGCATAATGATACAACACAGAGGTACAGTTTATATACAGTCTTAGTCCCACCCACAAGGTGGAGCAGAAAGAGAACAGGAACAGGATGGAGAGGTGAATAAAGCTCTATCAAGATGAAAGGAACATAGCTAAGGAAGGTAGGGGGGGTGGGGGTGGGGGACAGGTGAGCAGCAAATGGTCCCAGGTCCACAGGGCCATGTGTCAAACTCTGTTGTTATCACAGCGTGGTTCCGAGAAGCTTCAAAGGGTTTGTCTACTCTAGACTAATTCAATGTATTCAAATCAGCTTCAAATGAGCTTTGGGGATGGAAATTCCTCGTCGATACACAATTACACACACTCGCTCTTGTGCTTTTTTACCTTCATATGTGTGAAGTCTGTGATTCCTAGCCTCGGTAGATAGATGCAATTTACATAAATCAGCTTCCTGCCTGTGATGCAGTTCTCTGTGAAACAGACCTGTGATAATATAAATTAGCATTGCTTAGCACTTGTCTCAATGCACCAGAGTCAATTAAAATGCTGTAATTGCTGTTTCAAATTACTTTTGTGATATATGTTGCCGCACAATGTGCTTACCAACTTCTGAAATATATAAAAAAGAATGCAATATAAATTAGGGATGCACCGAAAGGGGAAATTCTTGGCCGAAAGCGAATACTGAATATAGGAAACATGGCCGTACCTTAAAGCTACCTGATTTATGGCAAAATAAATGGTTATGGCAGAACTTAATTAAATAATAATCACTATTATGGGTCCATAAAACATTTATTCAGCCCTTTTGAATGCCTTAATTGCATACACTATTCTGTGATATATCTTCTGCCTATTCAGGCCGAAACCGAAAAGGCAGAAAATGCATTGATGTATATGGAAATCACAATTCACAATTAATATAGCTTAAAGATGGAGTGCCACCATTTTCTTCCACCCTAAAACATGATCATCAGGTATTATTACAATATAAGGGGGAAGAACTTTTTCCAAAAAGTGTACAGTATTTGTTAAAATCATGCTTTTATGTGGACACACCCACCAGTTCATTAAGTATGCCTGGATTGCCTGGTGGGTGGTGATGGGTGGTGATCCACCTGAACTGAAGCCGCACCCACAGCTGTAGTTGTATGATAAAGGGGGAGGGGTTAGGGGAGGGGCTGATAGTGTGGTGTCACTATATTACTGTTTACTTCATTGGCCCGTTTGACTGTCAAGGGTTCAGCCTCCAGGAAGAAACCCTAAATACAAAGTTAATACACAATTGCACATAAAAACAACTCCAGGGTGTCTAATGAAGTACTGTCACCTCATAGACACATGACAAACTGGAAAAATACAAAAATTGTGGCACTCCATCTTTAAATAACTGTTTTAGGTTGTCTCTGTTCAAATGAGAGAACAAACATGTTTGGACAGGATCCATGGGCACGAGGGATTTTTAGGGGCCCTAAAAGATGGCTTGCTGATAGCAGCTGCAAGCAGCTACACCTATACTGTGCTCCTGTTGTCCTTCCTGGTGACCACTACCATATAAGGGAACAATTTGGGACTGGGGGTTTGGGAACCACCTTTTGCCATTTCCCTTTATCTCTTTGTTCTGACCTGTATAAGACTCTACTGAAATGTCTGGAACTGTGTGTTAGTCCCAGGAGCCGTGAGGCTGCCTGTTGGAGCTCCATGGCTGTGATCTGCTGTTTACTAAACTAAAAACTTGACTTAAATAATAATCACTATTATGGATCCATAAAACATTTATTCAGCTCTTTTAAATGCATTAATTGCATACACTATTCTGTGATATATTTTCCGCCTATTTGGGCCGAAACCGAATAGGCCAAAAATGCATTTTTAGCCATTTTCTGCTGAATATTTTATGCGGACGAATATTCGGTGCATCACTAATACATATATCCACTGCTTCACTATGTTGAATTGAAACTACCCACCTTGTATTGTGGATATCCTATGAATTCTATCCACTGTGCAACATCTTGGCAACTCCACTGTAGGAACTCCATATCTATCCTCATGTGTACGTTGTCATGGCAACAGGTGATATATGATCTATTTGCTGCTCTCCTAGCTAGGTATAAAGAAACGATTCAAGTCAGACATAATTATGGCCTAAAAGTAGCAGACATGTCGTGCTGACAATCTTTTATAAAACTTTGCCAATAACTGATGCACTTTATTATTATTCTTTTAAAGGTTAAATAACTAAGCCTGAAGTAAAGAAATTAAAATAGTTAGAATAACAGGGCCGAGGATATTTGGCTCAGGCGAGGCGGTCCTATTGTAAAGCGATCAACGTTGATTGGTTTGACGTCTGGGGTGTAGCCAATCGGCTTCGTATAATTTAGGGCCGTTCTCGATCTAAGCGACCGGATTGGTTGTTGTGGGCTTGCTTTCTTTGTCCCGCCCACGTTCAGCGGAAATGGTGACGGCCAGACCAGACTCACCAGACTAGAGTGTAAAACGAAGCGGACGACGTGCGGTGCAGCTTTCACAGATCAACAAAACACGTGCACCGTCCGCCTGCCACGGGTTGACAACCCCGGGCGCGTTTATAGATCGCATAAAAAAACACAGCTATTAGGCTTTTGACGCGTCCGGTTCTCCTCTGTGGGACTGACTTGTCTGTGTTGGCTGGGTCGCTGCAAGGAGAAACATTAGCAAACAGAACGCATCTGAGCCATGATGGCAGGAATGCTCGCCAGGCGCCTCTTGAACAAGAAGGTAAACACACAGTGACTACTTTTCTTACGTACGTTTTTTTGTGCAGAATACAACGGTATGGGACTATGGGGGTAGCTAGCAAAGTATAGTTGCCTTGCCTTGCAGAGTAGTAGACACGTTGCAGTACACGCATGTTCCAATCCAATGCTCGTCCAGGCATTCTAATATTATATTATATAACAGTTTGGTTTGGTAAGTCAACTGGATTAGCAAGTGTAGTTAAAGCACACAACGTATTTTAGGCTAGCAGTTTCGGCTCAAATGCTGAACTGCAATGCATGAAACTGAACTATATGTTATGTTGTATGTAATAAATATAACAAATAACTTTGTTTCTTGCAGGCCCCACTCCAGTTGGGTCGCAAGTGTTACTCTGCTTCTGTGGTAAGCCCGACTCTAGCCCCTTTCAGAACCCAGTTACCTTTTCTGAAGTTTGGATGAAGGTAACCCTAGGGTAGCCTGACTCTGCCAGATGGGGGCGGTATTGAGTAACCATGTTCCCCAATACAGCATCCATCTGAGATCTCTCAGGGAGTTGAGCTAACACCGAGCCGCGCTCCGGTTCGAACCAATCAGCGTGAGCTAAGGGCGGGATATGTGCAAAACCGGATGTGACGCTATATAGAAGCAGCTGTTGTGTTGTAGTTTTTTTTCGGGGCGCTGCTCGGCTACGCTGATCTGCGGTCGGTCTCGTGAGAAATCGCCGATCTACAAGCTCACAACGCGACGCCGCGGCACGTTGTGAGCTTGTACATCGGCGATTCTGGCGTGCGACACCTTCGGACGTACGACGGACGAGAAATATGTCTATGGCTTTCCTCCTACGTCACGTAGACACGTCAATATGATTGGTTGTGTTTGCACGCCCACACGGTGATAGACAGACGGTCCCATCCAATCATCTACCAAGTATCTTGGAAAAAAAGGAACAGCCCCGTCATCGAATTGCCTCCCGAGATCCCAGATCCCAATAAGCTGTGAAACAATTGTGTGTAGCAAGCTTCTTGGATCTGGCAGCGTCAGGTTAACCCTAGGGTCCCTAATCGGTTATTCCACTCTCCATAGGATGCAGATTTACCTAGGCTGCGTTCACGGAGAGCTGCGCCGTCGCTTGAGTGTTGGTGAGATGTTTCAAAGATGCATAACGCAGCTATAGGAGACAACGGAAACGTGGGAGAAACTGCATTAACCGCCAATGCCGTTAAGTATTATTAGTTTTGGCTTCTCTGAAATTCTCTCTCTTCCTTGACTTCCTTATTGACTTCCGGTGCGAGGCAGTAATGTAGGGACACGCAGCTAGCCCGTTGTTCGGGAGGCGGTACAATGGGAAGTTAATAAGGAAGAGAGAGGAGAGAGAATTTCAGAGAAGCCAAAACTTGAGAAAAAAAAAAGATTAATAATACTTAACGGCATCGGCGGTTAACGCAGTTTCTCCCACGTTTCCGTTGTCTCCTATAGCTGCGTTATGCACCTTTGAAACATCTCACCAACACTCAAGCGACGGCGCGGTAAATCTGCATCCCATGGAGAGTGGAATAATCGATTAGGGACCCTAGGGTTACCTTCGTCCCCAATCCCCAGTGACTCAATGATTCCCCCGGTCCATTTGGATCATTTGGTTTGCGTTGGATCACTCAAGAGTTATAGGGGTCCCTGGATTAAAACGGTTTGAGAACCACTGATTGAACATATTAACTCGAGTGTGAGTGTCTCCTATTCATGCAGCACTGATAAACATTGATGGATAGACAATATTACTGGCATTAGTATAGCAGCCAGAGAGGAGTGTATAACTATTAACTATGCTTCTACTATTCCCCCAGCCCACCACCAAGTTGTTTATTGACGGCAAGTTTGTCGAATCCAACTCGCCTGAATGGCTCGACATTCACAACCCTGTAAGTACTTAAGTATTTGTTCTGAATGACAGCTAATCTCCCCCCCCCCCCCCACACACACACACACACACACACACACACACACACACACACACACACAGTCCCACATGCAGCCTGGCAGTAATTTAAGATGTGTTTTACACGAGCACAAAAAAAGCAATACAGCCTTGTAATAATGATTTGTCTCGAAGCCACAGAGGGAGGAAAATGAGCTCGTGTAGGAAATTGGAGCCCCGTTCTACACAGCCAGTTGAATTTAACCTTGACACGTTGATGCATTAATTTCCTTTAACTCCAGTGTTGGCGGCAGTCTGCTCGTTTGGCGGTTCGGTTTTTAGCCCTCCAGCAACGATTGATGACAATAGCATTAAAAAACATCACGTCATCATCGGCTCACACACACACACCCCCATCAAATGAAATGAATACCTGTGAATAGTATTTTCACATAACGAAAAGGCCCTGGTTATTAATATTGATGGGCTAATGTACGGCACGTAATAAGATTATTATGTCCTCCGCTATACTCTCTCGAGGTGTAAATGCAGTCTCACCGGATTGTCTTGCATGGATTCAAGTTTTCAGTCGCCACGATCGATTTCAGTCATTTGGATTCCATATGAACTTACATATTGTGTTAATTGTTTAGTAATCGTGCTGGTGTGAGGGGGTACAAGTCACACACTAGGACATATAAACATTTTCAGTCGTGAGATTTTATTTTGCTTTAATCCATGATGTCCTTGTCTCTGTCTCTTTCTTCAGGCCACCAACGAGGTGGTAGGACGCGTCCCCAAAGCCACCCAGGAGGAGATGCTGGCGGCTGTGGACTCGTGCTCCAGGGCCTTCCGCTCGTGGTCGGAGACCTCCATCCTCAGCAGGCAGCAGGTCTTCCTCCGCTACCAGCAGCTCATCAAGGACAACATTGTAAGGAAAGCCGTTCCCAAACTCAAGACCCAACAGAGACATTAGATTATTTGCTGGGGACCCAAACTAGTGAAAAAAACTTTGATCGGCTATTTTCTAATCTTATCTAATTTATGGAATTTCTTAGATTTTTATTTTATTTATTCTTGAAATTACTGAAAAGGAAATCATTGAATTTGTTTTTAATTCATGATTTCTTTTTAACCCATTCTGACCTGAGATCAGATTCTAAAAATGTCAGTCGTTCTTCGATTTTTCAAAAATAGCAGACCTACAAGCTCGTATCGCGCCACTCGGTGGCGCGATACGAGCTTGTAGATCTGCTATTTTTCAATAGCTAAAGCATAACATGATGCTGACACCAAAATGGGTGCCCGTTCAGAATGGGTTAAAGCTGCACTATGTAACTATCCTCTTCTACCCCGGATTTGAAACCAGTTTCCTGCGAAAGGGCTTACATCTATGCCATTGACCTAATAGAGCCTGCCTGCTTTGCTCAGGAGATAAATTTAATCTCGACCATCAGGGCAACATTTGTGTCTAGGTCAGACTAGGGCTGTGCGATATGACGATATATATCGTATTTTCGATAGAAAATGTCTATCACGAAAAATAAGCGATATCGTTTATATCGCCGTTTCGCTTTGCGGCAGTATTTTACGTCACAGCGCGTATATACGGCATGCCCAGCAGCCCACCGCACTGAAAACAGTGAGCCAAGTAGCCAACACGACCACAACACAAGCCGAGGAGCTTGCAGCCTTGCACCTAAAAGAGGGGCAACGTCTTCCATTGTATGGAAGTGGTTTGGATTACATGAAGGGAGATGATGGCTGACGAGATTCAGAGTGGTGTAACACTAAGGGCACGTTCGGAAATAACACACCGGAGCGCACTCATCTATCAGTTTGCATTGCACAGTGCGTCGGTGCGTCCAATGCGCTATTTCCGAGACTTCCCTCTTACCTGTGCAGTCCTCTGCTGCGTGTCCGTGTCTGTCTTGTTTTATTGTTCCAAATAAATTATTCCATTTGAAAAGTCCTTAATTCAGCAACAGCTTCCAACAACAACAACACAAGACGCTAACTTAAGTTGGGATCATCAAAAAAAAAAAGGAAAAGAAAAACCTCCACTTTTCCCATATACGCACAGCTGGGCATGGAGAGTTGACGCCTGTAGTCAATTAAACATCGTTAAGCTTCCCAACGTCTTTAACAAACTAAACTATAACTACAACAGAACATTTTGATTCCCTATACAGAGCTTAAAATGAACTGAAACAACTAGTGACAAACTGTGACATGAGGTATTTATTTTTTCCTTAAGCCAATTTAATGCAGAGGCCTGTACTTCTGTGTCTGAATGGGAACGTCTTATTTCTTTATGTTTTCTTTTTAATTGTCATAATAATAATAATTATTATTAATTTAACTTTATTTGTATAGCACCTTTCATGACATGAAATGCAGCTCTCAAAGTGCTTTACAGAGCAATGGAGAAAAAAAGCAAGGCAACGCATTAAAAAACAAGCAATAATGCAATACAGTGAGGACATGAATAACAAAAAATAAAAGATCAATTAAAAGCAATGTTGTAGAAGTGGGTCTTGAGCTGTGCTTTAAAAATGTCTACAGAGGCTGAACAATTGAGTTCAGCCTCTAATTATTATATATATTTTATTTTGTAATATTTTTGTACTTGCTTTGGGCCTGTCTGTGCATGGGCAGGGCATCAGTATTATATTCATATAATTAGACTGGATAATGTGAATTTACATTGCAGCATAAGTAATTGGCATAAGTTTGATATTAGCATAAGTGTTCTTTTCCTGTTTTTTGAGTGGTGCAACCACTATAGACAGCTATGTGTGTGTCCCTGTATCCGAGCACGGAAATAGCATAATTATTGTCACCACCAAGTGTCACTGTTGTGCAGCCTAACACACAGACAGAGGCCAGGGAGGAGAGCTTGTACAGTACAGTACAGTACAGCCCAAGTACAGTAAAGTACTCGACCTGAACAAAAATCAATTTTTTTAGATAAAAAAATAGGTATCGTAAAAAATATGCTATATCGTGAGTATATCGTTATCGTGATAAAATTAATTCTATATCGTGATATGAGATTTTGTCATATCGCCCAGCCCTAGGTCAGACATGACACAATCTAAATGAGCAGGGAGGGGCCCAGGCGGTGGCGTAACCGTCTGGGCACCCGACTGGTAATCCAGTCGCAGTGTGCCGCGGGTTCGACTCCCGAGCAGCATATCGTGCAGCCCTAGTGTGTGTGTGTGTGTGTGTGTGTGTGTTCGTGTGTGCAGGACAGAGGGACAAACGGAGTGATGGTTTATTTTCCGAGGGGCACAGGCTAAAACAGAGGGCTGGCTTTAGAAGTGGACGATATATCGTTATGTAGACGATATATCTATATTGCGATACCGTTGCCTTTTTGCGATACTGACATTGTGCATGTTCATACCTCGATAACGACACGATAACGATATATTGTGCAGCCTTACCAAGTGGTCCCGAGTACGCGCCCTTGACCATAGTGTGAATCTGCCCTCACAAGCTAAGAACTCAGGAGCATATTGTGGCGAGTAGAGGGGGAAAACAACGACAAGTTTATTGAGTGTTTTAAGTGGTTAAATGTCTGAAAATACAAATCCAACATAATAATAGAAAGGTTATGTGTAAACAATCAAACCAATACTGATGATGGTACTGTCTAACAAGTCTATAAAGCTAACAAATCTATGAAAAAGATTAACAGGATCTGTCCATCCAACGTGTCCACACGTCCTAGCGCATCTTACTTCAATGACATCAAACGAGAGAAGAATATTCAGGGAGCTCCTATTTTGAAGGAATCCCGTGGGGCTGATTGTGTTAATCTGCAGACTGCAACACTATTTGATAAAGTATGTAGTGGCTGTCCCTGCTTCATCTCTCTCTCTCTCTCAGCTAAGGGGTCCTTGGCCTGAAGGCAATAATGACTGTATGCCTGATTTAGACTATGCATTGTTTTGTTCTTACTGACGTGATTGACAGCGGACTGTAACGATTTTCAGTACGTTCATTATGAGATTACAAACCTTGGAAATGTTTGTCTGGAATTTTGTTACTTAAACCCATTCTGACCGGGAACCCATTTTGGTGTCGGCATCATGTTATGCTTTAGCTATTGAAAAATAGCAGATCTACAAGCTCATAGCGGGCCACCGAGTGGCGCGCTACGAGCTTGTAGGTCTGCTATTTTTGAAAAATCGAAGAACGACTGACATTTTTAGAATCTGATCTCAGGTCAGAATGGGTTAATCAGACCAGTGTGTGTTCCAGTGGAAACCTCGTATGAATCTGATCTCAGGTCAGAATGGGTTAAACCCCAGCATCCTTATTGTGGGGAAGGCGACGCGACGCAGTGTTGGCTTGTGGATCGGCTATTTCAAGCGAAAGCTTTCACCTTTATAAACAGAAAATACACTACTATAGAGCCCTGAAGGACCCAATTGTATAGGGTTTAAGTGGTTAACCCATTCTGACCTGAGATCAGATTCATACGAGTTTTCCGCCGGACACACACTGGTCTGATGAACCCATTCTGACCTGAGATCAGATTCTAAAAATGTCAGTCGTTCTTCGATTATTCAAAAATAGCAGACCTACAAGCTCGTATCGTGCCACTCGGTGGCGCGATATGAGCTTGTAGATCTGCTATTTTTAAATAGCTAAAGCACGACATGATGCTGACACCAAAATGGGTGCCCGTTCAGAATGGGTTAAGTAATCCTTTACTGACGTTGAGTTGTTTACCTAGAAAGACCTTTAAAACGATAACAATTTTTATTTTTGCAGAAAGAGCTAGCAAAGCTCATCACTCTGGAGCAGGGCAAGACTCTGGCCGATGCCGAGGGAGACGTGTTCAGAGGACTGCGTAAGTAAAGCACACACCGTCCACAACTAACCATTTAGTTCACAATTGATTCATCTGCAGGATCTTTTCACTCCTTCAATTAATCTATGCATCCTCATGGATTCAAGTTCTCAGTGGCCACAACGGATTTCAGTCATTTGGATTCCATCTATGGAAGCATGTTGGCACAGTGAAAATAGTCCCTCTACAAGCTCTCAATGTGTTGCGTGTACGTAGTAGCCTTGGGCAATATACCGATATTACCGTTTACCGCAATATTTGAAATCAATATCGGTAATATGGTGGAGTATATAAATAATACAGAATACCGTCATAATACTAATATCGTAATTTTACCGTCATGTAAATATGGGGGAAAAGAAGTTTAATAATTGTCTACATTACTGTATGTGTGTGTCTGTCTGATGAATTTACGAGTATTTCATTTTAAACAACTATAATTTGCCTAATAACTTAGTGTCCATGCATTGACTGGCACTGACGCTGAATTACGGCGACGAGGCGACAGCAGCGTTGTCGGACCGCCTCCGGCCAGGAAAGCAAACAAAACATGGCGCCGGCGGTGAGAGTAACAAGTCCTAGCAAGTTGGTTCGTAAAAAAACATCTGGAAATACTGCTGTTTGGCAGCATTTCGGGTTCCAGCCAAATGAAAAAGGTCGATAATACAGATAATCGCGATATTATTCACGGCATCAATACCGATATAAAAAAAATCAATATCGCCCAAGCCTAGCGTGTACTGTAGATAGGTTATTTTCAGTTGTTAGATTAGAGCATTTGAAGTGTTGAGTCGCGAGGGCGCAAGTTTGAGGCCAACTCCTGTCGCGTTTCGCGTGCCTCCCATCTCTCTTCCCTCGGTCTCCTGTCTCCTGTACACACTCAGGAACAGCTATTAACCCATTCTGAACGGGCACCCATTTTGGTGTCGGCATCATGTTATGCTTTAGCTATTTAAAAATAGCAGATCTACAAGCTCATATCGCGCCACCGAGTGGCGCGATACGAGCTTGTAGGTCTGCTATTTTTGGAAAAATCGAAGAACGACTGACATTTTTAGAATCTGATCTCAGGACAGAATGGGTTCATCAGACCAGTGTGTGTCCAGTGGAAACCTCGTTATGAATCTGATCTCAGGTCAGAATGGGTTAAGCGTCCTCAGAATGGTGCAGTGGAAAAGGGCCCTAAGCATGCTCCAAGAGATCCAATTCCCCTCCCCGTGGGAACCTTTTAAGCCCTGTTGTCTTTTAACCAACTTTTCTCTCGACAGGTCTTCATTTATCACTCCCTGATCCCATTGCTCTTGAGTTGATAGCTCAATCTTAATTGGCTTGAGGGTGACCATTATTTCTGGTTGAGCCGGACACCAGCCAAGCATGCTAAATGAATGTGCCGATAGCTAAAGTTTTTAAGCATCCCATTTAAACCTGACAGCGCAAATACAGTATATATAGGCCTGTAAAAGCTTGAATGAATAGATTCTATTTGAAGTCTTGACATTTAAACGTTGTCCAGTCGTGATCTTAATGTGAACATCTCGTTAAGGTGTAATTATGCATGCCATATAGAGGCAGCAAAATGATTGTATTTCACTGGTGCTGGCGTAGAGTCTTGTAAGACTAATGTCAGTGTAATTATAATTGATTGAATTAAAACCTAGGGTGCGGGTGACTAATGCTTTCTTCACTCTGTCTGGAATTATGTGTTTTTCAAATGGCATTGCTCTGCAGGAGGCTAACGGTCTATTAGAGGGTTGGTCTGTGTGTTTGTCCAAAGCTAATCTCTTAAACCACTCAAATCAGCACCAAATGTCCTGCGTAGGCCATAACTATTATAACTACTAAAGTTGAATTAATCGTTGCGATAGAAATAAAGAAATCTAATAAAGTATTTTATTGTATTGTCGTGCGTTGAAAATAGCTGTCCTACAAGCTCATAATGTGCAACGCGTTGTGACTACAAGCCAGGGGGGCAGTCAGCCAGATATTTCGTGAAGCCTCATTTGAAATCGGTAGTTCATATAATGGCCTGTTGTGGCGCTGGACTGGACCCAAAAAGCCCCATAGCTCCATAGAGGCCCATGTATTTTGGCCCAACTTCACCTAGACTGTATTACCTTAATAAACATGGTCATGAATACTTTCTTCTTCCAGTCACTAGTTTAAAGTCTCATTTCTAATGTCATAATATTCTTTTTGGAAAATTATGGACCCATTAATAAAAAAAATGACCATAAAGAAAAAAAAACATCGCGTATGTTCTGAGGGGCGTGGCTACCGTTACAGTCTATGATCGGGAGTCCCCACCCACTCGAGTCAAAATAAAAACCAACGGAGAAGAAGGGGGGAAGTCCCGCCTCGTTGTCTGGGCAGCCAATGGCCAGCTGGTCCAAAACGGAGCCAGCCAATGGCCAGCTGGTACCAAACGGATCTAGAAAGATGGCGATTTACAGTGCAGGAATAACAGGCTTCATTTTACGTCCATGTTAGACCCGGCGAACGCTTTGTCCATATTTTTTACAGTCTATGCTACAAGCTCATAACTTGTGACATGTGAGATTGTAGGTTTGCTCATTTTGGCACGCAACACTGTTGTACGACGGAGCATAAATGAAAACGTGTCATATTTCTTTAACCCATTCTGACCTGAGATCAGATTCATACGAGGTTTCCGCCGGACACACACTGGTCTGATGAACCCATTCTGACCTGAGATCGGATTCTAGAAATGTCAATCGTTCTTAGATTTTTCAAAAATAGCAGACCTACAAGCTCGTATCGCGCCACTCGGTGGCGCGATATGAGCTTGTAGATCTGCTATTTTTCAATAGCTAAAGCATAACATGATGCTGACACCAAAATGGGTGCCCGTTCAGAATGGGTTAAACCCTGCCCACAGTTGCATCATAGACGCAGTATGTCATAGACTTAGACAACAAGATGGCCACACGACGCCTGAGATTCACAATTAATGGTTCAATCATTATTTTTGAATTGTACAAGAGCCAAGAAAGAGGGCACCTTTATAAACTACCATATTATCAAGCACTTGAGAGTTCCATTATGAAATGATTAATGGCTCACCTTTTTAGTTTTCATTGCATCAGATTTAACCCATTCTGACCGGGCACCCATTTTGGTGTCAGCATCATGTTATGCTTTAGCTATTTAAAAATAGCAGATCTACAAGCTCATATCGCGCCACCGAGTGGCGCGATACGAGCTTGTAGGTCTGCTATTTTTGAAAAATCGAAGAGCGACTGACATTTTTAGAATCTGATCTCAGGTCAGAATGGGTTCATCAGACCAGTGTGTGTCTGGCGGAAACCTCGTATGAATCTGATCTCAGGTCAGAATGGCTTAACAGATTCTGTTACCACATGATCTATGAAGTTATTGTGCAGCCTACATGTGTCACTACATCATGCATGTAATACCGCTAAGGGTCCACCTCTAGGGTTGGGATGCTTTTAGGAGTTTATAACGATTCCAGTTCCTTACCCTTTAGCGATACCTATATATATATATTTAAAAAAAAGGTTTTCATTATAATTTTTGATGAGCACAAATTCAATCATACATGCAGTATTGTAATAGTTCTCAAAGTGAGGTTCAGGGACCTACTTCTGGGTTCCAAATGGACCCTAGTTATGTGAAAGTTTGAGAACGGCAGACGTGAAGTCCACAATGTACCCGCTCTGGCTCCGGTGTGATGAACTGGTTTCCCGAAAATGGTTCCCAAATGTGATGGAACCGATTCTGGTGTGGTGTCCAGCTCGATGTGGGTTCCTCCTGTTCCCAAACCCTACTAGTAGTAGTATTATCCCATTCTGACCGGGCACCCATTTTGGTGTCAGCATTATGCTTTAGCTATTTAAAAATAGCAGATCTACAAGCTCATATCGCGCCACCGAGTGGCGCGATACGAGCTTGTAGGTCTGCTATTTTTGAAAAATCGAAGCGCGACTGACATTTTTAGAATCTGATCTCAGGTCAGAATGGGTTCATCAGACCAGTGTGTGTCCGGCGGAAACCTCGTATGAATCTGATCTCAGGTCAGAATGGGTTATTCACCTCATCCGCTGCCACTGTGTGCTCCTCTCTGCCCCACTGTTGATTTTGACGGCAGATTTGGGTTTAGTCACTCTTTTGAATAAAACTGATTTTGTTGACTAGAATGTATTTTGGCAGGCCTTGAAGGCATCATAATGGCTGATCTACAAGCTCACGTGAAAAAAATACTAGTCAACGTACATTTTTCGTCATAGTTTTAGTCGACAAAATCAAACTACTCTGTCCCAAGCCCCCAGAAGAAGCTGGCCAACATTGAAGTGCTCGGCCCCTACTGGTCGAGGCTGCCACTGCAGGCCGGCCCGTGCATTTAGCATAAGGAAACCCTGTGCAGCTGGGTTTTAACACATTTTGGTCATTTGGTGGCCAAATAAAACAAAATGCGGAAGTAGAGCGTTCTTCCGGGTGCTTAACCCATTCTGACCTGAGATCAGATTCATACGAGGTTTCCGCCGGACACACACTGGTCTGATGAACCCATTCTGACCTGAGATCAGATTCTAAAAATGTCAGTCGCTCTTCGATTTTTCAAAAATAGCAGACCTACAAGCTCGTATCGCGCCACTCGGTGGCGCGATATGAGCTTGTAGATCTGCTATTTTTAAATAGCTAAAGCATAACATGATGCTGACACCAAAATGGGTGCCCGTTCAGAATGGGTTAAAAACGCCACTGAGCAACTTCCACTGAAATGAATAGCGGGGGGGTTGGGGCTGTCGCTCTGGTCCGCACTCTATCCTATATAACTCTATGCTCTGCCCCCCCCCTTTTAGAGGTGGTGGAGCACGCGTGCAGCATCACGTCGCTGATGCTGGGCGAGACGCTGCCGTCCATCGCCAAGGACATGGACACGTTCACCTACCGGCTGCCCATCGGCGTGTGCGCCGGCATCGCGCCGTTCAACTTCCCCGCCATGATCCCCCTGTGGATGTTCCCCATCGGCATGGTGTGCGGCAACACCTACCTGATGAAGCCGTCGGAGCGCGTCCCCGGCTGCACCATGCTGCTGGTCAGGCTGCTGCAGGACGCCGGCGCGCCCGACGGGAGCCTCAACGTCATCCATGGCCAGCACGCAGGTGAGGAGGGGGGGGGGGGACTGTGTGTGTGTGTGTGTGTGTGTCAGGACGTAAAAAGTGAGGGGGACGTCATGACTGACATTGTTTATCCCATTCTGACCTGAGATCAGATTCTAAAAAATGTCAGTCGCTCTTCGATTTTTCAAAAATAGCAGACCTACAAGCTCGTATCGCGCCACTCGGTGGCGCGATATGAGCTTGTAGATCTGCTATTTTTAAATAGCTAAAGCATAACATGATGCCGACACCAAAATGGGTGCCCGGTCAGAATGGGTTATTTGCCCTTCTGACACCTTGATCGAGTTGAGACCGAGAGCAACTGCACGTATGCAGCCAAATGCACGACGACTATTACGCCGCAAAATATGAAAACGTTGCTAGACCATGCCATGCACCAGTGCCGGTTGGGGAAAAACTAATGAATTAAGAAATAGACCAGGCATCCTCATAATCAATTCACATTATTGTGTTTAATTGTTTAGGAAAAGGCGCTAGTGTGGGGAGGGGCTCCTTACACACAGTGTGTGTGTGTGTGTGTGTGTGTGTGTGTGTGTGTGTGTGTTTGTGTGTGTGTGTGTGTGGCAGAATTAGAACACGACTGACTTAACGGTTTTGATTGATTTTAATACTTTATTTAAGGCCCATTCTCACAATTTTCTTTTTAAAATTGTTCTAAGTCATATGGATGGCAGAGTTTACAAAACCAAAATACAATGTGAATGTTAGTGTGAATGCCGCTTAAAATCGTCTATACTAGGAGCAGTGTGAATGCCACTTAAAATCGTCGGAGGTCATTTATTTTGGATCACTATGGCGGTTTTGAAGGAGGGTTGGGACTAAGTCACACTTTTTGATGGCTGTTGGTAGGGTATTCCACATTTTGGTGGCATAATGGTAGAATTAATTCATCCCCATGTTAGTGGGCAGTTGGGCACTGCTCCCAGTATTTTGAAAACCAGGCCCATTGCAAGTCGCTGTGGTATTTGGTCATTATTTGACTGATTGACTTGATACGTGTAGGTATCGGTAGTTATGAAGCCAACATGTTTCAATCATTATAGGTAAATACGGTTTATAGATGAATTCTTCCGAAATGTAATCTTTATTAAAGTCTTAATTTTTTTTTGGTTATTTTTAGAAAATGCATTGCATGCAAATACTGGTCATAACATCGGTAATCAGTGGGCTAGGTCTCAGGATCGGCATTGGAATCTGTCTTTGGTCGGACTCTAGAGAGAATGCATGGAATTATGCCATGTGAATAATCTGGTGTGAAATATGGAAATAATTTGCGAGTCCTGTTGAAAAACGTCTCGGGATCATTTACAGTAAACACTAATGATGTGCCCTTTGGTGTATCTCGAGAAAGGCGGATTTGCATACTGTGTTAACCCATTCTGACCTGAGATCAGATTCATACGAGGTTTCCACTGGACACACACTGGTCTGATGAACCCATTCTGACCTGAGATCAGATTCTAAAAATGTCAGTCGTTCTTCGATTTTTCAAAAAATAGCAGACCTACAAGCTCGTATCGCGCCACTCGGTGGCGCGATATGAGCTTGTAGATCTGCTATTTTTAAATAGCTAAAGCATAACATGATGCTAACACCAAAATGGGTTCCCGTTCAGAATGGGTTAATGCTGCTTTATGTGTAGGTAGGGTCGGTCATAATTTACCATACGCCGCAGGCTGGAGGGCATCATTTGCAGCCCCCATATCGCATACTGTCCTGCCATTATAAAGTGCCTTGAGCGGGGAGGCGTCGGCGAAGATGAAACGGACTGGGTTAGTGGGTTCATATTCATAACACCGACCATCCTTAACCCTCCTGTCTAGCGGTGAACTTCATCTGCGACCATCCTGCTGTCAAGGCCATCAGCTTCGTGGGCTCCAATCAGGCCGGGGAGTACATCTACGAGAGGGGGTCTAGGAACGGCAAGCGGGTACAATCCAATATGGTACGTGATGTGTTCGCTTAACCCATTCTGACCTGAGATCAGATTCTATAAACGTCTTCTACATCCTGACAGTTTTCTGATGAAAGCTATGTTTCTATGTCAGTCAAAAAATAGCAGACCTACAAGCTCGTATCGCGCCACTCGGTGGCGCGATATGAGCTTGTAGATCTGCTATTTTTCAATAGCTAAAGCATGACATGATGCCGACACCAAAATGGGTTCCCGTTCAGAATGGTTTAATGAATTGTCTAGTTCAAGTAGAGAGTCTGTCTGGGACTCGGAATGTCCCCAGTGCGACCCTGTATATGCTCTGTGTCCAAGTGTCCCTGAGCAAGACACTATTAATAGCGGCCACTGCTGTACACAAGCCAAATTTCACACATGTGCAAATGTACTGTGACAAATTT
The DNA here is from genome assembly GCF_964188405.1 of Protomyctophum parallelum. Classification (NCBI taxonomy): domain Eukaryota; kingdom Metazoa; phylum Chordata; class Actinopteri; order Myctophiformes; family Myctophidae; genus Protomyctophum; species Protomyctophum parallelum. The sequence goes on along the minus strand of NC_139717.1, from coordinate 42,402,751 downwards.
GCTATTAGGAAATGTTGGTTTATTTTTACTGTCTGTGACCAGTGTCACCCACGCATCACCCTGAGTTGCCATCATTATGGTCCAAAACGTCTTTAATCTTTGTTTTTACTTTTTAAACAAAGTTTGTACCCCACAATGTTTTTAATCCATTTTTTCATCTGATGCCAATGCCTAAACTGTAATCCTGGGTGCTACTCTCCCTCTGCCAACACACCCAGTCGCATCCTGGACCTTGTAGCTGTGAGGCAACTACGCTACCGACTGCACCGTCGTGTCTCAAAATGCCTTTAATCTCGTTTTATGCTATAGAAAACCAAACCGGATCTTGGCAGCAAATCACTGAGGTTTGTTTTTTGTGTTTTGTTTTTCTTTTTTCTTTTTTAGGGAGCCAAAAACCACGGTGTGGTGATGCCCGATGCCAACAAAGAGAACACTCTGAACCAGCTGGTGGGCGCCGCCTTCGGGGCCGCAGGCCAGCGGTGCATGGCTCTCTCCACCGCCATCCTAGTGGGCGAGGCTAAGGAATGGCTCCCAGAGCTGGTGGAGCGCTCTAAAGTGCTGCGGGTCAATGCAGGCGAGTGTTCCACATTGACCAACGTTAATCCCTAGCATAGTTCTGGGGCAGGTTTTCAAGAATCTTCCAATTCTGTTGGTAGGTGATCAGCCCGGAGCAGACGTGGGCCCCCTCATCTCTCCCGAAGCCAAGACCAGGGTGGACGGTTTGATCCAGAGCGGCGTGGACGAGGGAGCCACGGTGCTTTTGGACGGCAGGAACGTCAAGGTCAAAGGATACGAGAACGGAAACTTTGTGGGACCCACCATCATAAGCAACGTTACGGTGAGACCCCCCCCCTCCCTGTCTGCTTTGACCGGGAGCAGCGGCTTGCACCTGTAATAACCTTTTCATAAACATGAAATACTGAGAATTAGTCACTGGACAAATATGAAATAGACATTTGTAGTTGTATAGCATCCTTTCTATGGATTAGCCCCTTTCAACCTGCCATTCCTTGAATGAATGAATATGGGGGCTTAAATGGATATGGGGCTTAAATGGATAACCATTTGAGGATGGCTGCGGATAACTTGTATTTGCTTTGATTTCTGGCGTGTGGAATCGTGCTATTTTTAGGATTATTTTCAGATATCGGTTTCTTAGCCTGGCATTTGGTGGATCCGCAATAAACATGACATTAATGCGTCAAAACCATAGAAATAAATGCATAGACCGGGCATCATGGCAAGACCGTGCTCCCATGTCAAATACATACAATCAATCCATGGATGCCTTCATGGCACGATGGTTCCATATATACATTATTTATGGTATCCATAGCAATAAGGCATATGTGTTTACCCCCAGCTAAATAAATTGGATGCCTAAGACCTAGCCATATTTTCAGGCATGTGCCCAACACAAATCAAATTGGGCTTGAGCACCAGCTAGTCTGTACATTTTCATGTACTATGGTGAAATGGCTGGCTCTACAAGGCAAACATTCCAAGAGAATTGCCTTTTCCGATGTCTCTGCATACATCTGTGCAGCAAACTATTGATCAGAAGGCATTCTGAACATTGGGTCACTCATGGATCATGTCTGATACCCCTCCAGTGGTAAGGAGGATGTATATCGCTGCCCTTGACATGATATTGGAGTACAGTACAATATGCAAAATACGATAAGGGTATCGCAACAGGCCCACCTTTGCAGGTACTCTCTCCTGCGCCATCTGTGGGCCAGTGGCATCGCTCTCTCCGTCTCTCCTTCCCTCAAGGCACCGACGGGACTCTGCATGGCAGGGGCGTCCTCCTCCCTGAGCCAAGACTAGGCTTGACCGCATACCTCGAATAGACAGGAGTTGGGTGGCTCCAGCAGGTTATCAAATGGGCACCCCCCTTCACTGGTGTTTCGTTGATTTAAGCCCATGACACCTCGGAGGGGCTCAACGGCAGATCCAGCGTCCTGGCTCTACCCCCGCTGAACACCACCCAACTCTATGTCTTTAGTCCTTCAGTAGGCCGGCTCTGCCACCGCACCTCTCTTTGTATCCAGATCCACCGTGATGCTTCCTCTGCCCGCTTAGTGATGTTGGCTACCAGCCGTTTCCTAGCAAGCCCTTCAATCCCCAGCAGTCCGAGGGCTCTCCATAGCGACTGTCCAGCAAAGCCCCTGCAGCTCACCTCCACCGGCAGATTCCAGGCCTTCCATCCATTTTGCTGGCTCTCGAGGATGAGAGCTTGGTATTTCTTGAGCTTGCGCTCGTATGCTTCCTCCATCCTCTCTTCCCAGGGTACCGTCAGCTCGATAAGCACCACCTGTTTGGTACCTTTAGACCAAAGGACAATATCTGGTCTCAGGCTAGTGTGGGCTATCTCCTCTGGGAATTTGAGCTGCTTCTTCAGGTCGGCCCGCATCTCCCAGTCGCTTGCCGTGGCCAGGACCCCTTTGCTCCTCCCTCCTGCTGCTGCGCTTTCTCCTGCCCTGACAAAATGGATAAATCGGGGCCCATCAGAAAGCTTTCTTGACCGTGTCCTTGCCAGCTCGACACCCTCTGCCAACTGTGTTAGGATCTGATCGTGTCGCCACCGGAACTTGCCATCTGCTAAGCTTGAGCGACATGAAGAGAGGACATGCTCGAGGTTAGCTATCCTTCCGCAGAGCGTGCAGCTAGGGCTCGCTACCAGTCCCCATGTGTGGAGGTTTGATGGAGTAGGCAGGACATCATATACCGAACACAACAGGAACTTGATCCGGTGGCCTTCCATGCTCCAGATGTCCTGCCAGGTTAGAGCCCTCTCTCTCACACTCTCCCATCTTGTCCAGCTGCCTTGTTTCCTCATGGCTACAGCCTTGACATGCCGGTTTTCCTCCTCAGCCTTTCGGACCTCTCTCTGCACCATGCCTCGCCGCTCCTTTGGGTCAGCTTTGTTCCAGCTTGTTCTGGTGGAGCAACCCAGACCCATCCTTCCCTGGGCTACTGACCCAACGAGGTCAGCATGATGCAGTCGATCTTCGGCCTCCTTCAGTGCTCTGCTGGCTGACCACTTTCGTCCTGTCCTGACAACAATGCCTGCCTCACGTACTCTCTCATCTTTGCTGTCTCGTAACATCAAGGCCTGGCGTGTTTTTGTCGCCTTGTACTCCTCCACCACGGATGTTATTGGCAGCTGTAGCTTGCTGCCTGTGCTGTACAGGCCAATGGAGCAGAAGCTTCTTGGGACGCCCAGCCATCTCCTCAAGTAGGTGTTCAGCTTCCTCTCCAGCCCCTCAACTGTGGAGACAGGTACCTCATAAACCAGGAGTGGCCAGAGCAGTCTGGGGAGCACCCCATGTTGGTAACCCCAGGCCTTGTACTTGCCCGGCAGGCCACTCTTCTCCAGAGATTTCATCCAAGTCTCTGCTTGGATAAGCATCTCCTTCACACTCTGCCTGTCATTGAGGTCAGCTCTGTACCACTTCCCCAAGCACTTCACAGGTTTCTCTTGGACAGTTGGGATGATGTTCTCCCCAATCTTGAATCGAAACCGGTCCTGGACACGCCCCTTCTTCAGTACTAGGCTTCTGGATTTTGCTGGTTTGAACTCCATCCTTGCCCAATTGGTGAGCTCAATCAAGTCCTCCAAAATCCATCTTCCTTCTGGCACTGACCTTGCTGTGATGGTGAGGTCGTCCATGAATGCTCTGATCGGCAACATCTGGACGCCACTTGCAAGTACTGCACCTCGACGCAACTTCTCTGCTGACTTGACGAGAAGGTTCATCGCTGCGGAAAACAGAATCACTGAGATTGTGCAGCCAGTGACAATGCCCACCTCTAGTCTCTGCCAGTCAGTGGTGAATTCTCCGCAGGTGAAACGCATGTTGAATCTGTCAAAGTAGTGCTGCAAGAGCTTCTGGAATCGCTCTGGGATATGGTAGGTCTTCAGAGTCAACTCGACTAGCTTGTGGGGTATCGTTCCATAGGCATTTGTTAGATCAAGCCACAGAACTGCCAGGTCACCGTGGTTTCTCTTTGCGTCCTCAATGATCTTGGAGATGACGCTGGTGTGTTCGAGACAGCCAGATACCCCTGGAATGCCACCTTTTTGAACTGAAGTGTCCATGTAGTCGTTGTCCAACATGAAGGTGGTCAACCTCTTCGCCAGAATCCCCAGAAAGATCTTAGCTTCCACGTTGAGAAGCGAGATGGTACGGAATTGCTTAATCCCTGTAGAGTTTTCTTCCTTAGGGATGAAGCACCCTTCAGCAACCAACCAGTCATCAGCAAGGAAGTTTTTCCTCCATGCCACTGTCAGTAGCTTCCAGAGTCGTTTCCTGAGACTTTCGCAATGCTTGTAAACATTGTACTGTATGCCGTTTGGCCCTGGGGCTGACTTTCCCCTTGCCTTTTTTAGAAAGCTGTTGACTTCCTGCCAGGTTGGTTCCCCTACCTTGAAGGGGATAGTTGGTTCAGCTGGTTTGATGAGCCTCTCCATCTCCTCTAAACTGTCCTCCCTTCTGGGATCATTGTGGACCTGACGAAGGTGCTCCTCCACTTCTTCCTTTGTTGCTTTCAACTCCCCTGATCTTTTGTCGCCCAGGAGTTTCGACAGGTAATTGAATGGGTTCTTAGTGAAGTTTGCCCTTTCCTTCAAGCGCCGCTTCCTGTCCCTGCGGTGACACTCCGCTCGGCGCAAGATCTTAATGCGCTCTCTCAAGTTGTCTCGAATTTCTGTGATAGCTGGTCTCTCATCTGCTGTTGCTTCACGAAAGGCCTTCTTAATCCTCCGCAGATCCGCTCTGAGGATTGCTATTTCCTTCAGGCGTCTGTTTTCCTGGGGCTGGATGTTTACTCTACATTTCAGCTCTTTCTTTCCGAAGCGATCAGCACCCATGCTCCAGATAATCGAGGACATGGCCTTGAGCTTCTTCCCCACATCTCCTGCGATGGCTGCTTCCAGCACCTGGTCCACATCGCGATCGAACATCTCCCATTCTTTCCTTGCAGCTGCAGTTGGCCAGTTGACTCGTTCTTTCCGAACGTCTCCTGAACGAGTGTTCTGACCAGGTCGTCTGGTATCCTGAATGACTTCTCTCTCACTCTGGTGCCTTGCCGCCTCCGTCACACCAGCGATGCTGCTCCTGCCCCCCTCTTCATCATGTGCCTGGAGATTCTGGGGACTGTGGTTTTTGTCCTGCCCCAGCCTCTCCTCCGACTCACCAGGTTGCCCTGCGCGTTGCACATTACTTTTAGGGTTCAAGCACTTCATCATTCTCTGGTGTATCTTCAGACCCTTCTCATTTTTGCATTTCTTCCCACATCGGCAGACCCGGGATAAATCGCTAGGCTGTTCCATAGTCGATTGTCCGTCAAGGGTGGTCATAACATTGGTCTGTCCTGTGGGTCGATCATCCTCCCCCGCTCTCGCCCGACCCCGGGGGTATCTTTTAATATACCTTTCCATAGCGATTATTGGTGGGTTCCTCCTCACGAAGGATGTGCTTTGGCCTGCCAAGCCTCCACACCCCGGCTCTGGTCTTTCCCAAATGTCAGCAGTCTTTCCTCGCTGTCACCGTTCTTCCTCGGTTGCCAACTTGTCTTTCCAAGTGGTCACTGGGTCTACCAGAGAAGAATATGCAAAATACGATAAGGGTATCGCAACAGGCCCACCTTTGCAGGTACTCTCTCCTGCGCCATCTGTGGGCCAGTGGCATCGCTCTCTCCGTCTCTCCTTCCCTCAAGGCACCGACGGGACTCTGCATGGCAGGGGCGTCCTCCTCCCTGAGCCAAGACTAGGCTTGACCGCATACCTCGAATAGACAGGAGTTGGGTGGCTCCAGCAGGTTATCAAATGGGCACCCCCCTTCACTGGTGTTTCGTTGATTTAAGCCCATGACACCTCGGAGGGGCTCAACGGCAGATCCAGCGTCCTGGCTCTACCCCCGCTGAACACCACCCAACTCTATGTCTTTAGTCCTTCAGTAGGCCGGCTCTGCCACCGCACCTCTCTTTGTATCCAGATCCACCGTGATGCTTCCTCTGCCCGCTTAGTGATGTTGGCTACCAGCCGTTTCCTAGCAAGCCCTTCAATCCCCAGCAGTCCGAGGGCTCTCCATAGCGACACTATAGATTGTGTGTAGTCGGGTGTGAAACTGATGAGGATTAGTCAACCTTGCACTGAAGGACCATCTCATTGGGTAAATTGAGAATAGATGGGGGGTTTGTACTAGGGTTACAAAAAGGTCTGGATAATGCCTGGTAAATTTCGCAAGAGAAGTTAATAAATATGTTGCGTACAAGAAAAGTGATGACTGCAGCAAAGCGTAGGTTTTTAGAAAATATAAATGTTTGAATTGGTCGGGTGAGTCACGAGTGGCAACATAAAGGTGCTCCTTATCAGATGAAAACTTCATTTCAGAATCATTGTTTAGCCCCTTGACTTTATAAAATTAGTTTGGCCAGTGTAGCTGTGGATGTCTTGTCTTTTTGATTGTTCGATACATTTATGCTAATTATTTAGACCATGAAATGTAGTCGTACAAAAAGGATGGTAAGTGCTCGATCATCACAAAATTATTCTGAACCCACAAAGACATCTTGAAATTGCCTAATATGTTTACCCAGCAGTCCGAAACATGATTATGCAACGTACGAAAAGGGAGAACTGCACACTCATACTGTATGTCTGAATTGTTCTGATAGCGTTTATTTCTAATTAAATGCTAAGTAGGTTTTGGTCCTGTCTATTAATTGTTCTTCTGCTGTCAGTCAGCAACTATAAAAAGTAACTTGTGCCCCCCCCCCCCCCCCCCCCTCCCTAACGATATATATCAATGGCGACATTGTTTTTGTTATATAATATTTTACTGCAAGTTAACCATTATCGATTTAATTGTTTCACCCCATAATGTAGGTATGGTATAAAACTGGTATAAATCTGTAGTATTATCAAGTATATGATAATGAATGACCAATGTAGGTTTGAGTCAGAAAATGTCCTGGAAAGGAAAGTTGTCTCTTGTAAAGAGTTGGAACCCTGATAGAACCAAGATCTTTTTTTAATTGTTCCTCAAGGCTGAATAATGTTGGCGAAATGATAACACAAACATCTATCACAGTATTGTGTCCTTGTCACCGAAAAAGATTTGCTTGCCACGATTTTTCTTCACCCTAAAACATGATCATCAGGTATTATTATAATGTAAGGAGGAAGGTGTTAGGGGAGTAGCTGATAGAGTGATGTCACTATATTACTGTTTATTTCATTGGCCCGTTTGACTGTCAAGGGTTCAGCCTCCAGGAAGAAACCCTAAATACAAAGTTAACTCACCATTGCACATAAAAACGACTCCAGGGTGTCTAATGAAGTACTGTCACCTCATGGACACATGAAAAATTGGAAAAATACAAAAATTGTGGCACTCCATATTTAAACGTTGCTAAACTAAACGTCAACAAACGGCAAGTCTCAAGTGAAGAAAAGGCACGGCCACTTTGACTTTAATAAAACGTCTGGGTTCTTGAGGCTACTTTGACTTTGGCTCTCAGTCAAGGAGTTTCTCTTAGCTTTTGTGACTTTTAGAAAGGTCATAAACAAAGTTTTAACTTTGCTGTTCCAGGTTTTTGGGGAATATTTTCGGTTTGGCTTTTGTTCTTTCCAACATGTGATTGTAGCCAAATATAATATAATCAGCTCCTCAAGGTGAGTCAAGCCTTAAAAGACCACTTTTCAACCTATCTTCATATAGACGAATTCAGAAACGGGTCTCATGGTCGCAGGCGCAGCTTACGTATTTCCTGTAGGCGACTGTAGAGTGACTGATGTTAGTCTGCCTCAAACGTTACTTTTACCTGCTTTTTACTAACACTAACATTACAAAGATGCCCAGAACATCGGGATGAACCTGTGTAGTTTATGGCTGCTCCAACAGTAGTGGCAACATTCCAAAAAAAAAAAAAACAGAATGTCAAAATATCAAACGCAGTGACTGAGAACAGAGCCATACAGTAAATGGTTGAGACGAGCAGTGAAAGGTCCTGAAAGATACATAATGTCAGTCTTACCCAATACCCAATCTTTCTGTTTATGAACACAAGGCTGTACTTTATACCTCATACTTTAAATGCTTAGTGTCCTGTTTCTGAATTCGTCTATAATAGGTCCTCACTAATCATGATAAAATGGCACAATTCTTTTCTACTCAAGTCTGTGTCTCATAGGAGGCCTGTGGGCAGATCAGAAACCATTAGACAGATATTTTTTTAAACAAGATTTTTTTTTTTACAAAAACAAAAATGATTTTTGTTATCGTGAGAACAATAGCTTCCATTTTTTCATTGCAACTTTTCAGGACTAGAAAGCCTGCAGTTTCTATTAGCTTGTATTCCCCATCGAGGATGTCACTGGTGGACGGGTTTCTGAACTGCCCTACAGCCCTCCTATGAGACACAGGCTGAGTAGAAAGAATTGTGGCATTTTATCATTATTAGTGAAGATAGGTTGAAAAGTGGTGAAGTGGTCCTTGAAGGGAGTTGTTTAATTTATGTGCAATTAATTAGCATGTTATTTCGTGCTAAACTACAGTACCTCACCCCTAATTTAGCCGTTAATGTGTGAACTCACACAAACTCTAAAGGAACTCAAACTTCTTCTTCAAAGGTGCACATGCACATTTCCAATCTTCTCCGTCTCAAATTAGTTTTTGTCACATATTGATGCTTTTTGCTGAGAATTTTCTATGTTTTAAAACTCAGACGGGAGATTGATTTCTGCTTTCACACGGGAGGCTATTATTCTCTATAAAGTAGATTTATTGCACCATATGAGAGCTGCCTTGAAGCGTTGAGCTTGTGAGGGGAAAAATGTGTTGCTCATTCACAAAACCATTGGGCCCTCTCAAAGTGACAACCTCCACCCATGTTTCCTATCACCGTTCCAGTGTTTGCATTAAATACGCTGCAATCCACAAAATGTTTAAACGGTGTGTAAACCTGTAGCCTCCTCGGATTGCAATTTTCTGCTTGCATACTCCCGTCAATAGAACTTAACTTTGTACTTTGATGGATGTAGAAAATGGCTGTAACGTCTTTCTGTTTTGATAGCATAAAGTTCACGTGGCATGTTGTGGCCGTTGGGATAAGTAGTCTAGATCAATTTGTTTCATTGGCGGATAAAAACGGAATATGTCTTTTGATGTGAAGTGGCTCCTGAAACCATCTGTCCAATGGCTTTTGATTCAGATTTGGTAAGGGCTATAATTTTTAATGAGGTGAGAAAATTATGCCTTAAAAACATTTACATCTTATGATGACACTAAAAGCAAACTGATTTAACGTCATATGGTGTGACGGCTGTCGTCTAACCTGAAGAAGGGCATGGTACTTTGTTGTAGCTGTAGTTAAGTCATTCTGACCGGGCACCCATTTTGGTGTCAGCATCATGTTATGCTTTAGCTATTTAAAAATAGCAGATCTACAAGCTCATATCGCGCCACCGAGTGGCGCGATACGAGCTTGTAGGTCTGCTATTTTTGAAAAATCGAAGAGCGACTGACATTTTTAGAATCTGATCTCAGGTCAGAATGGGTTCATCAGACCAGTGTGTGTCCGGCGGAAACCTCGTATGAATCTGATCTCAGGTCAGAATGGGTTAAGTCATTCTATTCAGAGGAGAGTGGAAACTCGTACTGCTACGTTATTTTACCTTTGCATTGAATACGCATGCAGGAATAGACACAGGTTCCATTTGTACACTCTCAGAGTTAAATTAATTAGCGTTTTTCAGGGTAAATTGGGGTCCCAGAGATTTAAAAACGACAGTATTTCAAATGCGTGATTTCTTTCTACGTCCGAGCATAAACATGGTAACGCCCCAGCCTGCCTGTCTTTTTGCAGAGCATGGGATGGGACAGAGGCTACGAGGTTACTCCGTGGTGGGAAATAAATATCTTTTTAGTATTAGTTTACTATAATTAGATTAATACATGATAATCAACACTAACACTTTAACCCATTCTGACCGGGCACCCATTTTGGTGTTGGCATCATGTCGTGCTTTACCTATTGAAAAATAGCAGATCTACAAGCTCATATCGCGCCACCGAGTGGCGCGATACGAGCTTGTAGGTCTGCTATTTTTTGAAAAATCGAAGAGCGACTGACATTTTTAGAATCTGATCTCAGGTCAGAATGGGTTAATCAGACCAGTGTGTGTCCGGTGGAAACCTCGTATGAATCTGATCTCAGGTCAGAATGGGTTAATTTAGAACACAATCAAATCATAGTTGTTCAATCAATTATTCAATCAAAGCAAACGGGCACAAACAATATTAGTTTGCCTCTTCTACAAAAATAAAAGTTGCTGTCGCGCGTGCCAAGCTGTCATTCTCTTTACCACGGACAGAGTAACCTCGCGCAGCAGACTATCCAGCATGTATCTTCCACCTCGGAGACACCGGCTGTGTCGGTAGGCCAATCAGAGGCAGTTACCATGTCTATGCTCGGACGTAGAAAAAAAATCACGCATGTCGATCTGCTCCTTTTGTCGTGTAAATAGGAGGTTTCCGCCCCGACAAGAGACGATAATGCAAAAAGGTTGAGACCTTTAGTACTGTTGGGAGACAGTGGACGTGTGTGTGTGTGTGTGTGTGTGTGTGTGTGAGACTGAGCATTGTTCTCCGGCTCTCTCCCCAGACGGACATGACGTGTTACAAGGAGGAGATCTTTGGCCCGGTGCTGGTGGTGCTGGAAGCGGCTGATCTGGACGAGGCCATCGGCATGATCAACAGCAACCCTTATGGCAACGGCACTGCCATCTTCACCACCAACGGAGCCACCGCCCGGAAATACACCCACGAGGTGGACGTGGGCCAGGTACGTCTCTTGACTCTCCCTAGTTGGCACAAGCGAGGAGATGTTAACCACTTTTTCAACTTGGTATCCCTATTTTGAGCATGACATTATAGGAAAAACTAAGTTGTGGTGGTGTTTTCTTTTTTTTTTGTTGCAATAAAGGCAAATTTACAAGCTGCTTTCACCATGCGACACCTTCGTACGACAAAAGTATATCTTAGTAGATCTTTATTAGATCTTTATTTTCTTTTGTTATTTTTGCTTAGATAGTTGTATTTAACCCATTCTGACCTGAGATCAGATTCTATAAACGTCTTCTACATCCTGACAGTTTTCTGATAAAGCTATGTTTCTATGTCAGTCGTTCTTTGATTTTTCAAAAATAGCAGACCTACAAGCTCGTATCGCGCCACTCGGTGGCGCGATATGAGCTTGTAGATCTGCTATTTTTAAATGGCTAAAGCATAACATGATGCTAATACTAAAATGGGTTCCCGTTCAGAATGGGTTAAATTGTAAGAGTGTAAAGAGCGTGTACGGGAAGCTGGGTCTATGTTTGGAATCGAACCAGAAACATTACAGTTATGCATTGAAAATAATTAAATATACTGGGACTACAGACAGTAGAATGTTATATTATAGTTGTAAATATACTGCATATAGAGCAGCATGAATGGAGAATTGAACTACTGTCCAACGAAGCTGCTGTAGGTAACGAGGACTCAAGGTAAAGAGTCGAGACCAATTCACGTGACTGTGTCACGCACCGAAAATAGCCGACCTACAAGCTCGCACTGCGTCGTATCCACGACGGGAATACAATTTGAGAACACACGTTTGTTTTCAGTTAGTGAACGTGTTGGCGTTGTCTCATGTCGCTACAGATTGGTGTGAACGTTCCCATCCCCGTCCCACTGCCCATGTTCTCCTTCACTGGATCCAGAAACTCATTCAGAGGAGACACCAACTTCTACGGCAAACAGGTAACCATGAAGGATTACCATTATTGTCTCTGTCGGGTAGAAAAACCTCATTATGTCCAAAAGTGTTACTTTTCAGGATTCAAAAGTAGCAGATCTATAAGCTCGAAACTCAGCTTGCAGATCTGCTACTTTTGACACCTTTTGTGGGACACTATAGTATGATCAAGTAGGGCGTTCCATTTACGAAAAAACACAAATTGTTAGAATGTGGAGATGAGAGGTTTTGGCCCGACAGCAACGATAAGTCACGAATGAGAAGACCACAAGAGTCACTGATAATGAAGATGATACCGGTTGCTGTCAGGAACAATTTAACCCATTCTGACCGGGCACCCATTTTGGTGTCAGCATCATGTTATGCTTTAGCTATTTAAAAATAGCAGATCTACAAGCTCATATCGCGCCACCGAGTGGCGCGATACGAGCTTGTAGGTCTGCTATTTTTGAAAAATCGAAGAGCGACTGACATTTCTAGAATCTGATCTCAGGTCAGAATGGGTTCATCAGACCAGTGTGTGTGTCCGGCGGAAACCTCGTATGAATCTGATCTCAGGTCAGAATGGGTTAACTTTAGCTACGTTTGTTGGACACGATCACACAAAGTATAAAAACCCAAAAGATGAAGCATGGAGATATAAAGTGTCTGCCTGACAGTAAATTCCCACCATGGCATAGTATGTGCAATGCATGGCATCCTTTTCACTTGACTTATATACTACATTGTCTGCCCCTTTTGTTGATGGAATGCTAAATGAATCATCGTAGGGAACATAAATATCATATTTAACCCATTCTGACCGGGCACCCATTTTGGTGTTAGCATCATGTTATGCTTTATCTATTGAAAAATAGCAGATCTACAAGCTCGTATCGCGCCACCGAGTGGCGCGATACGAGCTTGTAGGTCTGCTATTTTTGAAAAATCGAAGAGCGACTGACATTTCTAGAATCTGATCTCAGGTCAGAATGGGTTCATCAGACCAGTGTGTGTCCGGCGGAAACCTCGTATGAATCTGATCTCAGGTCAGAATGGGTTAAAAAAGGGTCCCGACTCCCGATGTTTTGGGAAGCGCTGAAGTTATCGTCCACAATGCCACATAACGTCGGTGGTTCTCCCGTTTCAACAGGGCATCCAGTTCTACACCCAGATCAAGACGGTGACATCACAGTGGAAGGAAGAAGATGCCACGGTTAGGAGCCCCGCCGTTACCATGCCAACCATCAACTAATGGATGGGACGGCACAGAATTTTGACAAATGTGATTAGACATCTAGCACAACCTTCGATGACTACTGATGTATGCCTTTAACCCATTCTGACCTGAGATCAGATTCATACGAGGTTTCCACTGGACACACACTGGTCTGATGAACCCATTCTGACCTGAGATCAGATTCTAAAAATGTCAGTCGTTCTTCGATTTTTCAAAAATAGCAGACCTACAAGCTCGTATCGCGCCACTCGGTGGCGCGATATGAGCTTGTAGATCTGCTATTTTTAAATAGCTAAAGCATAACATGATGCCAACACCAAAATGGGTGCCCGGTCAGAATGGGTTAAAACTCGTGAAGGAGCTTATGTTCAGCGACTAGGTACAGCAAGTCCTCTTACCATCCGCAAATATATTTTAGAGGGCACTTCTTGTCGTGTATGAGGGTTTTAGGCTTTTTACAAAAATGAACTGTTTTCTGCTACTTTTGAACTGAAAATTGGACTTATACGTTAATGTTATACAAACACTTGTACAATGATGTTATACAAATGCTCCCTGTACAACTCTTGTTTTACAATCCCTCCCTGTTCAAAAACACCACGTCTTTGCAATAGTGGAAGGGAAAGGATGAATGGTCTAATGTGTCACTGAAGGGTGCTGTGAGTGTGGTCACATCCCCTCCATGGGGGGGTGCGAGTGTTACTTAACCACTTTAAATTTGGCATCCCTATTTTTGGGCATGTCATTAACCAGTACTCGTAGACGGATTACTTCCGCACACCTGGTAGGTGATTTGGAGCAGGTGCAATGATGACGAGGCATAATACAATGTAGAATGGAGGCACACCCTCCTTTCTACATTGTATATGCCTGAGGAAGGTCGCAAGACCGAAACGTTGCTTCTTAATAATAAATGCTCTGAACCTAGCAAGTGGCGGTGTGCGGGTGTCTCTCCTTTCTACATTAACCAGTACTAAAAAAAATGTAAACTTTCAAAACAATTTGCTGATCTACAAGCTCTCATCATGTAGCGATGAAACAAGTTGTGACCTTGTAGATCAGTTATGTGAAATGATAATGATCTACAAGCTCTCAACATGTAGCGATGTAACCAGTTGTGAGCTTGTAGATCAGTTTTTTCGACCACGTGAAAATGGCTGCTTAAACCCTCTTATGGCCCTTGACGCTATTGACGTAATTAATCAAAAAGTCCCTCATTACCCATGACGTAAATGACTTAATGGTTTTATTCCCTATAATCGGGGGCTTAATGTAGCAAAATTTAGCAACTTTTGGCTAGTTTGGCTAACGGCCGATGTAATTACCTAAAACAGGCCGAAATGCGATATTCAGGGCTTGATTAGAGCTTAATTTGACATAGATATTAAAATAAACGATGATCGCATAGCATCGGGGACAGATCACTGTAACACAGTGCAGAAAGCTAGCGGATGTTGTGATCTGTTTAACCGGAAATGACATCGCCAGATTTGGTCAAAATCTGCATAATGGTGAAGTTGCCGCCGCCATCATGACACCATCGTGTCTAATACTATAGTCTTGCCCTGTGGAAATGAGTGTGTTTATCACAGATTTTTCTATTGGCATTAAAATGATGAATTAAAAATATTAATAGTGCAGGTAGAAGGCACAATCCACTGTTAATTAGGGTGGCCATGAGGGGTCAATAGGCAGGCACTTCTCAATGTGTCTTCTGTTCCATTTCAAGAATCATGTTGAATGTCGGTCGCTTCCTTGACCCTTACCTTTCTCAAAACCCCTGGCAGGGAAGGTACTTTTTTTCATTCTGGCTCAGGTGGCAATTCAAGGCAAGTCAAGTTCTTCCAATATCTTTCACCTGTTCTGTGTTTAGAGATAAATGTGTAGATGGGTAGGAGAAACGGCTCTATGGAACAGAAGAACATTGACATGCTTGCTGCTGACTGCAGAGAAATTTGAAATCATCATTTTGTTGCTGTTACCAACTGTACCTTCCCAGCTGCTCAGTGTCTGAATTAGCATTGGTGTATGTGTGTGTGGTGTGTGTGTGTTGTCAATATGTATGTGTGCAACTCAAAGTTTGTTCCGTGAAGCTTAATTTACATCCCATTACACAACGGTGTCGCTTGTCGGAAAATGACATTTTCTTTTTCAAACTAAGGGCCGATTCATACTCCTATTTTACCGCTGTTTCGGCACTGTAGTGCCGAAATGATTTCGGCTTGTCAGAAATTTTCAGTAGCACCGAAGAGCCGACTTTAGGACGGTACCCGCCCCCCCGAACCTCAAATGACGTCAAATTGTAGGCTCTACAGCGCCGAACCGACTTTTATTCGGCTCTAAAATAGGAGTATGAATCGGCCCTAAGACGTAACGTGTCACATAGATGGATATTCCTGGTTGCTGTTGTGTAGCGGCCGCTCCTTTCCAAAGTCATCATGTCCAGATTACCCCTTTTTTATTTGTCGCTTACTCGTATAGGTACAAGCAGAGTAATGTTGGTGGAGACATGTTCCGCAAAGACTGTTCTAGCAATACAACTATACAAAAGATGATGATTATGTCCAGAAGGCTTGGCCTCTTTAGCGGTCATCACAAAGTGGTGTTCTCCACCTCCAGGGCAATCCCTTCCTTTTCTCGCTGTGGGAAGGACTATACTCTAGCTTTATTCATGCGGTATGCTCTACCCGGTGGTGAGTGACAGGGGCGTCCCCAATCCCTTTCTCCTCTCGGAGCTTATGGAAGAATGCAACGTGTTCTTTAGATTGCAAAATCACATTTTCTCGCCAAGCGACATGTCGTGCTACGGATTATAAATTAGGCTCAATTACATTTTGTTTTTGTCATGGTGAAGCTGCATTGCAATGTTTCACATGCAATAAAACTTTACATTTGTTGTTGTCTGGAATTATTTATGTTGGAATTCCTTTGATGAAACTTTTTTATTTTTTAATACCTTGGTGATTAGACATCTTTTGGAGCAATTGGGGGATTGCTTTTAGGGAGTGTTTAGTGGATTTTGAATTTAAGCTGCCGTGTTGCTGAGGTAAATATTTAAACAAAGCGTGCCATTTACGTAGAAGGCGCAGATTACAGAAGATAACAGTAATGTAATGAGTCTGCAGTTTTGTGCTCGAATGAACACGTCGCTCCCAAGGTTGTAATTTGGCTAAATGATCAGGCTTTATTTAAAATTCTATGTAAACATACAGTATATGTCTTTGTACACAGGAATAATATGTTTACTAATGCATTCCATGGACATACAAGATGCTGCATCGTCGGGTCACATTATGTTGCTTTGCAATATTCAGTCAGTGTAAATGTCAGACGCTTGTTTTGATCGGAATATTCATTAGGTTAGTTGTAAAAATCAAAACATTAGATTGATTAGAAATATGCTCTTGTTGGCGGAAAATTAATTACTGCAGGCTTCCCTTGACTGCATTAAGTGTGCAGAAAATGGGTCTTGTGGGCTTCTTTTTTTAAGTTTACTCAGCATGTTCATTGTTATGACTTCACCTCTGTGCCCCGTGTTTGATACACTGAGGTTGTGGAAAACAAAGTGTACTGCTTCTTATTCTTTTTCTTCTGCAATCTAGAGCTCATGGCCCAGATGGACAGCAGAGCACACTTAACGCAAGGCACCCCAAACACTTCAAAGGAAATAGAGCATGCACCTCCACTCTAGCCCAGGTGCTAGACAAAAGGCAGTACAAGAGAAAAAATAGTCTGCAACACTGGTATGAAAAACTCAGCTCCACTGGTTTATTTGATTCAACGTTTCGAGTTCACCCCAAACACTTCACACACAGTTTTCCACAAGGACTCGCCTCACATTGATTGATTGGCATATTTCTAATGAGTGAATATAAAAAAATTTAAATTAGTGTCTGAAATCACTCACTATGTAGTCCGCTATATAGTGAGCAATTTTGTAAATATTTAGTGAGAATTATTATACACTATAGTAAGTAGACTCATTGTACTCCACAATGCTTGTGACAAGTAAGGTACAACTGATGGTCACTAACCAACAATCAGCATTGACACACACAGTATCAAAGTAGCAGATCCACAGGCTCGAAATGCAGCCCTAAGCCCCTAATGCTATTTAGTTTTTATTTGAATCCTGAAAAGTTTTGGACACAAGGTTTCGACCAGATCGATATGATAGTATATTGAATGTTCAATATTGGTTTATAAACATACATTAGGAATATATTATTTTCACACATTAAAAAACATATTTGGAATATGGAGCTTGGGTGAGTTTACCACGTTGGACTAATACTGCTAACATCCCAACACTGCTTAACTGGAGTTCTGAATGTTTGGGTCAGGGTAGATTTAGCAATCCAAATAGAATTTCCAACATTCAAAAAACATTTGTTTATGATGAGAATGCCAAATTACCGTTATAATCAGAATTTCAGCATTCAAAATGACCTGTCTTTAATTTATGTCCACCTAGGATAGCAGAGATTATTTTCGAGTGTGTCTGTGTGTGCATTTGTCTGCAAATACACCGTTCAGCATTGTATTTCTTGTGCACCGCAGATGTAACGGCAGGTATTAGTGACATTAGACGCACTGTCCGCCCAGGCTATGAGATGCATGTCTGTGAGGCTAGTGGAGGACGACCTATAGAGAGAATCTGTATGGGTACGTATATATCTACGTATATACTACTTGCCAATTCAGGCTGCAGGCATGCAACTATCGTGTTATAGTTATGAGTATAACTACAATATAATGCATACAAAAATATACTTTCAGAAAATGTCTTACACCAATGTTCTTGTGACATACTGTTGTTCATTTTGGTGCGGATTATATCAACATGTAGGTGGAGAACAAAGAGTATTGATGCTCTTCTTCACAACACACAGTGATCAAAGCATGTTCAGGCCACATTTAAGACACTATTTTATTCTTACACCTGCCTAAACGTCTCATGGTTCCACTGCTCCCATCGTCTACTCAGTCATTCTATTACTGCCAGGCAGGTTGGCAAACAGATGCTGATTAGGAGGGGGGGTGGGGGGCAGACTCTTGTGGCAACTGCCAAACTTTGCTGGCTGAAACAAATATTAAACAAAATGTGTTGGCAGATTGGCTGACCCAACCAAATGTGACACCCCTGCTCTGGGTTAACACATACCCATAGGCCTATACTTACCTATCAGCAGAATGTGTAGCACTGGTTTACCTTTCTGCCCCAGCCCAGCTGTCATTCTCCTCCTTTCCAGTAGCATCTGCTTCGTACCTCTCTGACCTCAATGATTCCATTCCATTGGGATTCTTTTTTTAAACGATTCAGTGCATCAGCAAACCATGTAATTTCAGTTCACCATGATTCCATGATGTTTTTATACGATTACTCAATTTCAACACGGTGAAATCACAAATGTGACCGGGTGAACGGATTTATTCAGTGTTTGTGACTGTAATATACTGTGGATACCAAGCCTCAAGTTTTCAGCGCTTACATTTGCATTCAATTTTATAATACAGTATATAAACAGCAGGAGCTCTTCTAGACAGCACAATTCTCCCTCCTATTAACCACTTAAACCCTATATACACATTTGACTGGATTCCCACAGGGATCTATACTAGGGGCCCCTCTTTTTTCTCCCTCTTTACTAAATATATACACCAAAGAAAGCTGTTCTACAAACTCATAAAACATCACAAAACAGCTTGTAGATCCGCTACATTCAACCTATGCTTTTCCCTTAACACATTTAGTGCCGGAAGTGCCTTCAAAATAGAAGCTCTGGGTGCCAGAGTTGTCTGATCGCTTTTACTTTGAAAGCCATGAAGCAGGAAACACTTTCCTAAAAAAGTTGACTTTACAAAGAGACCTCAGATCCCCGATCATCTTAATATATTTTTTTACGCTCCAAAAAGAGTTCATATTTTGCGGGAGAGACGGATGAGGAGCAGAAATGAATGACAAGCTAATAGTTGCACTGAGCGTTAGCATACGGCAAGCGAAAAGCGAAATGCCAAAAAAAAAAAAAAATCTGAATATTCTTATCTCGCCCCGCGTCGCTGGGACGTCGCTAGGACGTCCTCACACGTCAAAGGTACTAATATTTCGTGATCCTTATGACGTTCTCAGACGTCCTATGTCTTAATTGTGTTTTAATATGAATCATGTGAAAATAAAATAAAAAGGAATTATCCTTTTAATTTAATCAGCGCCAACACAACGGCTCTTTTAAGAGCTAATAGCAGCCAGCAGCCCGGGGGCGCAAGCCGCGGCCCGAAAATATCAACCCATCTGGAAAGAGACATTTACCTGGATCAGGGCTAAAGAGACTAAAGACATATCTGCGACTTGCGAGCCACAATGGGACAAGCAAGACTCAATCACCTTGTTCTGATAAACTGTCACAGCGACATGGTGATGGCATTGGACATGGATGTTATAGCCAACGAGTTCATCAGCCGTGCAGCTGTAAGGAGAAACACTTTCCTCGTACGTTAAATGGTACGTCAATAAGCGACCGCCACAATTTAATGCTTTACTGTTTATCATTGATCATGCTGAAATGTTAATTGAAACAAGATGCTGAAACAATTTAATGTGTTCGTTGTGAACTGAAACACTGTGTTCATTAGCAAACTGTAAATAAAGTACCAACCGAAGGGGGGGGGGGGGGGCTGGGGGCGGGACTGGGGAGCACTCACTAGCGTTATACAAAGATGACGTCCCTGCCTTCTTGTCACCTGATTTCACAGAAATCCTCCTATCGGTTCTTGGGCGGCGGTGGCTCAGGGGTAGAGTGCCTGGATGGGAACCGCAAGGTTGCCAGTTCGAACCCGGGCTCCCCTGCAGAGTTACTGTCGAAGTGTCCTTGAGCAAGACACTGAACCCCTAATTGCTCCCGATGTGCTAGTTGGTGCCTTGCATGGTTTCCGCTGCCATCGGTGTATGAATGTGTGTGTGAATGGGTGAATGTAATGCATAATCTATGTAAAGCGCCTTGGATAAAGGCGCTATATAAATGCACCATTTACCATTTACCATTTAGTCCTACCCTGACTTCTGACCTCTCTGACAGCCATGTCATTATCCATGTCATTATCTATGACATAGGCCTATCCTATAATGTTTCCCATGCTGCAGCTCTCGGAGAGTATTGGTACTCTGGTCCCGGTAACAGGTGCTGGAGGAGTGTCTCGTTCAGTTCACCGCCATGACTTCACTTCAGTAGTATGGCCTTATGTGAGATATGTTTCTCAATTTGCTGTTGTGCCATACAGCAGTGATTTTCAACCCTTTTCATATCACGGTCCATTATTATTTTTCAGCATTTGAGCCACAGACCACAATCTCATTTGATGAGATTTTGCCTCTCAGACCGATTTTGTCCGCAATTCCATGCTGTATTGATACCAACAGACAACAGATGTTGATCAAAATAACAATTATTCTACATTCTCTAATTGTGTAGACTTCTTGTAAATTAAGTAATGCAGATGTTTAACAATTATTTAACTTCAAATGGATCCTACCCCTAACCCTGGACTGGACCCTTATAAGGTTCCATTTGGTTTTATTTTACACTCTCAAGAGTTAAAGATCATTCTAATAAGCATCCATTTGGTGACGAACTCTACATCATTTAGCTGGGGACCGCCTGGAACCTCCCCAAGGACCACTGGTGGTCCCGCGGACCACTGGTTGAAAACCACTGTGCTACAGTTTAACAGTTGTTAACCTCTGTCTAGACGAGGCCATAGTGGCTAGAGATGTCACAGCACGAAATCAGCATGACGGATCGCCATGCACCGCAAGTGACCCGAACACAAAGGACGAAGGACAATGAGCGGATGAACGACGGGAGACATGCTGTGACACCACCGGCATTGATGAGGAGGCCTGCAGAGAGGAGGTGAGACACCGTGGTGTCAGAATGACAAGAATGTACTACAGGACCGCGCGACCACACATCAACAGGTCTGCAGTGGAGAGAGTGAATAAGGTATAGTTGTAACTTGTAACAGTGGCTTAAAGTAACTGAGTACAGTTACTCAAGTACTGTACTTAAGTACAATTTTATTTTTTTAGTATATTTACAATTTTCAGTACTTTTACTTCTACTCCACCACGTCTCAGAGAGATTGAAACAACTACTAGTTACGTTGTAGATTTTGATTACTGGTATTATTTCAATTCGTTTTTTATCAAAATACTTTTTATACATTTTGTGAAACAAAACTTGTGAAATGGAACAACTTGTAAAATGGAACATTCTACACAATGAGTACTCTTGGTATTTTAAGTACATTTTGATACCGTACTTTTACAAACAAACTTTTACTTGTAAACAGAGTATTTCTTCATTGCAGTATTGATAATTGTACTTATGTAAAACATGTGAATACCTTTCCCACCACTGCATATTATGAGTATACTGACCATGCAGGCCATTGATGTTGGTTTACTTTGGCTTTTTTCATTGACATGGGAATAGTATATAAAATTGTGAAGATGTATTACAAGATTATCATAACAAATGAAGTCATACAATACTATAGTTAAATAATAAATGTTATACTAGTACTAGTAGTCACACTCACAATACTGAAGAAAAAAAAACACTTTATTGTTAGAATAAGTTGTTCACACACGCACGTGTAACCAAATGGATCCTTACAGATCCAACACTGCTTTTTGTTAATCACCGAATGAAATGTGGGAGGTCGGCAAGAGAAAGTTAAAAAGATTTAAGCAAATACCGGTAATTCGAAAATGTTATTTTTGTGCTTTTGTGTTTCTCTTCTTTATATATTACTGTTGAAATGTAAAATTTACATTTCATTGAAATGTAAAATTTACATTTCAACGAAAGGACCTGTAAATGACAACACAAAAACTAAGGCACTGGTGTCGTACTTCTGGTTTACCGGAACGGGGTTCAACTCCCTGCAGTGCCCTGCTCAATGTGTCAAGGTCATTTATACTGGTCAAGGTTATTTATACTGGTGAAGGTCATTTATACTTGTAAGGTCATTTATACTTGTCAAGGTCAATTATACTGGTCAAGGTAATTTATACTGGTCAAGGTTATTTATACTGGTGAAGGTCATTTATACTTGTAAGGTCATTTATACTTGTAAGGTCATTTATACTTGTCAAGGTCAATTATACTGGTCAAGGTCATTTACTAGTCTTATGAAGGTCATTTATACTGCTCAAGGTCATTGATATTGGTCAAGGTTATTGAGTGGCGCGCTATATTGCACGATTCTTCATCATTGTTGAGGATTTGAAAAAAGGTGGAAATCAAGGAAACGCAAAAGGCTATGGCAATAGCACAAACTTTGGCATGCTAGTCCTACATACTTACACCTAGAAACCCCATTCCAACCTATTTAGGTTCATCTTATGGTGGACATGTTTGCCTGAAAAGGAATCTTTGAAATGTTTCATAGTTTTAGAAATATAGTGCTTTCAAATTTGAGACATTTAACATAGGGCTCAATGGCAGCTCTATAGGCACGTCAAAAGTCACTTTCACCTAGAAACTCCATTCACACTTTTTATTATTCAGCTTACTGTGGAGACACATGCTGGAACTTTTTTTTATTTTTATGTTTTGTAGTTTTTGAGTTATTTAACTTAAACGGCCAATGCATTCTCTATGGCAATAGCACAAACTTTGGCATGCTACTAGTCCTACATACTTACACCTAGCAACCCCATTCTAGCCTACTTAGGTTCATCCTACGGTGGACATGTTTGCCTGAAAAGGAATCTTTGAAATGTTTCATAGTTTTAGAAATATAGTGCTTTCAAATTTGAGACATTTAACATAGGGCTCAATGGCAGCTCTATGGGCACGTCAAAAGTCACTTTCACCTAGAAACTCCATTCACACTTTTTATTATTCAGCTTACTGTGGAGACACATGCTGGAACTTTTTTTTATTTTTATGTTTTGTAGTTTTTGAGTTATTTAACTTAAACGGCCAATGCATTCTCTATGGCAATAGCACAAACTTTGGCATGCTACTAGTCCTACATACTTACACCTAGCAACCCCATTCTAGCCTACTTAGGTTCAACTTACGGTGGACATGTTTGCCTGAAAAGGAATCTTTTAAATGTTTCATAGTTTTAGAAATATAGTGCTTTCAAATTTGAGACATTTAACATAGGGCTCAATGGCAGCTCTATAGGCACGTCAAAAGTCACTTTCACCTAGAAACTCCATTCACACTTTTTATTATTCAGCTTACTGTGGAGACACATGCTGGAACTTTTTTTTATTTTTATGTTTTGTAGTTTTTGAGTTATTTAACTTAAACGGCCAATGCATTCTCTATGGCAATAGCACAAACTTTGGCATGCTACTAGTCCTACATACTTACACCTAGCAACCCCATTCTAGCCTACTTAGGTTCATCTTACGGTGGACATGTTTGCCTGAAAAGGAATCTTTGAAATGTTTCATAGTTTTAGAAATATAGTGCTTTCAAATTTGAGACATTTAACATAGGGCTCAATGGCAGCTCTATAGGCACGTCAAAAGTCACTTTCACCTAGAAACTCCATTCACACTTTTTATTATTCAGCTTACTGTGGAGACACATGCTGGAACTTTTTCTTATTTTTATGTTTTGTAGTTTTTGAGTTATTTAACTTTAACGGCCAATGCATTCTCTATGGCAATAGCACAAACTTTGGCATGCTACTAGTCCTACATACTTACACCTAGCAACCCCATTCTAGCCTACTTAGGTTCATCTTACGGTGGACATGTTTGCCTGAAAAGGAATCTTTGAAATGTTTCATAGTTTTAGAAATATAGTGCTTTCAAATTTGAGACATTTAACATAGGGCTCAATGGCAGCTCTATAGGCACGTCAAAAGTCACTTTCACCTAGAAACTCCATTCACACTTTTTATTATTCAGCTTACTGTGGAGACACATGCTGGAACTTTTTTTTATTTTTATGTTTTGTAGTTTTTGAGTTATTTAACTTAAACGGCCAATGCATTCTCTATGGCAATAGCACAAACTTTGGCATGCTACTAGTCCTACATACTTACACCTAGCAACCCCATTCTAGCCTACTTAGGTTCATCTTACGGTGGACATGTTTGCCTGAAAAGGAATCTTTGAAATGTTTCATAGTTTTAGAAATATAGTGCTTTCAAATTTGAGACATTTAACATAGGGCTCAATGGCAGCTCTATAGGCACGTCAAAAGTCACTTTCACCTAGAAACTCCATTCACACTTTTTATTATTCAGCTTACTGTGGAGACACATGCTGGAACTTTTTTTTATTTTTATGTTTTGTAGTTTTTGAGTTATTTAACTTAAACGGCCAATGCATTCTCTATGGCAATAGCACAAACTTTGGCATGCTACTAGTCCTACATACTTACACCTAGCAACCCCATTCTAGCCTACTTAGGTTCATCTTACGGTGGACATGTTTGCCTGAAAAGGAATCTTTGAAATGTTTCATAGTTTTAGAAATATAGTGCTTTCAAATTTGAGACATTTAACATAAGGCTCAATGGCAGCTCTATAGGCACGTCAAAAGTCACTTTCACCTAGAAACTCCATTCACACTTTTTATTATTCAGCTTACTGTGGAGACACATGCTGGAACTTTTTTTTATTTTTATGTTTTGTAGTTTTTGAGTTATTTAACTTAAACGGCCAATGCATTCTCTATGGCAATAGCACAAACTTTGGCATGCTACTAGTCCTACATACTTACACCTAGCAACCCCATTCTAGCCTACTTAGGTTCATCTTACGGTGGACATGTTTGCCTGAAAAGGAATCTTTGAAATGTTTCATAGTTTTAGAAATATAGTGCTTTCAAATTTGAGACATTTAACATAGGGCTCAATGGCAGCTCTATAGGCACGTCAAAAGTCACTTTCACCTAGAAACTCCATTCACACTTTTTATTATTCAGCTTACTGTGGAGACACATGCTGGAACTTTTTTTTATTTTTATGTTTTGTAGTTTTTGAGTTATTTAACTTAAACGGCCAATGCATTCTCTATGGCAATAGCACAAACTTTGGCATGCTACTAGTCCTACATACTTACACCTAGCAACCCCATTCTAGCCTACTTAGGTTCATCTTACGGTGGACATGTTTGCCTGAAAAGGAATATTTGAAATGTTTCATAGTTTTAGAAATATAGTGCTTTCAAATTTGAGACATTTAACATAGGGCTCAATGGCAGCTCTATAGGCACGTCAAAAGTCACTTTCACCTAGAAACTCCATTCACACTTTTTATTATTCAGCTTACTGTGGAGACACATGCTGGAACTTTTTTTTATTTTTATGTTTTGTAGTTTTTGAGTTATTTAACTTAAACGGCCAATGCATTCTCTATGGCAATAGCACAAACTTTGGCATGCTACTAGTCCTACATACTTACACCTAGCAACCCCATTCTAGCCTACTTAGGTTCATCTTACGGTGGACATGTTTGCCTGAAAAGGAATCTTTGAAATGTTTCATAGTTTTAGAAATATAGTGCTTTCAAATTTGAGACATTTAACATAGGGCTCAATGGCAGCTCTATAGGCACGTCAAAAGTCACTTTCACCTAGAAACTCCATTCACACTTTTTATTATTCAGCTTACTGTGGAGACACATGCTGGAACTTTTTTTTATTTTTATGTTTTGTAGTTTTTGAGTTATTTAACTTAAACGGCCAATGCATTCTCTATGGCAATAGCACAAACTTTGGCATGCTACTAGTCCTACATACTTACACCTAGCAACCCCATTCTAGCCTACTTAGGTTCATCTTACGGTGGACATGTTTGCCTGAAAAGGAATCTTTGAAATGTTTCATAGTTTTAGAAATATAGTGCTTTCAAATTTGAGACATTTAACATAGGGCTCAATGGCAGCTCTATAGGCACGTCAAAAGTCACTTTCACCTAGAAACTCCATTCACACTTTTTATTATTCAGCTTACTGTGGAGACACATGCTGGAACTTTTTTTTATTTTTATGTTTTGTAGTTTTTGAGTTATTTAACTTAAACGGCCAATGCATTCTCTATGGCAATAGCACAAACTTTGGCATGCTACTAGTCCTACATACTTACACCTAGCAACCCCATTCTAGCCTACTTAGGTTCATCTTACGGTGGACATGTTTGCCTGAAAAGGAATCTTTGAAATGTTTCATAGTTTTAGAAATATAGTGCTTTCAAATTTGAGACATTTAACATAGGGCTCAATGGCAGCTCTATAGGCACGTCAAAAGTCACTTTCACCTAGAAACTCCATTCACACTTTTTATTATTCAGCTTACTGTGGAGACACATGCTGGAACTTTTTTTTATTTTTATGTTTTGTAGTTTTTGAGTTATTTAACTTAAACGGCCAATGCATTCTCTATGGCAATAGCACAAACTTTGGCATGCTACTAGTCCTACATACTTACACCTAGCAACCCCATTCTAGCCTACTTAGGTTCATCTTACGGTGGACATGTTTGCCTGAAAAGGAATCTTTGAAATGTTTCATAGTTTTAGAAATATAGTGCTTTCAAATTTGAGACATTTAACATAGGGCTCAATGGCAGCTCTATAGGCACGTCAAAAGTCACTTTCACCTAGAAACTCCATTCACACTTTTTATTATTCAGCTTACTGTGGAGACACATGCTGGAACTTTTTTTTATTTTTATGTTTTGTAGTTTTTGAGTTATTTAACTTAAACGGCCAATGCATTCTCTATGGCAATAGCACAAACTTTGGCATGCTACTAGTCCTACATACTTACACCTAGCAACCCCATTCTAGCCTACTTAGGTTCATCTTACGGTGGACATGTTTGCCTGAAAAGGAATATTTGAAATGTTTCATAGTTTTAGAAATATAGTGCTTTGAAATTTACAATGGGGCTCAATGGCAAAAATGATGAAAAACGGAGTGCTATAGTATGCCGTACGATATGGGCTATAGCCCATGGTCCAAAATGATGAAAAACGAGGATTTTTCTTTTTTCAAAAATTAAATAAACGATGGGCTATAACCCATCGTTTTTTTCATTTTTTTCAAATCCTCAAAAATTATGAAAAACGGCGTGCTATAGTATGCCGTACGATATGGGCTATAGCCCATGGTCAAAAATGATGAAAAATTAGGATAATTCTTTTTTCAAAAAAAACAAAAAATGATGGGCTATAACCCATCGTTTTTTTTTTTTTTGTTAGTTTTTTTTCTTCAAATCCTCAAAAATTATGAAAAACGGCGTGCTATAGTATGCCGTACGATATGGGCTATAGCCCATGGTCCAAAATGATGAAAAACGAGGATATTCTTTTTTTCAAAAAATAAAAAAAACAATGGGCTATAACCCATCGTTTTTTTTATTTTTTTTATTTTTTCCAAATCCTCAAAAATGATGAAAAACGGCGTGCTACAGTATAGTATGCCGTACGATATGGGCTATAGCCCATATCCTTGCGGTGTATAGCGGTGTATGAGAATGGGTGTTGCGGAGGATGAGAGCATTCCTCTCATCCTCCGCAACACAATGCATTCTCTATGGCAATAGCACAAACTTTGGCATGCTACTAGTCCTACATACTTACACCTAGCAACCCCATTCTAGCCTACTTAGGTTCATCTTACGGTGGACATGTTTGCCTGAAAAGGAATCTTTGAAATGTTTCATAGTTTTAGAAATATAGTGCTTTCAAATTTGAGACATTTAACATAGGGCTCAATGGCAGCTCTATAGGCACGTCAAAAGTCACTTTCACCTAGAAACTCCATTCACACTTTTTATTATTCAGCTTACTGTGGAGACACATGCTGGAACTTTTTTTTATTTTTATGTTTTGTAGTTTTTGAGTTATTTAACTTAAACGGCCAATGCATTCTCTATGGCAATAGCAAAACTTTGGCATGCTACTAGTCCTACATACTTACACCTAGCAACCCCATTCTAGCCTACTTAGGTTCATCTTACGGTGGACATGTTTGCCTGAAAAGGAATCTTTGAAATGTTTCATAGTTTTAGAAATATAGTGCTTTCAAATTTGAGACATTTAACATAGGGCTCAATGGCAGCTCTATAGGCACGTCAAAAGTCACTTTCACCTAGAAACTCCATTCACACTTTTTATTATTCAGCTTACTGTGGAGACACATGCTGGAACTTTTTTTTATTTTTATGTTTTGTAGTTTTTGAGTTATTTAACTTAAACGGCCAATGCATTCTCTATGGCAATAGCACAAACTTTGGCATGCTACTAGTCCTACATACTTACACCTAGCAACCCCATTCTAGCCTACTTAGGTTCATCTTACGGTGGACATGTTTACCTGAAAAGGAATCTTTGAAATGTTTCATAGTTTTAGAAATATAGTGCTTTCAAATTTGAGACATTTAACATAGGGCTCAATGGCAGCTCTATAGGCACGTCAAAAGTCACTTTCACCTAGAAACTCCATTCACACTTTTTATTATTCAGCTTACTGTGGAGACACATGCTGGAACTTTTTTTTATTTTTATGTTTTGTAGTTTTTGAGTTATTTAACTTAAACGGCCAATGCATTCTCTATGGCAATAGCACAAACTTTGGCATGCTACTAGTCCTACATACTTACACCTAGCAACCCCATTCTAGCCTACTTAGGTTCATCTTACGGTGGACATGTTTGCCTGAAAAGGAATCTTTGAAATGTTTCATAGTTTTAGAAATATAGTGCTTTCAAATTTGAGACATTTAACATAGGGCTCAATGGCAGCTCTATAGGCACGTCAAAAGTCACTTTCACCTAGAAACTCCATTCACACTTTTTATTATTCAGCTTACTGTGGAGACACATGCTGGAACTTTTTTTTATTTTTATGTTTTGTAGTTTTTGAGTTATTTAACTTAAACGGCCAATGCATTCTCTATGGCAATAGCACAAACTTTGGCATGCTACTAGTCCTACATACTTACACCTAGCAACCCCATTCTAGCCTACTTAGGTTCATCTTACGGTGGACATGTTTGCCTGAAAGGAATCTTTGAAATGTTTCATAGTTTTAGAAATATAGTGCTTTCAAATTTGAGACATTTAACATAGGGCTCAATGGCAGCTCTATAGGCACGTCAAAAGTCACTTTCACCTAGAAACTCCATTCACACTTTTTATTATTCAGCTTACTGTGGAGACACATGCTGGAACTTTTTTTTTTTTTTATGTTTTGTAGTTTTTGAGTTATTTAACTTAAACGGCCAATGCATTCTCTATGGCAATAGCACAAACTTTGGCATGCTACTAGTCCTACATACTTACACCTAGCAACCCCATTCTAGCCTACTTAGGTTCAACTTACGGTGGACATGTTTGCCTGAAAAGGAATCTTTGAAATGTTTCATAGTTTTAGAAATATAGTGCTTTCAAATTTGAGACATTTAACATAGGGCTCAATGGCAGCTCTATAGGCACGTCAAAAGTCACTTTCACCTAGAAACTCCATTCACACTTTTTATTATTCAGCTTACTGTGGAGACACATGCTGGAACTTTTTTTTATTTTTATGTTTTGTAGTTTTTGAGTTATTTAACTTAAACGGCCAATGCATTCTCTATGGCAATAGCACAAACTTTGGCATGCTACTAGTCCTACATACTTACACCTAGCAACCCCATTCTAGCCTACTTAGGTTCATCTTACGGTGGACATGTTTGCCTGAAAAGGAATCTTTGAAATGTTTCATAGTTTTAGAAATATAGTGCTTTCAAATTTGAGACATTTAACATAGGGCTCAATGGCAGCTCTATAGGCACGTCAAAAGTCACTTTCACCTAGAAACTCCATTCACACTTTTTATTATTCAGCTTACTGTGGAGACACATGCTGGAACTTTTTTTTATTTTTATGTTTTGTAGTTTTTGAGTTATTTAACTTAAACGGCCAATGCATTCTCTATTGCAATAGCACAAACTTTGGCATGCTACTAGTCCTACATACTTACACCTAGCAACCCCATTCTAGCCTACTTAGGTTCATCTTACGGTGGACATGTTTGCCTGAAAAGGAATCTTTGAAATGTTTCATAGTTTTAGAAATATAGTGCTTTCAAATTTGAGACATTTAACATAGGGCTCAATGGCAGCTCTATAGGCACGTCAAAAGTCACTTTCACCTAGAAACTCCATTCACACTTTTTATTATTCAGCTTACTGTGGAGACACATGCTGGAACTTTTTTTTTTTTTTATGTTTTGTAGTTTTTGAGTTATTTAACTTAAACGGCCAATGCATTCTCTATGGCAATAGCACAAACTTTGGCATGCTACTAGTCCTACATACTTACACCTAGCAACCCCATTCTAGCCTACTTAGGTTCATCTTACGGTGGACATGTTTGCCTGAAAGGAATCTTTGAAATGTTTCATAGTTTTAGAAATATAGTGCTTTCAAATTTGAGACATTTAACATAGGGCTCAATGGCAGCTCTATAGGCACGTCAAAAGTCACTTTCACCTAGAAACTCCATTCACACTTTTTATTATTCAGCTTACTGTGGAGACACATGCTGGAACTTTTTTTTATTTTTATGTTTTGTAGTTTTTGAGTTATTTAACTTAAACGGCCAATGCATTCTCTATGGCAATAGCACAAACTTTGGCATGCTACTAGTCCTACATACTTACACCTAGCAACCCCATTCTAGCCTACTTAGGTTCATCTTACGGTGGACATGTTTGCCTGAAAAGGAATCTTTGAAATGTTTCATAGTTTTAGAAATATAGTGCTTTCAAATTTGAGACATTTAACATAGGGCTCAATGGCAGCTCTATAGGCACGTCAAAAGTCACTTTCACCTAGAAACTCCATTCACACTTTTTATTATTCAGCTTACTGTGGAGACACATGCTGGAACTTTTTTTTATTTTTATGTTTTGTAGTTTTTGAGTTATTTAACTTAAACGGCCAATGCATTCTCTATGGCAATAGCACAAACTTTGGCATGCTACTAGTCCTACATACTTACACCTAGCAACCCCATTCTAGCCTACTTAGGTTCATCTTACGGTGGACATGTTTGCCTGAAAAGGAATCTTTGAAATGTTTCATAGTTTTAGAAATATAGTGCTTTCAAATTTGAGACATTTAACATAGGGCTCAATGGCAGCTCTATAGGCACGTCAAAAGTCACTTTCACCTAGAAACTCCATTCACACTTTTTATTATTCAGCTTACTGTGGAGACACATGCTGGAACTTTTTTTTATTTTTATGTTTTGTAGTTTTTGAGTTATTTAACTTAAACGGCCAATGCATTCTCTATGGCAATAGCACAAACTTTGGCATGCTACTAGTCCTACATACTTACACCTAGCAACCCCATTCTAGCCTACTTAGGTTCAACTTACGGTGGACATGTTTGCCTGAAAAGGAATCTTTTAAATGTTTCATAGTTTTAGAAATATAGTGCTTTCAAATTTGAGACATTTAACATAGGGCTCAATGGCAGCTCTATAGGCACGTCAAAAGTCACTTTCACCTAGAAACTCCATTCACACTTTTTATTATTCAGCTTACTGTGGAGACACATGCTGGAACTTTTTTTTATTTTTATGTTTTGTAGTTTTTGAGTTATTTAACTTAAACGGCCAATGCATTCTCTATGGCAATAGCACAAACTTTGGCATGCTACTAGTCCTACATACTTACACCTAGCAACCCCATTCTAGCCTACTTAGGTTCATCTTACGGTGGACATGTTTGCCTGAAAAGGAATCTTTGAAATGTTTCATAGTTTTAGAAATATAGTGCTTTCAAATTTGAGACATTTAACATAGGGCTCAATGGCAGCTCTATAGGCACGTCAAAAGTCACTTTCACCTAGAAACTCCATTCACACTTTTTATTATTCAGCTTACTGTGGAGACACATGCTGGAACTTTTTCTTATTTTTATGTTTTGTAGTTTTTGAGTTATTTAACTTTAACGGCCAATGCATTCTCTATGGCAATAGCACAAACTTTGGCATGCTACTAGTCCTACATACTTACACCTAGCAACCCCATTCTAGCCTACTTAGGTTCATCTTACGGTGGACATGTTTGCCTGAAAAGGAATCTTTGAAATGTTTCATAGTTTTAGAAATATAGTGCTTTCAAATTTGAGACATTTAACATAGGGCTCAATGGCAGCTCTATAGGCACGTCAAAAGTCACTTTCACCTAGAAACTCCATTCACACTTTTTATTATTCAGCTTACTGTGGAGACACATGCTGGAACTTTTTTTTATTTTTATGTTTTGTAGTTTTTGAGTTATTTAACTTAAACGGCCAATGCATTCTCTATGGCAATAGCACAAACTTTGGCATGCTACTAGTCCTACATACTTACACCTAGCAACCCCATTCTAGCCTACTTAGGTTCATCTTACGGTGGACATGTTTGCCTGAAAAGGAATCTTTGAAATGTTTCATAGTTTTAGAAATATAGTGCTTTCAAATTTGAGACATTTAACATAGGGCTCAATGGCAGCTCTATAGGCACGTCAAAAGTCACTTTCACCTAGAAACTCCATTCACACTTTTTATTATTCAGCTTACTGTGGAGACACATGCTGGAACTTTTTTTTATTTTTATGTTTTGTAGTTTTTGAGTTATTTAACTTAAACGGCCAATGCATTCTCTATGGCAATAGCACAAACTTTGGCATGCTACTAGTCCTACATACTTACACCTAGCAACCCCATTCTAGCCTACTTAGGTTCATCTTACGGTGGACATGTTTGCCTGAAAAGGAATCTTTGAAATGTTTCATAGTTTAGAAATATAGTGCTTTCAAATTTAGAGGAGCTCTATAGGCACGTCAAAGTCACTTCTCTAGGAACTCAATTCACTTTTATATTCAGCTTACTGAACTCATGCTGACTTTTTTTATTTTTGTTTTGTAGGGTTTTGAGTTTTTTTATTTTTATGTTTTGTAGTTTTTGAGTTATTTAACTTAAACGGCCAATGCATTCTCTATGGCAATAGCACAAACTTTGGCATGCTACTAGTCCTACATACTTACACCTAGCAACCCCATTCTAGCCTACTTAGGTTCATCTTACGGTGGACATGTTTGCCTGAAAAGGAATCTTTGAAATGTTTCATAGTTTTAGAAATATAGTGCTTTCAAATTTGAGACATTTAACATAGGGCTCAATGGCAGCTCTATAGGCACGTCAAAAGTCACTTTCACCTAGAAACTCCATTCACACTTTTTATTATTCAGCTTACTGTGGAGACACATGCTGGAACTTTTTTTTATTTTTATGTTTTGTAGTTTTTGAGTTATTTAACTTAAACGGCCAATGCATTCTCTATGGCAATAGCACAAACTTTGGCATGCTACTAGTCCTACATACTTACACCTAGCAACCCCATTCTAGCCTACTTAGGTTCATCTTACGGTGGACATGTTTGCCTGAAAAGGAATATTTGAAATGTTTCATAGTTTTAGAAATATAGTGCTTTCAAATTTGAGACATTTAACATAGGGCTCAATGGCAGCTCTATAGGCACGTCAAAAGTCACTTTCACCTAGAAACTCCATTCACACTTTTTATTATTCAGCTTACTGTGGAGACACATGCTGGAACTTTTTTTTATTTTTATGTTTTGTAGTTTTTGAGTTATTTAACTTAAACGGCCAATGCATTCTCTATGGCAATAGCACAAACTTTGGCATGCTACTAGTCCTACATACTTACACCTAGCAACCCCATTCTAGCCTACTTAGGTTCATCTTACGGTGGACATGTTTGCCTGAAAAGGAATCTTTGAAATGTTTCATAGTTTTAGAAATATAGTGCTTTCAAATTTGAGACATTTAACATAGGGCTCAATGGCAGCTCTATAGGCACGTCAAAAGTCACTTTCACCTAGAAACTCCATTCACACTTTTTATTATTCAGCTTACTGTGGAGACACATGCTGGAACTTTTTTTTATTTTTATGTTTTGTAGTTTTTGAGTTATTTAACTTAAACGGCCAATGCATTCTCTATGGCAATAGCACAAACTTTGGCATGCTACTAGTCCTACATACTTACACCTAGCAACCCCATTCTAGCCTACTTAGGTTCATCTTACGGTGGACATGTTTGCCTGAAAAGGAATCTTTGAAATGTTTCATAGTTTTAGAAATATAGTGCTTTCAAATTTGAGACATTTAACATAGGGCTCAATGGCAGCTCTATAGGCACGTCAAAAGTCACTTTCACCTAGAAACTCCATTCACACTTTTTATTATTCAGCTTACTGTGGAGACACATGCTGGAACTTTTTTTTATTTTTATGTTTTGTAGTTTT
The DNA here is from genome assembly GCF_964188405.1 of Protomyctophum parallelum. Taxonomy (NCBI): domain Eukaryota; kingdom Metazoa; phylum Chordata; class Actinopteri; order Myctophiformes; family Myctophidae; genus Protomyctophum; species Protomyctophum parallelum. The sequence goes on along the minus strand of NC_139717.1, from coordinate 42,368,377 downwards.
TGAGTTATTTAACTTAAACGGCCAATGCATTCTCTATGGCAATAGCACAAACTTTGGCATGCTACTAGTCCTACATACTTACACCTAGCAACCCCATTCTAGCCTACTTAGGTTCATCTTACGGTGGACATGTTTGCCTGAAAAGGAATCTTTGAAATGTTTCATAGTTTTAGAAATATAGTGCTTTCAAATTTGAGACATTTAACATAGGGCTCAATGGCAGCTCTATAGGCACGTCAAAAGTCACTTTCACCTAGAAACTCCATTCACACTTTTTATTATTCAGCTTACTGTGGAGACACATGCTGGAACTTTTTTTTATTTTTATGTTTTGTAGTTTTTGAGTTATTTAACTTAAACGGCCAATGCATTCTCTATGGCAATAGCACAAACTTTGGCATGCTACTAGTCCTACATACTTACACCTAGCAACCCCATTCTAGCCTACTTAGGTTCATCTTACGGTGGACATGTTTGCCTGAAAAGGAATCTTTGAAATGTTTCATAGTTTTAGAAATATAGTGCTTTCAAATTTGAGACATTTAACATAGGGCTCAATGGCAGCTCTATAGGCACGTCAAAAGTCACTTTCACCTAGAAACTCCATTCACACTTTTTATTATTCAGCTTACTGTGGAGACACATGCTGGAACTTTTTTTTATTTTTATGTTTTGTAGTTTTTGAGTTATTTAACTTAAACGGCCAATGCATTCTCTATGGCAATAGCACAAACTTTGGCATGCTACTAGTCCTACATACTTACACCTAGCAACCCCATTCTAGCCTACTTAGGTTCATCTTACGGTGGACATGTTTGCCTGAAAAGGAATATTTGAAATGTTTCATAGTTTTAGAAATATAGTGCTTTGAAATTTACAATGGGGCTCAATGGCAAAAATGATGAAAAACGGAGTGCTATAGTATGCCGTACGATATGGGCTATAGCCCATGGTCCAAAATGATGAAAAACGAGGATTTTTCTTTTTTCAAAAATTAAATAAACGATGGGCTATAACCCATCGTTTTTTTCATTTTTTTCAAATCCTCAAAAATTATGAAAAACGGCGTGCTATAGTATGCCGTACGATATGGGCTATAGCCCATGGTCAAAAATGATGAAAAATTAGGATAATTCTTTTTTCAAAAAAAACAAAAAATGATGGGCTATAACCCATCGTTTTTTTTTTTTTTGTTAGTTTTTTTTCTTCAAATCCTCAAAAATTATGAAAAACGGCGTGCTATAGTATGCCGTACGATATGGGCTATAGCCCATGGTCCAAAATGATGAAAAACGAGGATATTCTTTTTTTCAAAAAATAAAAAAAACAATGGGCTATAACCCATCGTTTTTTTTATTTTTTTTATTTTTTCCAAATCCTCAAAAATGATGAAAAACGGCGTGCTACAGTATAGTATGCCGTACGATATGGGCTATAGCCCATATCCTTGCGGTGTATAGCGGTGTATGAGAATGGGTGTTGCGGAGGATGAGAGCATTCCTCTCATCCTCCGCAACACAATGCATTCTCTATGGCAATAGCACAAACTTTGGCATGCTACTAGTCCTACATACTTACACCTAGCAACCCCATTCTAGCCTACTTAGGTTCATCTTACGGTGGACATGTTTGCCTGAAAAGGAATCTTTGAAATGTTTCATAGTTTTAGAAATATAGTGCTTTCAAATTTGAGACATTTAACATAGGGCTCAATGGCAGCTCTATAGGCACGTCAAAAGTCACTTTCACCTAGAAACTCCATTCACACTTTTTATTATTCAGCTTACTGTGGAGACACATGCTGGAACTTTTTTTTATTTTTATGTTTTGTAGTTTTTGAGTTATTTAACTTAAACGGCCAATGCATTCTCTATGGCAATAGCAAAACTTTGGCATGCTACTAGTCCTACATACTTACACCTAGCAACCCCATTCTAGCCTACTTAGGTTCATCTTACGGTGGACATGTTTGCCTGAAAAGGAATCTTTGAAATGTTTCATAGTTTTAGAAATATAGTGCTTTCAAATTTGAGACATTTAACATAGGGCTCAATGGCAGCTCTATAGGCACGTCAAAAGTCACTTTCACCTAGAAACTCCATTCACACTTTTTATTATTCAGCTTACTGTGGAGACACATGCTGGAACTTTTTTTTATTTTTATGTTTTGTAGTTTTTGAGTTATTTAACTTAAACGGCCAATGCATTCTCTATGGCAATAGCACAAACTTTGGCATGCTACTAGTCCTACATACTTACACCTAGCAACCCCATTCTAGCCTACTTAGGTTCATCTTACGGTGGACATGTTTACCTGAAAAGGAATCTTTGAAATGTTTCATAGTTTTAGAAATATAGTGCTTTCAAATTTGAGACATTTAACATAGGGCTCAATGGCAGCTCTATAGGCACGTCAAAAGTCACTTTCACCTAGAAACTCCATTCACACTTTTTATTATTCAGCTTACTGTGGAGACACATGCTGGAACTTTTTTTTATTTTTATGTTTTGTAGTTTTTGAGTTATTTAACTTAAACGGCCAATGCATTCTCTATGGCAATAGCACAAACTTTGGCATGCTACTAGTCCTACATACTTACACCTAGCAACCCCATTCTAGCCTACTTAGGTTCATCTTACGGTGGACATGTTTGCCTGAAAAGGAATCTTTGAAATGTTTCATAGTTTTAGAAATATAGTGCTTTCAAATTTGAGACATTTAACATAGGGCTCAATGGCAGCTCTATAGGCACGTCAAAAGTCACTTTCACCTAGAAACTCCATTCACACTTTTTATTATTCAGCTTACTGTGGAGACACATGCTGGAACTTTTTTTTATTTTTATGTTTTGTAGTTTTTGAGTTATTTAACTTAAACGGCCAATGCATTCTCTATGGCAATAGCACAAACTTTGGCATGCTACTAGTCCTACATACTTACACCTAGCAACCCCATTCTAGCCTACTTAGGTTCATCTTACGGTGGACATGTTTGCCTGAAAGGAATCTTTGAAATGTTTCATAGTTTTAGAAATATAGTGCTTTCAAATTTGAGACATTTAACATAGGGCTCAATGGCAGCTCTATAGGCACGTCAAAAGTCACTTTCACCTAGAAACTCCATTCACACTTTTTATTATTCAGCTTACTGTGGAGACACATGCTGGAACTTTTTTTTTTTTTTATGTTTTGTAGTTTTTGAGTTATTTAACTTAAACGGCCAATGCATTCTCTATGGCAATAGCACAAACTTTGGCATGCTACTAGTCCTACATACTTACACCTAGCAACCCCATTCTAGCCTACTTAGGTTCAACTTACGGTGGACATGTTTGCCTGAAAAGGAATCTTTGAAATGTTTCATAGTTTTAGAAATATAGTGCTTTCAAATTTGAGACATTTAACATAGGGCTCAATGGCAGCTCTATAGGCACGTCAAAAGTCACTTTCACCTAGAAACTCCATTCACACTTTTTATTATTCAGCTTACTGTGGAGACACATGCTGGAACTTTTTTTTATTTTTATGTTTTGTAGTTTTTGAGTTATTTAACTTAAACGGCCAATGCATTCTCTATGGCAATAGCACAAACTTTGGCATGCTACTAGTCCTACATACTTACACCTAGCAACCCCATTCTAGCCTACTTAGGTTCATCTTACGGTGGACATGTTTGCCTGAAAAGGAATCTTTGAAATGTTTCATAGTTTTAGAAATATAGTGCTTTCAAATTTGAGACATTTAACATAGGGCTCAATGGCAGCTCTATAGGCACGTCAAAAGTCACTTTCACCTAGAAACTCCATTCACACTTTTTATTATTCAGCTTACTGTGGAGACACATGCTGGAACTTTTTTTTATTTTTATGTTTTGTAGTTTTTGAGTTATTTAACTTAAACGGCCAATGCATTCTCTATTGCAATAGCACAAACTTTGGCATGCTACTAGTCCTACATACTTACACCTAGCAACCCCATTCTAGCCTACTTAGGTTCATCTTACGGTGGACATGTTTGCCTGAAAAGGAATCTTTGAAATGTTTCATAGTTTTAGAAATATAGTGCTTTCAAATTTGAGACATTTAACATAGGGCTCAATGGCAGCTCTATAGGCACGTCAAAAGTCACTTTCACCTAGAAACTCCATTCACACTTTTTATTATTCAGCTTACTGTGGAGACACATGCTGGAACTTTTTTTTTTTTTTATGTTTTGTAGTTTTTGAGTTATTTAACTTAAACGGCCAATGCATTCTCTATGGCAATAGCACAAACTTTGGCATGCTACTAGTCCTACATACTTACACCTAGCAACCCCATTCTAGCCTACTTAGGTTCATCTTACGGTGGACATGTTTGCCTGAAAGGAATCTTTGAAATGTTTCATAGTTTTAGAAATATAGTGCTTTCAAATTTGAGACATTTAACATAGGGCTCAATGGCAGCTCTATAGGCACGTCAAAAGTCACTTTCACCTAGAAACTCCATTCACACTTTTTATTATTCAGCTTACTGTGGAGACACATGCTGGAACTTTTTTTTATTTTTATGTTTTGTAGTTTTTGAGTTATTTAACTTAAACGGCCAATGCATTCTCTATGGCAATAGCACAAACTTTGGCATGCTACTAGTCCTACATACTTACACCTAGCAACCCCATTCTAGCCTACTTAGGTTCATCTTACGGTGGACATGTTTGCCTGAAAAGGAATCTTTGAAATGTTTCATAGTTTTAGAAATATAGTGCTTTCAAATTTGAGACATTTAACATAGGGCTCAATGGCAGCTCTATAGGCACGTCAAAAGTCACTTTCACCTAGAAACTCCATTCACACTTTTTATTATTCAGCTTACTGTGGAGACACATGCTGGAACTTTTTTTTATTTTTATGTTTTGTAGTTTTTGAGTTATTTAACTTAAACGGCCAATGCATTCTCTATGGCAATAGCACAAACTTTGGCATGCTACTAGTCCTACATACTTACACCTAGCAACCCCATTCTAGCCTACTTAGGTTCATCTTACGGTGGACATGTTTGCCTGAAAAGGAATCTTTGAAATGTTTCATAGTTTTAGAAATATAGTGCTTTCAAATTTGAGACATTTAACATAGGGCTCAATGGCAGCTCTATAGGCACGTCAAAAGTCACTTTCACCTAGAAACTCCATTCACACTTTTTATTATTCAGCTTACTGTGGAGACACATGCTGGAACTTTTTTTTATTTTTATGTTTTGTAGTTTTTGAGTTATTTAACTTAAACGGCCAATGCATTCTCTATGGCAATAGCACAAACTTTGGCATGCTACTAGTCCTACATACTTACACCTAGCAACCCCATTCTAGCCTACTTAGGTTCATCTTACGGTGGACATGTTTGCCTGAAAAGGAATCTTTGAAATGTTTCATAGTTTTAGAAATATAGTGCTTTCAAATTTGAGACATTTAACATAGGGCTCAATGGCAGCTCTATAGGCACGTCAAAAGTCACTTTCACCTAGAAACTCCATTCACACTTTTTATTATTCAGCTTACTGTGGAGACACATGCTGGAACTTTTTTCTATTTTTATGTTTTGTAGTTTTTGAGTTATTTAACTTAAACGGCCAATGCATTCTCTATGGCAATAGCACAAACTTTGGCATGCTACTAGTCCTACATACTTACACCTAGCAACCCCATTCTAGCCTACTTAGGTTCAACTTACGGTGGACATGTTTGCCTGAAAAGGAATCTTTGAAATGTTTCATAGTTTTAGAAATATAGTGCTTTCAAATTTGAGACATTTAACATAGGGCTCAATGGCAGCTCTATAGGCACGTCAAAAGTCACTTTCACCTAGAAACTCCATTCACACTTTTTATTATTCAGCTTACTGTGGAGACACATGCTGGAACTTTTTTTTATTTTTATGTTTTGTAGTTTTTGAGTTATTTAACTTAAACGGCCAATGCATTCTCTATGGCAATAGCAAAACTTTGGCATGCTACTAGTCCTACATACTTACACCTAGCAACCCCATTCTAGCCTACTTAGGTTCATCTTACGGTGGACATGTTTGCCTGAAAAGGAATCTTTGAAATGTTTCATAGTTTTAGAAATATAGTGCTTTCAAATTTGAGACATTTAACATAGGGCTCAATGGCAGCTCTATAGGCACGTCAAAAGTCACTTTCACCTAGAAACTCCATTCACACTTTTTATTATTCAGCTTACTGTGGAGACACATGCTGGAACTTTTTTTTATTTTTATGTTTTGTAGTTTTTGAGTTATTTAACTTAAACGGCCAATGCATTCTCTATGGCAATAGCACAAACTTTGGCATGCTACTAGTCCTACATACTTACACCTAGCAACCCCATTCTAGCCTACTTAGGTTCATCTTACGGTGGACATGTTTACCTGAAAAGGAATCTTTGAAATGTTTCATAGTTTTAGAAATATAGTGCTTTCAAATTTGAGACATTTAACATAGGGCTCAATGGCAGCTCTATAGGCACGTCAAAAGTCACTTTCACCTAGAAACTCCATTCACACTTTTTATTATTCAGCTTACTGTGGAGACACATGCTGGAACTTTTTTTTATTTTTATGTTTTGTAGTTTTTGAGTTATTTAACTTAAACGGCCAATGCATTCTCTATGGCAATAGCACAAACTTTGGCATGCTACTAGTCCTACATACTTACACCTAGCAACCCCATTCTAGCCTACTTAGGTTCATCTTACGGTGGACATGTTTGCCTGAAAAGGAATCTTTGAAATGTTTCATAGTTTTAGAAATATAGTGCTTTCAAATTTGAGACATTTAACATAGGGCTCAATGGCAGCTCTATAGGCACGTCAAAAGTCACTTTCACCTAGAAACTCCATTCACACTTTTTATTATTCAGCTTACTGTGGAGACACATGCTGGAACTTTTTTTTATTTTTATGTTTTGTAGTTTTTGAGTTATTTAACTTAAACGGCCAATGCATTCTCTATGGCAATAGCACAAACTTTGGCATGCTACTAGTCCTACATACTTACACCTAGCAACCCCATTCTAGCCTACTTAGGTTCATCTTACGGTGGACATGTTTGCCTGAAAGGAATCTTTGAAATGTTTCATAGTTTTAGAAATATAGTGCTTTCAAATTTGAGACATTTAACATAGGGCTCAATGGCAGCTCTATAGGCACGTCAAAAGTCACTTTCACCTAGAAACTCCATTCACACTTTTTATTATTCAGCTTACTGTGGAGACACATGCTGGAACTTTTTTTTTTTTTTATGTTTTGTAGTTTTTGAGTTATTTAACTTAAACGGCCAATGCATTCTCTATGGCAATAGCACAAACTTTGGCATGCTACTAGTCCTACATACTTACACCTAGCAACCCCATTCTAGCCTACTTAGGTTCAACTTACGGTGGACATGTTTGCCTGAAAAGGAATCTTTGAAATGTTTCATAGTTTTAGAAATATAGTGCTTTCAAATTTGAGACATTTAACATAGGGCTCAATGGCAGCTCTATAGGCACGTCAAAAGTCACTTTCACCTAGAAACTCCATTCACACTTTTTATTATTCAGCTTACTGTGGAGACACATGCTGGAACTTTTTTTTATTTTTATGTTTTGTAGTTTTTGAGTTATTTAACTTAAACGGCCAATGCATTCTCTATGGCAATAGCACAAACTTTGGCATGCTACTAGTCCTACATACTTACACCTAGCAACCCCATTCTAGCCTACTTAGGTTCATCTTACGGTGGACATGTTTGCCTGAAAAGGAATCTTTGAAATGTTTCATAGTTTTAGAAATATAGTGCTTTCAAATTTGAGACATTTAACATAGGGCTCAATGGCAGCTCTATAGGCACGTCAAAAGTCACTTTCACCTAGAAACTCCATTCACACTTTTTATTATTCAGCTTACTGTGGAGACACATGCTGGAACTTTTTTTTATTTTTATGTTTTGTAGTTTTTGAGTTATTTAACTTAAACGGCCAATGCATTCTCTATTGCAATAGCACAAACTTTGGCATGCTACTAGTCCTACATACTTACACCTAGCAACCCCATTCTAGCCTACTTAGGTTCATCTTACGGTGGACATGTTTGCCTGAAAAGGAATCTTTGAAATGTTTCATAGTTTTAGAAATATAGTGCTTTCAAATTTGAGACATTTAACATAGGGCTCAATGGCAGCTCTATAGGCACGTCAAAAGTCACTTTCACCTAGAAACTCCATTCACACTTTTTATTATTCAGCTTACTGTGGAGACACATGCTGGAACTTTTTTTTTTTTTTATGTTTTGTAGTTTTTGAGTTATTTAACTTAAACGGCCAATGCATTCTCTATGGCAATAGCACAAACTTTGGCATGCTACTAGTCCTACATACTTACACCTAGCAACCCCATTCTAGCCTACTTAGGTTCATCTTACGGTGGACATGTTTGCCTGAAAGGAATCTTTGAAATGTTTCATAGTTTTAGAAATATAGTGCTTTCAAATTTGAGACATTTAACATAGGGCTCAATGGCAGCTCTATAGGCACGTCAAAAGTCACTTTCACCTAGAAACTCCATTCACACTTTTTATTATTCAGCTTACTGTGGAGACACATGCTGGAACTTTTTTTTATTTTTATGTTTTGTAGTTTTTGAGTTATTTAACTTAAACGGCCAATGCATTCTCTATGGCAATAGCACAAACTTTGGCATGCTACTAGTCCTACATACTTACACCTAGCAACCCCATTCTAGCCTACTTAGGTTCATCTTACGGTGGACATGTTTGCCTGAAAAGGAATCTTTGAAATGTTTCATAGTTTTAGAAATATAGTGCTTTCAAATTTGAGACATTTAACATAGGGCTCAATGGCAGCTCTATAGGCACGTCAAAAGTCACTTTCACCTAGAAACTCCATTCACACTTTTTATTATTCAGCTTACTGTGGAGACACATGCTGGAACTTTTTTTTATTTTTATGTTTTGTAGTTTTTGAGTTATTTAACTTAAACGGCCAATGCATTCTCTATGGCAATAGCACAAACTTTGGCATGCTACTAGTCCTACATACTTACACCTAGCAACCCCATTCTAGCCTACTTAGGTTCATCTTACGGTGGACATGTTTGCCTGAAAAGGAATCTTTGAAATGTTTCATAGTTTTAGAAATATAGTGCTTTCAAATTTGAGACATTTAACATAGGGCTCAATGGCAGCTCTATAGGCACGTCAAAAGTCACTTTCACCTAGAAACTCCATTCACACTTTTTATTATTCAGCTTACTGTGGAGACACATGCTGGAACTTTTTTTTATTTTTATGTTTTGTAGTTTTTGAGTTATTTAACTTAAACGGCCAATGCATTCTCTATGGCAATAGCACAAACTTTGGCATGCTACTAGTCCTACATACTTACACCTAGCAACCCCATTCTAGCCTACTTAGGTTCATCTTACGGTGGACATGTTTGCCTGAAAAGGAATCTTTGAAATGTTTCATAGTTTTAGAAATATAGTGCTTTCAAATTTGAGACATTTAACATAGGGCTCAATGGCAGCTCTATAGGCACGTCAAAAGTCACTTTCACCTAGAAACTCCATTCACACTTTTTATTATTCAGCTTACTGTGGAGACACATGCTGGAACTTTTTTCTATTTTTATGTTTTGTAGTTTTTGAGTTATTTAACTTAAACGGCCAATGCATTCTCTATGGCAATAGCACAAACTTTGGCATGCTACTAGTCCTACATACTTACACCTAGCAACCCCATTCTAGCCTACTTAGGTTCAACTTACGGTGGACATGTTTGCCTGAAAAGGAATCTTTGAAATGTTTCATAGTTTTAGAAATATAGTGCTTTCAAATTTGAGACATTTAACATAGGGCTCAATGGCAGCTCTATAGGCACGTCAAAAGTCACTTTCACCTAGAAACTCCATTCACACTTTTTATTATTCAGCTTACTGTGGAGACACATGCTGGAACTTTTTTTTATTTTTATGTTTTGTAGTTTTTGAGTTATTTAACTTAAACGGCCAATGCATTCTCTATGGCAATAGCACAAACTTTGGCATGCTACTGTCCTACATACTTACACCTAGCAACCCCATTCTAGCCTACTTAGGTTCAACTTACGGTGGACATGTTTGCCTGAAAAGGAATCTTTGAAATGTTTCATAGTTTTAGAAATATAGTGCTTTCAAATTTGAGACATTTAACATAGGGCTCAATGGCAGCTCTATAGGCACGTCAAAAGTCACTTTCACCTAGAAACTCCATTCACACTTTTTATTATTCAGCTTACTGTGGAGACACATGCTGGAACTTTTTTTTATTTTTATGTTTTGTAGTTTTTGAGTTATTTAACTTAAACGGCCAATGCATTCTCTATGGCAATAGCACAAACTTTGGCATGCTACTAGTCCTACATACTTACACCTAGCAACCCCATTCTAGCCTACTTAGGTTCATCTTACGGTGGACATGTTTGCCTGAAAAGGAATCTTTGAAATGTTTCATAGTTTTAGAAATATAGTGCTTTCAAATTTGAGACATTTAACATAGGGCTCAATGGCAGCTCTATAGGCACGTCAAAAGTCACTTTCACCTAGAAACTCCATTCACACTTTTTATTATTCAGCTTACTGTGGAGACACATGCTGGAACTTTTTTTTATTTTTATGTTTTGTAGTTTTTGAGTTATTTAACTTAAACGGCCAATGCATTCTCTATGGCAATAGCACAAACTTTGGCATGCTACTAGTCCTACATACTTACACCTAGCAACCCCATTCTAGCCTACTTAGGTTCATCTTACGGTGGACATGTTTGCCTGAAAAGGAATCTTTGAAATGTTTCATAGTTTTAGAAATATAGTGCTTTCAAATTTGAGACATTTAACATAGGGCTCAATGGCAGCTCTATAGGCACGTCAAAAGTCACTTTCACCTAGAAACTCCATTCACACTTTTTATTATTCAGCTTACTGTGGAGACACATGCTGGAACTTTTTTTTATTTTTATGTTTTGTAGTTTTTGAGTTATTTAACTTAAACGGCCAATGCATTCTCTATGGCAATAGCACAAACTTTGGCATGCTACTAGTCCTACATACTTACACCTAGCAACCCCATTCTAGCCTACTTAGGTTCAACTTACGGTGGACATGTTTGCCTGAAAAGGAATCTTTGAAATGTTTCATAGTTTTAGAAATATAGTGCTTTCAAATTTGAGACATTTAACATAGGGCTCAATGGCAGCTCTATAGGCACGTCAAAAGTCACTTTCACCTAGAAACTCCATTCACACTTTTTATTATTCAGCTTACTGTGGAGACACATGCTGGAACTTTTTTTTATTTTTATGTTTTGTAGTTTTTGAGTTATTTAACTTAAACGGCCAATGCATTCTCTATGGCAATAGCACAAACTTTGGCATGCTACTAGTCCTACATACTTACACCTAGCAACCCCATTCTAGCCTACTTAGGTTCAACTTACGGTGGACATGTTTGCCTGAAAAGGAATCTTTGAAATGTTTCATAGTTTTAGAAATATAGTGCTTTCAAATTTGAGACATTTAACATAGGGCTCAATGGCAGCTCTATAGGCACGTCAAAAGTCACTTTCACCTAGAAACTCCATTCACACTTTTTATTATTCAGCTTACTGTGGAGACACATGCTGGAACTTTTTTTTATTTTTATGTTTTGTAGTTTTTGAGTTATTTAACTTAAACGGCCAATGCATTCTCTATGGCAATAGCACAAACTTTGGCATGCTACTAGTCCTACATACTTACACCTAGCAACCCCATTCTAGCCTACTTAGGTTCAACTTACGGTGGACATGTTTGCCTGAAAAGGAATCTTTGAAATGTTTCATAGTTTTAGAAATATAGTGCTTTCAAATTTGAGACATTTAACATAGGGCTCAATGGCAGCTCTATAGGCACGTCAAAAGTCACTTTCACCTAGAAACTCCATTCACACTTTTTATTATTCAGCTTACTGTGGAGACACATGCTGGAACTTTTTTTTATTTTTATGTTTTGTAGTTTTTGAGTTATTTAACTTAAACGGCCAATGCATTCTCTATGGCAATAGCACAAACTTTGGCATGCTACTAGTCCTACATACTTACACCTAGCAACCCCATTCTAGCCTACTTAGGTTCATCTTACGGTGGACATGTTTGCCTGAAAAGGAATCTTTGAAATGTTTCATAGTTTTAGAAATATAGTGCTTTCAAATTTGAGACATTTAACATAGGGCTCAATGGCAGCTCTATAGGCACGTCAAAAGTCACTTTCACCTAGAAACTCCATTCACACTTTTTATTATTCAGCTTACTGTGGAGACACATGCTGGAACTTTTTTTTATTTTTATGTTTTGTAGTTTTTGAGTTATTTAACTTAAACGGCCAATGCATTCTCTATGGCAATAGCACAAACTTTGGCATGCTACTAGTCCTACATACTTACACCTAGCAACCCCATTCTAGCCTACTTAGGTTCAACTTACGGTGGACATGTTTGCCTGAAAAGGAATCTTTGAAATGTTTCATAGTTTTAGAAATATAGTGCTTTCAAATTTGAGACATTTAACATAGGGCTCAATGGCAGCTCTATAGGCACGTCAAAAGTCACTTTCACCTAGAAACTCCATTCACACTTTTTATTATTCAGCTTACTGTGGAGACACATGCTGGAACTTTTTTTTATTTTTATGTTTTGTAGTTTTTGAGTTATTTAACTTAAACGGCCAATGCATTCTCTATGGCAATAGCACAAACTTTGGCATGCTACTATTCCTACATACTTACACCTAGCAACCCCATTCTAGCCTACTTAGGTTCAACTTACGGTGGACATGTTTGCCTGAAAAGGAATCTTTGAAATGTTTCATAGTTTTAGAAATATAGTGCTTTCAAATTTGAGACATTTAACATAGGGCTCAATGGCAGCTCTATAGGCACGTCAAAAGTCACTTTCACCTAGAAACTCCATTCACACTTTTTATTATTCAGCTTACTGTGGAGACACATGCTGGAACTTTTTTTTATTTTTATGTTTTGTAGTTTTTGAGTTATTTAACTTAAACGGCCAATGCATTCTCTATGGCAATAGCACAAACTTTGGCATGCTACTAGTCCTACATACTTACACCTAGCAACCCCATTCTAGCCTACTTAGGTTCATCTTACGGTGGACATGTTTGCCTGAAAAGGAATCTTTGAAATGTTTCATAGTTTTAGAAATATAGTGCTTTCAAATTTGAGACATTTAACATAGGGCTCAATGGCAGCTCTATAGGCACGTCAAAAGTCACTTTCACCTAGAAACTCCATTCACACTTTTTATTATTCAGCTTACTGTGGAGACACATGCTGGAACTTTTTTTTATTTTTATGTTTTGTAGTTTTTGAGTTATTTAACTTAAACGGCCAATGCATTCTCTATGGCAATAGCACAAAATTTGGCATGCTACTAGTCCTACATACTTACACCTAGCAACCCCATTCTAGCCTACTTAGGTTCAACTTACGGTGGACATGTTTGCCTTAAAAGGAATCTTTGAAATGTTTCATAGTTTTAGAAATATAGTGCTTTCAAATTTGAGACATTTAACATAGGGCTCAATGGCAGCTCTATAGGCACGTCAAAAGTCACTTTCACCTAGAAACTCCATTCACACTTTTTATTATTCAGCTTACTGTGGAGACACATGCTGGAACTTTTTTTTATTTTTATGTTTTGTAGTTTTTGAGTTATTTAACTTAAACGGCCAATGCATTCTCTATGGCAATAGCACAAACTTTGGCATGCTACTAGTCCTACATACTTACACCTAGCAACCCCATTCTAGCCTACTTAGGTTCATCTTACGGTGGACATGTTTGCCTGAAAAGGAATCTTTGAAATGTTTCATAGTTTTAGAAATATAGTGCTTTCAAATTTGAGACATTTAACATAGGGCTCAATGGCAGCTCTATAGGCACGTCAAAAGTCACTTTCACCTAGAAACTCCATTCACACTTTTTATTATTCAGCTTACTGTGGAGACACATGCTGGAACTTTTTTTTATTTTTATGTTTTGTAGTTTTTGAGTTATTTAACTTAAACGGCCAATGCATTCTCTATGGCAATAGCACAAACTTTGGCATGCTACTAGTCCTACATACTTACACCTAGCAACCCCATTCTAGCCTACTTAGGTTCATCTTACGGTGGACATGTTTGCCTGAAAAGGAATCTTTGAAATGTTTCATAGTTTTAGAAATATAGTGCTTTCAAATTTGAGACATTTAACATAGGGCTCAATGGCAGCTCTATAGGCACGTCAAAAGTCACTTTCACCTAGAAACTCCATTCACACTTTTTATTATTCAGCTTACTGTGGAGACACATGCTGGAACTTTTTTTTATTTTTATGTTTTGTAGTTTTTGAGTTATTTAACTTAAACGGCCAATGCATTCTCTATGGCAATAGCACAAACTTTGGCATGCTACTAGTCCTACATACTTACACCTAGCAACCCCATTCTAGCCTACTTAGGTTCAACTTACGGTGTACATGTTTGCCTGAAAAGGAATCTTTGAAATGTTTCATAGTTTTAGAAATATAGTGCTTTCAAATTTGAGACATTTAACATAGGGCTCAATGGCAGCTCTATAGGCACGTCAAAAGTCACTTTCACCTAGAAACTCCATTCACACTTTTTATTATTCAGCTTACTGTGGAGACACATGCTGGAACTTTTTTTTATTTTTATGTTTTGTAGTTTTTGAGTTATTTAACTTAAACGGCCAATGCATTCTCTATGGCAATAGCACAAACTTTGGCATGCTACTAGTCCTACATACTTACACCTAGCAACCCCATTCTAGCCTACTTAGGTTCAACTTACGGTGGACATGTTTGCCTGAAAAGGAATCTTTGAAATGTTTCATAGTTTTAGAAATATAGTGCTTTCAAATTTGAGACATTTAACATAGGGCTCAATGGCAGCTCTATAGGCACGTCAAAAGTCACTTTCACCTAGAAACTCCATTCACACTTTTTATTATTCAGCTTACTGTGGAGACACATGCTGGAACTTTTTTTTATTTTTATGTTTTGTAGTTTTTGAGTTATTTAACTTAAACGGCCAATGCATTCTCTATGGCAATAGCACAAACTTTGGCATGCTACTAGTCCTACATACTTACACCTAGCAACCCCATTCTAGCCTACTTAGGTTCATCTTACGGTGGACATGTTTGCCTGAAAAGGAATCTTTGAAATGTTTCATAGTTTTAGAAATATAGTGCTTTCAAATTTGAGACATTTAACATAGGGCTCAATGGCAGCTCTATAGGCACGTCAAAAGTCACTTTCACCTAGAAACTCCATTCACACTTTTTATTATTCAGCTTACTGTGGAGACACATGCTGGAACTTTTTTTTATTTTTATGTTTTGTAGTTTTTGAGTTATTTAACTTAAACGGCCAATGCATTCTCTATGGCAATAGCACAAACTTTGGCATGCTACTAGTCCTACATACTTACACCTAGCAACCCCATTCTAGCCTACTTAGGTTCATCTTACGGTGGACATGTTTGCCTGAAAAGGAATCTTTGAAATGTTTCATAGTTTTAGAAATATAGTGCTTTCAAATTTGAGACATTTAACATAGGGCTCAATCAATGGCAGCTCTATAGGCACGTCAAAAGTCACTTTCACCTAGAAACTCCATTCACACTTTTTATTATTCAGCTTACTGTGGAGACACATGCTGGAACTTTTTTCTATTTTTATGTTTTGTAGTTTTTGAGTTATTTAACTTAAACGGCCAATGCATTCTCTATGGCAATAGCACAAACTTTGGCATGCTACTAGTCCTACATACTTACACCTAGCAACCCCATTCTAGCCTACTTAGGTTCAACTTACGGTGGACATGTTTGCCTGAAAAGGAGTCTTTGAAATGTTTCATAGTTTTAGAAATATAGTGCTTTCAAATTTGAGACATTTAACATAGGGCTCAATGGCAGCTCTATAGGCACGTCAAAAGTCACTTTCACCTAGAAACTCCATTCACACTTTTTATTATTCAGCTTACTGTGGAGACACATGCTGGAACTTTTTTTTATTTTTATGTTTTGTAGTTTTTGAGTTATTTAACTTAAACGGCCAATGCATTCTCTATGGCAATAGCACAAACTTTGGCATGCTACTAGTCCTACATACTTACACCTAGCAACCCCATTCTAGCCTACTTAGGTTCATCTTACGGTGGACATGTTTGCCTGAAAAGGAATCTTTGAAATGTTTCATAGTTTTAGAAATATAGTGCTTTCAAATTTGAGACATTTAACATAGGGCTCAATGGCAGCTCTATAGGCACGTCAAAAGTCACTTTCACCTAGAAACTCCATTCACACTTTTTATTATTCAGCTTACTGTGGAGACACATGCTGGAACTTTTTTTTATTTTTATGTTTTGTAGTTTTTGAGTTATTTAACTTAAACGGCCAATGCATTCTCTATGGCAATAGCACAAACTTTGGCATGCTACTAGTCCTACATACTTACACCTAGCAACCCCATTCTAGCCTACTTAGGTTCATCTTACGGTGGACATGTTTGCCTGAAAAGGAATCTTTGAAATGTTTCATAGTTTTAGAAATATAGTGCTTTCAAATTTGAGACATTTAACATAGGGCTCAATGGCAGCTCTATAGGCACGTCAAAAGTCACTTTCACCTAGAAACTCCATTCACACTTTTTATTATTCAGCTTACTGTGGAGACACATGCTGGAACTTTTTTTTATTTTTATGTTTTGTAGTTTTTGAGTTATTTAACTTAAACGGCCAATGCATTCTCTATGGCAATAGCACAAACTTTGGCATGCTACTAGTCCTACATACTTACACCTAGCAACCCCATTCTAGCCTACTTAGGTTCATCTTACGGTGGACATGTTTGCCTGAAAAGGAATCTTTGAAATGTTTCATAGTTTTAGAAATATAGTGCTTTCAAATTTGAGACATTTAACATAGGGCTCAATGGCAGCTCTATAGGCACGTCAAAAGTCACTTTCACCTAGAAACTCCATTCACACTTTTTATTATTCAGCTTACTGTGGAGACACATGCTGGAACTTTTTTTTATTTTTATGTTTTGTAGTTTTTGAGTTATTTAACTTAAACGGCCAATGCATTCTCTATGGCAATAGCACAAACTTTGGCATGCTACTAGTCCTACATACTTACACCTAGCAACCCCATTCTAGCCTACTTAGGTTCAACTTACGGTGGACATGTTTGCCTGAAAAGGAATCTTTGAAATGTTTCATAGTTTTAGAAATATAGTGCTTTCAAATTTGAGACATTTAACATAGGGCTCAATGGCAGCTCTATAGGCACGTCAAAAGTCACTTTCACCTAGAAACTCCATTCACACTTTTTATTATTCAGCTTACTGTGGAGACACATGCTGGAACTTTTTTTTATTTTTATGTTTTGTAGTTTTTGAGTTATTTAACTTAAACGGCCAATGCATTCTCTATGGCAATAGCACAAACTTTGGCATGCTACTAGTCCTACATACTTACACCTAGCAACCCCATTCTAGCCTACTTAGGTTCAACTTACGGTGGACATGTTTGCCTGAAAAGGAATCTTTGAAATGTTTCATAGTTTTAGAAATATAGTGCTTTCAAATTTGAGACATTTAACATAGGGCTCAATGGCAGCTCTATAGGCACGTCAAAAGTCACTTTCACCTAGAAACTCCATTCACACTTTTTATTATTCAGCTTACTGTGGAGACACATGCTGGAACTTTTTTTTATTTTTATGTTTTGTAGTTTTTGAGTTATTTAACTTAAACGGCCAATGCATTCTCTATGGCAATAGCACAAACTTTGGCATGCTACTAGTCCTACATACTTACACCTAGCAACCCCATTCTAGCCTACTTAGGTTCAACTTACGGTGGACATGTTTGCCTTAAAAGGAATCTTTGAAATGTTTCATAGTTTTAGAAATATAGTGCTTTCAAATTTGAGACATTTAACATAGGGCTCAATGGCAGCTCTATAGGCACGTCAAAAGTCACTTTCACCTAGAAACTCCATTCACACTTTTTATTATTCAGCTTACTGTGGAGACACATGCTGGAACTTTTTTTTATTTTTATGTTTTGTAGTTTTTGAGTTATTTAACTTAAACGGCCAATGCATTCTCTATGGCAATAGCACAAACTTTGGCATGCTACTAGTCCTACATACTTACACCTAGCAACCCCATTCTAGCCTACTTAGGTTCATCTTACGGTGGACATGTTTGCCTGAAAAGGAATCTTTGAAATGTTTCATAGTTTTAGAAATATAGTGCTTTCAAATTTGAGACATTTAACATAGGGCTCAATGGCAGCTCTATAGGCACGTCAAAAGTCACTTTCACCTAGAAACTCCATTCACACTTTTTATTATTCAGCTTACTGTGGAGACACATGCTGGAACTTTTTTTTATTTTTATGTTTTGTAGTTTTTGAGTTATTTAACTTAAACGGCCAATGCATTCTCTATGGCAATAGCACAAACTTTGGCATGCTACTAGTCCTACATACTTACACCTAGCAACCCCATTCTAGCCTACTTAGGTTCAACTTACGGTGGACATGTTTGCCTGAAAAGGAATCTTTGAAATGTTTCATAGTTTTAGAAATATAGTGCTTTCAAATTTGAGACATTTAACATAGGGCTCAATGGCAGCTCTATAGGCACGTCAAAAGTCACTTTCACCTAGAAACTCCATTCACACTTTTTATTATTCAGCTTACTGTGGAGACACATGCTGGAACTTTTTTTTATTTTTATGTTTTGTAGTTTTTGAGTTATTTAACTTAAACGGCCAATGCATTCTCTATGGCAATAGCACAAACTTTGGCATGCTACTATTCCTACATACTTACACCTAGCAACCCCATTCTAGCCTACTTAGGTTCAACTTACGTTGGACATGTTTGCCTGAAAAGGAATCTTTGAAATGTTTCATAGTTTTAGAAATATAGTGCTTTCAAATTTGAGACATTTAACATAGGGCTCAATGGCAGCTCTATAGGCACGTCAAAAGTCACTTTCACCTAGAAACTCCATTCACACTTTTTATTATTCAGCTTACTGTGGAGACACATGCTGGAACTTTTTTTTATTTTTATGTTTTGTAGTTTTTGAGTTATTTAACTTAAACGGCCAATGCATTCTCTATGGCAATAGCACAAACTTTGGCATGCTACTAGTCCTACATACTTACACCTAGCAACCCCATTCTAGCCTACTTAGGTTCATCTTACGGTGGACATGTTTGCCTGAAAAGGAATCTTTGAAATGTTTCATAGTTTTAGAAATATAGTGCTTTCAAATTTGAGACATTTAACATAGGGCTCAATGGCAGCTCTATAGGCACGTCAAAAGTCACTTTCACCTAGAAACTCCATTCACACTTTTTATTATTCAGCTTACTGTGGAGACACATGCTGGAACTTTTTTTTATTTTTATGTTTTGTAGTTTTTGAGTTATTTAACTTAAACGGCCAATGCATTCTCTATGGCAATAGCACAAAATTTGGCATGCTACTAGTCCTACATACTTACACCTAGCAACCCCATTCTAGCCTACTTAGGTTCAACTTACGGTGGACATGTTTGCCTTAAAAGGAATCTTTGAAATGTTTCATAGTTTTAGAAATATAGTGCTTTCAAATTTGAGACATTTAACATAGGGCTCAATGGCAGCTCTATAGGCACGTCAAAAGTCACTTTCACCTAGAAACTCCATTCACACTTTTTATTATTCAGCTTACTGTGGAGACACATGCTGGAACTTTTTTTTATTTTTATGTTTTGTAGTTTTTGAGTTATTTAACTTAAACGGCCAATGCATTCTCTATGGCAATAGCACAAACTTTGGCATGCTACTAGTCCTACATACTTACACCTAGCAACCCCATTCTAGCCTACTTAGGTTCATCTTACGGTGGACATGTTTGCCTGAAAAGGAATCTTTGAAATGTTTCATAGTTTTAGAAATATAGTGCTTTCAAATTTGAGACATTTAACATAGGGCTCAATGGCAGCTCTATAGGCACGTCAAAAGTCACTTTCACCTAGAAACTCCATTCACACTTTTTATTATTCAGCTTACTGTGGAGACACATGCTGGAACTTTTTTTTATTTTTATGTTTTGTAGTTTTTGAGTTATTTAACTTAAACGGCCAATGCATTCTCTATGGCAATAGCACAAACTTTGGCATGCTACTAGTCCTACATACTTACACCTAGCAACCCCATTCTAGCCTACTTAGGTTCATCTTACGGTGGACATGTTTGCCTGAAAAGGAATCTTTGAAATGTTTCATAGTTTTAGAAATATAGTGCTTTCAAATTTGAGACATTTAACATAGGGCTCAATGGCAGCTCTATAGGCACGTCAAAAGTCACTTTCACCTAGAAACTCCATTCACACTTTTTATTATTCAGCTTACTGTGGAGACACATGCTGGAACTTTTTTTTATTTTTATGTTTTGTAGTTTTTGAGTTATTTAACTTAAACGGCCAATGCATTCTCTATGGCAATAGCACAAACTTTGGCATGCTACTAGTCCTACATACTTACACCTAGCAACCCCATTCTAGCCTACTTAGGTTCAACTTACGGTGTACATGTTTGCCTGAAAAGGAATCTTTGAAATGTTTCATAGTTTTAGAAATATAGTGCTTTCAAATTTGAGACATTTAACATAGGGCTCAATGGCAGCTCTATAGGCACGTCAAAAGTCACTTTCACCTAGAAACTCCATTCACACTTTTTATTATTCAGCTTACTGTGGAGACACATGCTGGAACTTTTTTTTATTTTTATGTTTTGTAGTTTTTGAGTTATTTAACTTAAACGGCCAATGCATTCTCTATGGCAATAGCACAAACTTTGGCATGCTACTAGTCCTACATACTTACACCTAGCAACCCCATTCTAGCCTACTTAGGTTCAACTTACGGTGGACATGTTTGCCTGAAAAGGAATCTTTGAAATGTTTCATAGTTTTAGAAATATAGTGCTTTCAAATTTGAGACATTTAACATAGGGCTCAATGGCAGCTCTATAGGCACGTCAAAAGTCACTTTCACCTAGAAACTCCATTCACACTTTTTATTATTCAGCTTACTGTGGAGACACATGCTGGAACTTTTTTTTATTTTTATGTTTTGTAGTTTTTGAGTTATTTAACTTAAACGGCCAATGCATTCTCTATGGCAATAGCACAAACTTTGGCATGCTACTAGTCCTACATACTTACACCTAGCAACCCCATTCTAGCCTACTTAGGTTCAACTTACGGTGGACATGTTTGCCTGAAAAGGAATCTTTGAAATGTTTCATAGTTTTAGAAATATAGTGCTTTCAAATTTGAGACATTTAACATAGGGCTCAATGGCAGCTCTATAGGCACGTCAAAAGTCACTTTCACCTAGAAACTCCATTCACACTTTTTATTATTCAGCTTACTGTGGAGACACATGCTGGAACTTTTTTTTATTTTTATGTTTTGTAGTTTTTGAGTTATTTAACTTAAACGGCCAATGCATTCTCTATGGCAATAGCACAAACTTTGGCATGCTACTAGTCCTACATACTTACACCTAGCAACCCCATTCTAGCCTACTTAGGTTCATCTTACGGTGGACATGTTTGCCTGAAAAGGAATCTTTGAAATGTTTCATAGTTTTAGAAATATAGTGCTTTCAAATTTGAGACATTTAACATAGGGCTCAATGGCAGCTCTATAGGCACGTCAAAAGTCACTTTCACCTAGAAACTCCATTCACACTTTTTATTATTCAGCTTACTGTGGAGACACATGCTGGAACTTTTTTTTATTTTTATGTTTTGTAGTTTTTGAGTTATTTAACTTAAACGGCCAATGCATTCTCTATGGCAATAGCACAAACTTTGGCATGCTACTAGTCCTACATACTTACACCTAGCAACCCCATTCTAGCCTACTTAGGTTCATCTTACGGTGGACATGTTTGCCTGAAAAGGAATCTTTGAAATGTTTCATAGTTTTAGAAATATAGTGCTTTCAAATTTGAGACATTTAACATAGGGCTCAATGGCAGCTCTATAGGCACGTCAAAAGTCACTTTCACCTAGAAACTCCATTCACACTTTTTATTATTCAGCTTACTGTGGAGACACATGCTGGAACTTTTTTTTATTTTTATGTTTTGTAGTTTTTGAGTTATTTAACTTAAACGGCCAATGCATTCTCTATGGCAATAGCACAAACTTTGGCATGCTACTAGTCCTACATACTTACACCTAGCAACCCCATTCTAGCCTACTTAGGTTCAACTTACGGTGGACATGTTTGCCTGAAAAGGAATCTTTGAAATGTTTCATAGTTTTAGAAATATAGTGCTTTCAAATTTGAGACATTTAACATAGGGCTCAATGGCAGCTCTATAGGCACGTCAAAAGTCACTTTCACCTAGAAACTCCATTCACACTTTTTATTATTCAGCTTACTGTGGAGACACATGCTGGAACTTTTTTTTATTTTTATGTTTTGTAGTTTTTGAGTTATTTAACTTAAACGGCCAATGCATTCTCTATGGCAATAGCACAAACTTTGGCATGCTACTATTCCTACATACTTACACCTAGCAACCCCATTCTAGCCTACTTAGGTTCAACTTACGGTGGACATGTTTGCCTGAAAAGGAATCTTTGAAATGTTTCATAGTTTTAGAAATATAGTGCTTTGAAATTTACAATGGGGCTCAATGGCAAAAATGATGAAAAACGGAGTGCTATAGTATGCCGTACGATATGGGCTATAGCCCATGGTCCAAAATGATGAAAAACGAGGATTTTCTTTTTTTTCAAAAATTAAAAAAACGATGGGCTATAACCCATCGTTTTTTTCATTTTTTTCAAATCCTCAAAAATTATGAAAAACGGCGTGCTATAGTATGCCGTACGATATGGGCTATAGCCCATGGTCAAAAATGATGAAAAATTAGGATAATTCTTTTTTCAAAAATTAAAAAAAACAATGGGCTATAACCCATCGTTTTTTTCATTTTTTCATTTTTTTCAAATCCTCAAAAATGATGAAAAACGGCGTGCTATAGTATGCCGTACGGTACGATATGGGCTATAGCCCATGGTCCAATATGATGAAAAACGAGGATTAAAAAAAAAAAAAAAAAAAAAAAAAATGATGGGCTATAACCCATCGTTTTTTTTTTTTTTTTTTTTCAAAATCCTCAAAAATGATGAAAAACGGCGTGCTACAGTATAGTATGCCGTACGATATGGGCTATAGCCCATATCCTTGCGGTGTATGAGAATGGGTGTTGCGGAGGATGAGAGCATTCCTCTCATCCTCCGCAACACAATGCATTCTCTATGGCAATAGCACAAACTTTGGCATGCTACTAGTCCTACATACTTACACCTAGCAACCCCATTCTAGCCTACTTAGGTTCATCTTACGGTGGACATGTTTGCCTGAAAAGGAATCTTTGAAATGTTTCATAGTTTTAGAAATATAGTGCTTTCAAATTTGAGACATTTAACATAGGGCTCAATGGCAGCTCTATAGGCACGTCAAAAGTCACTTTCACCTAGAAACTCCATTCACACTTTTTATTATTCAGCTTACTGTGGAGACACATGCTGGAACTTTTTTTTATTTTTATGTTTTGTAGTTTTTGAGTTATTTAACTTAAACGGCCAATGCATTCTCTATGGCAATAGCACAAACTTTGGCATGCTACTAGTCCTACATACTTACACCTAGCAACCCCATTCTAGCCTACTTAGGTTCATCTTACGGTGGACATGTTTGCCTGAAAAGGAATCTTTGAAATGTTTCATAGTTTTAGAAATATAGTGCTTTCAAATTTGAGACATTTAACATAGGGCTCAATGGCAGCTCTATAGGCACGTCAAAAGTCACTTTCACCTAGAAACTCCATTCACACTTTTTATTATTCAGCTTACTGTGGAGACACATGCTGGAACTTTTTTTTATTTTTATGTTTTGTAGTTTTTGAGTTATTTAACTTAAACGACCAATGCATTCTCTATGGCAATAGCACAAACTTTGGCATGCTACTAGTCCTACATACTTACACCTAGCAACCCCATTCTAGCCTACTTAGGTTCATCTTACGGTGGACATGTTTGCCTGAAAAGGAATCTTTGAAATGTTTCATAGTTTTAGAAATATAGTGCTTTCAAATTTGAGACATTTAACATAGGGCTCAATGGCAGCTCTATAGGCACGTCAAAAGTCACTTTCACCTAGAAACTCCATTCACACTTTTTATTATTCAGCTTACTGTGGAGACACATGCTGGAACTTTTTTTTATTTTTATGTTTTGTAGTTTTTGAGTTATTTAACTTAAACGGCCAATGCATTCTCTATGGCAATAGCACAAACTTTGGCATGCTACTAGTCCTACATACTTACACCTAGCAACCCCATTCTAGCCTACTTAGGTTCAACTTACGGTGGACATGTTTGCCTGAAAAGGAATCTTTGAAATGTTTCATAGTTTTAGAAATATAGTGCTTTCAAATTTGAGACATTTAACATAGGGCTCAATGGCAGCTCTATAGGCACGTCAAAAGTCACTTTCACCTAGAAACTCCATTCACACTTTTTATTATTCAGCTTACTGTGGAGACACATGCTGGAACTTTTTTTTATTTTTATGTTTTGTAGTTTTTGAGTTATTTAACTTAAACGGCCAATGCATTCTCTATGGCAATAGCACAAACTTTGGCATGCTACTATTCCTACATACTTACACCTAGCAACCCCATTCTAGCCTACTTAGGTTCAACTTACGGTGGACATGTTTGCCTGAAAAGGAATCTTTGAAATGTTTCATAGTTTTAGAAATATAGTGCTTTCAAATTTGAGACATTTAACATAGGGCTCAATGGCAGCTCTATAGGCACGTCAAAAGTCACTTTCACCTAGAAACTCCATTCACACTTTTTATTATTCAGCTTACTGTGGAGACACATGCTGGAACTTTTTTTTATTTTTATGTTTTGTAGTTTTTGAGTTATTTAACTTAAACGGCCAATGCATTCTCTATGGCAATAGCACAAACTTTGGCATGCTACTAGTCCTACATACTTACACCTAGCAACCCCATTCTAGCCTACTTAGGTTCATCTTACGGTGGACATGTTTGCCTGAAAAGGAATCTTTGAAATGTTTCATAGTTTTAGAAATATAGTGCTTTCAAATTTACAATGGGGCTCAATGGCAGACATTGGCACGTGAAAAATCACTTTCACCTAGAAACTCCATTCACACTTTTTATTATTCAGCTTACTGTGACCATGGACTATAGCCTTTTGCTTTTCCTTGATTTTCACCTTTTTTCAAATCCTCAACAATGATGAAGAATCGTGCACTACAGTGCGCCTCTCAATGACCTTGACCAATATCAATGACCTTGAGCAGTATAAATGATCTTCATAAGACTAGTAAATGACATTGACCAGTATAAATTACCTTCACCAGTGTAAATAGTAAAAAAACGACATACTATTGTATGCCCTCCGAGATCATGGACTAATGACCTTGACAAGTATAAATGACCTTGACCAGTATAAATGACCTTCACCCGACCTTGACCAGTATAAATGACCTTGACCAGTATGCGGTCCGTGACCATGGACTATAGCCTTTCGCTTTTCCGCGATTTTCACCTTTTTTAAAATCCTCAACAATGATGAAGAATCGCGCACTATAGCGTGCCGCTCAATGACCTCTGAGACCATGGACCAATGAACCATGTAAATACAACACAATGAGCAGGGCACTGCAGGGAGTTGAACCCCGTTCCGGTAAACCAGAAGTACGACACCAGTGCCTTAGTTTTTGTGTTGTCATTTACATTTTACAGGTCCTTTCGTTGAAATGTAAATTTTACATTTCAACAGTAAAGTAATATATAAAGAAGAGAAACTCAAAAGCACAAAAATAACATTTTCGAATTACCGGTATTTGCTTTGATTTTTTTAACTTTTTCTTGCCGACCTCCCACATTTCATCTGATGATTAACAAAAAACAGTGTTGAATCTGTAAGGATCCATTTGGTTATGTGCGTGTGTGTGTGTGTGTGTGTGTGTGTGTGTGTGCACGCTTCGATAACCAGTGTTGGACCATTTGGTTACATGTGTTACACTCTCAGACTTACAGAAATGGACCAAATTGGTCCAATGGACAGCTGGGGAGCTGAGGGCCATGTCTGCTGGGGGGCTGGGGCCCATGGTCGCTGCTGCGCCGATGGTGGCGCGAGCTGGGGAGGGGGACTCCGGTCCATCTCTGATGGCAGGTTGATCCGTGCTCGAAGGACCATGAAAGAATTGTATACTGTACGAAGGGGTTTGCTGGTTGTAGGCTATATCACCCTTACACCAGTGTGCCTATTAGAGCACCATGCAGGACCATAGTCGGCTTGTGGTTTCACATATATTTATTGAGGATGACATGGAGTGATGATGGTTGAATTATAATATAATTCAACCATCTTCACTCCATGTCATCCTCAAGTCCTTCAGCGCCCCCCCGTGTGTTTGTGTGAGCGAGCACGCATGTGTGTGCCGTGTGTGTTGAAGCTGTGTGAGTTTTCCCTAACTTGTTGTTTCCTTCCCTGAAAAACCTCATGTTTCTATGTCAGTGGTTCTCAAACATTTTCATGTCAAGGACCCTCATCTGAAAATATGCTGTTCCAGGGAGACCCCCCCGCCAGAAACAAAGATTTTAGTTAAAAATGTTATGTTATATTCAAAGATTTGTGCCACATTTTCCACTATTTTCTTTTTTTTTTTAGCAGAACTACAAGCTCATAGCGCGGCACATGAGCTTGTAGATCTAACATATTATATATATATATATATATATATATATATATATATATATATATAAATATTGCAACACCAAAAGGGGTTCCCGCCCTCAATGTGTAAAAACAAATTCGGCTGTAGTGCCGACTTTAGGACGGTACCCGCCCCCCCCCCCCGAACCTCAAATGACGTCAAATTGTAGGCTCTACAGCGCCGAACCGACTTTTATTCGGCTCTAAAATAGGAGTATGAATCGGCCCTTAGCCTCTCAGACCCAAAACTAAAGAATATTTCGGTGTCGTTGGATGAGATTTTGTCCATCATTCCATGCTGTATTGATGTTGGTACCATTATACTATATATATATATATATATATATATATATATATATAAATTATTATACTGTAGGCTATATAGCAGGCAGATGTTGATCAAAATAACAATTCTTCTACATTCTCTAATTGGGTAGACTTCTTGTAAATTAAGTAATGCAGATGTTTAACAATAATTTAACTCTTGAGCGTAAAATTAAACCAAATTTTGGTTTAATTTTATGCTCTCAAGAGTTAAAGATCTATAGAGCGTCGCAGTCCCGCTCCCTCGAGAGACCCGGAATTTATTTTCCTCAGACTTTACAAAAAGTATTAATTTAAAGACGTTTACGCCGTGGACAAAGCCAACTGGAGTTGTGACAAATCATGAAAAAAAGGCAGGATGCAACACTTTTTGTTTTTCTTACAAATTATTTGATCGGCCCAAAACATTGTGTTTGTCATGATTTCTGACCACTTGAGTTGGCTCTGTCCGCGGCTTAAACATCTTGAAATAAATACTTTTTGAAAAGTCTGAGGAAAATTAACGTTATTGTTTTCCGGGTCTCTCGTCGTCATGAAAGGGGGCGGGACTGCAACGCTCTATAAGGGTCCATTTGGGTACCATCATTTAGCTGGGGACCACCTAGCTGGAACCCTCTCAAGGACCACCGGTGGTCCCCGGACCACTGGTTGAGAACCACTGATTTAGATCATTACTACAAAACACACATCAACCACATTAAGCCCTATATACACTTTTATACGCCATTTGAAAATTGCTGATCTACAAGCATGTGATGTGACACATTGTTGAGTTTGTATAGATCTGCCATTTTCAAAATATCTGTATACAATTTATACATTTGAAAACGTGTGTGAAATGGGACATTCTGCATAATAATTGCGACCGTAGATTACTATGAAAACCTGCAAAACCTGTGGCGTGACCCATCAGTCACTCCACCATATACGGGCATCAGTCCGTCACGCCGCGTGACACAAGCAAAAACAGAGCGACACGGAGGCTGCCGTGACACTCCATATATGGGCATTGCATTGGGACTGGATTACCAAGAAAGAAGCCCTGAGAATTAAAGCTGCTAGAAGCAATATTTCGCAAAATTTTAAGGATTTTTTTTTTTTTGTATATTCAGACAGCCAGAAATGAGTAAAACGCTCAAAGAAATTGTGAAGTCTCTGTGACACATCTAGGGGCCACAATCGGCATTCAAAGATGTTTCTAGAAGCTTTGTCATTGGTCGAAAAGGCAGTGGTAGAAAACATTTTTTTTACCCCAGTGCCCCCCACAAAATGACCGGAAAATGAAGGGAAACTTCACCTTTTTTGCAAAACAATATATATTTAGAAGATTTAGAACACTTTCCTGGGGGTCTTTATGAGTGTAATATGTGGTTTTGGATATTTTAGATTTTAGCAGTGAACCCAGTGTCTCTGATGTCATGGACACTGGGCTCACTTACTTCCTGGACTACATGTTGTTGTCTCAGTAAGACAGCCCTACCTCTATCCACAAGGAGGAGCAGTGCAAGTTCTTGAGCTTAGTCCAGTTACTCTGGGTAAACATAGTACCCATTTCCTTTCCTTTGCACAAAGCATTATGGGAATTGTAGTCCAGGAAGGAAGTGAGCCCAGTGTCGATGCCATCAAAGACACTGGGCACACTGCTCAAATATTAAAACCAAATATTACACACAAAGACCTAAAGGAAAGTCTTCTAATCGTCATTAACATATTTTCTTCTTTTTTTTGCAAAAAAGGGTGAAGTGTTCCTTTAATGTTCACCAAAACCAGAGCAGAACTCCCACCACGAGACTGGCAATCAATCAATACAGTTGCAACAACTATATTAATGGCAAGTATTTCATACAGCTGAAGTTAAAACATTGTGAACTATCCGTTTAAAGGGATAGTTCAGATTTCTTTAACTTAAGTTGTACTATGAAATAGTTGCCATTAATATAGCCTCTGTGTCAACACTGCAAATGAGAGGCCGGTAACACACACACATCATTTAGCTTCAGTACAGCACAGTGTCAATAAATGAACACATTAAAACCCTTTTAGTTCTTGTGTGTTGTTACTTAAAAATGGTCTAGATGTTGTACACCAGGGGCCTGTTTCACGAAACTTGGATTAACTAATCCAGGATTTAGGCCAAAGCCAGGCTTTTTAAATCCTGATCTTTACAGCCTGATTTATTCCGTTCCACTAAAGCCAAGCGAGGCTCAGAATTGGCGGATTTGGCGAGCCGGGATCAGCAAGCCTGGCTTAATAGACAGTCTGGCTTTTTGTCTCTAGACCCATTATGTGGATCACAGATTTACTGATCCTTCTTCTTCATGGGGTATTAAGGCAGTTTGCATCCTTAATAGTTGCATTACAGCCCCCTTCTGTATATCTCATTATCTTTACTAATCTATTCAAGACTTACTGATACAAGGACTTAAGCTTCTAAAATAAATACTGCTGCTGTAATTAAAGAGAGAACATACTCTCAATAGTGGATAGACTGAATGATTAACTACCCCAAAAATATAGTTTACATTTTACCACTACTATTAACTTAAAACAGAATTATTAATATTGTAAGCATAATGATATTGTCGCATTGTGATATTTGGCCATAACTCCCTCCTCTGAGGGAGCTACCTTTGGGGAAGGGGGTTGTTGTCCAGGCAGGGGCCAGACTGGTGAGGGTCATGGGTTCATGTAGCATGCCAAAGTTTGTGCTATTGAGAATGCATTGGGCATTTAAGTTAAATAACTCAGAAACTACAAAACATTTCAAAGTAAAAAGTTCCAGCATGTGTCTCCACAGAAAGCTGAATTTTACAAAGTGTGAATGGAGTTTCTAGGTGAAAGTGATTTTTTGAAGTGACACTATCTGCCTATAAATGTCTCAAATTTGAAAGCACTATATTTCTAAAACTATGAAACATTTCAAAGATTCCTTTTCAGGCACACATGTCCACCGTAGGATGAACCTAAATAGGTTTGAATGGGGTTTCTAGGTGTAAGTATGTAGGACTAGTAGTGGGTGAAACGTTACAATGGTAATATGTTGTAAAACAATGAGTAATGGTAATATTTAGTGGTTTTCACTTTTACAAAAAAGAATAATAATAATATAATATAATAATTATTCTTAACCGTGCACTTGCACGACAGCAAACCTATAGTGTACATTCACCAAAAGCAGCTGATCTACAAGCTCACAAGCTGTCATGATGTTGTGCAGCCTATATATTTTGGTTATTTGATTTTATATAGTGCTTAAATTAGTCCTTTAATGCAGACCGATACAAATAAGGCAACATAAACCCATAATAATTGAATAAATCTGGAAAACATCATTGGTTTGTGATCAGTTTGACTGCTTAATGAACAGTAAAGACATCAGGATTAGGTTAAACCTGGCTGTTAGCCTGGTCCGGAGCAGGCTAAATCCAAAGCATTAGTTTCCATGGTAACTAATGTAGCATCACTTTCATGAAACCGAATCAAGCCTCAACATATCCAGGTTAACTGGTTAAGTTAATCTGGCAAGATCAACCAGCTTTCATGAAACCGGTTAATCACTGATCCAGGATATATTAAACCAGCTATGTGTTAAAGCCTGGCTTAATCTCTAATCCAAGTTTTGTGAAACGGGCCCCAGGAAACATGATGCAACACAACACGATTGAACAGTCACTACCAATCCAGCTGGTGATTAGCCTGATTATCAGAGTGGGCGGGGTCTTTGGGCTGGATCCAGGCTAGCTGGTGATGTCAATTAGTCATTTGACTCAGGGGTGTGTGTGTGTGCATGTGTCCAAACCAAATGTGGACCCAGGGGGACGATTTGTATGAAATGTATAGAAATAGAAGATCTACAAGCTCACATGATGTCCAAACAGCCAAGCGTACACACACACACACACACACACACACACACACACACACACACACACACACACACTGCCTCAGATTCATATCAGAGGCTTCATATCACATCACACAAAACAACAATGCTTCTATAACTCAGTGGTCAGGGGGTCCTCGAGGGAGTTCCAGGGGGTCCCCAGCTAAATGATAGTTTGGAACCAAATGGACCTGTAACTCTGAGAGTGTACAAATGGAACCAAATGGGCCCTAACGAATCCATTTGGTTCCATTTATACACTAATTTTATAGTATGTGGGGGTCCTAAACGGGTTGAGAACATAGAGTATTAAAAGGATATAGCCCCTCTCGGAACCCTCCATAAAGCTTTTCTGAAATTTGGATGAGTTTTATGTAGGGTTCCTGTTCATAACTATATTTTCGTATGGGAATTTTGGAACGCGGACATAAATATGCTGCTACATCAAAGTGAAATTACACCCAATTCCATCAACTCCTTTATGGTAAGCAGATAAAATAAACCAGTCCAGCTTGGGGGTAGTTCCAGGTGGTCCCATGCAGATATGAGTTTAACCAAATGGACCCTTATTAGAGCTTTAACTCGAGATAGAAAGAAACCAAATGGACCCGTCAAAAGTAAAATATAGTTTAATACCTGCATTAGGCTAATTCATTTACCAGAAGTCTAGATAGCATTTTTAATCATATCTCCTAATGGTACCTACCAACATCAACACAGCGCATATGGGAGTGTGGACAAACTCGATCTTATCCAACGGCACCAAAATATTCTTTAGTTTTGGGTCTGAGAGGCTAAATGTCATCAGATGGTGGTCCGTGGCTCAAATGCTGAATAAATAAACAATGGGCCCGATGTGTAAAAGTAAAGTAAAGGCAAGCACTGATCGTAAAGCTAACATAGGCTAACAGCTGCAAACCTGTGTGTCAGTGACTGTGTGTGTGTGTGTGTGTGTGTGTGTGTGTGTGTGTGTGTGTGTGTGTGTGGTGGTGTGACTGTGACCAAGAGGTGGCGCGCAGGATCTGATGACTTAAATACTTGCACGTGCGTTATTATGGATCCCACCCTCCCACCGCAGCTCAAGCCAACCCTCCTCCCCCCCCCCCCCCACACGCTCAGAACCCCTACTGCAAAGACGCGCACGCCACACGCACAAGCGCACAAACAAACACGCACTTATTATTCTTTTTATTCTTTTTTAATTGAATGACTGCGGATAACGTCAGTTATCAGTTAGTTGAGAATGAGTCATATTATGCCAAATGCTGGAAGGTATTTAGAACGGATACGGAAACGTTGCCAGCTGGCCGGATATACGGAAGTTAGTGGGCTCTAGACCGGATCACCCTGGGTAATTGGGTATGTAAACCAGATTCGATCGGTCTCGGCTTTTTGAAAGTGCATATAGACACTTTCTTTCTTTCTGCTCACACCTATTTTTTTTTACAGTCTATGGCTCACACTCACACAGGGGCCCCCGACGGTTAACATCATCACACACAGACAGACGTCATATATCGTCCAGTCAGAAGAAGTGACATCATGGTGAGGATGAGTTGTTTTTACTTCTTTTACTCCTCCTCAACTACTCAGATTACATTGTGTCAGTTTGTGTAGACGCCTCGTGTATTTTGGTGGAACAATAAAGCGCTTGTGGTGGCGTTTAATTCAGGTTTCCCTTCTTGAATAAGTTGTAACCGTAGGCTACAAGGTGACAGCTGTGTACAGTGTAGCCTACCGTTATGTCAGTCGGTGGTTAGTTACTCTGGTGGAGAAGCTAGCTAACTGCTAGCTGATGTAATCAATTGTAACGATAATGTCAGTGGCTGTGTTGTGAAACGCTGACAACAGAGAGGAACACAAATTGCTCATTGCAAACTAAAGTAATAAACGTTGTAGTAATAACACATGACATGACATGACATGGCCGTTGTGACACTGGCATGGGCGGCACTCACAGTGTAGACTGTAGACACCTTTTAAACAGCGAGATAACATAACATGGACTTGATTAAAATAGAATACATCTTTGTATACTTATATTACTTAATGCTAGATCATGATCATAGTATAGGCTACAAGGCATTAAAGCCATGGCAGCTGGATTCGGTTTTATTTTAATGAAACTTTTATTGAACACCGATCGTTATCTTTTTGAGACACGATTACACATCATATGAGGACATACAGTACAGTTACAGTAAATATTATGGCTGATACAGTGTGTGTGTGTGTGTGTGTGTGTGTGTGTGTGTGTGTGTGTGTGTGTGTGTGTGTGTGCGTGCGCGTGCGTGCGTGCGTTACATATTTCATCTTGTTTCTGTATTCCACTCGTGAAGGTTACAGTAAATGGAAAATAATCATTATTTTTTGAACATTCATAACCATTAATGATAACTCATAATATGCATAACTGATAAGTGATAACTCATAATACAGAGCTTTTAAGGCCTGTCTTGAGTTATCATTAATGGTTATGAATGTTCCAAAAATAATACTTAGTTATTTTCCATTGATAAACATTGCTATTAGATTAGACCCATGTTGTGAAACCAATCGGTCTGTCCTACACCTAAGAAAATGTTGCAAGCAAAATAGTGAAAATAGCTGATTTACAATTTGTGAAGATTTTTGAAGACTGTCACAAAATAGGGACGACAGGTTGAAGTTAAAGGTAAAAAAAAATACCCCTAAAATTACAACCTTTTATTTATATGGACCATTATTCACCTCTGACATGTTGCCTTGAATACCTGGAGAAGGTGTGTACTTTGTGTGCAAGAAGAGGCTGTTAAATTGAAATGTTTTCTATAGCAATTTAAAGATTTGAGTGTGTTTTCTCACTTGCTACTGAGCATAGAACTGTAATTACTGAATACAGTTTTGCTCTTTTAAAACTTTGCCCCAGTTAACTTCAGTTCATCATGCATTCACTCCGTTTTTGGATTCTTCATTTACCATGTGGGCTGGGGTGAAAAAACAAATCCAGGAAAGAAAAGTTGATATACAAAATTGTCAAGTATTACCTTTAACAGCTTCAGATTTAGTGTGCTGTAGTTTAGTGTGAAAAACATGTTCTTGGAAGCATTGCAGTGAAACTCATCCACATTTGGCAGTGTCAGTGTGCTCCAATTAATGAATAATGGAGGCAGAGCTGAATAGTGTCAAGCTGAGTCGGATCTGCCACATGTTTTTTTATGCACATGCAACCGGAACTTAACATAGTGTAGCCCCTTAAATGAAATGCACAAGAAATTGTTACCCCACTACTGTATTTACAGACTGCTTGTTTTAGGCCTAAAACAAAAATCTGAACTATATCTGAGCTATAGTGAACTATGTTTACTATGGCCTCGGAAACCCAGACGTTTTATTTTGTTTACTATTAATGTTAATAATGAATATAATACATCAAACATAGAGCACCCTTTGTACTTAGTTACTATAGTTACTAAAAGATGCAGTACATAAATAGGGGACATCCACGTGTATACCTTCATCCAGGAGGTTGGCATCACCCCTGGTTAGGTGCTTGGTCCTGGGGGGTTTCTAGGAGGTTGGCATCATTCCCCGGACCTGAGGGAGTGGGAGTGGGGACATGGAGGTGTAGGTCGTTCAGAGAGGTAGAAGGGAGATGGGTTGTTGAGTCTTGGTGGGGAGTATTTCTTTAATGTATTTTCTCATAAAAAAAAAGCATTTTGTCTTCCGATTCCTGAATCCTCACTGGTTAACCCCCACACCCCACAAACATGAGTTCAGATTTTTCCTTCTAATATCAAGTCTACTATTACTACTACATATTTTGCAACATATCTTCCTTTGTGTTTAATGTCATACGTCGTAGTGATGGATCTCTGGTTTGGGACTCGTTGCCAATCTTAGCAAATATCACCCACATAATTCCTATAATTATACTTAGTCATGATGAATAGCACAGACACCTGGCCTGCAAGCTCACAACATGGCGCATTGCGACATATCGAGCTTGTAGATCAACATGCACAAAGCCACAATCTTGTTTAAAATGGGATTTCATTTTGTTGCTTGAATGAGCCATTTTACGGCAGCCCTATCGATACCGTAGTTCCACAAATAAGATGTATGACATGATTCCTTCCTGTACAGTGATTGAGTCAACATGCATGCCAGAGACGTTGCAGTGAGCTACTGCAGGGATGTTCCTCTGTGGTTAGTTATAGTGGGCTACAAGGGCGTGGTGAAACCGCAGGCTACATAACTTCATCTGGTTAACTCACCTTGCTCCATTTGATCACTCCCATACTCCTCTGTCACCCGCCGGTCACCCTGGGACATCACATTTCATAAGGGCAGACACTCACTAACCGAGCTCCTCATTCTCTGCGCTGTCTCCTCGGTTCACTCACTCACGCCACCGGTAACTCTTTTGGTTTCATTTGATCTTTCATCATCGTGCCTCACTGCTGTCTCTCTTCCAGCGTGAAGATGAGACCCGGGGTGCCTGTAAATGTGATACTCCTGCCGGTGCTTCTGGCCATGGTGGGGCTGAGCCGTGCCCAGGCCAAGACCTCTCTCCTGGAGCTGACCAACAGCATCGGCAGCCTGCTGCCCGCACTCAGCCGCCCGGCCAACTCCAGCCGCATCTTCTACGCGGTGATGTTCGACGCAGGGAGCACGGGGACGCGCATCCACGTGTATACCTTCATCCAGAAAGACTCAGGTAGCCTGACTTTTTTTTATATTGAATGCAGCAGATCGTGTGAGCCTGTGAGGTCAATTTTATTGTACAGCAGCAAAGATTTTAATCATGTACTGCCATGACATGTATTTAAATTCCACAAGCAAGTTAAACAGCATGATGCTAGTACATACTATGTCGACTGACAGGTGGGAAATTCTGGGAATCCAATCCCTATTGCACAACAGCAAATGAATACCTGCAGATTATATTTAATTTAATCTGTTTTGCAAGTTATATAAAACCTGTATTTCGTTAAATACGACACACGAGTCAACTTGAATTGTCTTGAATGAGATCAATGCTGCACAGTGCATAATATATGTATACCAACTGCCAATTTAAAGGAGAATTCCATACTAAAAGGCTTTCTTACCTTTCTTTGTAGTTGTTACGTCCCCACCAAAGAGGTCCAGGTGTTATTTTGTGCAAAAGCTCCTTATTGGCTATTTCCCCTACTATAAGTCCTAAATGAATTGCATTGAATTGAATGGGAATTGAATGTGGCTATGGGGTGTTGTGCTAATTCGCTTATTTCCATCGCTCAAAATTATAATTTCTTTGTATATATTCTCTCTTCATAATGTAAATAATATCCCAAGCGGCACACTTTACTACTTCTTTCGATGGAAATAAGCGAACTAGCATAACACCCCATAGCCCCATTCAATTCCCATTCAATGCAATGCAATTCATTGAGGGCTTATGGTAGGGGAAATAGCCAATAAGGAGTTTTTGCACAAAAAAACACCTGGACCTCTTTGGTGGGGACCTAACAACTACAAAGAAAGGTAAGAAAGATAAGAAAGCATTCTAGCATGGAATTCTCCTTTAAAGTCCTCTGAATGTTTTGAATATGTGCTGTATAACTGATGCGTGCTGTATATGCTGTATTCTTTAGCGGAGCTGCCTGTTTTGGACAATGAGATGTTCCATTCCATAAAGCCTGGCTTGTCAGCATATGCTGACTCACCAGAGATGGTGAGTTAATTGTCAGTACTAATCAGTTCAGTTGAGCTGCATAAAAAGTGCTGTTTTCTCTGAAGTTGCATAAAGAAAACCTTCAAAAATGATTTAAGACTTGGGTCCCGATCAGACGGGATGCGTTTCAGCGGCTGGGGGCATCTTTTTGTAATTCTTATTTCAACTTTTAGTGAAGTTTTTCAGTGCACCCAGCGTTTTTATCTATGCGCCTCATGTTTTGGTTGAAAAAAAGGTTGAAAAAAGGTGCTGCAAGCTGCTCTGCTTTGTAGGCTGCACATAAAAGGCACCCTGTGTGTTTTGCAGCGTGAAAATGCATCCTGTCTGACTTGTGCTATACTGTTTGCTTCTAATTGTTTGGTTCTTTTTTTAATTCGTTGATGTGACGTGAAGTGAAGTGTTACACAGTGATGATTGTCTATCATAACAGGACAGTTACACCTCATCTACACAGGCAAGGGCCGAGTGTTCCGACGGCGATATCACACAAACAACTGTCCTGATATATGGGGCGTCGGCCATTGCATTCAAGCCTTGCAACGTAGCCTGAAACAATCTAATAACCAATAAATAGTAGCGTGTAGATTCAACCAATAACGGTGTTGGGGCCGCTAAACTTCGCTCAAAAAACTTCGCTGCAAGTGAATATAGGAGGGGTGAACGACATCGCCGCGCGCTCGGGGTACGTCAGGACAGTCTCATTGAAAAACATGTATTCTAATGAGAATTCATTGTTCGCTCGAGCCTCACGCGCATCGCTGGCAGTGTAGATGAGATGTTACACAGTGATGTTGTCCCTCTGTCCCCATAGGACAGTCATACAGTGATGATTGTCTGTCCTAACGGGACAGTCACAGACTGATGTCCCTCTGTCCCCACACAGGGCGGTCACACAGTGAGGATGCTGTTGAAGGTGGCCAGGAAGACGGTCCCTCGTCTGGAGTGGAAGAGGACGCCGGTGGTCCTCAGAGCCACGGCAGGACTCCGGCTGTTGCCTGGAGACAAAGCCAGAGCTCTCCTGGACCAGGTAAAGGAGCTACAAGTAGGCATGCGTCGTTATAGCTTGTAGATCGGTTATTCTTTGGCAAAGCATCGCGCATGCCCGTGGATTATAAATTATGCTCCGGCGGCGGCGCTGCTTGAACAGCCAGGAGGCAGGAGAAGATAATGCCGAGCGCAGCGTTGGTCTCTCTTGTACTGCCTGGAGTGATCATCGCCACAGAAAGCTATCCTGACTTGACTTGTTATTATCCCATTCTGAACGGGCACCCATTTTGGTGTCAGCATCATGTTATGCTTTAGCTATTTAAAAATAGCAGATCTACAAGCTCATATCGCGCCACCGAGTGGCGCGATACGAGCTTGTAGGTCTGCTATTTTTTGAAAAATCGAAGAACGACTGACATTTTTTTAATCTGATCTCAGGTCAGAATGGGTTCATCGGCCCAGGCCGTAGCGTAACGGTCTGGGCACCGGACTGGTGATCCAGTCGCGGTGTGCCGCGGGTTCGACTCCCGAACCCGACACGGCCTTTACCGCATGTCATCCCCCCATCTCTCTCCCGTTTCCTGTCAGCCTACTATCTGTCCCTTAAAAAATCAATAAAAGGCGTAAGCCCCAAAAAAATATCAAAAAAAAAAAAAAAAGAATGGGTTCATCAGACCAGTGTGTGTCCGGCGCAAACCTCGTATGAATCTGATCTCAGGTCAGAATGGGTTATGGGAAGAAGAGTAGCGGGGCAATCTGCACAGCCTGGGAGAGATGTGGAGGGTGACAGGTACTAGAGTGTTGAAGGAGGAAGAGCATTGTTATCAGGAGCGCCGTGGAGAGAGGGCTCTCAATGAGGATAAGGCATAATGGATGGCCCCCAGGCATTGTGGGAGATATATGATACTTTATTAATCCCCCCACAGGGAAATTAATTAATCCCCGTCTTGTGGAGGGCATGTCTGGAGGGGCTTTACCATTACTGCAGATAACATGAAGTCAGTTTTTTTTGCTTTCTCGCTTTCTTTTTCCCTCGCTGTCTTCATTTTGCCTTTCACTGTACAATGTTTTCCTCTTTGTTTTTACTCTTTGTAATTTTCTCTGACTTAATTTTGCTCTCCCCTGCTTTGTGTTGGTCTCTTGGTTTCTCTATTTGTTCCTCTTGATTTCTCTCTCTCTCTCTCTCTCTCTCTCTCTCTCTCTCTCTCTCTCTCTCTCTCTCTCAGGTCCTGGATGTGTTTCATGAATCTCCCTTCTTGGTGTCAGACGACAGCGTCAGCATAATGAACGGCACAAACGAAGGTACCGTCTGGTCACCCTTGGCCCCAACAAGCAGCAGCCACAAGCCTTTCATCAGCTCCCACTGTCACTTCTGCTTGTTTCTGCAGCACCCGCACAGTGCCATCAGAGCAATTCTAGCATGCTACGCACATTTCCTTCTCGGAACTATTTATGACATTAGCTAAATTACAGTAGATTATTGCCGTCTTTTATGATGACACTTTAGAAAATGTAATTGTTTTGGGGCTACAGAACTGTTATGACCTGAACAGGCTGCAATTATGTGGTGAAAAGATTTGATGTTCTGACTTAAACCACACGTTGTGCCATGGTGTTATTGATTTGTCAGCGTTTTGACCTTGTTTTTGTGAATTATAGCTCTGGTTCCAGGTGTTTGCACTTGTTAATGTATATGTTGTAAGCGTTGCAATTTTGAATGAAATCATGTGGTTATCTTCCCTGAAACGGTCTTGTTAGCTTTTCTTGAAAATGACTGTTATCCGTTTCTTGCTTTTGTTTTGTTTGCTAATTTGCGATGTAGGAATCCTGGCCTGGGTAGCCATCAACTTTCTGACTGGTGAGTTCTGAAAACTCAAGTCCACATGGTCTCCTACGTACATGAATACAGTATTTGAGAAAACATTGTAAATCCCCTGGGGGGGAATTTGGTTGTCTCTGTAGACAAAGTTATTATGTAGTTAAGCAACTACACACAAATTACACAAACCAACAAAGACAGCTGCACATATAATTTCACATAATTCTGCAGTTATTTTCTGATAGAAGCTGAACATGTTCACCTTGCATGACTGCGTGATTTGGCTCATTATCAGCTACAAAGCTGAGATTTCGTACCCCTGGTTACATAATGGCCCTTTTGAAGATAACATCTTCTAAGTGTAGCTGATTCCTAATCGTCCCTGTGTGTGCGCTGCAGAGTTCACCGCTGGATCTAAACCAGGGACCTTTTTTTTCTCTCTTTCTTTTAGGTCACCTGAATTCACAAACTAAGAAGACTGTGGGGATCTTGGATTTGGGTGGGGGATCTACCCAGATTACCTTCCTACCGAAATCACAGGTTCGTCACCTGTATTTCAACTTGCTTTTTTTCCCTGTCATTTCTCTGTGAGTTCTTTTGAAATAATGTTGTAATTGTGATCTGACATACAGTATTTGATATCGCTCCGTAGAAAACAGTTGAAAGCGCCCCGCCGGACGATTACATTGCCAGATTCGACATGTTCAATTCCACGTTTGAGCTATACACTCACAGGTAATGCATGTTCAAATGCAAATAAAAACGCATTATAACGGTATAACTAATGTGTACTAACTTCCATGAAAGCTTTGCTGTTCCAGCTTCAGAGATGTTGGCCTACTTGCAAGAGCCAACTGTGCTGAAATATGGTTTGGAAGTAATGTCAGACTCGATTCTTATTTTTTAACCCATTCTGACCGGGCACCCATTTTGGTGTCAGCATCATGTCGTGCTTTAGCTATTTAAAAATAGCAGATCTACAAGCTCATATCGCGCCACCGAGTGGCGCGATACGAGCTTGTAGGTCTGCTATTTTTGAAAAATCGAAGAACGACTGAATTTTTTTTAGAATCTGATCTCAGGTCAGAATGGGTTCATCAGACCAGTGTGTGTCCGGCGGAAACCTTCGTATGAATCTGATCTCAGGTCAGAATGGGTTAAGAATGACCCAATAGTGAGCTTCTGCCTACGTAATTATAATTGGCCTCCACCATAGAGCAGTTTTCTTGCACTTGGGACTCCAATTAAAACCTAATGTTGTGAGTCAGATCACCTAAGTGCCGTTGCTATTTCCAGAGAAACAACTCGTTTCAAATTGTTTTGGGCAAGTCATTATAGGCAAAAATCCTTTTTGAAAATAGCAGATACTATACAAGCTCACAACATGTCATGATGCAATGCGTTGTGAGCTTATAGATTTAGCTCATTTTAGCCGTTTTTTTAAACGGGGCAAACAAGTTTTTGAGGGGCACTAGCCCCTCCTATGTCCAGCTTTGAGGGTTTGCGTAAACGCAAACATTGCCCTAACAAACATTGAATGCCATTGACAATAAATGGCCAGAATTTAAGTGTTTGTGTAAACACAAACATTGAAGGCCATTGACAAATTGACAATGAATGGCCAGCTTTGAGTGTTTGTGTAAACACAAACATTGACGCAAAAGGTGAGGACGCAAATTGTGATTGGCCAGAATGAGATGATGTATGATGATAAGAGCGCCCCTCACTTCACGCGGGTGTGATCTTTCCATAACGAGCATTTCATTTGTTCGGATTGCCATTAAGTACATAGATGAAATGAAAGTGGGGCAGCGGGCAGGGATATAGTATCTATTTTGCTGTACTAATGTGCTACTGTACATTGTGGTGTGACTGGGGTGGGGGTATCTAGTTTGTTTGCAGAGTACATTATATTGCGGCGTGACAGTGTCCTATTACCTTTTTGTTCTCTTCACTCATACCATTGATTCCCTGCAGTTATCTGGGGAACGGGCTGATGGCAGCACGACTGGCGAGCCTGGGAGCTCTGGGTGCAGAAGGTACATGAATGAATGGTTATTTGGTTCCCATTAGCTGTGACTCCACGGGGCACAGGTTTCACATTACTTTTTCGAGCGTCAATGCTCCTTTTTATTATTTTCCTCGTTTCACGATATTTTGTCTCCGTTGGGTGGAAATATGTCAAACTGTTCAATTCAAAACTGTTCAAATTCAAAAAGTAACAGATGTACAAGCCCAAAACGGATCGCTTCGCACCGCGTTTCGAGCTTGTGGATCTGCTGCTACTGATGCTTTTGTGTGACACTGTAGTATGTTCAAGTATGGCATTAATGTATGAAAAAATCTTTTAACCCATTCTGACCGGGCACCCATTTTGGTGTGAGCATCATGTTATGCTTTAGCTATTGAAAAATAGCAGATCTACAAGCTCATATCGCGCCACCGAGTGGCGCGATACGAGCTTGTAGGTCTGCTATTTTTGAAAAATCGAAGAACGACTGACATTTTTAGAATCTGATCTCAGGTCAGAATGGGTTAATAAGACCATTGTGTGTCCAGTGGAAACCTCGTATGAATCTGATCTCAGGTCAGAATGGATTAATATGGAGATAAGAAGTTTGTGTCCAACAATAGCAATTTAAAGGTTTTGGGTTTGGGGTGAGGGGTTTACTAAGGTCCTCCTTTCTAATCAGCAATTCCAGGGAGATGCTGAGAAATAATAGGAAAGTTCCTTGGGATTGCCAAAAGGCTTGGGTGGAATTCATTGTCTTATTAGTTTGGCGTTCCCCTTGTCTGCGCCGTAAGGCCACAGAAACCGGCTGTGTGAATTCTTGAGTCAAACCCAGAGATTAAACACAGTCTTTGTGTCTCTCCTCTCCAGATGTGGACTGGCGGGTCTTCAGAAGCTCCTGTCTGCCAAAGAAGTTCAAGGATGAGTGGAGCTTTGGAGGAGTCACCTATCAAGTCAGCGGGATCCCAGATGGTGCGAACCGATTGTGCTATGAATACAAGCACCCGATCTGTTGTTTGGGGTTAACAAATCAAGATCAGTGTGGAGAAACCTTATCTATTCCTTTTAAGATGCTTTACTCTCACAAATATAAATGTCCTTGGGTTTAAAGAAGTGATTCAACGTTCACCTTAAACACCCTAAGGAGCGCTTAGGTAAAAAGCATTGCAGTGCAGTGTATTGCAGATTTTAATCTACTAAATATAGATGCATTATATGGTTCCATAAATATGAAACCAAATGTTTCATATTAAAATCAAATGGGTTCAGATCCATGGAGTCTCCTGAGGAGGCACATCTGAAGTAGC
This sequence comes from Protomyctophum parallelum, assembly GCF_964188405.1. NCBI lineage: Eukaryota > Metazoa > Chordata > Actinopteri > Myctophiformes > Myctophidae > Protomyctophum > Protomyctophum parallelum. The sequence continues at coordinate 42,325,376 of NC_139717.1, read as the reverse complement.
CTGGTTAATAAACCAGACTAATATCGCACAGATCCGCGGGATATTAGTCTGGGGAGGCTCAGCTTGGATTTCATTTCCAGGGAAACATTTTCTCTTTGACGCAATTGGTCAGAGCTACTGTCAGTCAAAAGTCTCAAGCATTGAACGTCACTGTACCAAAGCCCGCCCATATTGCATACCGTGTCCCTATTGGGCGCACACGTTTTCGTGTGTAGAAAATGGGCGTACAATTGAGCCTCTCCAGACCGAAATCCGCCGGTAGGCAATTTTTTTTTTGCCAACGGCTGATTCGGTCTGGTTTATTAACCAGGCTACATCTGAAGCCTGTCCTGGACGGGGTCTCTGGATGTAAAAAACAAATCTCTCATATGGTTCCATAATAACGTGGCGTCTCTGTGCCTTCTTGCATCAGGTTATACAGGATACAAGCTGTGTTATCAGGAGATCCTCAAAGTGGTCAAGGGCATCATCCACCAGCCGCACGAACTGAAGGACAGCGGCGTCTTCTACGCATTCTCCTATTACTTTGACAGAGCTGTGGATGCAGGCCTCATCGGTGAGCGAACAGACACGCACTCCCAGCAGGAGGTTGCCCCCCCCCCCCCCCCCCCCCCCACACACACACACACACACACACTCTAATTGCAGACAGAGACGGGGAAATATGAGTCATCAGCAGCTGCCTCTGTGGGTTTGACAGCCCTATGCTGTAGGTGTGTAGTTATTAGACTAATCACTATCCTCTCTGCCGACCCGAGCCAAAAGGGCCCACACACTATTATTAGCATGATAGAAGCGTGTGTGTGTGTGTATGTGTGTATAGGCCTACTTTTACTGTAATTAATGGTGTATAGAATTAGCATGATACGCAACGCAAATGACCCCGATCACCTCTCGTTGCAGACGGGAGCCAAGGAGGCAAGCTGGAGGTCAAAGACTTCAAGAAGAGGGCTAAGGAGGGTGAGTCGAGCACCGAGTGCCGGAACGCACGGTGATGCATAGCGATCGCCGTCGGGTGGAAACCTTGTATGTCCAAAACAGTTGCTTCTCAGGAATGAAAAATAATAACCTGTGTTTACAATTTACAATTTACAATTTAGGCATTTAGCAGACGCTCTTAATCCAGAGCGATTTACAATAATCAAGAACAAAAGCATGGGAATACATCACAAAAGCATTTATCATAAAACATGCGTAAGCTAAGAAAGTAACAGTGGAATATCTATATTATGAGACTATACATATAAACTATATATATATACTACTATGCTATACATATGTACTATGGCGTGCTATGACTATATACAATGCAATTATAGTGCCGTCTACATAACATGCTATAAGTCTTCCATTGTAAGTGTTCCATTGTAGATATTATTTTGTCACAAGCACTTGTTTTCATTGGTTCAATATTTCTAAAAACCCACAGACACACTTTAACAACTTTTACTTTAATAACATTTTCAAAGATAGCAGAAATTGCAAGTTGCATGTTCGCCACATCACAATACGTCGTGGCTACTTTTGTGTTTAACTTAAGTCATACTTGAAATATGGAGATACAGGGTTTCTGCCCGACGGCAACGCTAATCACCATTACAGACCCGTCATGCACTTGAGACGAGGGACGCATCTCAATAGTCCGTCCACCCTTCAGCTGCCCTATCTTAACCCATTCTGAACGGGCACCCATTTTGGTGTTAGCATCATGTTATGCTTTAGCTATTTAAAAATAGCAGATCTACAAGCTCATATCGCGCCACCGAGTGGCGCGATACGAGCTTGTAGGTCTGCTATTTTTGAAAAATCGAAGAACGACTGACATAGAAACATAGCTTTTTCAGAAAACTGTTAGGATGTAGAAGACGTTTATAGAATCTGATCTCAGGTCAGAATGGGTTAAAACCCTGCCCCTCGGCCCACACGGCAGCATACAGATGACTTATTATCCAAGCCGTAAACAGAGAGGCATTACATCACCGTCTGTTCTCTGTGTGTCGTCACAGTCTGCAACAAGATGACCAAGTACGGCACGGCCAGTCCATTCCTGTGCATGGACCTGACCTACATCACCTGCCTGCTCAAGGACGGCTTTGGCTTCAAGGAGAACACTGTACTGCAGGTACAGTAAGACGTCACAATAACAATGGAGTCTAGTTAGGGGTGTAACGATACATTCTAACAGCGATACGTATCACGATACATGGTTGACGATACGATACATGGGCGATATTGGTTCATTATGGCGATGATTTGAAACCGATACAGTACCGGTAACTATTTAGCAAATACATTAAATATGTGTGAAACTTGTGGATAGTGCAGGTTTTTTTAAGAGAAACAATTATTATGGATATAAATTAGTAAACACAGTGATTCTCTGGCAAATAGATGGACATTGTATTTGAACACATACAGTATTAACCCATGCCTTGACATGAACACAGAGAATGCACATTTATCAATAGACAAAGTGTAGCTACAGTATATGGAATGGGAAAGTAATTAAACCCATCTTTTTATTTTTTCTTCTTAAATTCGCTAAATACAATGTACTTAGGGCAGGGGTTCTCAACCCGTGGGTTGTGACCCCTCGGGGGTCGCCAAATTATTATTATTATTATTTTATTATTTATTATTATACATTTATATTTTCTCTATTATTAAGGTTATTTTTGCAGTCAGTTTGTATTGGTGGTGGGGAGGGGGGCATGGCCAAAGCATTTCCGGGGGTCCCCAGCCAAAACCTTTGAGAACCCCTGACTTAGGGTATTGATAAAAATTGATTATTTCCGTTGCAAAACAAAACACTACGATACTTGCCGTTTACATATTGATATACTTCGATAGTTTTCAAATTAAAATAGATATTTTGACAGTTACTATATCGTTACACCCCTAGAATGTAGGCTCTAGAAACGGCTCAGGGCATGTTCCGAATTGTATCTAGACGGGGCTGGGCAATATATCTTATGTGATGATATTGTGATAGGAGTAGTAGTGGCAGTATAGTAGGACTATTACTGCTATTATTACTACTATAGCAGCAGTAGTAGTAATTTGCCTCTGAGATGTAGTGGAGTAGTACTTGAATAAATGTACTTAGTTACTTTCCACCACTGCAGGCAGGCAGACAGACAGACAGACACACACACACGGCTTGCGAGCCTAATTTGCCGCAAGGGAGCTATATGAGAAGTTGTACTTTTTACCATGGCTAATCCTATGCGACACAGCGCAAGGCATGCCACTGGCTTTAATTGGTCACAGCTGTAATTAAATGCAGACTTAATACAACTGATTTGGTTTGTCTCGTTCTTCAGAAATCAACTCTTTTCAGTAGGCTACGTGTGTTTGGTATTGCTGTTTGAAAGGGGTTTTGTGCATGAACTATTCTACATACCAGTACCACACTGTCTGCCTCTACTCCTCCACACTACTCCGGCACTACTCCAGGTTCCACATGTGTAGAAAAGTGCTTCGACTTGCTTTTTCTGCATATTTGGTTCCCAATGTCTCTCCTATGTTCAAGTAAATTAAAATCTCACAAAATAAGTTGATTTCTGTCGCGGCCCAAACCGTTGCAGACAAAAAACCAAACAAAATAAACGTTACACACACACACATGACGTGTTACTTTCTTTTTTATTATTTCAATAAATACAAAGGCATTTAAGTGATTTGGTGTTGGGTTATTTTCATTGTTTGTTGTTCTATCCCCCCCCTCCCAGTTGACCAAGAAAGTGAACAACGTGGAGACAAGCTGGGCTTTGGGCGCCACATTTCATCACTTCCACAACCTGAAGATCCACTGAGGAGGGAGGAGCAAGAGGATGTATATATATATATACACACTGTTTATTTAGCTGATGCTCAATCATCAGGCGTACTGAATAATGGCCACTGCCAGGCCTCCATCTACCCCGGGACATTTGCTGTGTATTTTATTAAGGGGGCTGTAAAAGAGCTCATGAGTAATTGTTTGTCTATTTTCTGAACGCAATTCCTCTTTGTGTGTTGATATATATCGAGTTGTGAACGAGCCACAGACACCTGTTGTCTTAAGCCTGAGTTGTACTTGGTTGCACGGCGGTGTTTGCACCCCGAAAATAGCAGATCTATAGTTATATATATAAGCTCTACAAGCTCACAACACGTTGCGAGCTTGTAGAGCTGCAGATTTTCGACACCAGCTGAGCTTACTTGACAGTTTTTGGTAATATATGGAGTAAATGTTTTTGAATGCTATTCTTCTCAGGTGTTAATATATCGAGTTATAAACAAGCTACCTGCAACCAAATAATTTGACATTTTTTTGCAGACAGCCAGACACATTTTCAGATCCTTGATTGACGCGCCGAAAACAGTTTGGAGACTGGCTTGTTGCCGGTGCACCAACACCAGCACGTAACCCAAGTATATAAATCAGGCATTACACAGACAAACTGGCTGAAACGTGACGGCTAATGCGTGCACAGTAATCATACTGGTACCTAATTTGGCAAACTTGGTGTAGCCCTTCCATGAGATAATGCCGTGTGAAAGCAGTGTACTCCATTGTTTTCAATGCAACAGTGGAGTAGACTCTAATGAGTGTAGAGGGAGTGGTTCTCAAACTTTTCTTTTTTTTAAAAACCCATTCTGACCGGGCACCCATTTTGGTGTTGGCATCATGTTATGCTTTAGCTATTGAAAAATAGCAGATCTACAAGCTCATATCGCTTGTAGGTCTGCTATTTTTGAAAAATCGAAGACACTTTTAGAATCTGATCTCAGGTCAGAATGGGTTAATAATGAAACTGTCAGGATGTAATAAGACATTTTTAGAATCTGATCTCAGGTCAGAATGGGTCAAGGACAACCATAACTCTGAGTGTGTACAAAGTTACAGACCTGTAAGGGTCCATTTGGAACACCCCTGAAGGAACCCACTTTGAGAACCACTGGCATAGAGAGTGCATTATGTCTGGCACATTTCAAGTGGTAATTTTATAAATTATTATTAGCCGCTGGAACAAAAAAATAAATGGCACTCGGAGTTGTAAATTTAACATTAGGAAAAGCGCTGTTAACCTTAAATGTACATGGTGATGAAAAAAATGCAGGTATCTATACATTATTGTTTTCATAAAACATCATTTTTACACCCGTCTTTGTATTTCTTTGGGAGTACTTTTTCTTAAAAAAAAAAAAAAAAAAAAGTTCATTTAGTACAAACTTTAGCATTTTTGTGCTTTGTTGTCAAAATAAAACAGTTATTGGCTGCTAATTACATATCTACAAGGGTGAAAGTCAACAGAAACTATTTACATATAGACGTCTTCATGTTCAAGTCCATTCCTTTTGCTTGACTGACCACATGATGTGCAGGCATATGTTCCGACATACCAAGAGTCCGACACCCTACCCAAACACTAACCGGCAACGCCACGGGTGATTTGTAACCGGCAACGCATGTAGGGAGCCACGGTGTTGTCATGGACTAATGACTGATGATGGACTTTTGGTATGTCGGATAAACGACCACATGATGTGTGGGGGGAAGTTCATCATGACGACACTATAGCAGAGCCACCGTGACCTGCTCTCCGTACGTGACGTGGCTCTCGGACGTCATGGTCACCAGCTCATGAGGTTGAGAGAGGACCACCACAGTGTCTGCTGAACCTGGACAGAAACGGACAGACGGACGCCGTGATCAGAGAGAGGAGATGTTACTTTAACCCATTCTGACCTGAGATCAGATTCATACGAGGTTTCCACTGGACACACACTGGTCTGATGAACCCATTCTGACCTGAGATCAGATTCTAGAAATGTCAGTCGCTCTTCGATTTTTCAAAAATAGCAGACCTACAAGCTCGTATCGCGCCACTCGGTGGCGCGATATGAGCTTGTAGATCTGCTATTTTTCAATAGCTAAAGCATAACATGATGCCAACACCAAAATGGGTGCCCGTTCAGAATGGGTTAAAAAAAAAACATGAAATGTATCCATCTATAAATGCCTAGTCTGTACGGCTAAATGCGCGTAACTCGAGAACCGTTCACCCCATCGACTTCAAATTCGACACACATGTTCCACCGATATCCACACCCCCCACAGGGAATGCAGTGGTCGGTGTCGAGTCGGTCGGAACCCACAAAAGGCCTCTCTGCCAGGGCTCTGGAAAGGGCCCCATGCTCCATATATGGAGCTGGCCTGTTCTGACATCACAACACTCCATATTTGGGCATGCCTGACACAGAACTCCATACAGGAATAAAGGGACAACGAGAGACAGATACAGAAATCTCCATATATGGGCATAAAAGGGACACAGACAAGATGGGTGTTACGGGTACTCTTGACACCGGTACAACGGGTATTGCATAGCTGGGTGGGGCATGGATCTCCAACTTCCACCGTTACCGACACGGCGCTCTACAGCCGGGGACCGGTCTAATAACCCATTCTGACCTGAGATCAGATTCATACGAGGTTTCCGCCGGACACACACTGGTCCTGATGAACCCATTCTGACCTGAGAACAGATTCTAAAAATGTCAGTCGCTCTTCGATTTTTCAAAAATAGCAGACCTACAAGCTCGTATCGCGCCACTCGGTGGCGCGATATGAGCTTGTAGATCTGCTATTTTTAAATAGCTAAAGCATAACATGATGCTGACACCAAAATGGGTGCCCGGTCAGAATGGGATAATCCATGAATTAAAAATAGACCTTTAAAGAAAATAGCAGCTAACAGCTATTAAATTGGGTTGGGTTAAGACACCACATTTCTCTTTCTAGTCTCGAGCTAAAAAGGGGTTTTTGCTGCGCTAAACATCAAAGGTGTCTGTGACGGGGGGGATCGGGGGGTTAATGGCTCGTCGGAAAAACAACCTCGCCGAGGTTGAACTACGACAGCGAGGTCCTCCTTTCAGACGTCCCATTCATTCCTGGCTGGCTGAAGGGAAATGTTAACGGTGTTTGACAGACACTTGTCACATTGCGAGGAATGTGTCGCTACAGTCGTCCTTGGGTTTTCTGCAAGCTTGGCGGCCGGCTCTGCCACTCGGCTCTAATGGGGAATGCTGACAAGTCATTTTAGGGAATCTGAAGGACAAAATGGAGGAACTTTTCCAAGTTTAAATGGGTACTACTACTACCTCCAGCCAGCCGTGGTACTTCTGCTAGTATTTGCGTTTTTTCACAAGCTGCTCGTTCAATCTTAACCCATTCTGACCGGGCACCCATTTTGGTGTCGGCATCATGTCATGCTTTAGCTATTTAAAAATAGCAGACCTACAAGCTCATATCGTGCCACCGAGTGGCGCGATACGAGCTTGTAGGTCTGCTATTTTTGAAAAATCGAAGAGCGACTGACATTTTTAGAATCTGATCTCAGGTCAGAATGGGTTCATCAGACCAGTGTGTGTCCGGCGGAAACCTCGTATGAATCTGATCTCAGGTCAGAATGGGTTAACTAGTCAAGACAGGCCGAAACCTACAGTAGAGCCTGAGTTATACTTTGCTGCACATCCGCTGGTGATCTACAAAAAAATGCATTTTATGCTTTATGTAAAGCACATTGGATTGCCATTATGAAATATGCTATACAAAAGTAATTCAATTGTATTTTAAAGATTTTTTGGGGCTTTTTTGCCGTTATTGATAGATCACAGTAGGTAGACAGGAAACGGGCAGAGATTGGGGAATATACGCAGGTTCGGGACTCGAACCCGCGACCCACTTTTGGATTACCAGCCAAGGTGCCTGGACCGCTAAGCCGGCCCAGGCCTTTAAACCATTCTGACCTGAGATCAGATTCATACGAGGTTTCCGCTGGACACACACTGTTCTGATTAACCCATTCTGACCTGAGATCAGATTCTAAAAAATGTCAGTCGTTCTTCGATTTTTCAAAAAATAGCAGACCTACAAGCTCGTAGCGCGCCACTCGGTGGCGCGCTATGAGCTTGTAGATCTGCTATTTTTAAATAGCTAAAGCATAACATGATGCTAACACCAAAATGGGAGCCCGGTCAGAATGGGTTAAATTGTATTTTAAAACCAGGAAAGCACACTTGTCATTTTAGATTTTTGCATTGGCTATTCAAAAAAATAGCAGATATACAAGCTTGTAGATATACGGCTTCTATTTTTGAACAATTTTGAAAAATCTTGTGCGAGAACGATCCGATTTAAATTAGAAAGCATTACTAGAATAGGCCTCGGGTATGAATGGGTTAAAGAAATTAGGTTACATAGTCATCCGTGCATGTATGACATGACTGTTGATGAGGTGGGATGCCATCCATGTCACGCCAGGTATGATGAGCTGTGACTGCAGTTAGATCAGCATCCCCCTCTGTGCCAACATCATGTGACCCTACGCCTACCTTGAGCTCTCAGCATGGCATGATGAAGGTTCATGGGTTCCCCTGACGTCGTCGTCATGGTGACCATGGTGTCACCCGTCTCCCCATCAGCCTCCAGCAAGCTGCTGTGGGTCAGAGCCTCTCCTGTCAATCACACACACACACACACACACACACACCGCTGCCTTCAATTATGTGCCGATAAAACAGCACCGACAGTGACACTTGGGGAACAGGTAGGTGGATTTAGGGATTTCTAGAGCCATTTTAAACTGCCATAGTGGGGCCCACACTCCACATAAGTATACATTATTATTAAGCAACCTATTAAAGCCGCATTGCGACATGTTGCTAGTTTGTACATCAGCTATGTCAAGTCAGTGAATAGATTTGGTGGTGTAAATATATTTGGTGGTGGGGAAAAGGGAGGAGACCATGCATTCCCCCAGGGAGTTTGTGTTGTGCACTTGCGTTGACAAAACAATACATTTAGTTGACAATTATGGCTGAATTTTCACTTTTCTTTGCCAGGAGAAGCGAGGACTTGGCTCTAGATTTCCCCATGATCAGCACAGCCCGGAAACATGGACAACAGTACAATAATAATTCTCTTTTTTTTTAATCCAATGGCACAAAGGCTTCAAATACAATGTGCAATTTTATACAACCATGATTCACCGTTCGCCGAGCTCTAAATGCTGCACAGATCAGATGTTCTCTACAGCAAAATCTAACAATTATGACAAGGAAACCATCATAATAATACGGTTGAGTTGCTTTACTCAAAACAGTATTGAAACCGGTTCAAATTTGGAACCGGTTTCAATACTCATTTTCCACACAAGTCGTGCACCCTACTTTGAGAACTACTGGTACTGGTCTAGACCGACAAGCTAAACACACACGCGCATCCTCACCTCTCCTTCCCCACGCTAACGCATGTCTCTCCACATAATCACTTATCTCGTTTCTCATCTTAACCCATTCTGACCGGGCACCCATTTTGGTGTTGGCATCATGTTATGCTTTAGCTATTGAAAAATAGCAGATCTACAAGCTCATATCGCGCCACCGAGTGGCGCGATACGAGCTTGTAGGTCTGCTATTTTTTGAAAAATCGAAGAACGACTGACATTTTTAGAATCTGATCTCAGGTCAGAATGGGTTCATCAGACCAGTGTGTGTCCAGCGGAAACCTCGTATGAATCTGATCTCAGGTCAGAATGGGTTAAAATAAAAAACAACCTATTTACTGATACACACGCCGGTACAGAAAGCAGTGGAATACGGCAGCAGCTCGAGGGCCCTTTTCATTTGAAATGTTTCACACAACTAACCCTGCCCGTGGGAACAGGCTGCCATTAGACCTCGTCTGGAGTCTCGGAGTGCCAGAGGAAAGGTCACTCAGGCGCCAGGCTCCTCTAGTCTACACGCAAAGCATAACATTTAGCGGGGGTCTGGCAAAGTGATGAAGAAGCTGTGACTTTTCTCCACACAGCCCCGACTACACAAAATGTTCTGCCCGGCATGTTGGATTACTGGTCAGTATGAAAAGCAGTTGCTTGTCATCACAATGCTAGGTTAGTGTGAAGAAGGCTTTCAAAATCACACAGTTGTTGGATAGGTCGCTTAGCCTGGAAACCGGACGAATCTGCCACAGGATATTAAACAAATGCCCTGGGCAGAGATTGGTCTGGCACTCCTCAGTTTGAATTACATTTCACTCACCCCAGAGTTGTGGTTGACGAATCAGAGCCCACTATTCAAAGTGACACGTTGGAATCTGTTTGTAACTGCCCCTCGTAAATAAATATTCCACACCGAAGTTCCAGACTAATGTCTACGTAGTGATATTAGTCTGGCCATGCCAGGCTATTATGTCGCTATAGTTGCACTCTAGATATTTGCTAGTCCTAGTTGCTAATGGATACCACCCTGAGTCAAACCACGTCCACATTGCAGGTGTGTGTGTGTGTGTGACTGAGTCAGTTCTCTGGGACTTGGCAAGTTCACCGTTCTGCCTCTGCATTAAAAAGATAATCCTCCCTCCCTTTTTATTTTTTCTGTTCTTTGGTTGCCCCACTTTGTGTACTGTGTTGCTGTTCTGTGTCAGCCGATTTTACTGTAAAAAAATAAGTGTACAAAATAAAATTCTATAATATCACAAAAAGAATAAAAGATGATCCTATATTAATCATCTCGTCCCATTGTTGCTTCCAAATCCAATATAGGACAGCATTGTTAATTTAGGCAATAATAACTAACAAATCATTAGTGGGACATTAGAGTGAGACTGGGATTAGAACCAAGAATAAATTATAACTATGTCCCATTACCAAAATGATCCGCCACAGCTACCGTATTCAAAACTATATGAAAAGAGAAAACGCTTTGTTCTAAAACTGAACATGAGGAATTTTGTCAAGTGACTGCAGGAGAAATGAATGAGCTCAAGACAAGCGTAATGAGGGGTATCTTGTTATTGCTCATATACACTTGAGACAGATTCAAAAAGAAATATGTCTGCTGTGCAGCCACAGTCACAGATGGCTTTTCAAACCTGTAGGGCTTGTGCGGAATCTGAGCCAAATATGTAAAAAAAATGAAAGTGCTATAGAAATCATCATTTAACCCATTCTGACCGGGCACCCATTTTGGTGTCAGCATCATGTTATGCTTTAGCTATTTAAAAATAGCAGATCTACAAGCTCATATCGCGCCACCGAGTGGCGCGATACGAGCTTGTAGGTCTGCTATTTTTGAAAAATCGAAGAGCGACTGACATTTTTAGAATCTGATCTCGGGTCAGAATGGGTTAAAGAACAGAACATCATGAACAATTCATGCTGCAGTCTTTGATGTCACAGACCATGAAACAGCATCTGTACTTGGGCTGCGTACAGCTAATGTCCAACACTGCCTCTGTGTGTGTGACGTGCAGCAAGATTCGTGAGTTGCTGTGATAGGAGAAGGATATCAAATGGAACCACCCTGTGTGTGTGTGAGTGAGTGAGTGAGTGAGTGTGTGTGTGTGTGCGTGTGTGTGTGTGTGTGTGTGTGTGCGTGTGCGTGTCTGACCCGTTTCTCTGCCCTCACTGGTGAGTCCCTCCTCTCCGTGTCTCTTCCTCATGTGGACATTTCTGCTGCCAGACTGAGAGAAGGTCTTCCCACAGATCCCACACTGATGGGGCTTCTCACCTGATTACGCACGCACACACACACACACACACACACACACACACACACACACACACACACACACACACACACACACACACACACACACACACACACACACACACACACACACACACACACACACACACAGAACAGTATTTGGCAAGTTGTTTGGCTTTGCTTTTTGTCATGCCAGCTATTCTTAGGCCACTCATGGTCAGTTCATGCACATGGCCCAGGCTTCCGAATATCAGTATGGCGCACGGCCGCACGCGCACACACGCGCACACACACACATTACAAATCGTTGCCGCCAGACAGAAACCTCTTGTTTCCTAATTCTAACTTTTATGTTTATTTATTTATTTCATGCCCTACTATACAAGCTCAAAACGTTGTAGATCTGCTAGATTTGAGCTAGTGATGGCATCACTGGATGGTGGCGATGGGACGGTGGAAGAACTACAGACATCACTGGATGGTGGCGATGGGACGGTGGAAGAACTACAGACATCACTGGATGGTGGCGATGGGATGGTGGGAGAACTACAGACATCACTGGATGGTGGCGATGGGACGGTGGGAGAACTACAGACATCACTGGATGGTGGCGATGGGACGGTGGGAGAACTACAGACATCACTGGATGGTGGCGATGGGACGGTGGAAGAACTACAGACATCACTGGATGGTGGCGATGGGACGGTGGAAGAACTACAGACAAGAGTATCAACCGCATGTGGGTCCTGTCCATTATGCGTCTGTATGTGTCTGCAGCTACTGTATGTATGAGGATCTCCCAATGGCTGAGCAGCAAGCGGCTGCCAATATGGAGAACGCAGTGTATTTTTTTTATAGAGCACACTTTGTAGTATTCATTGTTTTTAGTAGGGTTGTCCCGATCCGATTACATGATTGGAAATCAGGGCCCGATCACGTACATCGATAGTATCAATATTATATATTATATTAGACTGGATATTGTACTATTGTAATATGGCATAAGTGTTCTATATAAATATAAATATCGGAGCTGGAAAAATCGGTATCGGCAGATACTCAAATGATCGGATCCTGTAGCTGATGTTTCTTTTGTACTGTATGTACTTAATACAATAAATCATGAGTATTCCTTTAACCCATTCTGACCTGAGATCAGATTCATACGAGGTTTCCACTGGACACACACTGGTCTGATGAACCCATTCTGACCTGAGATCAGATTCTAAAAATGTCAGTCGTTCTTCGATTTTTTTCAAAAATAGCAGACCTACAAGCTCATATCGCGCCACTCGGTGGCGCGATATGAGCTTGTAGATCTGCTATTTTTCAATAGCTAAAGCACGACATGATGCCAACACCAAAATGGGTGCCCGGTCAGAATGGGTTAATACAATAAATCATGAGTATTCCTTTAACTCTAAAACGTAAGACCTCATCCTTACATACACAGTGCACTTGGAGAGTTATGACTAACAAACAGCACGTAGCCACATTTCAGGCTGGCTTTCTTCCCCCCCCCCCCCCCCCCCGACACATATTCAATTGTCATCCTCAAATGTGAGGCCTGCCAATGTGAGAGGGCTCCTCAGCCCTCCTTGGCTTATTAAGGAAAGTGTGTCCCACACTCACCAGAATGTACGAGCATGTGCTTTCGTAGACTAGAGTATTCTGCAAATGATCGCCCACAACCATCTGCTTCACACAGAAAAGGCTTTTCTCCTGGAACCACACACACACACACACACACACACACACACACACACACACACAAACACACAGACACACACACAGTTTTATTATAGAGTATATACACACCCAGCAGACACATATTACACAGTAGCGAGTACGCTGTCTGGCTGACAGTTATATCGCCAGTTACGTGACGCTGGTTGGCCATGCCACAGATTACTCGGATGTGTATTCTGCCCTTGCTGGAGGAAAGTGTCGTGTGGTACTGTGCACCGTCTGAGGCTCTGACTGACCTGTGTGCGTACGTTTGTGGTTCTTCAGGTTTCCGGCGGTGGTGAACCTCTTGCCGCAGTTCTTCTCCTTGCAGATGTAGGGCTTCTCGCCGTTGTGGGTCCTCATGTGAACCTGCAGCCTCTGCAGCACGTAGAAGCTCTTCCCACAGCCCTCTGCCCCGCACCGGAACGTGCGGTCGTTCCTTCAGTGAAACCCCAAAGCAAACGACAAGCACGCGTATAATGAAACAAGAGACTTACTCAGGAGCTCATGGATGAAAGCAAAATAAAATCTCACGGCTGAAAATGTCTGTATGACCAAATCCTAATGTGTAATTTGGGAAACGGTGTGAAAGGAGCACTTGGAGCTGTTGACACAACATGTAAAATTATGTTTTACCGTTCTACATACTGCCAACCAGGTGAAGAAATCACAGATTGAGGCTTTAACATTTGCTTTTATGTGAAATATCTTAGACTAATAAGATTTTATGGAATATGCTTCTGAACATTTTGCTTTAAAATACAAGACATATGACCACAAACGAAACATAGGGGATAAAACAAGAGACAAAACAAAACAGTGAACAGAACAAAGGGAAACAAAACAAAACAGACCCTCATAACTATCCACCCGCCCTCGCCCTCCCATGCCCCGGGGGAAACAGAATAAGTTACTGTGCTTGAGATTCATGCATTAAAGTAATTAAAATTAAATGCTAGCAATAATGGAAGCAGTGTAACGAAAACAAAAAAAAACAAATTAATTTCATTTTCAAATGTATACATACATACATACTGTACATATCTACGTCTACATACATACACAGGTCCGAGCACACATACATGCACGTACACATATACGCATACTCACAGTAGAGGGGGGGATATTGGAATTAGTTCCTACTTAAATTGTGGTCAAGGAATTAATGTATGTGAGGAATGGGTCCCAGGTTCTGTAGAAGTTATTCAATGAACCTCTAACCGTGTATTTGATTTTTTCCAAATGGAGAAAGGATGACAAATCTTTTAGCCATGATGACACATCAGGAGGATTAGGGCTCTTCCAGTGGAGCAATATACGACGCCTGGCTATAAGGGAGGAAAGAGCAACCACATCGGCCTGGAATCTATTAAATCTGCTTCCTACAGGGGACACACCAAAGATAGCTATAGAAGGACAGGGTGGTACAGAGAATCCCATGACCAGACTGAGTGTATCAAAAAAGGATTTCCAAAAAGAGGCAAGCTTTGAACAGGAATAAAAAGTGTGTGTGTGTGGTTTGCAGGGGAATGAAGGCACCTGGACTCCACTAGGGTATTCTCAGGTAACCTGGGGAAGGGTATAAAATGGGTGCTTGCAAAGTTGCGTATTTGAAAAGATCTGAAAAAACTATTTTGGTTATTCAATTTGGTGGCAAGTTCTCAGAGAGAGATGAATAACCCATCTCTGTATAGATCCCTAAAAGAGATAAGGCCCTTCTCCTTCCACTTACTATATGTTGAGTCCAAAGAGGAGGATGGAAACAAATGGTTTTTGCAAGGACTGACGGGGATTTTAACTCGAAGTGTTGTCTAAACTGATTCCAAATTTTCAATGAAGAGAGAACTACTGGGTTGTTGGGTATACTGGGAATAGCGTGTTGGTAGGAGGGCAAAAAGTAATGCTGGAAGAGAGGATGTGCAGGATTTAGCTTCCATATCACACCAGATATCGACAGTGGCACCATTTCTTCATCATAAAAATATTTGATGCCCAATAATAAAAAAGCATGTTAGGTGAGGCAAGTCCACCATCTTGTTTAGGTCTTTGGAGAGTGGTTTTTGTGATTCTAGGGGACTTATTGGCCCACATAAATGATGATAGGATTTTATCAAGTGAATAAAAAAAAGATTTGGGCAAAAAAAGGGGGAGGGTTTGAAAAAGAAAAAGGAGGCGTGGCAGTATGTTCATTTTAATTGTTTCAATGAGGCCCACCAGTGAGAGAGGAAGCTTATTCCACCTTTGAAGATCTAATTTAACTTTTTCAATTAGTGTTGTGTAATTCTCAAATGCTCTATTCTTAACCCATTCTGACCTGAGATCAGATTCATACGAGGTTTCCGTCGGACACACACTGGTCCTGATGAACCCATTCTGACCTGAGATCAGATTCTAAAAATGTCAGTCGCTCTTCGATTTTTCAAAAATAGCAGACCTACAAGCTCGTATCGCGCCACTCGGTGGCGCGATATGAGCTTGTAGATCTGCTATTTTTAAATAGCTAAAGCATAACATGATGCCGACACCAAAATGGGTGCCCGGTCAGAATGGGTTAAATGAATAACCGAAAATAGCCTATTTTCAAGTTCGCAATGCCGTCTCAATTGTAGATCGGCTATTTTCACTGCGCAACATGCTTGCATAGAAAACATGCTGGCTTCTGTGGATTCCAAATGACTTAAATCAGTCGTCGTGTCTGAGAACTTAAATTAATGCTTATGCAGAACTTTGCCTTCATAAAGGCTTATTTACTGCAGCTTACCACACTATCAGTCAGGCTGACCGCAAATAGATCTTTCCAAAACTGATACAATAAACAAGATCACAGCTCCCTGCATTGCATTAAGCAGCTTTGATGCAGTTTTCTGTTGCCCCGGCAAGCTGCTGCGACCACAAGTAAATCAAAGAATGTGCAAACAGTCTTACTGCCAAAAAACCAACTTGCCTGTTAATGATTCTACACAGTCGATTCAATCCTCCTTGTTTATGTTTGATACATTTCGATATCGGGAGATTAAATCCAAGTTAATATAGTGATGCGCTTTCATTTTATTGTTTTTAAATTGGGGTTAGTTGCGGTCGATTCAGTAGTCAAAGTAGATATGGCAGCTAGAGAAATGATATCACACAAGAGAATCAGGCAAACAAGGAGAGTATAAAAGGAGATAGGTATGCGAGATGAATTAGATAAAAAAGTAAAAATGTCAACGTGTGTGTGTGTTTTGATTATTATTAAGCAATTGCATTATGGTGTGTAGTAGTCTTATTACATCATGTCAGTACAATGGAAAAGGCATATCTGCCTAAGTCAAAGAGACGACGAAGTTCTGAGGGCATATGAAATTGAATAAGGCAAGGTGAATGAGCTGTGTTAGGAGAGTAGAGTTGGGCAGAATAAATGAAAGAAGATAAAATATGACTTAGGATATTACTACATGCACAAGTCAAAGAGATGACTTGGGCAGATAGCGTTTTCCCTTCTTTTCAGAAAACCTTGAAGTATGACTTGGGCAATTATGCTATGAGGCCAACGATTATGAGACCAGCGATTATGCAGTATCTTTCCTGCATAGTAATAAGCAGTAGTAGCTGACTTTGGAAAATGTGTTTTGAAAAGAAAAGAAAAAGGTTTGCTCAACTCCTATAGCTGCTTATGTGACTACGGTGTTTATACCCAAGACAATCTTGTGACTCCTAATGAAACTAACTTCGTTATTAGTCTGCTTTGGGCTCTGGTCCTTAGGGCTGGGCCATACAACTTCAAATCAATATCAGGATTATTTCAAACTCCATTAACCCATTCTGAACGGGCACCCATTTTGGTGTCAGCATCATGTTATGCTTTAGCTATTTAAAAATATCAGATCTACAAGCTCATATCGCGCCACCGAGTGGCGCGATACGAGCTTGTAGTTCTGCTATTTTTGAAAAATCGAAGAGCGACTGACATTTTTAGAATCTGATCTCAGGGCAGAATGGGTTCATCAGACCAGTGTGTGTCCGGCGGAAACCTCGTGTGAATCTGATCTCAGGTCAGGATGGGTTAAGATTAATGAACGATTCTAACAACTAATAAAGTGAAGAAAAGAAAAAGTAAAGTAGCAAAAAATCTGCTTCTCAATTATATTCTGCTATTTAATTCATCTACATAAAAGTCGGTTAGTGGTTCTAAATAAATTTGATATATATTTTAGGTTAACTTAAAATTCCCAACCCTGCCGAAACTAACTTTGTAATAATAAGCATGTTATGTGCTCCAGGCAGTCCCTCGTCTTACCTGTGAGTTTTTAGGTGGTATTTGAGGTGAGCGGGCCAGGTGAACGTCCTGCAACAACCCTCGAAGGAGCAGCGAAGGATCTGCTTGGCCAGTGGGCGGCTCACCCGAGACAACAGCTCGCGCTGCTTCTCCCCGTCCTGCGTGAAGCTGTGTGTGTGGTCGCCTGGGCCAGCCGGAGGAGAGAGAGAGAGAGAGAGAGAGAGACACAGATAGAGAACGGAGGAGAGAGTAGGTCTGTCACAATTATTACGTCATCGTAATCAAAAACCGCGGATCTACAAGCTTACAACGAGTCACTTCGTTGTAAGTTTGTAGATCAGCCATTTACGCTATTTGAAAGTACTAGAGCGGTGCCCATTGGTGCCTCTACAGCGGCGCCCGTTGGGCACTGGCCTACTCGGAACGATGCATGTTGGGAAATGAATGCCCCACAAATATCTGGGTATTGAAAACCTCAAGGGATGCAACTGTGACATATATACCGTGCGACACTACTGAAGGGCTATAGACCATTTGCAGGCCGCGGCCATGTTTCCGTCAGAGTTTGGAAGCACTCATTTTTAACCCATTCTGACCCGAGATCAGATTCATACGAGGTTTTCCACTGGACACACACTGGTCTGATTAACCCATTCTGACCTGAGATCAGATTCTAAAAATGTCAGTCGTTCTTCGATTTTTCAAAAATAGCAGACCTACAAGCTCGTATCGCGCCACTCGGTGGCGCGATATGAGCTTGTAGATCTGCTATTTTTAAATAGCTAAAGCATAACATGATGCTGACACCAAAATGGGTGCCCGGTCAGAATGGCTTAATAAAGCAATGTCCTGCTGCGTCTTATTATGTGCCAATTCAAAACAGGTGGTACACGGGGCAGTTGAGTGATATCTAACGAGCACTTCCAAACTACAGCACTTATAAAAAATAACCACCTGCAAGTACACAAAGTAGCTCATAACATGTATACAGTGGATTTTTATGAAACAAACACATTGAGGAATGAAAGAGAATAATTCAAGCTTTCCGTACAGCTGCAATGTTGGTGAGTTTGACGTTGTTTAATCAGAGAGGACTTTTCTGTTTGGATGAATGGGCTGCCATTGGAAGTTGCACCTTGCCATTAACTCATTCTGACCGGGCACCCATTTTGGTGTCAGCATCATGTTATGCTTTAGCTATTTTTTGAAAAATCGAAGAACGACTGACATTTTTATAATCTGATCTCAGGTCATCATCAGACCAGTGTGTGTCCGGCGGAAACCTCGTATGAATCTGATCTCAGGTCAGAATGGGTTAACTTATATGGTAAGATGGCCGCGGTCTGCATATGGAGAATAGATCGTCGCCGTTGGGCGGAAAACATGCAACTAGATATTTTACGTTTTCTTTTTCATATAAATGAATGCCCTATTTTTTCATGCAAGAATGTTGGGCGAATGTAGCAACAGCTGTCTGCAAGCTCACGACAAGCTTGTAAATTGGCTATTTTTTTGATGTTTTGTTTTAAAGTTAAAGTCAGTGGTCGAGTGCGTCTATGGGTTTTATAAATATTGAACCAATGAAGAGTAATAACAAGAGCCCTGTGACTAAATAATAACTACATTGGCCCAGGCCGTAGCGTAACGGTCTGGGCACCGGACTGGTGATCCAGTCGCGGTGTGCCGCGGGTTCGACTCCCGAACCCGACACGGCCTTTACCGCATGTCATCCCCCCATCTCTCTCCCGTTTCCTGTCAGCCTACTATCTGTCCCTTAAAAAAAATCAATAAAAGGCGTAAGCCGCAAAAAAAATCTTAAAAAAAATAATAATAATAACTACATTGGATCCATTGGAAAACAGGCTCATCGTTTTTTTCCATTTCCTGAAAAGCAACGGGTTTGGACATACAAGGTTTCAGCTCGACAGCGACGATATAATACATGGCGACTCTGCTATGCTGAATGCAATCACTCTCTCTTTTTAACTGCCAGGGACTCCTGCTGCTTGGAAGGCACTTATCAGCAGCAAATCACACCAAGTCAGTGGTAACGTCTGTCTGTAACAGACACATTTGATGCTGCTGCAGGGGGGACCTACAGGACATAATTTAATCATTGGCAGCTGGAGGGGTACTTCTACTAGCTCAGGGAATGAACATTTTATTCCACACTGCACTAAGGCCCGCCATGCTGTGCAGACATTGTACTCTCACACTGCACTGAAGGCAGTGTTAAAGACCAAAGTACTGCGAGACAATATTGTCTGCTGCATTAGCTCAAGGCCTACCTACTGTATGAGACAAGACTCAAAGAGTACAAGTTGCTTTTCTAGCCTAAGACAAATGACGTTCTTCTAATTGCACTTCAATGGTTATCCTGCTTGTACCGATTGAGATAAAAAACAAAAGAAGGCATTTACTGCTACTGACGCTTGCAGCCCTGGCATCTTGGCTGGCCCTGGCATCCCTGGCGAGCTGTGCCCGCGTGGCAGCGATCAGGCTGTCGTGCGCCAGCTCCTGCACCCGTAGGTACCAGGGAGCGCTGCCATCCATCCCGTAGTCCCCGGACGAGACCCCGTCGTCGTCGTCCTCCCCTGCTCCATCTGCGGAGAAGATCAGCGGCTCTGACGAGGTGCTGATGCCTTGAGGGTGACAAGGGAGCGATAAAAGAGAAAAGAGCGAGAAAAGATTGTCAAGAACAAATAGTGAGCCGCAATGCCGAGTTGCTGACGTGCTAACGCTTCACCCATTTAGACCTGAGGCCGAAGTTTCGTATGTCAGTGGTTCTCAAACTTTTTCGCGTCAAGGACCCCCCCAAAATTATATGCATGATTTGGCTGCCGACCAGCCATCTCAAAATATAGAAGATGTACAAGCTCATAAAGCTGCACGAAGTGACATGCTATGAGCTTGTATATCTGCTATTTTTTTATTGGCCAAAGTATACAATTAATGGTTAGTGGTTCAAATCTAAAATGACACGGATCAAACCGGGAGTGTGCCAAGTTTAGCCCACTGACTAGGACCCACTCACGGTAAACCTAACCCATTCTGACCTGAGATCAGATTCATACGAGGTTTCCGCCGGACACACACTGGTCTGATGAACCCATTCTGACCTGAGATCAGATTCTAAAAATGTCAGTCGCTCTTCGATTTTTCAAAAATAGCAGACCTACAAGCTCGTATCGCACCACTCGGTGGCGCGATATGAGCTTGTAGATCTGCTATTTTTAAATAGCTAAAGCATAACGTGATGCTGACACCAAAATGGGTGCCCGGTCAGAATGGGTTCTAAGGGCCACTTCACCCCTTTTGCAACCAGATCTTATTTTAATTATGTTTGGGAGACACTTTCCTGGGGTTCTTATGTGGGTAAAAGGTGTTTTTAGATATTTCAGTATTTCAAAGTGTCCATGGGCTCCATGATGTCACACATATTACCCACATAAACCCCCCAGGATAGTGTTTGTCTCCCAAACATCAACATTGTTATAATTTAGCTATTGAAAAAAATAGCAGATCTACAAGCTCATAGCGCATTTTTGAAAGATCGTTAAAATGTGCTTGAAATCTTTCAGAAAATTGTCATGATTTAGAAAACTTTTTTTTTAATAATTTCGACGTCAGGCCTAAATGGGTTAAAATAAGATCTGGTCGCAAAAAGGGTGAAGTGGCCCTTTGACGTTACCGACAACCATTTTACAAAACATAGTGTAGATTTGAGGAAGCCACTGGTTTATGTTCCTTTCAGTGTAACACTGTCGGAAGAACAGGAAACAAAAGTCTGCACACCTGATCGGCTCAGAGACAGGTGCTTAGGCAGGGATCAGGCATAGAGAATGAAATAAAATGATCCGCACAATGCCTGCACTGTCTGCACTTTTATTCTGACCTGAGATCAGATTCATACGAGGTTTCCACTGGACAACACACTGGTCTGATTAACCCATTCTGACCTGAGATCAGATTCTAAAAAATGTCAGTCATTCTTCGATTTTTCAAAAATAGCAGACCTACAAGCTCGTATCGCGCCACTCGGTGGCGCGATATGAGCTTGTAGATCTGCTATTTTTCAATAGCTAAAGCATAACATGATGCTGACACCAAAATGGGTGCAGAATGGGTTAAGAAACGTTTCACAGGTCACATACACCTTCTTCGGGCATCTAAATCTCAGGCGTCTAAGACGTTATAAAAGTGTTCCATTGGTAATAGTGTAATTAAGAGTGCAATTGCAGTGCAACATCGTCAACAACATAGTTTTGCCATTATATGTATCGTTATCTAAAGATCACAATGACACGCAGCCTCTTTTAACACACGGCAACACGCTGCATACGTAGAGAGGGACACAGACAACGGGAAGAAAGACGTCGAGAAGGAGACAATTTATTTAACGTCATGTCATGAGATAGTATTATTAGGGGCCTGCATACTAGAAAGACGGTGCACTTTGCTCAGCACATACAGCTGATTACTGTACAAATCAGACATACATTTCCCAAGTGGGGTGTCTCTAATCTTTCTCTTTCCACATTTTGAATTCCATGACCATCACGATAACACAATCTGTCCCCCTTTTGCATCATTGTGCTCAATCATCCCTAGGGGCCACTCGGGGACTTCCTGAAAGAGTAAGATTCTCTTATCGGCTCGTTTCCCGGAAGATGGCACTCCCTGCATTCTAATGGGAAAAGTTCAACATACGCGCCGATAAGTATCTTCTTGTTAGGGCCTCTTCTGTCTTCATTCGACCTCTCCTTATCTTCTTCTCCTCCTACTCATAGAGCTATTAGACATGGGTTTCTCTAGAGAGAATGCTCTCCCTCTAACCTCTGTAACCCCCTACATATCTCTGATTACCACTTAATGACCTTAATAACCTTCTCCGTCTCTCTCTCTCCCTCAAACTATTACCACTCAACGTAAGGTGAGGGCCTTAAACGTCTCTCCCTTACCCCAACAGTCCCCTGCCCTCCCCCTGAGACTGTAACCTGCTCCTTCCTCTCCACTATTTCATCTGTTTGACCATCACTGCCCTCTCAAGGCAGCCCCCGCCAGCTCCTTGGTTATCTGAAATCCTCAGAGCTGAACGAACAGGTCTCGGGGCGGATGAAAAGAAGTGGCGCAAAACAGGTTAATCAGATGACCTCTCCCACTTTCACTCACTCCTTTCTGCCTTCTCCCCTCCCTCCTCTATCTACTGTCCTCTTTCTACTGCGTTAAGATTCAGTCCTCTGCCTCTAACCCAAGGAAGCTCCTTTCTCCTGCCCCGTTCATCACTCTCCGCCAAGGCTTTCATCACCTACGACGTCAGAAACGCTTTCTCCAATGTTCCCACTAATCAAGTGCCTAACTCACTCAACGCTCTCCTATCTCTCCAGATGGTCATAAGACATCTCTAGACTGCATTCTTTCCTGGATCTTCGAGACCGTTCTAGAACTAATATAGGGGTGGGCGATATGGTGATACAATATCGTATTGTGAGACGTTATTCACAGATATCGTATATATCTGATAGTGAATGCACATTTGCAGTTCTATACCTTAATTTATAATTTTGTATAACAACGTTTTCGTTAGCCAAGTATTTTGGTCTAAATGTTCTGTTACTTATTTTTCTTACAGTTTGTTACCTTGTAGGTGGTTGTACTGTTAACACATTCTGTACATCTGGAAACGTCATAGGGGCTCGAACCGAGCGGTACATACGACGTCTGTAGACGTCCTAGCGCATCCTCAATGATACCGGGCGAGAGAGGAATATTCTATTCTATTTTTCCATATCGCCCAACCCTAATCTACTCCCTTACATTACATTCATCATCAACAGTCACATTAATCCTCAAGAAAACAACCATTGAACACTCAAGACCGTAGAACTACAGGCCGTCGGGATAAAGTTGTTTAAAAAAAATCAATCCTTTCCTTTCTTTCAAAAACTCTTGAACGTGTTGTCTCTAACCAGCTTTCTCTCCATGTCTCACAGAACTAGACCTCATGCTTACTCCGATTTCACACGTCGTTCAGTCGCTCAAGATAATGACTAAAGTCGCTACGGACATTGCCTAAATTGGAATAGTAAATTGTCAAACTCATAAGGCATCACCAGCTATTTGTGTACTTTAGAGGCACATATCACATCAGTGTCGTTTGTTGTCAAACTGCATACCTGCTACGCAAAATGCACACAGGTACGCAGGTCTGTTAAAACGGATGAAGCCCGAAAAGGATTATCTATGTTGTGTCCTCATTCACAGAATCACAGTGAATCCAGAGACTGGCAGATAGCAATTGCACAGATTCTATTATGCTTTGTGTTTTTAATGTTCACCTTTGGCTAGGTTTAGCAGGACATAGGAGGTGCTGTCTGACTGCTGCAGGTCGTGGAGGATCGGTGGAGGGCTGGGGGAGCTCCTCGGGTGGGAGTGGGCTTGGACGACCATGGGGCTTCGCTCCGAAACGCCCCCGAACTCCGACAAGGAAGGAGTGCTCTCAGGCTCATGGCTGAGGCCACCGCCTGGAAAGAAAATCACAAATACTTTACGTTTTTAAGATGAAGTTGTTACCTTAACCCATTCTGACCTGAGATCAGATTCATACGAGGTTTCCGCCGGACACACACTGGTCTGATGAACCCATTCTGACCTGAGATCAGATTCTAAAAAATAAAAAAATAAAAAAATAAAAAAAATAGCAGACCTACAAGCTCGTATCGCGCCACTCGGTGGCGCGATATGAGCTTGTAGATCTGCTATTTTTAAATAGCTAAAGCATAACATGATGCTGACACCAAAATGGGTGCCCGATCAGAATGGGTTAACCCTCTTAACACCCGCATTAATTTCTACTTGCAAAAAATAGATTTCAACCTTACTACTACTTTGTACTACTAGGACTAAGACTAAAGAATATGTTTAAAAAAATTAAAAAATAAAGTTTGATGAAAAATTTATAATAATTGTATAATAATAATATAATAAATTAATAATTTACATTTTGGGGATATCTTTCACAATAATGAATAAAACATGTTCTAGACATTCTAATGATCACAAAAAAACATATATTACAATTATTTTACCTACTTTTATTAGGGTAAAGGTTTTGTCTTAGGTTAAAAAATGTTCAAGACATTTTTTATTTGTGTGAATTTCAGCCTCTGTGGGGGGTATTTATATGCAAATATGACCAATGGCATTGAAATGGCATTGCAATGAACATCACTGATGACGTTTAGGTGAAAAAAGAACAGAAAAAAATTATAATAATTTAGTAATTAAATTAAATAAAGTTGTTGCTAAAAAGCAACGCTGGGTCTTAGAGGGTTATGGCAGAACAATTGAGCGCTATGTAGGTTAAAGGCTGCAGAGAATGGGTACGAAAACATTTACACTCCAATAAATTTGAATTAACCTTTAAACTGCGAGTATAAACAGCTTCTGTTAGCAGAATGAATGTTAAGCAGCTGACGAAATCGCTCTTGGAGATATGTTGGTCTTTATATTAAATGTTTGAATTGTGTTTATAAGCTTCAATAATGTGTTTTATTTCTATGTACTGTTTAAGATACCAGGGTTTTTCGAAGCGGGAACTTTTTGGGGGTGGGATGGGTATGGGGTATGCTATTGTTTTATTGACCAATATGTGATTTGGACAATATTAACCCATTCTGAACGGGCACCCATTTTGGTGTTGGCATCATGTTATGCTTTAGCCATTTAAAAATAGCAGATCTACAAGCTCATATCGCACCACCGAGTGGCGCGATACGAGCTTGTAGGTCTGCTATTTTTGAAAAATCGAAGAGCGACTGACATTTTTAGAATCTGATCTCAGGTCAGAATGGGTTCATCAGACCAGTGTGTGTCCGGCGGAAACCTCGTATGAATCTGATCTCAGGTCAGAATGGGTTAATATACTGCTATTGGTGCCAGAGTGGGACATTTCTGCTTTACAACCTGGTGCTGCTGAATTGAAGAGACCAGGTTGATTACAGTTTGTTATTATTTTATTTCATTATTTTTTTACAGGGAAAAAAAAGCTTTGGGGAACCGTTTTGTCATATTTTATTTATATGACAGTGGGAGGTAATTATAATGTCGCATTTGATAGAACAAATATTTGAGGGTATAGTATTTTGTTCATTGGCTGACTTTGTTTTCCTGCGACGACCCGTAAAGGATAGAGGGAATATTCTGAGGCCTAGTAACGCTTCGATCAGTTTTCATCAGCAACACTGGATTAACCCATTCTGACCGGGCACCCGTTTTGGTGTCGGCATCGTGTCGTGCTTTAGCTATTGAAAAATAGCAGATCTACAAGCTCATATCGCGCCACCGAGTGGCGCGATACGAGCTTGTAGGTCTGCAATTTTTGAAAAATCGAATAGCGACTGACATTTCTAGAATCTGATCTCAGGTCAGAATGGGTTAATCAGACCAGTGTGTGTCCGGCGGAAACCTCGTATGAATCTGATCTCAGGTCAGAATGGGTTAATGATTTACTGTATATTATGCACCGATCATGCCTATTTGATCTAGTTTTGAGCCATAGTGCAAATAACGACAGACACACAGGGATTTTGGCCGTTTTTACATGGACGCGATCGTCTGTTAGCTACAAATGCTGTCAGGTGTCATAATGATGTCAGAACAGGCCAGCTCCATCATGCCCCACCAGGCTATGCAATACCCGTTGTACCCGTGTCAGAGTACCCGCTCCACCCATCTGTCTGCGTCCCTTTCATGCCCATATATGGAGAGTTCTGTATCTGTCTCTCTGTGGGCCTTTATTCCTGTATATGAGGTTCTGTGTCAGGCATGCCCAAATATGAAGTGTTGTGACGTCAGAACAGGCCAGATCCATATATAGAGATATAGGTGGTGATCAGGTTCAGAGCCCGGAGCAGAGGCGTTTGTGCTGGTTCCAAGTTCCAACAACCGGGCTATCCGACACCGGGCACTGCACTCCCTGTGGGGGTGTGGAACGCGGGTGTCAAATTTGAAGTCAGTGTGGCGAACGGTTCTCGAGTTATGTGCATTACAGACGTACGCGCAGACGTACAGAGCAATGGTGCATTTATAGATGGTGTTATTTACACCTTATTTTAATCAAACCTATACCTTGCACTGCTCCGTTTTTATTCCATACTCGTACTTTCTGCTGGAGCATCTAATTTCCCTGTGTAGAATCAATAGGTAATTCTACCCATCACTAACAATATGAAGCATAATAATCTGAATCAAATTCGTTTTGTGTCGACTGTCGAGCACAATCAATGTACACTTAGTTTTCCTGGAGCAGAGAGTCCTCTCCACAATGCTTCTAAGGCATTCTTAAACCTGGGTTTTTGGAAAGACAAAACAATCCCCCAGGAAAGGGATCTGTGTGTGCAAACTGTGCAACTGAAAAGTATGCATGCCACAACACGGTTAGGCAGCCGCATAACATTAACTATCACATCTAATTAAGAGTTTGGTCAAAAGATATGAGAATGGGGGCACGGTGGCACAGTTGGTAGTGATGTCGCCTCGCAGCAAAAATGGGTTACAAAATCGTGCGATAAAGAATTATAGACAAAAGAATATATATGAGAATGAGTGAAACATTGTAGCCACTGTCGAACTGTAAAAGCATGTTGGTCTCACTGTTAAAAACAAAGGTTGTGGCTAAAGTCCATGTGGCACATGATTGATGAGAGAATGGCTGTTGCCAGTCCAAATAAAAATATGCCTGGAGGGGACTAGATCACTAGTTTCAGATCATAATTCTAACACCGGGGCTCCACCGGGGGCGTTGCGTCTCCGTCGCGTGTGTCAAAAAACGAACCGGGGCAATTTTAATGCAGTCACGCAACGCAACGCGGGCAGTGGAGCCTTCATTGATTAAAAAGGGAGCATTCCCCGACGGTGACGGAGACGCGACGCTGACGCGCCCGGTGGAGCCCCGGTGTAATGCTTTGCCGAGTGCCAATCCACCTGTATTATACACAAAACCTTTTTGTCTGGTGAAAACCTGAGCTATTTACCCGAATAGCCTTGTAATCAACTACGTGGTAACAGGCAATTCAGTGTCTATAGGTGACAATGACTGTAGTTTTCTATAAATTGTTGTGCAGGCATGCAAACAGGCCCAGGGTGAAAAAGGTGACCCTGGGCCTTTGCCCGCAGGCTTTCCCGCGTTTTTATCGGTACTAAACCCACTTTGGGGGGCTGGGGGGGGGGGGGACAGTAGGGTTATACTACACTTAATTGTCATCAGTACAAAACTATTACTCTCAACTATTACTGATCAGATCATGGAATAAATCAGATCTGTCTGAAGTGAGTGGTACTGTACTGTACTGTACTGTACTGTACTGTACTGTACTGTACTGTACTGTACTGTACTGTACTGTACTGTACTGTACTGTACTGTACTGTACTGTACTGTACTGTACTGTACTGTACTGTACTGTACTGTACTGTACTGTACTGCACTGCCCTCCTCCCTGGCCTGTGTCTGTCTGTGTGTGTGTTAGGCTGTGCAACAGGGACACAACACACATCTATAGGAGCGGTTGCACTCCTCAAAAATGTAGTGTTGCAAAAAACGTGGCGGATCTAGTGGCCTGAAAGCTCTACAATGACCACAGACCACTGCCAGTTGCAGTGAGTTGAAACAAACGCTCCTGAATGACCATTTTCCTTTCAGGTCCAGTGGCCTGAACGTGAACGCCCTAGTCTAAAATGACCACAAACCTGTCAGTTCCAGCGGACTGCATAGAGAGCCAGACCCAGTGGCCGCCAGCAGAGGCAAGCAGGAGTGCTTGGACTCGGAGTCCTCCAAACCCTGTTGTGCCAATGGGATGGAGGCGTTCTGTACAAACTGCACCAGCAGCTGATGAGAGAAACAAGAGTAAGCGATGAAGCTAGAAGACGTGTATGTCATTTTAGTCGTGCAAACAGATAATAATTATACTCGTCAATTTAATTGATTATGAAAAGAATTATCCATTTATAATACTGTAATAACAGAAATGTAATTCTCGGTTATTCTATAAATTAAAAATGTAATCGATGGAATAATCACTAAGAACAAAAATTGAGTTAACCCATTCTGAACGGGCACCCATTTTGGTGTTAGCATCATGTTATGCTTTAGCTATTGAAAAATAGCAGATCTACAAGCTCATATCGCGCCACCGAGTGGCGCGATACGAGCTTGTAGGTCTGCTATTTTTGAAAAAATCGAAGAACGACTGACATTTTTTAGAATCTTATCTCAGGTCAGAATGGGTTAATCAGACCAGTGTGTTGTCCAGTGGAAACCTGGTATGAATCTGATCTCAGGTCAGAATGGGTTAATTAATTACAACAAACAAAGGACCAGGTTCTAGAGACTATATAGGGAATATAAGAGAGAGGCAGGTCACCTGACTCACCTCAGGTTTGGAGTCCAACTCATCGGAAAGCATGGGTCAGACTTCTGAAACCTGTAGGAATGAGATGGGAAACCATAACCACCCACACATTATCCCATTCTGACCTGAGATCAGATTCACACGAGGTTTCCACTGGACACACACTGGTCTGATTGACCCATTCTGACCTGAGATCAGATTCTAAAAAATGTCAGTCGTTCTTCGATTTTTCAAAAATGGCAGACCTACAAGCTCGTATCGCGCCACTCGGTGGCGCGATACGAGCTTGTAGGTCTGCTATTTTTCAATAGATAAAGCATAACATGATGCCAACACCAAAATGGGTGCCCGGTCAGAATGGGTTATACACACATCGTTCTGAGTGGACCACGGTTCTTCAATTCGTTCTACTGCTATGCTGCCTGCCTCTTACAGTCATAAAAACAGTGTTGACTGCTGACTCCTTGGCCTCCTTCAAAACCGCTCTAAAAGAGCAGTCGCAATTTGCAACACTAGATTTGTCAGGTGAAACCACCTGACTAATGAAAGCTCATGAAAACTTGACGACCTGTTCTAGCCCTAGTCATACTGACGGGCCCAACCTGATTGGCTCCTCTGGCCAATGGGACACCAAGCAACGGCAAAGCTGCCCTCTAGCCAATGGGAAGGGGAGAGAGGCAAATATCCCTGGCAGCCACTCAGGCTGCAGACAGACAGACAGTGCAGAGCAATGCAGCAGAGAAGCGTGATTACGGTCACGCTCACAGGGTGACGGGGAAGGAAGAGTATCGATATAACTAGTACTCGATATTACTTCAAACCAAACGCGGCTGAAACAGCGCAGTGCAGCCAATGTAAAGCCACAACAAAACACGGCCATTGAACCACGCACAGAACATCGGAAACGAACGCAAACAACGGACGCGAGGCGCGAGGTTGTGACACACAAACATACACGTTACTAAAATAATAATCATACTAATATGGGGGGAAAACACAACAACATAATGACAAATATCATTATGTGATAATTTCTTGTTTTATTATGGGATGAATATAGAGTTGATTGCGAACGCAGTGAGCCACTTACTATGACAGCAAGGGCTGAATGTCTGTGTGTGTGTGTGTGTGTGTGTGTGTCACGCTGTTACACCACCCGCCCGCCACCAGAGGGCGCAGCTGTAGCACACACACACACACACACACACACACAGGGCGCAGCTGTAGCACACACACACACACACACACACACACACACAACCACACACACACAAGCTGCGTTCGCTTCCCGCGTTTGCGCGTCTTACTTGTTATTTTGGAAGCGCTCGGCAAAGTCACTGAACGGCCCTGCTGCTGCTGCGTAGTGCGTACCACCCGTTTCGAATTTGCACGACCAGTTAATAAAAACGAGTGCTTCCAAACTCTTAACACAGAAAATATCACGGCACGGAATAACATGCATAACATGTCTATGGTCGTCAGTGCTGCACACAACTGGTGCGTCACTGCGCATGCGTGACACGTCGTCAAAACGTTTGCTGCGCGGTAGATCAAAGGCATGCGATGCGCGTTTGAGGAGAGGACAGCTGAGAGACAGGAATTTAGAGAATGCCGACAGGCACGCAAAAGGCGCACCAAACTAAAACTACATGTACAGGTGCTCCTTTGAGTACTAGCCCAAAATAATAATGGTGGATTTTTATGAAACAAAAGCTTTGCAGTTTTTCCAGTGTTAAGTGTAACTAAACTAAAGAGGAGTGATCCATCTCTCTTCCCTTACAATCTGGTGATAGTTGCACAGTAGTGACTGCAAAGCAAAATATGACACATAACGATGATAATATCAAGAACAAAACATATGGCTTGAATATTTATTTTTAAAAGACCTATTCAGAGTTCAGAAGAGTAGTGTTCCTTCTAGACTGACATGTGTAGCTATTCTTTAATCTAATGTATGCAGTCAGAATAAGCCTAAAGACACCACGAGTTGCTTTAATTATTTTCAAATTAGTTTGTCTTTTATTTGAATAGCAGCCTAATCAGCAACTAATCAAATGAATTTTTGAAACTTATTGTTAGTTAGAACATGTCTAAAATAACCTAAAATATATTTTTAAGGTGATTGCTAAATAAGTCATAATCCGATTAATTGATTCATCGTTTAAATAGTGGCTGGATGGTAAACACAAGGTTGCCAGTTCGAACCCGGGCTCCCCCAGAGTTAGTGTCGAAGTGTCCTTGAGCAAGACTCTGAACCCCTAATTGCTCCCGATGTGCAGGTTGGTGCCTTGCATGGTTTCCGCCGCCATTGGTGTATGAATGTGTGCGTGAATGGGTGAATGTAATGCACAATCTATGTAATGCGCCTTGGATAAAGGCGCTATATAAATGCACCATTTACCATTTAAAACAAGGCTCCAGACTTCCCAAAACAAACTGGTCAGGCTAACACTTGGCCTCACTCCCCGAACCCACCTCACCCCTGCCCTGGAATGGCTTAGGGTTGACGACAGCATCTTGCAATGGGTCTGGTCCACAAGATTCGATACACCACCAAGATACCCATGTATACCTGTCGAAATACTTCCTTAATGTCAACGAAGTCCAGACCCACAACAGAGGGAGTTCAACAAAACATGTGCAACCCATATTCGGCACAAACAAGGGACTAATTCATTTCGCTCCGATGCCACCAAAATGTGGAACACCCTACCAACAGTCATTAAGAGATGTATGCAAATGCCTTGACTCTTTCAAAAAACGCTCTCAAAGGGCACCTACGGACGGCTGCAATTCGAAACTGGCCCCCGTAAAATCTGAATCGACCACCCACCCCTCAATGTATGTTTTTTGCCCCTATTAACTCTATGATGATTTCCAGTTTTTGGCTATAATAGTAGTGTGTATTTGTAAATGTTGTGATGAATTGAACATGGTGGACCGGGCCCCATTGTAAACAAGTGTAATGCAATAGGGTTATTTATCTCAGGGTCCTTTTCTTTGACTATATAGAAGTGTCTATTTGTACGTCTCTAAATGTTTTGATGAATTGAACATGGTGGACCCTCTTGTAAACAAGTGTAATGCTTAATTGGGTCGTCCACTCACAGTTAACAGTCTTTGTATTGAGTTTGTGCTTGAAATGTACTGTAATTCTGCAAACTCTTAATAAATATTTCAATCAATCAATGGTGTCGTCCCATTATCTACAATCTATGTGTCGTCCACAGTTAACAGTTTTGTATCGAGTTGTGCTTGAAATGTATTGTAATTCTCCAATCTGTTAATAAATACTCCAATCAATCGAAAATCAGCTGTTGTAAATGTAAATAAGTGTAATGCTTAATCATGGATCGTCCACAAAGTAGGCCTATATATTTTGTATTGACTTGTGCTTTAGTTTGAAATGCACCCATTCTGCATACTGTGAAATACAATTTTCAATCAAAGCACTTACCCCAAGTTTACCCGTTACTTATGTTGATCATATATTATTTTGGTTTTCCAGTCATCTCTCGCTCAAAACCATCCTACAGCGTCTACAGACAAGAACATATGGGATCAGTCAACAAATCAACAAAGAAAACACCGTCGCTACAGTTTGTCAACATGGTAAAGTTAAGTGTCTACTATAGTATAATGCTACACTACCTTTAAGCGGGAGACAATGCCACTATTCTATGACAACTGTGTAAATAGGTAAAAATACAAGGTCAATATTCATAACAATTTGAAGTGTAAACATTGCTGGGGGTGCTAAATGCGAGCTAGCTTAAACCACAGCTGTACCAAACTTGTATACAGCCGGCGTGTTTGTTATTGACATTCGCTAGTAAGCTAACTATGCTAAGCAGCTAGCCAGTTTAACGTTTCATGCTTTGTGTCAAAAAGACAACCATTTGACGCGGGACACTTTTATTGGCATTATTACACCAGAGCAGAGTACTAACCTGTATCACCCATATACAGGTTAAAATACAGTTGTTGTTCCCTTTGTAACTGTAACTTTGACAGAGAGAGGATTGTCTACATTCACCAGTGGGCTGCAACAAGATTGTTCTACGGAAAGCCGAATGGAACATGACTTAAGTCAACTTCCGCGTTGTGTGTGTGTGCGCGCGCGCGTGCGCGTGCGTGCGTGTGTTGCCTGACACCTGACTGCTCCCTAGTGTTGAAATGGGGTAACTGCAGGACAGTAGGAGTTATTTATGATCCAGTCACTGTGGAAGTGAAGTGCATTTCATTAAAGGACCGTCACCGTCACTCACCAAGCAGTCCTGAAAGGACTTTGATTGATTGATTGAAATATTTATTAACAGTTTGTAGAATTTACAGTACATTTTAAGCACAAACTCAATACAAAGACTGTCAACTGTGAGTGGACGACCCAATTAAGCATTACACTTGTTTACAACAGGGTCCACATTGTTCAATTCATCAAAACATTTAAAGACATACAGACATTTAGAGACATACAAATAGACATTTCTATGTAGTTAAAGTACAGAACAGGAATTCATCATATGGGAAGCAAAAAAGGGAAAAGATACAATATACAGTGAGGGAAAATGGGGGGGGGGGGGGGGGGGATTCAGATTTTACAGAGGCCAGTTTCGAATTGCAGCCATCCGTAGGTGCCCTTTGAGAGCGGTTTTGAAGGAGTCAAGGGATTCACATGTCTTAATGACTGTTGGTAGGGCGTTCCACATTTTGGTGGCATAGGAGCGAAAATAATTTAGTCCCTTGTTTGTGCCGAATCTGGGTTGTACATGGTTTGTTGCACTCCCTCTGGTGTTGTGGGTGTGGACTTCGTTTACATTAAGGAAGTATTTAGACAGGTACATGGGTATCTTGGTGGTGTATCGAATCTTGTGGACCAGACCCATTGCAAGATGCTGTACTCTGTCGTCGACCCTAAGCCATCCCAGCCTGTCAAAGTGGGCAGGGGTGAGGTGGGTTCGGGGGGTGAGGCCAAGTAGGAGCCTGACCAGTTTGTTTTGGGAGGTCTGGAGCCTTGGTCCTTTATTGTTATTAAAGGACCAAGCAGTCCTGAAAGTCCTTTATTTTATTGTTTAGTTTTTTTTCCTTCTCATTCTCCTTCCGTCAAAAATAGTAGTTCTGGCTGAACCGTGCACGTGCAGTCGGTTTCCGTGAAATAGGGCCATGCCAAACGTTGAGGATGCGAAGCCCACAACCATTGGCCAAAGGGTGGCGCATGTATCTTTTACCTTTTTTGCTTCCTATATGATGAATTCCTGTTCTGTTCTTTAGCTACATAGAAGTGTCTATTTGTATGTCTCTAAATGTTTTGATGAATTGAACAATGTGGACCCTGTTGTAAACAAGTGTAATGCTTAATTGGGTCGTCCACTCACAGTTAACAGTCTTTGTATTGAGTTTGTGCTTGAAATGTACTGTAATTCTACAAACTGTTAATAAATATTTCAATCAATCAATCAATCAAAATTGAAAATGCAAAAACTCATGAACCGCTTGACTGTCAGGCTGTCAGCAATGAATCTTCGATACACATGTCTCCTCATGGAAGTTTTGTGCTCTTACTTTTGACCTCTGATCTCTAGATCACCCGCCATTTTGAATTATATGAAAATCAATTAAAATGCATCTCCTCCCAGGATTTTTTTGTGAAAATTCTTCTTTTGTCTCAATACATATACTTTTGCAACTTTACAGTATGGGAGAGGCGAGAGGGTCATGCCAAATAGCACTGAAACCTGCAGCCTTTAAAAAAAACATGAACAGCGAACACACTAGAGTCTAGTGTGTTCGCTGTTCATGTTTTTTTGTGACTAGACTGTACTAGTAATGAATATAAATGGACCAGAACACACATAATTGTCATCACAAACACTGAATGATTCTGCTGTGAACAATATAACTACTGATTGTGTGTCTGGATAGCACAGTAGGTAGAGCTACTGCCTTTGGAACACAAGGTCATGGGTTAAAATCTGATGAGCTGCGAACTGATGTACATGATGTAGATGCACCGTGACCATACAAACAGACATACAATTATAAACCTGGGTTACAATTAGCTAACCTTCTTTTGTCGCAACAGTTCACAAATCTTGCTGCTGTGTTTGCACATTGATGTATTTCTCCCTAGGGCTAGGTATGGCATTTTTTTTGTCGTTGGTCATAGTTTTGGGTGTGTGTGGAAGTATGTGTCTCTGATGTAAGGAAGTAACAGGTATTTATTAAATGTAGTAGGCTATAATGTCCAGGAGGACCCCAAAATTATACATTTGTTTTGGAAATAGCCAATAGGGTTCAAGTGATTTTTCTTTGCTGGGGACCTGCTGGATCACCTTCAAGGAACCCACAGGGGGCCCCGGCTATTCTAGTGCAGTGGTTCTCAAACTATTTTATGTCAAGGACCTCCAAATTGACACTTTTGTTCAGTTTGGTTCCATTTGTACACTCAGTTACAGACCTATAAGGGTCCATTTGGTTCCTGTACGATCTATCATTTAGCTGGGGACCCCCTGGAGCTCCCTCAAGGACCCCTGGGCCGGGGTCCCCGGACCCCACTTTGAGAACCACTGTTCTAGTGAAGCACAGCTGTGGCTTCTTAGACCCATGAGGATCTACAGTACACTAACAGTACGTAAACAGAGCTGCTGTTTGGGCTACAGTGAATCAATGTCAGATGCTATATCTAATACATAATGTGTTTTTGTTGTGGTGGTGGTGCAGTGCTGTGCCAGCAGACACGATAAGCTTTTGACTCTAAAGCAGATCCCGACTGATGTTATCAGTCACTATTAGCTTTTCAGATATATGCCACTTGTCAGCACTTGCTCCACTGGTAAATAATATACTGTGGATTTCAGCTGAGATTTCTTTTAACCATCAATCTTTTTATTTTCATTTTTTACATGTAAGCCTTAATTCCAAATGAATGTGTGGTGTGGGATACCGAGTGAAAATTTAGATTCTATGATATTACGAGTGATGAGAATACCACATTAATAAACCATTTTGGCAGATCATATCATATAATGCTTATAATCATAATGCCAATCATATAATGCCAAAACCCCAAACTAATCTACTGTAGAAGTTTGTAATGGTCACTTTGATCTTGCTTATCATTTGCACTGTACACAGAAAAAAGGAAATCTCAACCACCAGAAAACAAGGTTTCTCCCTAAGGCTTTCACTAAGCACGGGAGAAACATCCCACTTCATTACAATGAAGAACAAACCCAAATCATGGCCATTGAAATAATTTCGTTTTTCTTTTCTTTAATCTGACGCATCTGCCCAGTTTCTTGGGTCAGCAACACATAAATAAAACAAGTATCCAACAGCATTTCAAACCTTCGCTTTGACAATTTAACAAGAATGTATTTATATACTCAAAAGCACAAGACCAGAGGAATACAAATTATCCTTTTAAAAGGAAATAATGAAAGGCATCATACACGATCGTAAGCCAGGTGAGTGCGTTGTAATCATCATAATACACCATGCTTAAACTCCATACAATCTTCACATCCTAACACATGAGGTCAATCTGTACGGCTATTTTTTTTAATCGCAACACAGACATGAATGCATTTGCATGGCATAATAAATTATTATAATGCGTGTAGGTTTCATATGAGGTAATAATGTAGGTTTCATATGAGGTAATGAATGAGGTTAATTTAATCAACATGATTTTGCAATGTACTGTATGAATAGCCCATATCAGCTTATATTGTGCTTATAATGCCTTAGAAGACACTTCAAATAAAGTGTAAACCTAAAAAACAGACCGTTGCAGACTGTGTTTCACATGCGCCTCAATAGCTGCCTCAAAGTACCTCTCAGTATAAAATTCCTAGGGAGCTACTCAGTGCAAATCCAAACCCTTTAAACTAATAATGTCATGTTTGATAATAAAGGCGTTATTCTACACTGTACACAGTTTTTAAAAAAAGAGAAAAGAAACACAAAATTACAATGGAGAAACGCTGCAGTGACACAAACTCTGCAAGTATTTACAATGGTGAACCACAGTGTTCACTTTCTGTTTGTTATATAAAAAACATACTTGAATGAAACGGTCTTGTTGATGCAGCACTACTGCATTTCCCTAGTGGAATTGTCTCGAGGGCTGTTTTTGCCCGCATCGATTCAGTTTAACCCATTCTGACCTGAGATCAGATTCATACGAGGTTTTCCACTGGACACACACTGGTCTGATTAACCCATTCTGACCTGAGATCAGATTCTAAAAATGTCAGTCGTTCTTCGATTTTTCAAAAAATAGCAGACCTACAAGCTCGTATCGCGCCACTCGGTGGCGCGATATGAGCTTGTAGATCTGCTATTTTTAAATAGCTAAAGCATAACATGATGCCGACACCAAAATGGGTGCCCGGTCAGAATGGGTTAAAGTTCCTCCCGCAATTCATCATTCCAAATACAAAACTCAGAACAGAAACAACTGTACACTTAGTTTGCAATGATGCAAAAATACACACACAATAACGATATCCCCTGCCCTTAAAAAAAGACAAAAACAACCCACAAAGTCATAAATAAATAGATTGTGATTAGGAAGTGCAAGTCCATACCTCGATGGTACCTGACCTGGTTAATGCTCGAATGAACCATTTGCTACTACACTCGTAGCAGCAAAGTATTACCAGCATTCCATCAACATGATGGGAATGTTATTTTAGAGAGAATGTAGTGGCCTATCGCAGAAACCCATTGAGGACTCAAACCGTTTCCGAATACAGCACGAACCATAATAAGACTCGAGGCACAGTATTCTCCTGTTTCGAGATGCAGACTGGTCTGAGCCAACACACTGAAAAGAGAGAATTTTGAGGCATTATTGGTATCGCCGCGACACGATCACGCGATTCATGTGTCGCATGTGCTTCATCGACACCCATTAACATTGAGGATTCAAAGTTTGGAAGTACACAGTAGTGTTTGGTCTCCGGATGGCAAGCATTACTTCAGCGTTCTTCTCGTCATCTCAGAGTCTGAGCACGACAAAACTAATTCCAAATCACGTGTAAGTTGGTTTAGGCAATAATTGATTGAATATTATATGAATATTACATTCATTGAACTGAATATTATATGGATACATTTATAAGGGATGTCTATGGGATTGTCGTATAACTCTCTCAATAGCTATGGGTCTGAGGAACCGGACACATTCAGTGTAACATGAATGAGCCCGATATTATGCTCTCGCCGATAAAGCCACATTGTCATTTCAATGACATAAGCATATTTTTTGAGTTCTACAGAATCTTCGTGTCCTTAGAAAAGCTGCTCTTGAAGTATCTACTATCTATACAAGTGCTGTTGAGTTGAAGTGCACCTCAGCATCAATGGGGCTAGAGCTGATTAGAAGTATCAGATTTTCTTTCAATTTTAGATCCACCAGACACTTTGTGCTGTGCACTTGCAAGGGAAAAATAATATCCATAATCATAGATTTTCATCTACAGAATGTATTCATCCCGAGGCCAGTGGCGCTCTTCTTTTCTTTTTTTATTAAAGTCTGCAGTGGCACTATATTAAGTCAGAAACTATAGTCAACCATATGACGCATGGTAAAAATACCATATTGAAAGTGGTTAAGAGGAAGTCGGTGGAAGAGACGCAGACATGGTCATGAACCAACCACACCAACAATGACTGTCCAGTGACTTTCTGAAAGCAGACTGCAGACAGAGAATATAGGTCACAGCATGCTATGGCTGGCTGGGGGGGTGGATTTGTTGTGGGTCATATTACTGCCAGCTCAGCATGTCTTTTGTGAGCTCCAACAACAACCCCCAAACATGCTTTCCCCCAATCCGAGTCTAAAGGATTACCATCTGACATTTTAGTCTAGGTCTAGTCAGTGGTTTGGAGTTGGACACCCTTCTCTTTTCTCCCTCTCCCGGTCCTCTTCCTGGAGGCTGCCCTGTAGCCGGACAAAGACGCTACTGTCCCCACCCCCCAAAGTCTGCATTGCCTTGAGGAAGAGCGCCGTTTCCTCCTTGAGTCGGTCCAAGTCCGTCTGAGTGCGGCGGTTCTGCCGGAGCAGCTCCTTGGTTCTGAGCGTGATGTCCAGCAGCCCGGACTGGCTCAGGATGTTGTAAGTGTTGGAGAAACGCTTCCGCTTGGCGTCGGGCTCGCCGTCGGTGCATCCGCTGCTGTCCGAGCTGTATTGCTCGGCGGCGGCGGCGGCGCCGATGCAGGGAGCCGCGTCGGGGAGTGGCAGGGCCTCTTCTGGGTCTTCGAAGCAGTACAAGGGCGTGAGACACTGGCCGGGAGACAACCCCGATCGGCTGACGGCAGGCGAGGGCCTCTCACTGGAAGGGCTGCTGCAGCTGCTGTCCGTCAGGGGCGCAGCGAGGCGCCGAAGAAGCAAAGGTGGTACAGCGCCAGAGGCAGGGGACAGACTGGCTGTGGAGGAACTACTGCTAGAGCGAACGGAGGGGCTTCTCTGCTGGTGCTTGTGCCTGTGATGAGAACGCTCACAGTGTCTGGAAATGCCACTTTCTCCGGAGCTCGAGGAAGAGGAGGAATAACCGGACGAGGAAGAAGAGGAAGTGGTACTTCTTCCGGAGGAGCCGTGGCCGCCCCCAGGATGGGGTGCGATTCTGGGGTACGACTTGAGGATGGGGAGATACTTCTTGGGGCGTCTGTGTTTGGAGGTGGCCTCCTTAGAGCGAGAGACCACCGGCTGCAGGAACACCACCTGAGGCTGCTGGACCACTGGCTGGACCACCTCCACAGCGGGACTGAACGCCCAGGGCTTCAGAGCAGGCGGGGTCTCAGGCTGTGGGAAAAAAGGAAGCGCGTGTATATGAGCCACGGATATCAAAAGTAACAAATGGCAAAATGTCTGTAATTCAGTTAATTTACAACAACGTGTTGGGAAAGTTTGAGAGCAAGAGTGTCTGTCCTGTTGTCTTTGTTTTGTTTGTCTGTTCACATTTGTCATTGTTTAACTGTTTTTAGTTTTTTCGTGTTTATCACATTTATATATCTTTTTTATTATGTATTGTATGTGGAATTTACATTACCTGTCATTATCTTTCATTTTATATAACTGAATAACTCATTATCATTGTCAAGGATATTCTGAAGTTGTCATATACAAAAAATGCCTAATAAAAACAGTATTAAAAAAAAGAAGTAACAAATGGCAAATACATGGAGCTATATATTACTAGAGCTAGACTGATACTGGCCTATCACAGACATATTGGTATCAGCATGTATGAAGACTTTTTACTGAACTGATGTCACGTTGATGTCGGAATAGAATGTAAATAAATTGCATATACCGTACATTAATTTAGTTTTACTCTTGCTT
Source organism: Protomyctophum parallelum (assembly GCF_964188405.1). NCBI lineage: Eukaryota > Metazoa > Chordata > Actinopteri > Myctophiformes > Myctophidae > Protomyctophum > Protomyctophum parallelum. The sequence goes on along the minus strand of NC_139717.1, from coordinate 42,285,097 downwards.
AAACATTTTAAGATAATAATAAAATAATCAATAATAAAATAGTAACATTTAATATATTTTAAATTGTTATAATTAATGGGAGACTACATGCTCAAAACGGCATTGTTCTGCAGTCCTTCTGCAGTGTTATTCCCCTCTTTTATCCCCTCTGAACAGACTGACTGGCCAGAGGCTCTTGGCCTTGATCGTGTGATTAGTGGGTGACGATGCCCCAGATTTAACCACTTAAGCCCTGACTTTGTCATACAACAATTGCAGAATAATAATAATAAAAAGCTGATATACAAGCTCAGCTCAGCTGTGACCTTGTCGATCTGTAATAATCTTTTGTGTATGATGCCATGACATGCCCAAAATACGGACGCCAGGTTTAACCCATTCTGACCTGAGATCAGATTCATAACGAGGTTTCCGCCGGACACACACTGGTCTGATCAACCCATTCTGACCTGAGATCAGATTCTAAAAATGTCAGTCGTTCTTCGATTTTTTTTCAAAAATAGCAGACCTACAAGCTCGTATCGCGCCACTCGGTGGCGCGATATGAGCTTGTAGATCTGCTATTTTTAAATAGCTAAAGCATAACATGATGCTGAGACCAAAATGGGTGCCCGTCAGAATGGGTTAAGAGTGTAGTTTGAGCTTTGAACGAACTAGAACGTAACGCACCCATGGCTCCACAGGCTCTGTTGCCTTCATCCGAGCAATCACCTCCTTTTTCCCCCCCGAGTAGGAATATTTTCTTTGTTCACGCCTCTCGTGAGGAAGATGTGGATAAATAAATATTTGAGCTCGTTACAATAGCTTTCAATCGGGCGAGAAATGTGTGGACACTTGCTACGGTGCACACTCTCTGCTAAAGCTCAGGATGTTTATGCAACCTTGTCTCCATGGCCTTGGATTATGAGCATGTCAAAGCAGAGTTTGTTTTGTTGTGGCTGTAACAAAGGGGAACTATAACAAGCCGCCGTGTTTCAAACACTGACTGTATATAAACCGGAAAGTTGTTTCAGTTTATCATATCAAGTGAAACGGTATATATATATTGTTTTAAGTAAATACAGACAGTGAGCAGAGAGAGGGCAAAGAGCCAAAGGTCAGATTTGAACCCAGGTCAGCTGTGAGGACTAGTCGCCTCATTTATGTGGTACTCTTACCACCAAATGAGCTACTCGGGTGCCTCCAGAGGCATTTTAACTAGTACTACTAGCTATTTCATTGGCTTTTACTTCTTGCACAGACACAGGTCTGTATAATGGCTAATAGGCTATTCAGCGAGAAGTCATGTTGTGCAGGAACATGATCCACCATATATCGCAGTAGTGGGAGGCTTAGTGGGAGGCCTAGGTACAGTATATTTGTGTAATAGACTAGTGCAGGTGAGTTGAAAGCATTGAGTTAATGTCAGAAACTATGCTATACTAGTATACAGTGTGACCCCCTTTCTGTTTGTTCCTGCGTGCGTGCGTGTGTGTAGTAGAATACCTGTTTGAGTAAGACATTGTTCATGATGATCACAGGAGAAAGGTTGGAGTAGGAGCCCCCCACCACTGCCAGCTGGGAGGGTTGCGCTCCAGGACTGGAACCCACAACAGCCCGGGGAGAGTCCTCCGAGTCGGTGATGTCCAGCGCGCTCACTGAGCCCATGTCTACAGGTCAGGAAGAAAGTAGGTTACAACCATGTGACACACTGCACAGTGAAGACACAGGAGACTGCGGCAAGGACAGTTAGTGGTGGAAGAAGTACTCAGGATGTTTTACTTGGGTAGAAATACTGTTTAAAACTCAAGGGAAAGTCCTCTATTCGAAACGTGTCTAAATCTCTCTCTTTCTCTCTCTCAAAAAAAAAGAAGAAAAAAAGAGCAGATCTAGCTCACAAGGTGTCGCATCCATTTTCGAATAGATTAAGTATAAAAAGACTCAAGAACGTTTTATGTTTTCGTAATAATAATAAAAATCTACAAAGTAACACTTGATAAAAATATTGTAGTGGAGTAAAAACCATTAAGTACAATGTTTGCCTCTGAGATGTGATGGAGTACAAGTATATATAAAGTACTTCAACATTTTTTACTTGGGTACTGTGCTTGACTTGAGTAAATGTACATAGTTAACCGTCCACTGCTACGGGAGGGCCGAACCAACCTGAGAAACCGGAGTCCCTCTCCGAGTCCGTTCTGGAACGCCCGGAGGACTTCATGGTACGCAGTTTGCCCGTCGGCCTGCTGTGGCCCTCGGCCTTCCTCTTGGTGCTCGTCATCCTCGTGTTTGTGTTCCCTGCAGTGCTGTGATGTGTATGTCCGTGTTTCTGGAGCTCACCACCACACGTCTCCATCAGTATCTCCTGACCAAGAAAATGTTGGACCTGGAAGAAACGAGTAGTTGGTTACAATGGGTGTTGCAGTGGTTGTATGTATGTGAGTGTTATTGCACCAGTGTTTCTTTATTTATTACATTTTAACAACACAAATCTTGTATGGGAGTCCCTGGCTACACATTCCTTTCAGATGGGGGTCTGTGGCCAAATACATATTAACTAGGGGGTCTAGTAAGGTATGAAGTGGATCCGTTAATTTGACAACTCCATCATCAAATTAAACTGAACTTTGAGGGAGAAAAAAAGACTATGCTTACTGATATAAAATGTTTACACACAGGCACCCCCACACAAATCCATCCAGCCTCTACTGTTTTCTTGTAGCCACGATGTAGAACATGCATTTGGGGGTCTAGTCTACATGAGTTAACATGCGTGAGACATGCATGGGTTATGCTCAAAATAATAAACAAAAACAATATGGCAAAAGCAAATGACAGAAAACATGCAGTAAACTGGAATACACATAACATAATAGCAGTAGTGTATAGGATTAGGATCTGCAGTGAGCAGAATATTTTGTTTCTATCCATCTACATATATTAGTAGATAATCTATTTACACACGAATAAAACACAAATAAACAACTGATATCATGGCCACATCAAGCCTGCCTATCTGATTAATTGAAAATGGTGGAACCTGTTATAAACAAGTGTAAATGCTTTATCATCGTCCATAACAGTTTTTTAGTTGACTTGTGCTTTCGTTTGAAATGTACCCATTCTGCTAGCCATGGTTCATGACTCTCGTATTAATCATCATGGCAGTCATGTCCCAGGGCTACCATTCTGCATAATGTGAAATAACATTTTCAATCAATCAATCCATACCTTCTGTGTGTTCCACGATCCACGGTTTCGAAGCAGGAGCAGCGGTAAAGACGCTGAGGACGGAGTTAGTTAGTGTGTGCTGTGTGGCTCCTGTGTCTGTGTGTGTGTGCCAGGCAGGCTGTGCCGCAGACGCTGTGTGCGTGCAGTAGTACATGTACAATACACGCTGGAACTCCGTGTTCCGCCGTTCCACGATACAGTCCACGGGACCACCACGGGGCTGTCCTCCTCCGCTCCTCCCCCTGCGGGTGGGGGTGTCGTTCAGACACGGGGCGGGATGCAATGCAACGCGCCGCGGACTTTCTCCCTAGATTAAAGTGTGATGATGGAAGAATCGTCGGAAGGAAGCGTCGTATGCACGTATGGATTGAAAGATAGCTGTGGATTTGTCCCCGACGATCCACAAATAATGTTCCAGGCGCCCAGTAACAACAACAACAACACGAGATCCAGGATATCCTTTTGTACTTCAACGTGCCATATTTGGAAGATAGGGGGCGCGGCCTCGCCCATAGTAGTTGTAGTTATGGCCGCGTCACGGCCTCGCCCCCCGCCCATTGCCCGCCCACCATGTGCGTTCCCTAGTCTCCGATTGGATGGTCCATTTGGCATTAGGGCAGAAAACGTGAGCAAGAGCCACCATCCAAATGTATGGCAAGTTGAGGACATTGTGTCCGCTTTATGATGCACACACACTGAATGAAACACTTCACAGTGCAGGGCAGGCTTTTCCGATGTAGAGTATGTGGAATCCAGTGACGTGGCGTGTGTGGAGCGTATAGCGTCCTGGTTGGTACATTACATTGCACATTAGCCTTACAGTAAGACTACTAACCGCTGGCGGTGATCACGGTGTGTGCATGTACAGTAGTAAACAGTACACTCCCTCACTGTACCCAGAGTCCTGTGCACGTGCCCAGAGCACAGCACAGCACACATGAGTGCTCAACTGTACACAGCTGCAGTACAAAAGGTGTGTGTGCTGCTGTGCAATGTGCCTTAGTACCGCTATCATGCACCCATTCTTTCACAAATCCATCTAGGCCGGGCCTAGATTCTAGGTGTATAAATAATTAGGGAGAAGTTTTGAAAGTTAACAAGTTAAATACAATTTGTTCTTAAAAGCAAATTAGACACATTCTTTAAAGTCTGTGCAATATATATGTGCAGTAGTGTATTTTCTTTATCCAAATAATTGGACTAATTGAAATAGAAAACTGTTGGCGCTTTTGCAAAATATTTAGGTTCCAATTTGAGATATTTAGATAAATCACTCCGTAGTGTAATCAGTAATGCATACTATGTAATAAATGATTGCGACTGTAGGTCGCAGATTACTATGAACACCTGTCCGTCAGTCAGTCAGGTGATCACGCCTCCATATATGGCCGTCTCTATATGTGACCAGATGGACACTGATAATACTTTTGGATAAATCAATATGACTACGCCACTCTCTTTAAGGGGAGAGACCCTGAAACAACTATACATTTACTGTCACTGTTGTGACCAAATATCCCCACTTTAGCTTAACCAGACAGACAGAGGCTTTTGTGTGTACAATCATCGAACACTTTATTTAAATATCAGCATAAGGTTTATATAAGACATACTGGGTGTGTATACCAACACCTTCATTGACCGGGGACAATAATCAGACTTTAATAAGAACACGGCACACTGATAACACTAAGGTAACGCTGCAAACTGTTAAAATCAACTGCGACTTAATATGCGCACACACCAATGAGATTACACTCTGTTAAAAACACTGCACACTTAACCCATTTTGGTGTCAGCATCATGTTATGCTTTAGCTATTGAAAAATAGCAGATCTACAAGCTCATATCGCGCCACCGAGTGGCGCGATACGAGCTTGTAGGTCTGCTATTTTTGAAAAATCGAACAGCGACTGACATTTCTAGAATCTGATCTCAGGTCAGAATGGGTTAATCAGACCAGTGTGTGTCCAGTGGAAACCTCGTATGAATCTGATCTCAGTTCAGAATGGGTTAAAAGGGGGGGGGGAGGGAACAGTACGGTCATCATTGTGAAGGTACACGGATCTGACTCTGAATATAAACTGGTGAGGCACTTGAGTATAGCAACTATCAATAAAATAAACTAAAGGAAAAGAGCAAGCGGCTGCCTGCTGACCACGATCCCGTGTGTCACCAGTGTCAGCCTATAGGCCCAAGGCATGTACACCCAAACGGCAGGAGCATGGGCTGACCAGGGTCTGGGTCTGTCTGGCACTCTCAGACTCTTGTTACAGTGCATAAACAGTACTTTGCTGGTTCCCAGCAGTCCTACTGCACAGCACCACCAGAAACTCTTTTAGTAAAGTTTGGGCGCACGCCGTGCTGGCCACCGGTGAGCGACGCCACCCCAGGACTGAACCACGCACACGACGGACGAGAACAAACGCGACTCTCTCTGCCCTCACAAGAGCTTCTCTTACTATATAAAGGCTGTTGCTGCTGCCTGCTCTGAGCTCCCAGGTCCCAAGGTCCCACCCCTCACATATATGAAGATCACGACACTGCCCTCATCAAACCCTGGATAGCCATAGGCTACATGGAGAAGAACATAAATCTGCAGCATATGGAGCCGGCCAGCAACTCTACAACCTCAAACCTGTAGATCACCATATAGCCTATGGAGCTGACCTGTTCTGACATTCCATATGTTGATCCTTTGCTCTTCGATGTCTCCCTTTTGACTGGGGACAGGTATTACCTGTCCATTCAAAGTTATTAGTGCAGCCGGCGAAAACTAGAGTTCTCAACAGGCACGAAAATTAAGGCCCAGCCCTACCTAGGCCCTCATCAAACCCTGTACACTCAAGACACTGCCCTTGCTGCCACATGCGCGCGCGTGCACACACACACACACACACACACACACACACACACACACACACACACTCGTAATAATAATAGAGTGCACTCAAATGTCTTATCTGTACGAGACAGCGCCATGCCTGATAATGAGTACCCAGCTGTGAGTACATCATGCGACCAAAGGCATTGTTTGAGCACAATAATTACAACAGTAGGCTAATTCCTTGTTTTGTTTTTTCTTAAAGAGGCAGTGCCACAGGCCTATTACTCCTACATAATGATTGGGTATCAGTATATCCAGGGACCCCCCTCCCTGGATATGGAGGGTGGCGGGTTCTACCAAAAACTGTACTTTTCTGTGTTAAAAGGCTATATTTATGTGGACACAAAACAACAGTCCCTTAACCAGTTGAACCCCAGCAATGCATCCATATTTGTGGAAAACTAAAAACTAAAAATCACAACTTGTAGATCAGTGTAGAACGAAAAGAGAATAGTATCAACTATCAAGAACAAGCAACACCATTCAAAGTAATAGGGCGACTGAATATCGTGGTGGCTGTGTCCTTTGAAGGCCTGTTTTATACGGTTCCTCAAGCCCTGAGTCATTCCACTCAATCCAACTATAGTTAAGTGGTTAAAGATGCAGTACAAGGGGGCACGGTGGCACAGTTGGTAGTGCTGTCGCCTCACAGCTAGAAGGTCCTGGGTTCGATTCCCGCTGGGGACGCTGTGGGCACTGGCGGCGTGTTCCCTCCTCCGCGTCATCAGTGCCCATACCCGAGGTGGGGGTTGGCGATAGGGCCTTTCTGTGTGGAGTTTGCATGTTCTCCCCGTGTCCCCTAGGGTAGATACCCTCACAAAAACATGCCATAATCCTGGTCTCTAAAACTACCTCCCCCTGGCCAGCCGGGGCGCCTGATGGAGGGGAAAGGAACTGGTCGGAATAACGTGTCCCTTCCACGCGCTACATCCGGCCGGGGAAATTCCCCTCTGTCAGGTGAAAAGAAGCAGCTTGGACTCCTCATGCATAGAAGGAGGCATGAGGTCAGTCCGCTGCCCCCCCAGGTTGGCAGAGGAAGTGTAGCGCCCAGGATTACATTAGATAATTGGCACTGGGTGAAAAGAAAACTGGGTTACAAAATCGTGGGATAAAAATTTAGAAAAAAAAAAAAAGATGCAGTACAGTGATTTTTGTACTTTTGTACGGGTTTTGTCTGGGTCTGTGGAGTTAACACTATTCTAATAGACCCCCAGGTGTGGTTAGAAATTCAAATATGTCTTCCCTGTGTATTGTTGGTTTCTCAAAAGGCCCAATCGAGGCCCAGGTCAAAAGGCCCAATCGAGGCCCAGGCCGTAGCGTAACGGTCTGGGCACCGGACTGGTAATCCAGTCGCAGTGTGCCGCGGGTTCGACTCCCGGACCCGACACGGCCTTTACTGCATGTCATCCCCCCATCTCTCTCCCGTTTCCTGTCAGCCTACTGTCTGTCCCTTCAAAAATCAATAAAAGGCGTAAGCCGCAAAAAAATATCTTAAAAAAAAAAAAAAAAAAAGGCCCAATCGAAATGACAGCAATATAGTGTCAACAACGCTGAAGGCATGACGCCAAAGCGCGTACGCTGTGCAGTCTGCTCTGCAGTGTACCATGCCAAATGATAAATAAAATAAAAGTGCCTTAATGGACAGGTCCGTGAGTGCTGGTATTCTCTTTTAGAGATTTATTGTAAAACTGCCCACAACCCCTAGGACAATATGGGTAAATTCACACATCTGCAGCATCGGTGTTTGACACCAATGTGTGACTGGTTGGGACCGTAGGGCCCCCCCCACTTGCAGTCTCCCATCTGCTTGCTTTGCCAATGAAAATAGCAATCTTTTTAAACTGCTTCATAACAACAAATGCTTGTGTAGACATTAGCTTAGACTAGACGAATGAAAACCAGAAATAGTAGGCCTACCACAGCCTCTCCGAGTCCTGGAAAAGGACTAGGTCACTGTAACCTCTCATGTGGTTCCTAACCATTTTTACTCAGAGCCCCCTGTTCTTACACCTAACAATCCCCCACATGTTCACACTCATGCACGCACGCACACTCACGCACACGCATGTTTGTAATACATCGCAATGTGTTGTCAATAAAATGACATGCCCAAAGGGATACGGATACCAGGTTGAAAGTGGATAAAAGCAAGTTTTAATTTTGTGCAACATGTTTAAAAGGGAAACCCTGCCCTAGACTAAACCCCAACACAAAAGTCACAATCAGCATTCTAACACACATTTTATTCAAGCATTAAATTGTAGTATTCCATACCGGCGGTAATTAGTAATTACACAGAGTAGATTAAATAATACATGTGTTCAATGACAGTGCCAATAAATAATATCTTCATGACATGATGAAACTTGGACACAACAAGACACAATAAGTGTCATATTAGCATTCCATCAGTATGCAGCAATTTCTTCTAATAATTGTCTCCACCAGGCCGAAGGCATGGGGAGAGAGTATATATGTTTTGCACTCCGTCCGTGTGTGTGTCCGTCCGTCTGTGTACAGCTAATCTCCGGCACCGTTAACCCAGTTGGTGCAAAATTTTGCACGTACACTCCGACCTCTGCACAAAACCTTCCAGAACGGCCTGTCATAGCGCCACCAGGAGGCCGACTTTTGAAAAAACACATTTTTGGATATTACTCCGCTAGATTCTGTCCAAAAAACCCGCAAATAGTTACACACTATCTCTATAATCATGTGTTCAAGCCGGATCTGTCTGATATTTCATATTCCACCCGAATTGGCTAACATTGGCTTTCAAAGTTTGCAGGATTGGTCCCCTTTGGAACAAAAAGCCTCAAATCATGAACGCAGCGTGTAATTTACGTGAAATCCTTCAAGGACTTTCCTACTAGGCTGAGGAATATATCCCACCCTTTTCACATTGGCCTGTTATAGCGCCACCAACAGGTGGCGTTTTGCCAAACACATTTTTGGAACAAAATGCCTCAAATCATCCAATTGCCATCCAAGGCATAAGAAGAAATGGCACCCTTTTCACATTGGCCTATTATAGCGCCACCAGGAGGCCACAACCTGACCTGGCCTGGTGGAGACCTGTGCCCCGAGGGGCACTTTATCTAGTTTTCTTTCCTATATTATTATCTTTTTTTAATGAAAATAACTGTTTTGGAAATGTCATCAGCAGCAGTCTGGGTCAAACTGGTGTGAATTGGTAGGTAGGGGGGTAGTGAGACAATTAAGTGTTGTCCATATAGTGACTGTCCAGCAAAAGCCTTGGAGCAGGACAGGGAGGAGGACCTACAGTACATACTCCCTCAACCTGAATGACTGTCAACTGTAGAAATAATGTACATTTTAATTTAAACCATGTCTGGAGACATGAATACATGGTGCATACATGGATGTGAATAAACAGCATAACGCTGTAGAAAGCCATGCATGGTTGACCAGTGTGTGTGTGTGTGTGTGTGTGTGTGTGTGTGTGTGTGTGTGTGTGTGTGTGTGTGTGTGTGTGTGTGTGTGTGTGTGTGTGTGTGTGTGTGTGTGTGCGTGCGTGTGAGACCGGTCCAAAGAGCTGTTGTTTCTTCACGTTGAACTGACGTCAGGATCAATCAACATCGTCCTAGGGGGGTGGGTGCTGACACCTGATGTACACAATCAGACAAACACAGGTTACAACAGGACTGCAGTGCTATCACTACTACTACACTGTTAAATCCTAAACTGAAGACCCACAATGTTATTGTGCACATTGCACAAAGCTTTAATGTGCCATACGGCACCTCATGGTGTGCCATACGGTACACAATGAGGTTCTGCTAGCAATGTTTTCATTATTTACTTTGGAGAAACTGTCGACAGGAAACCAAAAAATGAAACCACAAGCAGGAAAATGTTCAGTTATGACATTATGGCCAAAGCTGTGAACAGACAATATTGGTGTTGACACTGGTATATGGTCCTGAAATAAATAAATAAAACAATAAAATATAAAACAAAAATTATACACAACAATCTACTAATTTAAAAAAAGGACATTCTACTAATCTACTCATTTTAAAAAGGCCATTATAAAAAGGGATTTCCTGAATAAGCGCATTTTCAGAATCTATTCTGTAAATGCAGCCTTGCCCTCAATGCCCTCAGTGCCTGTACACCTGACTAACTCCCTAATACTAGAGCAGGGTTCCCCAATTAATTTTCCTCAAGGGCCATATTTTGACTGGCGTACCAGGCTGGGGGCCGAGTCTGCACGCGCGAGGTCGAGGTCTTGCCCTGAAAATTCATTTTCAGGGCAAGACCCCATTTGAAAAGGATGCCCAGTTTGACATGCATAGGCTACTGACCCCCATTTAATGCCATTTATATCTGGGACCCTTCTTTTTTTTTTGGAAATTCTTTCATGGGCCACAAGGGGGCGCTCTGTGGGCCGCAAATGGCCCGCGGGCCGCCTATTGGGGAACCCTGTACTAGAGGGAGCGAGAACAACGATCTGGTACCACCCACTTTCAAAACAAATATGGGTACATTCTCCTTCTAGAGCACTGCCACTCAAGCGTGGAATGCCCTGACCCCTTCCCTTCAAAAAATGCAGGTGACTTGCATCTTTTAAAACAGGCCTGAAAATCCACCTTTCAGCAGGCACAAGGGAGAGGAAACTAGAAAAAGTGCCCTTCTGGGCACAGGTCTCCACCAGGATAGGAATGTAGGACATTGCAGCTTGCCTTCATCTGGTGATTGGATAAAAGGGCAACAAAAGTAAATTACAAAAACACTTTTCGGCCAGTTATGGCGCCACCTTGAGGCTGAGTTGAAATTGTTCATGTGGCATTTCTTCCTCGGCCTAGTGGGAATGTGCGTGCACAATTTCACGGAAATCACGCGATGTGTTCATGATTTGCAGCATTTTGTTTGAAACTGAGCACTCCTGTGAACTTTGGAAGCCAATCTTAACCAATCAGGATGGAGTCTGAGAAATCTGAAAGACCCGTTTCGTTGAATGGCTCTAGAGAGACTGTGTACCAATTTGCGCGATGTTTGGACAAAATCTGTAGGTGTACTGTGCAAAAACTTGTTTTGCACAAAGCGGCCTCCTGGTGGCGCTATAACAGGCCGTTCTGGAAATTTTGGGGCAGAGGTTCATCGTTGGCATCCAGGGAGTGTGTGTGCAAAATTTGGCATCGACCGGGTTAACGGTGGCCGAGATTAGCTGCTCACAGACACACGGACGGACGGACACACACACACACACACACGGACGGACGGACGGAGTGCAAAACATACTCTCCCCCCATGCCTTCGGCCTGGTGGAGACAATGATCACCCACCTTTCCCGCAAGGACTTGTTTTGGTGCTATCCCTTTTGGATTATAAGTGTTTAACTGTACTATGTTGCTGTTAGATTTCTGTCTAATAAATTATCCAATCAATCAAACCCCAAAAGGTAAACAGGTAAAGCAAACAAAAGCCAGAGTGTATCAGCACCTCGCTGAGAATAATCATCAGATTAGACACAAAAACACAAAATGTTCATTACTTCAGATGTCTCTATCTGACAACAAGACCAGTAAACCATTGTTTGCGAGAGGAACACAGGACCAGGAGGCAGATAACTGAAGGAACGCCAGCTTAACGAGGCCACGGGTGACGCCATCTAGTCCCATTACAACAGGCAGACGGCAGAGTCATTTGGCTAACTGTAAAGTAGCCTTGCCGAGCCATGAGGCCCATAGGGCAGAATCTCCTGTTTCTGTAGCGTGAGGCAGCTTGATGTACAAGTACACCCCCTGGACATGACGCTAGTATGTCACAGGGACTTACCCCCAATCCAACCCTTGATGCTGAGTGTCAAGCAGGGAGGCATTGGGTCCCATTTTTTACAGTCTTTGGTATGACCCGGCTGGGGATTGAATTGAACCCCAACCTCCCAGTCTCAGGGCGGACACTCTAACCACAAGGCCACTGAGCTGGTTGGCTAACTGTGACTCAAGCTTATTATCGCCATTGCTCAATGGACTCACAAGCAACAGGGGGCACCCCTCCACCAAATCATCACAGAGAAGAATGTTCATACACTTTTACAAAAACAAAACAAAATGTGCTCGATGATGGAGTCTGGCTGTAACCATATACAGTAGGTGTCACCAGCCTCTTAATTGAGCCTTTGTCCAGAGTAGCCGTTGCCATGTATAACAGCTAATGGGGAAGCTGAATAAACTGAGTAAACTAAACCAACCAGAGTCCAAGACGCTTCCATGCTTTAAAGTTTAAATAATAAACTAAAGTCCACTTTATTCTCTGTAGCATGAAGGTGTTTGCCTTCATGCTTGCCGACAAGAAATAATCTTCAAGCAAACAATGCATTAGCTAAACTATAGGAGATTGGATCTTGTCTTTACATTTTTGGAATAGAGTTTAAGTGGGAGGGCAATGAGTGTCAAAATGTGCATGTAAGACAACAGTTGCACAGCGGTTATCTATCTATCTATCTAGTTGACACAGTTGGTGGCGCCCTTCCTGTGTTTTCTCCTTCGGCCCTGCTCTGTGGGAGCTACTGTACCGTTTGTCAGCCACGATAAAACACCCTTCCCTACACAGCTCTCCTCAACGCAAAGCCAAATTTATAGTCCGTCATACGATGGCGTCTCTTGTCGACAAGAACCACTTTTCCTAATGATTTAACACCATGCCACGAGACGTTGGCCTGAAGAGACACCACTATGCAATGGAGCATTAATTAAGCTTAAGACAAAGACAATGGCGCAATGTTCCAGGAAGCCTTGACAGACCTTTCTTATGACTGAGCCAATTTCCCTGTCCGCGTTACATAATATGCTTCGGGTTAAAATAGGGCAGGCTTTCCGTGAACCACACGACGACAGGACATTATGTCTGTCTGAGCTGAATTCCCCAATTAATTCTGCGGGTTCAGGCTGGGTTTAGATTTTCATTCTTGAGATAAAGAGAATCATCTTTTGGTCTGCTCAAAAGACCAGATAAGATTGTTTCAAGTTCCAAAAGGGGGTTTAATAATACTGACAGGGAAGTAGAATGCCGTGTTATGAATCCATCAGTACACCCTGGGCTTTATCAGGAAGAATCAGAATAACAAGTACGGCCTAGATGTAGATAACAGACTGTATCCTGCTTTGACATTTAACCCATTCTGACCGGGCACCCGTTTTGGTGTCAGCATCATGTCGTGCTTTACCTATTGAAAAATAGCAGATCTACAAGCTCATATCGCGCCACCGAGTGGCGCGATACGAGCTTGTAGGTCTGCTATTTTTTGAAAAATCGAAGAACGACTGACATTTTTAGAATCTGATCTCAGGTCAGAATGGGTTAATCAGACCAGTGCGTGTCCAGTGGAAAACTCGTATGAATCTGATCTCAGGTCAATCTTTCACACTCTCAGAGTCATAGTGGCATTGAGAAATGATTTTGTTTGATTCTAAATATTGGGCATCCTTGGACACAAAAACACAACATGGCCATCTGTGGCCACTAGATCATAATGCATGTCGGCCAAGAAGGACAGCTGAGAGGTAATGTGACACGGCTGCACCGTCTCGTCCCACAGCACAGACAGTGCTTATTACTTAATGTACCCACACATGTCTGAATGTTGAAGCCAAAGGCCTGATTCATACTGCTGTCGGTGTCACAAGAGATTAATTAACCCATTCTGACATGAGATCAGATTCATAACGAGGTTTCCGCCGGACACACACTGGTCTGATGAACCCATTCTGACCTGAGATCAGATTCTAAAAATGTCAGTCGCTCTTCGATTTTTCAAAAATAGCAGACCTACAAGCTCGTATCGCGCCACTCGGTGGCGCGATATGAGCTTGTAGATCTGCTATTTTTCAATAGCTAAAGCATAACATGATGCCAACACCAAAATGGGTGCCCGGTCAGAATGGGTTAAGCAAGCATATTTTATACTTTGGTGCAGGATGATGTCGCTCATCACAAATGACAGATTTCCAAGTTAATAACGCGATGCATCGCGTTAGGCATGTAAGCGATGTATCGTAAATCGATTTCAATTGATTCAAACAGGTGACAATTTAAAGCGATGTAATAAATGGCTTTTGGAGGGAAGTGACTGCAGTCACTTTCATCTTAGAGCACTGCAGAGGGGAGGTGTGTGTGTGTGTGTGTGTGTGTGTGTGTGTGTGTGTGTGTGTGTGTGTCTGTGACCAGCTGATGCTTGTTTACATGAAAAGTACAGTATGGTACTTTTGCAATGTAGTTAAACAAAAGTTGTGAAAATGTGGTACTGTACATGTGAGATTAATAGCTGGGGGGGATGTAAGAGGAAAAAAAAGAAATTAGTTTTCAGTCATTTGTCTGGAAAATAAATTTGTGTGACAAGCAACTGTGTGAAGCAACTGTGTGAAGGGGTTGTGAGTGTGTGCGACCGTGCGTGCGTGCGTGTGTGTGTGACTATATCGTCGGGTGTGTCGGATGTAAACCTCATGTGTCCAAAACTGTACGTTTGTAGGATTCAAATGCAAAAATATCAAAAGTAGCAGTTCGAAACATGGCCGTGTGGATGCTTTCGATGCTTCTGTGTGATGCTGCATGTAGAATGATCACATAGGCGTTGTAGGGTATTAATTTAGGAAAAAAGTAAAACACAAAAAGTTAGAACATAGAGATAAGAGGTTTCTGCCTGACAGCAACGATATGTGAGAGCAAGAGAAATAGAAGATACAGACAGATAGATACAGAAAGAGTGTGTGAAGGACAGTATGATCCAACTCACGCCGATAAATCATCTCTTTCTTACTTGCCACAGTCTTTTAGTTTTCTCCTGTGTTTCCTCCTCCTCCTCGGTCTGTTCCTCACAGACTGACTGCTGCTGGGAATCAATAAACATAATAAATGTACAGAACTCTGAAGAATGATGATGCTGCATGATATGAGTCCTTTGTCATGCATTTGCTGGTGGTTACATACAGCTAAACAAACTAGGAGGAATGCGAGCACACCTTCTGTCAAAATGAACGATACAACGAACCTGCCAGGGTGCACGGCCATAACTCTATGTGCACGGCTCCAAAGAGTTCAACATCAAGAGAATGATGCCGGCTCTCAAGTTCTGAAAACTGAGAGCCTTCGGGTACTTTTTTATTCTAATATACTGTAAGAGAGGCAATATAACAAATCGGACGTGCTACAGTATGCTCTACACTGTTTGTTTTGTCATGTTTTAGCCTGCCCCAGGAGGGACTAATATATGGGGGGATATCATCATATCAGTTTATCCATCTATCTATCTATCTTCTCCTTCTTTGACCAACAGTATACCCGATTTCCATCAAGACCACAGTATCTGACCACAGCACTGATGGCACACAGTGTTCAGCCGGGTCTAAATTCCTTTAACCCATTCTGACCTGAGATCAGATTAAAAAAATGTCAATTACATCCTGACAGTTTCATTATTAACCCATTCTGACCTGAGATCAGATTCTAAAAGTGTCTTCGATTTTTCAAAAATAGCAGACCTACAAGCTCGTATCGCGCCACTCGGTGGCGCGCTATGAGCTTGTAGATCTGCTATTTTTCAATAGCTAAAGCATAACATGATGCTAACACCAAAATTGGTGCCCGTTCAGAATGGGTTAAAAATGCTGCCCACCCAATCAGAAATGATAAATGTTATACAATTGGCAGAAATATGCTTTGCAGAAAAGAAATATACTGTATCTTTCAAAACTCTATGTAGAGTGGATGAAATTGTATGCTGAACCCATTTAGACCTGAGGCAGTGAGGCTGATTCTAAACAGCCTTCTAAATCGTGACCTAAGTTTTCAGGAAAAACTTCAATTATTTTATAATTGTGTTTACATGGACTCCTGTGTCCAAAATGTATTCACGCGTTAGAATCATACTGCAAATGTGAACTAAATTTATTTAGCATTGAGATATCCAGAAATGTCTTTCTACTCACCTTCGACTATTCATATGTATTAATTGCCGCCGGGGTCTGAAAAACAGCAGAAAACAATTAATGTAGGTTACTTAACTCACTTATGGTCTGCATTGGCAGGTCCTTCTCATAGGGAAATAACTTGTGAATGGCATTTGAGGGATTGTTCCCAGGTGTTATTCATCAGCACCTACCTGCACTCACATTCCTCGTGCTCCACAAAGGTGAGCTCCACATAACGTCCGGATCTCTCAGATGGAGTAATCCTCAACAGCTACGACGGGAAAGGACAAGGAGAAGTTCTACGAAACTATCCCACAAATCTATGCAAAAAGCTCACACACGTGCACATAAGCCGACATGCTCTTCATCATTACAAGCTCGGAATGTGTTGCCACCACTGTTTTCATACTGTAATGTTCTTAAAGGGACACTTCACCCTTTTTGCAAAAGAATATATGTTAATGACGTTTAGAAGCTTTAGATCACTTTCCTGGGGGTCTTTATGTGTGTAATATGTGGTTTTAGATATTTTAGATTGTAGCAGTGAGCCTGTTGTCTCTGATGTCATGGACACTGGTCTCACTACCTTCCTGGACTACAATTCCCATAATTCTTTGGTGCACTGCTCCTCCTTGTGGATAGGGGGAGAGCTGTCTTACTGAGACAACATGTAGTCCAGGAAGGAAGTGAGCCCAGTGTCCATGACATCAGAGCCAACAGGCTCACTGCTACAATCTAAAATATCTAAAACCACATATTACACACATAAAGACCCCCAGGAAAGTGTTCTAAAGCTTCTAAACGTCATTAACATATATATTTTTGCAAAAAGGGTGAAGTGTCCCTTTAATGTGCCATGCAGGCTGAAAACCGTGGCAGTCCGAGCCATTTAGCGCCATCTAGTGGCAGCAGGGAAGGAGTTTTAAGTTAAGTGCTGGTCTGTTGCGCGTCTTACTTTTCTGATACTGTGCATTCAAGTGAAACGTGGAAGGTATCAATTTTATAATGTGTGAGGGTGACTGACCGTTAAAGGTATATTCAGTGATTTCACTCAAAAAAACCGTAGGTTTCGTTTTTGGCTGTGGGATCAGGATAGAGAGTCAAAAACGAAACCTAAGGTTTTTTGACCCCCAGGGGTTAACTGGGGACAGGGAGGCCTCAGCACACTCTATAGTAGGGAGGATTATCACAACAAAACAAAAAAATAAATGATATTTGAATTAAGTGAAATCACTGAATATACCTTTAAAGCAGTGGTTATCAAAGTGGACCACTCAACGACCGGCTAGGGGTCCTTGAGTGGCACAAATGTACAAATGGAACCAAATAGACCTGTCCATTTGGTTCCATTTGTGCACTGTCGGAGTTAAATGAATACTGAAGATTTTACATTTTAGATTGGGGTCCCGGCGATACATAGTCATCAAAATGGGGTCCGTGGCCTAACTAACTGGGGTTCCTCGAGAAACCCTTCGTTACAGTACTCACACACCTGCAGAGTGATGTTGCGTACGAGTGTTGGCTGGCACTCCAGGTTGGCATCTCCGCAGCAGCCAGAACATCGCCAAAGTGGAACACAGGCGGGGCTAAACATATGCTCCACCCCTCCCGGGTACTCCTGCTCTACATCCACCAATCGCTCCATGGGACGACACATGCTCCGCCTCCACACCTCATGGAACAGCACTACTGCAACGATGGCAGAGGAGGAACTCTCTCATTATTGCTCCATTCGCATTTAGGGGCGGCGCTGATGATTAATGCATTATGATAATTTTGTAATTATTATGCATCCATGGTCCTTACTTTTTGGGGGGACTTCTGATGAAGGGAGGGAGTCCTGTATTATGAACACCAAAACAAGAAAGAATAATCTTTAAACACATTCAGTCTTTCTTTTTATCCGGGTAATAATCTGACACAAGCCCCTATATATGTGACTGTCCAATGAACAGAGCACAGTACAGACATCTGTGAGATGAGATGAACATGATTATACTGTAACTGAGAGGAGCAGTATGATTTGCAATTGAAGACCGCCCTCTGGTGGCAAAGGTAATACTAACCGTGTGCTACTAGGAGGTATGAGTTGTTGTTTAATAGGTAATGAGAAATGACTAATGAATAATGACTATAAACATATTCAAATGATGCCAATCGATTTGAAATCTGCAGTATTTATAGTGACAATAATTCAATAACTTTTGAGTAGTTTAAAGTGTGTTATATCATTGTTATATGTTGTCAGACTATCAAAAGCATCAATAATACTATTATCGATTTTCAGGCAAAGACTGCACTTCAAATAATACCAACAAGGGTGTGTTATAATATGTTTGCGCGCACACACACACGCACACACACGCGCACACGCACACGCACACACACACACACACACACACACACACACACACACACACACACACACACACACACACACACACACACACACACACACAATCAGAGCCATGAACAAGCAACTACAGTATAGCTGTCAGGTCAAATGTTTTCGAGCAGTACTAATAACTCTTTCCTCCCAACAGATCACACAGCTGTTTTCATTACTTCTAGGGTCAAACCTGCACATATATTCTAACTTATATACTGCATATATGTAACTATAATTCTCTCTCTCTGTTTCCGTCTCTCTCTCTCTCTCGTTGTCTTATTTCTAAATGTCACATCCATTTTCTATGAACTTTATTCTGGTGACTAATACAGGAGATACCGCATATATATGTATCTCTCTCTCCCTCGTTATATGTTTTCTAAATGTCACATTAGATTTCCGTGAACTTTATTCTGTTTAAGGCAAACCATGCACCCTAGAGACACGCAGGAGGCCATAATTAGATCCTTCTATTCATTCTATAGGATTCAGACAATTTCAGTTTTGTTCAAAGTCTGATGCCTCTGTGTATTCCAGTCAAGGCCCACGCAGTCTTTGTGTCTCCTGAACTCCAGATGAGATCAAATGTGACTTTCTGGCCACGATCAGGCAATGAAGTTGTTTTCAAATCATTAATTTGTTTTCAATTCATAAAAAGACAGATTTACATGCGTTTCCTGAACTCCAGATGAGATCAAACGTGACTTTCTGGCCACGATCCAGGCAATGAAGTTGTTTTCAATTCATAAAAAGACAGATTTGCATGAGATCAGGAATGACTGTTTCTGTCTCAGAGTGAAGCTGGGAAGGGGGCTTGATTACTTGCAACGATACAGCACTCATTATCCACCTTCAAAGGAGGTTCTTTTAAGTAGTAAAGTTGCAGCTCCCACTGGGGGGAGTTGAATTAAGGCCCTAACTGATCTGGGCCAAGGCCCAGCCCGAGTAATTAGCATAGATTTTATGCCCAACCTGGCCCTAAAGCGTCGGGTCGGGTCGAGTTTGGGCAGAATTTGAGAACTCTATACATATATATAGTAAAAGTGAAATGCCAGTGAGCACCATCTTCATGATAGATATAAATACACAAACAGACAGAACAGAACTATTATTTCTATATATATATATATTTTTTTTTAAAGATTTATTTCTTCATGGAGCCGACCTGACGTTTTTGGGCCGGGTCGGGTTTGAGAACTCTAGACTAGAGTAGAGTTCTACTCTCCGGCTGCAATATAGAGTTCAGTCATAGCGGACGGTGTTCACCACTGGTTCTCAGGTTAACATCTCCGAGAGGGTATGAAAGGAACCAAATCGACCTGATAACACTGAGGACATTACGATATAGATTGGGGTCCCAAAGATAAATTGTAGCACATGGGGGTCTGTGGTTTAACCCATTCTGAACAGGCACCCATTTTGGTGTCAGCATCATGTTATGCTTTAGCTATTTAAAAATAGCAGATCTACAAGCTCATATCGCGCCACCGAGTGGCGTGATACGAGCTTGTAGGTCTGCTATTTTAAAAAAATCGAAGAACGACTGACATTTTTTTAGAATCTGATCTCAGGTCAGAATGGGTTCATCAGACCAGTGTGTGTCCGGCGGAAACCTCGTATGAATCTGACCTCAGGTCAGAATGGGTCAATGCATATCAAGCTGACCTTTAAAAAGGTTGAGAATCACTGGTCTGCAACCCAAATCTACACTGAGAAATCCTCATTGTCCATTTAACTCGGTTCCATTTGTACCCTCTCTGAAATGACAGACCTGTTGAGTGTCCATTTGGACCGATGGAGGTCCCCGGACACGATGTTGATAAACAGTGGTGTGTACAGTATATGACTGTGCTCTGCATAGCACCCGCCCCCCCCCCCCCCCCCCCCAAGGGGTCAAGG
This sequence comes from Protomyctophum parallelum, assembly GCF_964188405.1. NCBI lineage: Eukaryota > Metazoa > Chordata > Actinopteri > Myctophiformes > Myctophidae > Protomyctophum > Protomyctophum parallelum. The sequence continues at coordinate 42,264,780 of NC_139717.1, read as the reverse complement.
GTCAGAGGGCATTATAGGAAAAAGGAAACACCTGGGAGAGCATCACACCCACACACACCCACACCCATGGGACCATGCAGGCTAAGGGAGCTGTGGCCTCTGTACAAACCAGCTGGAAGATGCATGGTTCAACATGTTTCCGTGCCGGGAATGGATTACTCCAGGTTAATGTCGCTGCCAAACCCGCTATACCCGCCATTTGTTCTATGTGTTTAATCCGCTGTATTGTAATAAATAAAAAGAAAATCCGTCTTCGTCGCGGAGATAGAGAATAGATGGTTTTGTTTTGATGACGAAACCGGAAATCGTCACATGCTGTGGGCTGCTAGGGCTTCTGGGAAATTGAGGCCAATGGAAATGCATGGGGTGCAACGCCTCATTGAGACCAGTCTTGTGTGCGTCTTCCGGGTGCACCAAGATGGTGGATGATACACTCGGATCATAACAAACCACGGGAGCTTTTTTTGCTGGAGTTTCGCGGATTAAAAGCCCAAATAATTCAGCGTATGCTCTAAAGGTAATACAACAATCTCGGCAGTGAAGGGGGGTTGATTCAAATGCGGGTTAAGCGTGTAAAACAGTCAAACTGTTTTAAAATAACTCTGATATATTGAAACTCAGATATATTCGGGAGCGACACCGTCGTGTGAGAAAGTATAGAGTAGGATTAAGAAGATCACAACTTGTTTGAAAGAATCCAGACATTTACATTTTCATTGAAGCCAGTTATAGACCTAGCAGCCTAGCCGATGTTCTTATACAAAGCTCCAGCTGGGGAGCAGCTAAGCAGACCAGATTAATGTGTTCTGAGGAGAATAAAGGGGATACAACTGCCTCCAACTTACTCAACATAAAGAGTTGTTGTACCGTCTTGTTTGAGCTTAATTGTTTATCACATCACTCTCATTCTTCAATATAGCCTATATAATAGCTGTTTCTCCACCAGGGATCCAAATACTTTTTTGAGACATTGAGAGTGTACAACTATTAGATACACTCAGATTTAAATTGACACTGAATGGACTAAATGTATGAATGAATGAATTAATGAATGAATGAAACATTGTAAAGCACTTTGAGCACTTGGAAAAGCGCTATAAAAATGCAATTAATTATTATTATCATTATTAAATGGACACTTTCCAGTATAAATTGGGGTCCGAGATCATTTTCCCCCGCCTAATATTGAACAAGTTCAGAGTGTTTGCACTGAAAATGAATTGGTTCAGAAGAACCATGAAAGTTGGTTCTGAACTGGAACCAAAAAAGGGTTCCTTGAAAGCAAGAATCTAGAACGGAACCAGTTCTAGAACCAAAGTTATTTTGGTGGAACAGGAGCCTGATAGATTGTGACATCTTGGCTGGGGTACTGCAAGGGCACACCCTACTGTAGCTCTTTGTCATAGCCCTGGACTACGCGCTAATTAGGAAGGCCATCAGTGGACGAGAGCACTATCTTGGCCTCACCATAACCCATTCTGACCGGGCACCCATTTTGGTGTTGGCATCATGTTATGCTTTAGCTATTGAAAAATAGCAGATCTACAAGCTCATATCGCGCCACCGAGTGGCGCGATACGAGCTTGTAGGTCTGCTATTTTTGGAAAAATCGAAGAACGACTGACATTTTTAGAATCTGATCTCAGGTCAGAATGGGTTCATCAGACCAGTGTGTGTCCAGTGGAAACCTCGTATGAATCTGATCTCGGGTCAGAATGGGATAATACCGCAAGGAGGTCAAGACGACACCCCACAGACAGACCTGGACTATGCGGACGGCATCAGCCTGCTCTCCGACCACGTGGAACAATTAAGCTCAGGAAAACTCCTAAACCAGAGTTGAGGCAGAGTGTGCCAAGGTTGGTCTTCGGCTGAATGCCAAGGAAAACTGATGTTATCAACTATAACATCACTTTGGAACATCCATCTCTGACAACAACAGAAGGCACTACTAAGGAAGTCAAGGACTTCAAGTACCTATAGGCTCATGGGTCAACTCAACTGAACAAGATCTTAAAGTGAGGAAGGCACTTGCATGGAGGGCCAGCGTATGGAACTCCAATCTCCCCCGTTGAATCAAGCTCAGCTTCTATACACAACGGTAGAGTCTGTTCTCCTATATACGGCAGTGAATGCTGGACCCTGAAGCCAACCCTGCAGAAGTATAGATAGGTGCTATACACCAGAATGTTACCAACATGAATCTGTGTGATGGAATGCCAAGGGTGAGCCAGAAAATAGCATCCAGGAGAATGAGACTATAGCAGGACACTGCCAAAGACACCAAGAGTTTCCAGCCAGCAAGTTATAGTGCTGTGGGAACCAACACACGGGCACGGGTCACGAGAACGTCCAACATTAACATATGTGGATGTACTCAAGAAAGACGCAGAAGCGCAAAGCACCAACGAACTGGCTCTATATGCATGAGAACCGGGATGACTGGAAGCAACGATGGAGGGCTCGTCTCTTAGGACGACATAGAGAGAGTATCTGTCTCTCCAGCTCTTTAACCCATTCTGACCTGAGATCAGATTCATACGAGGTTTCCGCCGGACACACACTGGTCTGATGAACCCATTCTGACCTGAGATCAGATTCAAAAAATGTCAGTCGCTCTTCGATTTTTCAAAAATAGCAGATCTACAAGCTCATATCGCGCCACCGAGTGGCGCGATACGAGCTTGTAGATCTGCTATTTTTAAATAGCTAAAGCATAACATGATGCTGTCACCAAAATGGGTTAATAAACAGAAATTTCAATTTTTTGAGGGTTGCAGATTTCAGCCAATCAGGAGAGACTACCCAATGTATCAGCTTCAGTGCTGCAGTATCAGTTTGTCTGCTCATTTCTTTGTGTCAACACTCATCACTTCCACTTGGTTCCACTTCCACAATTGCACTTGTTTGTCCTGCAGTATCCTGTATGGCTTCTCTGCATGAAATTGGTATCCTGACCTGAAAATGCTTTTTTTTTTTTGTTCACTAAAGAGCTGGAGAAACAGTATATGTTACTGTAAAAAATAATCTACTATCTACTATCAGAATCAATTAACAAATAAATGATAATACATGAATAAAAATCACTACCCCTATGGGTAGGCTACCCTACCTTTAATTTGTCATGGTCCATTCAATTGCATATCAAAACTGGGTGTCCTTGTATAGCCCACTGAAAGAAGTTCAGAATAGGTCTAGGCCCCTAATTTAACCCCTATATCTTGAACTGGATCTAAACATGCAGAGTTCCTGGCCCAGCTGGACCCTGCTGCCTGCAGCTGCCTGCCGCTGCAAAGGCCACTTGTGTAAATATGTGCGCATGTGAATGATAGCTAGCATATAGTCACTGTAAACAGCTTGTGCATTCAATTTAACACGACACAACAGACAACACAACAAGAGAGCCTTAAAATGCCACGCAGTCATTCAATATTAAGCTGCAAAGGTCTCTGTTAAAATGCTAAGGGTTGTGGTTATTCCCCCAGAAGGCTATTCAAATGTGACTCCAATTATATCTTCGTATTTCACGTGAAGTGCTCTCATCATAAGAGTCACAAGGAGAAAGAGAAGTCAAGGCGTAAGAAACGCCTTCAAGAACTAATAAGACCGAGATGAACGTTTTACCAGATTTTAGAGATGAGCAATTCAATCAAATCTACTAATCATTTACACATGGTCTATACATTAAGCACATATAGCCTACTGGTATTTAATCCCTCATGTAGGCCTACTGTAGGCCTAGCTATCCATACGCATTAAAGCTAACGATTCAAGCTCTGCATAGTTGTAGTTTTACGTTTTCAATGTCCCATTATATAAAATATTATAAAGTTTGCATGTGTAGTTGCAGAGTTGGCCTACCTGCGCAGGTATCAGTTGCAGGAGAACTGCGACGCCGATGAAACTTTTCATTCTACCACAAACAAATGGGCTCAGGGGCAACCCCAGCTTTGAAAGTATAGGCTAAAAAAAAAAGAAAGAAAGGAAAAATAAATAAAGGTCAAAAGTAACGGAAAAGCTGGACGTATTTATGGGTCCAGATGAGAGGAGAGGCGCATTTTCTCTCTGCGCTCCTAGCGAGAGCGCGCACGAGGGCTGCGCGTCACAGCGGAGCATCAGTAGGCTAAAATAATCAACCCTCTGGCGCACAGCCTCTTTCTCTATGTACACCCCCACCCCCCCTATATGTACCCCCCCCCCCCCCCCCCACACACACACACACACACACACACACACACACACACACACACACACACACTTTCAAACTTATACGCGACGGCGCACTTAAAACATATATAGGGCATAGCAGTGGGCGTGGTTTTCTGGTTCCACTGAAACATCGGCCATTCATATAGATTATAGAAATGAAAACGTTTTTGTCATATCAAAAAATATCACTTACCCCACCTTTAAGACTATAAAGACAGACAGATCTATGTGTATTTTCTGATGTTTTAACAATCAATCTTTATTTCAGACTATAGGTCCATATGAAAAACTGTTACTTACGGACTGTGCCCTGTGAGCTGAAGCAGAAGCAACTATTTCCACCCCCCCCCCCCCCCCCTCTTTTAAACATTTATAATCAGGGCTTATTATTTGAAAACTTGTCCACTTTGGGACTCACTGATGGAGCCAAGCATCCAACATATAGGCTGGATGGGATGGATACAGGGATCCATCCCTTGATTCTCTGCCCTCGGGTCATCATGCCGATTACAATTCTTAAATATATAAGACGGAAGGGGTCGGGGGTCACACATTACTCTCTAAACTAAACCCTCCATTTGGGATGTGGCTTTACCAGCTGAGATTACACTGTTTATAATACCCCAGGCCCCCAGATGGTGGTGTGTATGGTCTGGGCACCAGGTTACGAATCCGAGGTTATCATCTCCGCCGTTCCAAATATGAGCAGAATGTCTGTGAAAGAGCCTCCTTCATTCCTGACTTAAGCTGTGTTTATGCACTGTCATGTTCGCCACAGATAACATGTCTGCCATCATTAGTGATGATGGTCTATTTTATTATTATGCCTCTGACAAAACGTTCCTTTACATGATTGACTTACATTATATAGCTACATATTGGACTCATTGTGGTGCCACCCCACCACCTAAAGGGCATTGTTCCACTTTCATTTAGTCATAGGCCGATACCATCATTAGTGATGGATTTCATTTTAACTTTTTGTCACTGACATAACACTGCTCTATATGATTTACTTGCATAATAAGTACATTCACCCCATTTATAAGTCATTGGCATCATTGCGGTTCATTTTTATCTTTTTCTGCAAACTGGGCATTGGTCCAGGACAGGTCCAAGCGGAGTCCACTCTGATTTACAGTCAAGCAACCCGATGCCAACTCTCGACGATGTTCTTTATTACAACCAGGTGCTTCATGTGAGTGCCACTCCTTATTATGGAATAGCCACGTTGGTTCAGCTCACAGCACACGACTCGTAAGTAAGGCAGTGCCAACACCCCCATCGTACATTTATTACAAAGGTCTCAGATGTGTTTTTACAGCCTGGGTGATTTACAGACCAATTAGGGCTGGTGTGTTTTATAAAACAAGCGTCTGCAGAGAAGATAACGCAGACGGATGATGCCAGGCCCCCCCACACACTGACTGCGATACTTGGCCTTTTCAAGCCTCATTTATATACTGTAGGGTGGCGGACTGTTTTTCTTGCAAAAAAAGAACAGATCTACAAGCTAACAATATGTTGCTTCACAATGCATTGTTGGTTTGCAGATCTGTTGTTTTTAGGTGCCATATTTTCCTAACCTTGCACATGACTTTGATGAATTTATAAATAATGAATAGGGCATGTGAGAAGTCACACATGCAAATGTGTGGTGTGGTGTGTGCGTGCGTGCGTGCATGCATGTTTGCAAGTTGACAAATCTTCACGGCCAAGAAAATGCAACATCCCTGGTGTACTATTATAACCCCGACATTCAAACTATCGTCTCTCAGTAGAACCCAGTGGTTCCCAAACATCTTAGCTCAAGACCCAAAAGAGAAATTAAACGTTTGCCCGGGACTCAATCTAGTGAGAATAGCAGATCTACAAGCTTGTATAGAGTTTGTAGATCTACTATTTTCACTACTTCTTTTAGTTGAATTGAATCATTTTTAATTGATGAAAAGTTGTGATTTCTTTGTTTAAACCTTTAAAAACAAATCTTGTATATATATTTAAAACGGAAAAAGGAGATACCGGTATTTACTCTCAACCCATAACAATTGGTCCGCGGGAAACAGTGGCCTAAACTAAGGGACATGCAGGCCTCGGTTGCTTTCAGGAGTCCCCACTCCCACTCGTAGGGTCCCACAGGCAGGGGTCAGGCAGACAGACAAGACAGACAGCTGCTTCTTCCTGTGCCTGGGAACCGAGAAGATGCTCAGGTCCCAGTGCGAGCCCTCAGGCCCGTCGGGAGATAAAGAAGAGGGACGGGTACTGGGGGTTCCCCTTAAGCAGAGCAACAGCAGCAGGAGGCAGGGCCCTCTCTCTGGGTACTCTGGACTGGGTCCCCTCCCATCGTCTCAGATGTGGTTGCATGAGGGTCACATCCTAGGGGAGGGTGGCCTTTCTGTCTGGCATTCAAGTCACTCTCTTAAGTCACTGGGCCTCGGGCCATGGGTTGGTCTCTCTCACTTTCCCTCATAAGATCATACGCTGCTGGGAAGGTCATCTGTGGAAGATCTCCGCATTGATCTGTCTGCCACTCACATCAATCACTCAAACTATGACTCAGCCTGGAGTCTTTTACAGTGCAACCGCTGTCTAGTTAACAACACCGTCTGAATACATGTTCCGCATAGTCTACGGTTCTGCAATGTTGTTTTGCACAGATTGGGAGACCTGTGTTGTGCACCTTGTACCACCATGGCAAATACCTGGCATGGTTGACAATAAATGGTTTCAGATTTTGAGAATACAATAGTGGACTGTAGCCACTATGGGCTGTGGCCATGTCTGAAGTCTGAACTCATTGCGCAGTCTACAATTTGAAATTGTGCAATCTGATTCAACAGAAGTAGTAATTAGTAAATACAAAAAGTATGTGATGGTGAAAAACTTTACCTCCCTCTCAGAGATGAGTGATGCTGGCCTGGGATCACGTTGTCTGACAGCAGGTCCTCAGAATTCTCTCAGCATGGACATGAATCCTCCCGGGAAGCCTTTTGACGTGAGATCCTCACAGTCTGTTTGGTTTACTGCTTCAAGTAAAAAGTTTGTCGGTGAGAGAAAGAATCTATGGAGACGATGTTTTGGAAAGTGTGGTATATGGAAAGGCAATAGAAGAGGAGAAAGAGAGAGAAGGATGCAGGCGAAATAAAGACAGAGGTGTACATCTCTCATCCACCACAAGGCGGTAATCTATCTCAGCTCTCTTCCATTAAATGATTACATTTGTTTATGCCTGTGAGCAGTACAAACTTCTCCCAGACTTCTCCCTAGCTCATAGCTACCACTGTGTTGTGTTGACCCCATTTAATGTACTTAGTTGACCGCGGTCCCCAGGGGTCTATACTTGGTCGACCTCATATTTTCCCTCAACAAAAGTCTTTGCAGAAAATAGCTCACAAGTCGTGTTGTGATGCTTTGCGAGCTTGTAGATCAGCTATTCTTTTCATAATGTTTCCCCCCTCAGGTCGGGATGCTAGGATGTGCTGTGTGTTGCTATGTGTTGCTTTAGTTGCCAATGCCAAGCACACAGGTAGGCCAACATTTTACCAAGTTGATTTCTCTCTCTCTCACACACACACACACACACACACACACACACACACACACACACACACACACACACACACACACACACACACACACACACACACACACACACACACACACACACACACACACACACACACACACACACACACACACACAGGACATTGGAGAAATACTGTGAGAGTTCATCAAATCAACCTCCTTAAAGGGATTGTGACATTAAAAAAAAGGTTTTGGAATTGTTCTTCTTTCTAATCTCAATTGCACCCAAAAAACATTAACTTTTAACATTCAGTAGATTTTCTGTGATCTGGGGTTTTCTGGCTCAAACAGGTGCTCTGATTTGCCGGCAGTAAGTGATGTAAGACCCTGCAAATCCCATATATGTCAATGGGATTTGCCAGCAGATGTCACTGTTTTCACTGTTTGCCTGTTTTCATTGTAGCCTTCCAAGGCTTCCAAACCCCAAAGAAAACTTCAGACCACAGAAAATCCACTGAATGTTCAAAGTTCAGGTTTTTGGGGTGTAATTGAGGTCATAAAACCTAAAAGAAAAAAGAAAAATAAATGAAAATGAATGTCATAAAACCTTTAACGAATCCTTACATTCCATTCTATTTTCCTTTAAACCACAGAGGGTATTCCCTGGAATGCTGCAGCTACACTGCACTAGTGGACAGCAGGGAATACTGTTCAAAGTGAGTAAGTTTCTGCAAACAACACCCATGAGTGATGTCTGGGGAAATCCAGCACTCATTTCTAAAAAATAAATAATAATCACTCTAAGCATTCTTTAAAAATGAAGGGACACAACTATGAGACATCCTTGGGAAGAGTGTGGAACAAAGAGGAACAAGATACATAAAAGCTTGACAGTAAAAGTAAAGGTGAAAAAAAAAGAGGTAAAAGTAAACACAGGTGGCATTCATTTCAGATTAAAAAGAAGAAATTTAGCTTTGGTGAATTACAGAATCATTTATTTTGTAATAGTGCGAGTTACAGTAGTGAGTCTTACAGGATTGATATGGAGTTGGCTCCCGAATTTCTTAATAACTAATCTGTATAGTTGGCAAGATAAAAAAAAAAAAACACAAAACAATAAATAAGCTAAACATTTAACCCTTGTTGAAAGAGTATGCATGGGAGGTGCATTCAGCACCACCCAACCAGGTCTCTAGACCTCAATCACAACATTTGGAAAACCACTGCTCTCCTGTATGTACAGTGAACTGATGCATGATAGGGAACGTTTCAACCTAGCACCATATATGCCATGACTGAATCAAATTCCTCTCTTTTGCTCAGAAAACGGAATGGGTCAAGACCATTTAACCTCTTAATGTAAACACTAATTAAGCTAATCTTTTTTTTTATCTCTTTTTCCAAAATCACGGAAATTGCAGACCTAGAGGTTCATGTCGCAACGTGATGACCTGCTGGTCCGCGAACCACACATTGAGAACCAGTGGCCCAATGCAACAGGTGAATGGGTAAGGCCCTAACCCATTAATTCACATGGTTAAAACAACTGTTTTCCTAACAATTATTTTCATTTGACACCATCCAACATTACGCAGTCCAAGATAAGTGGATAAGTAGATATGTGTGCACATGGGAGAACCTTGGGAGAGAAACCATTACACATGAATGAATGAATGAATGAATGAATGAATGAATGAATGAATGAATGAATGGTCATCTGATGCTAGGAACAGACTATCCATGAAGTGCCATAGATTCCTACGGTTAGGGTGGTGAGTTAAAAGTCTATTTCTCCGTGGAGAAGGCTCTCTTCATGAGCGGAGGCGGGGTCTTCCCCGCTTCGTAGACAGACTCGGGTGGAGGCGAGCTGAGGCAGCACCAGTCCGGGATGCGACCCGTCTGGTTGTAATAATCCCGAGACACAGACCTGCTGCCCAGGATGTCCTGCAGAGCTCCGAAGATGGCTCCTGTACAGGGAACAGAAGAACAGAGTGTATTCCAGTATTCTTTTATGTTTGGTAAATGCAGAAGACGACATAAATAACGTGTCTTTATGAGGACAAATACTTGCACGGAATTCAAGAGGTTGTAAAGAATATAGGAGGTACATGGTGTGCTTTTACCCACTTTCACCCTGGCATCCTTATTTTGGGCATATCAGTATCATAGACTGTAAAAAATATGGACAAAGCGTTCCCCGGGTCTAACATGAACGTAAAATGAAGCCTGTAATGATATGCTAATTCCTGATGTAAGTCGCCATCTTTTGGTACCAGCTGGCCATTGGCTGGCTCCGTTTTGTACCAGCTGGTCATTGGCTGCCCAGACAACGAGGCGGGACTTCCCCCCTTCTTCTCCGTTGGTTTTTGGTTTTTATTTTGACTCGAGTGGGAGGAGAAGACTCTTGAGTGGGAGGGGAATCCCGATCATAGACTGTAACGGTAGCCACGCCCCTCAGAACATACGCGACTTTATGGTCATTTTTTTAATTAATGGGACCATAATTTTCCAAAAAGAATATTATGACATTAGAAATGAGACTTTAAACTAGTGACTGGAAGAAGAAAGTATTCATGACCATGTTTATTAAGGTAATACAGTCTAGGTGAAGTTGGGCCAAAATACATGGGCCTCTATGGAGCTATGGGGCTTTTTGGGTCCAGTCCAGCGCCACAACAGGCCATTATATGAACTACCGATTTCAAATGAGGCTTTACGAAATATCTGGCTGACTGCCCCCCTGATCAGTATAGGCAAACATTTTTAGGTTTAAAAATAAATGCAAAATCTTAGTAAAGCAACGTCATACTTAGCAAATTATCTTTTCTAGAAAAACCTAAAGCTGCCCACCCCTGGCATAGATCAAGGTTCAAGGCTACTTAACGCAACTCATTCTCTGTCAATGACGAAAATATACGTCAGAAAGCTCTGAGGTCCACCTTGTCAATGACGTAAAATTGGGTACAGGCTTTAGTTCCGATATCATTATTGGTCCGTCGGTCATTAGACCGACAACCTACCTCAAACCCTAACCTAACCACAAGCACGGGAGCAGCACATGTTCGAGCACTAGTCCGACCTTTGTTCCCGCATGTCGGACTAATGCTCCGTCGGAATTACCATCGGATCCCGTAAAAAAAATCTTTATTTTTTCATTGATTAAGTTAGATCTTGCTCTTCACCGCCGTATGAATAGCTCTCGTCTCGGTTGCTAGGCGATCGAGAAAGCAGGAGATGAACCGGAGGTGAAAAAGTCCACCTCCACGTTAACAGATTCTTTCAAATGCATTTATCTAAACAAGCTTTATTCACGGCCCGTAACTGAAGTGGCTTGCGCTTATAAAATGTATGTTACGGGTGAATTAAAATAAGATCGCTGGACACTTTACATAGCCGTTGTTATGCAATAGTGGCAGTCGATGAGCACACACAATGCCACATACAATAATAACAGTCATTAAGGCCAATAAATTACCCTCCAGCATAATATATCTCCCCAGCTAACATACCTAGTGCATCAAGAGCAACACCTTAGCACCACCTCTAAACCGTCAACCCCACTGTCTGCCCTCCAAAAGGAGTCCATTAAAGCTCCAGACAGTGACCCCATCTATATCTTCTCCCTGACGGACCCTTTTCCTTCCAACCTGTTCAGTTATTTTTCTTCCCCACCTAATATTGAACCAGGTCCACTGGAAATGAATTGGTTCGGAACTGGAACAAAAAAAAATGGCCGCCGGTTCTGTGAAAGCACCATGGTTCCAAGAATCTAGAACAGAACCACTTCTAGAACCAAAGTTCTTATGGTGGAAAAGGGTCCATACAGTACAGCATGCACAACTTTCTTTGCCTGCCCAATGGTGACTGCTGCGCCAGGTCATTTCACAATCAATTTGTACTAGTCCTAGATATGTATAGGAGGTAACCTTGTTTGATGTTGTGACCATCTTTGGTGATTATGGTGTATTCTAATCACCCATAGACCTGGGAGCCACCACAATCACCTCGGTTTTCCTTACATTAATTGCTACATTCCACCCATTCTGACCTGAGATCAGATTCATACGAGGTTTCCACTGGACACACACTGGTCTGATTAACCCATTCTGACCTGAGATCAGATTCTAAAAATGTCAGTCGTTCTTCGATAAAAAAAAAAATAGCAGACCTACAAGCTCGTATCGCGCCACTCGGTGGCGCGATATGAGCTTGTAGATCTGCTATTTTTCAATAGCTAAAGCATAACATGATGCCAACACCAAAATGGGTGCCCGGTCAGAATGGGTTAAGCTTAAGATCCTGTACTCTAGGTTGCACTAAATTCTCAAAACCAAAACCCGAACAATATTGCTGATGCAGCTTTCACTAACTATGCCAATCATGAGGAGAAAAAGGTCCCGCACACCGTCTTCACTTATAGAGCAGTAGATTATTCAGAGTGACAACGTTTCGGTCTAAACGACCTTCACCAGGCATCTCCTGGATCTGCCGGCTCCTACGCACCTGTCCTTGTAGGTGTGCACAAGGACTTTTCTCTACTAACTATGCCACAAAACTGTGGATCACCTGACCATATATTCTTCATAAGAAATACAAATACCACCTTTTTACTGGCATAATATTGAATTTAGCCTTCTTAAACCCAGAGCACTGTCCTTCCTTGATGTACAGTTTATTTTTTATCGCATCTTATATTATTAATGACATTATGTCTATAGTTATTGCTTCGTGTTTTTAGTCTGGACTTTATTTTATTTCTCTTTTTCAATGTACAGCACTTTGAACATCATATTTGTGTGAAACGTACTATAGAAATAACCCTTATTATTCTGATAATATGCATTGGTTTGTAATTTGTATGTTGCATAGGTATTAACCCATTCTGACCGGGCTCCCATTTTGGTGTCAGCATCATGTTATGCTTTAGCTATTTAAAAATAGCAGATCTACAAGCTCATATCGCGCCACCGAGTGGCGCGATACGAGCTTGTAGGTCTGCAATTTTTGAAAAATCGAAGAGCGACTGACATTTTTAGAATCTGATCTCAGGTCAGAATGGGTTCATCAGACCAGTGTGTGTCCGGCGGAAACCTCGTATGAATCTGATCTCAGGTCAGAATGGGTCAAGGAATGTGTTTCTGCTTACCTCCGAGCCAGGCAGTGCAGTTGGGCTTGGCGGGCGGGGAGTGCAGACGGAAGCTCTTGGTCGCAAGGACATTGCAGTACTTGGGTCTCTCCACCAGGAGGCGTATCTCAGCCAGCAGGCGGTGCAAGAAGCCTGGCAGCATGGCTGTGCCTCCAATCACCACCAGGTTCTCAGACAGAACCTTACGGGTGTCAATGGGACACTGCGGGGATGAAAACACACACGCGCACGCACAAAACCCACACACAAGACAGAGACAAACCAACTCAGAAGGTGATAAACACAGGGAATGTTATGCAATCTCAGATTGTCCAGAGTCAGAGTGTTTGATGTTTGTCTTCAGCTTTCTTGATCCAAACTATAATTTGACAATGACAAGTTTGGACACATTTAAAAAATGTTACAGGATTATATAACACAAATTTTGACATAACCATTCTGTTGGGAGAACTGAGGTTTACCTAAAACAGCCACTATTAACCACTTAACATCCCTATTTTGGGGCAAGTCATTGGCAAAGATTTCCAAATGTTTTGAAATTATGTAATCTACAAGCTCACAATGCAACGCACCGTGAGATTGTGGATCGTCAATTGCTATTCAACACCACCGTATGCTGAAATATTAACCCATTCTGACCGGGCACCCATTTTGGTGTCAGCATCATGTTATGCTTTAGCTATTTAAAAATAGCAGACCTACAAGCTCATATCGCGCCACCGAGTGGCGCGATACGAGCTTGTAGGTCTGCTATTTTTTTGAAAAATCGAAGAACGACTGACATTTTTTTAGAATCTGATCTCAGGTCAGAATGGGTTCATCAGACCAGTGTGTGTCCGGCGGAAACCTCGTATGAATCTGATCTCAGGTCAGAATGGGTTAAACAGGAACACTGGTGCTTTATGAGTACAGACGGACCTGAACTAACAGCCATGCACGGTCATAGCCATCTGAAAGTGCCGGCTTAGGTACAAACCAGCTGTGATAAATGAGGGTCCATGCAGTACCTTCCCTAGTGAACAGAACTGATGCTTCAGGAGGGACTCTGTGTCTCAGCACTGATCTTGTGGAGCGTAAAGTACAGCACATCTTGTATAGCTTCATTGGCTTGCAGTGAGTAGTAGCCCTATTCCGAGTGGACTAAAGCCAAACTTGTAAAGAATATGTGAGGTACATAGTGGGCCTTTACCCACTTTCATCCTGGCATCCTCATTTTGGGCATATCATTATAGGCAAACAATGTTGGGTATAAAAACAAATGCAAAATCTACCAAATTATTTATTTGTTCAGCACAGCAATGTGTTTCAAGTTTCAATTCAGTTGTCCGATATGTGCAGTGGCCCATCGCTCACCAAGTCAGTAAAAACAAAGCTGCAGCTACAGTACACCTTGCTAGCTTAATTAGTTTGCAGTGAGTAGTAGAGCTATTGCAAGTGCACTAAAGCCAAACTTATAATTTGTCGCACAACAGTGTAGCTTGCAGAAATATAATGGAAAGCCACACCTCTGTGTGACAAATTAGGCTTTTTGAATATCTCTCTTAACCGCTTGAGCCTGACACCATTATATAATGAAAATAATCTATTTTTGCTATGCCACACCGGCATAGTTACTTGTGTAAATTAAGCATATAGGACAGTGATATACGTTTCTTTAAATAAAAAAATTTATCCCACGATTTTGTAACCCCTTTTTCACCCCTGTGTCAATTACCTAATGTGATCCTGGGCTGCTACACACCCTCTGCAAACCTGGGGAGAGCAACGGACTTGAACTCATGCTTCCTTTCCTTCACGCACGAGTGTCCAAGTTGCTCCTTTTCACCGGACAGGGGGGGAGTTTCCCTGGTTGGACGTAGTGCAACCAGTTCCTTTTCACCGGACCGGGGGGAGTTTCCCTGGTTGGACGTAGTGCAACCAGTTCCTTTTCACCGGACAGGGGGGAGTTTCCCTGGTTGGACGTAGTGCAACCAGTTCCTTTTCACCGGACAGGGGGGAGTTTCCCTGGTTGGGCGTAGTGCAACCAGTTCCTTTTCACCGGACCGGGGGGAGTTTCCCTGGTTGGACGTAGTGCAACCAGTTCCTTTCCCCAGCGGGAATCGAACACAGGACCTTCTAGCTGTGAGGCGACAGCACTACCGACTATGCCACCGTGATATATCTTTCAAAGCAGTAGGTATAAGTTTGTCAGTGGCTGCCACGGTTCTACTCCATCTATACATTGAATTTAGATTGCCCCCCAGACGTATCAGCAGTAGGCGGAGATCTCAGATCGTCTGATTATGTGTACTGTGTACATTGTGTCCTCCCGTCTGAAGATATATACATTGTGTACTGAATGCACTTGATATGACAATGTGTCCTGACTCCTGTGCGGGTTGAGCCAAAACATCTGCTCACAAGCATGTTTTTCAATTAGGTTGAAATAATTTATCTTCATCGTCGCCTCACAGCTAGAAGGTCCTGGGTTCGATTCCCGCTCGGGACGCTGTGGGACGGTGTTGGCGGCGTGTTTCCTCCTCCGCGTCATCAGTGCCCATACCCGAAGGCGGGGTATGGGCCTTTCTGTGTGGAGTTTGCATGTTCTCCCCGTGTCCCCTAGGGTAGATAGATACCCTCACAAAAAACATGCAGTAATCCTGGTCACTAAACTGCCTCCCCCTGGTCAGCCGGGGCGCCTGATGGAGGGGAAAGGAACTGGTTGGAATAACGTGTTCCTTCCACGCGCTACGTCCAACCAGGGAAACTCCCCCCTGTCAGGTGTAAAGGAGCAACTTGGACACTCAGGCATGAAGGAAGCATGAGTTCAAGTCCGTTTCTCTCCCCTTGTCTCCCATATATGGGGACTAGGTTGGTGGAGGGTGTGTAGAGCCCAGGATCACATTAGATGATTGACACAGGGGTGAAAAATGGGTTACAAAATCGTGGGATAAAGAATATATTAAAAAAGAATCTTTATGTGTAAGCAATGAGATGACATACTTGTGTGGGGCGAAATTTAAACACACATATGTAAATACTGACACAAAGAGCAGGCTCAGTACAAGGCAGAGATACGAGGCTTTTGTTTAGAGCCTTGTAACTGCCCAAGCAATGCATCAGTGTGACAGCTCTGTGCTGTCATGTTTATGGAGACCGATTAGTTTGTCCTGGTATGACCCATAGTACTACATGCATCTCACTGGAGCTTCCATTGCTCGGTGTTGGCAGCGTGGTTAGCGTTGCTGTCGGGCAGGAACCTCTTATCTCCATATTTTAACTAGGAAGCTTGAAAAGCTGTACGAAGCGACATATTTTAAGCTTATGGTCTGCTCACTATTGAATTTGCATATCTTGAAGAGTAACAGTTTGGGACTTTGGACATTTTTCCACCCGACAGAGACGTTATACAGGTCTGTTGTACTTTCTTTGAGATTTACGTTAGACAATTAAAAATCTGATCTTTTCTCCCCGATTCTGATATTTTGAGAATCATGTGATCGGAGCCGATTTCTGATCTCCCGATCCGATTGGGACAACCCTAATATATATAAAATCTATTTGACCCACACACTCATGCCTCCTGTCATTCCACAATCCAAATCACAACAAGAAATGCATCAGCTCTCATCTACCTTCACCAAGGCATCAAGTATCAGCGAGGCCACGCTCTTCTCCTCGTTGTCCTGCTCGAAGAGCATCTCCATCACAGAGTCCCTGGAAGAAGACAACCTAATTAGCAACAGCAGACGGAACTAAAGGCTGATAGTAATCACATTAAACTGGCCAGCTCATTTTATTAGGTCCGCTACTGAACAGAGGACAGTAAAGGCAAGCAATGTCCCCGAGACGAAATATTACCCTAATGACCAGTTATGTCATTTTTACAACCCAAAAGCTAATCTCTTAATTGAGGCAGTCTACTGATCATTCCCAGTATGTTTAAAGGAGAATTCCATGCTAGAAGGCTTTCTTACCTTTCTTTGTAGTTGTTACGTCCCCACCAAAGAGGTCCAGGTGTTATTTTGTGCAAAAGCTCCTTATTGGCTATTTCCCCTACCATAAGCCCTAAATGAATTGCATTGAATTGAATGGGGGCTATGGGGTGTTGTGCTAATTCGCTTATTTCCATCAAAATAAGTAGTAAAGTGTGCCGCTTGGGATATTATTTACATTATGAAGAGAGGATGTATACAAAAAAATAAAATTTTTGAGCGATGGAAATAAGCGAATTAGCACAACACCCCATAGCCCCCATTCAATTCAATGCAATTCATTTAGGACTTATGGTAGGGGAAATAGCCAATAAGGAGCTTTTGCACAAAATAACACCTGGACCTCTTTGGTGGGGACGTAACAACTACAAATAAAGGTAAGAAAGCCTTTTAGTATGGAATTCTCCTTTAATAACTAGGCCCCAGTTTCCTGACAGTTTTCTGAAAAAGCTATGTTTCTATGTCAGTCGTTCTGAGCTTGTAGATCTGCTATTTTTCAATAGCTAAAGCATAACATAATGCCAACACCAAAATGGGTTAAAGTTGACATTTTTAACTTTTATGTCAGTATCTTGGAATTCGTACCCGGATCTCTAGCACGAGTACATTTCTACCAGTCATCCTGTGAGATATTTCCCTGCTTCGCCAGGCGAGATGTTGTGCTTTTGAGCTTCAGACAATACTACTTTTCAACTAGTAGGTGTCCGATACCAGGCTTCCTCTATAGAAGAGACCACCTTCAACCACTGCATAATGTGCTAGTTACGTATTATCATACTCTTTTACAGTATATATGTTGTTCAGCTACCTGATTGATCCCTTGACATGCAGGATCTTCTCCCCATCCAACGGGTAGTCGACATCAGGGGGCGCGGCCGGGCGCTACATGTGCATAAAAAAGGTAAATACGTTTAATTAAAATCCAGACAAAAATGCATTGAAAGGAAAACAGGTGAATACTTTTACTATGTAGATCTGCTATTTTTCAATGGCTAAAGCATAACATGATGCTGACACCAAAATGGGTGCCCGGTATGCTGTTTTCCCAAGACGGCAGACGTCTTGATTCATGAAATGTGTACACAGCCTTGATTTGTGTGCAAAGCACTAGCGTATCAAATTGCTAGACCCATAACATGCAGACCATAGATATAGGGTCATGTGCAACAAGAAGAGGGGAAACCTAATTATAACCCGGTCGGTAGTACAACGGCATCGCTCGCCCAAACAGAACAGATCTACAAACTGACAAGGCTTTTTGCATCATGACACATTGTAGATTGTAGATCTGGTGTTTTTTAAGTATTGCTCTCAATACAATGTAACGTCCTCTTCAACCCCGCTAGTGTTTAAGTAGCACGAGCAGTGAAATAAACATAAACCAAATGTGTAGTGAGCGCTGCTGCTAGGACTATTAGTCCGTGACGTCACTGTTAAAGGAGAATTCCATACTAGAATGCTTTCTTATCTTTCTTACCTTTCTTTGTGGTTGTTACGTCCCCACCAAAGAGGTCCAGGTGTTTTTTGTGCAAAAACTCCTTATTGGCTATTTCCCCTACCATAAGCCCTCAATGAATTGCATTGCATTGGATGGGAATTGAATGGGGCTATGGGGTGTTATGCTAGTTTGCTTATTTCCATCGAAATAAGTAGTAAAGTGTGCCATTTGGGATATTATTTACATTATGAAGAGAGGATATATACAAAGAAATTATAATTTTGAGCGATGGAAATAAGCGAATTAGCACAACACCCCATAGCCCCATTCAATTCAATGCAATTCATTTAGGGCTTATGGTAGGGGAAATAGCCAATAAGGAGCTTTTGCACAAAATAACACCTGGACCTCTTTGGTGGGGACGTAACAACTACAAAGAAAGGTAAGAAAGCCTTTTAGTATGGAATTCTCCTTTAAGATACCACGGATGTGCCAGTGACGTCACTGTCATATGATAATTACAGACGACGTTACATTGCGATGTTTCAAAGACAGCACACATGTATGCTTTGGTTGTGTATCGTTGTTATTATGATACCTCAAAACGTCAGGAACACAGCCAAACTTTATTATTCGCTCTAAACTCTGACAAATGACATTCTCGGTCTCCCAAAGCCCCGTAGTCCACAGCACCCCTCTGAGGCACATAAGTA
The DNA here is from genome assembly GCF_964188405.1 of Protomyctophum parallelum. Classification (NCBI taxonomy): domain Eukaryota; kingdom Metazoa; phylum Chordata; class Actinopteri; order Myctophiformes; family Myctophidae; genus Protomyctophum; species Protomyctophum parallelum. The sequence continues at coordinate 42,245,775 of NC_139717.1, read as the reverse complement.
CCATTGCAGTTGAATTAACCCATTCTGACCGGGCACCCATTTTGGTGTTGGCATCATGTTATGCTTTAGCTATTTAAAAATAGCAGATCTACAAGCTCATAGCGCGCCACCGAGTGGCGCGCTACGAGCTTGTAGGTCTGCTATTTTTGAAAAATCGAAGAGCGACTGACATTTCTAGAATCTGATCTCAGGTCAGAATGGGTTTAATCAGACCAGTGTGTGTCCGGCGGAAACCTTCGTATGAATCTGATCTCAGGTCAGAATGGGTTAAGTGTACTTGGGCAGGGAAGAATCTTGGCCAATGTGAATGCTGGCCAGCGGCCAACCAGGCAATCATATTCGGGAACGGTTCGAATCAATCAGATTGAGTCTGAATCCAACCCTAAGTGCCTTCAACACGTTTCTCAATGCATACACAAGCAGTTTTGTGTGTACCAATGAACAAACTCTGTTAAGAACGATGAATGTGCGCCTGCTGCCCTAGTGGTCCAGGCACATGCCACATATAGGCTCTGGCCTGACGGCGTGTCGCGTGTTCGAGTCCTGTTCATGACGACCTTTGCTTCATGTCTCCCCCTGTCCCTCTCTCCTCTTTCCTCTCAATCTTCACTTCACTTTTTTATCAATAAAGGCCGAAAAACCAAAAAAATCAATCAAAAAGAAAAAAATCACACCTGTGTGAACCGAGTGGAACTCCCCTCTCTCCCCCCTCCTCTCTCTCTCTCTCTCTCTCTATTAGCTTTATTATGGATATCAATCCGCGTCGCTGAGAAATTTTTTTTCATTATTATTTTGGGTCGGCCTTTCCTTCTTTAGCTGAACCTGAACCTGAACCTGAGCTGCCGTCCACCTCCCATTATACAGGCAGACTAAAAGCTTCAATAACTCCTAATCTACGGAGCTCTCCATGGTTTGGTCAATTAGCGCGATGTTCAGAGGTCTTTGCTGACTATCCGGTGGTCTAGATGGAAACATTGGTGCTTTCTAGAGCAAGGATGGCTATATTTTAGCTCGCTAGCATTGACGCTATTTATTTACCACAAGATGTGAGGCACGCACGCGCATTGTACACATACGCGCGGATATTGCTGGCCATTGCTGGTTTCACGCATGCGCACACCACTCGTGCTCAAGACGGATACATACATGATACATACGGACATTCCTGGATGTAGGAGTGGTTGCACCACTCAAAAAAAGAACGATGAATCAGACTGCACTTGGAAACAGCTGTACAGTGTACAAGCACTTGATCGCAAATCTGATCACATACACATTGAGTAAAAAAAGCCCATCGAGTGTGCACTTACTTCAGCTGTACCATCCAAGTTAAATTTGGCTTCTTGTATCTTGAGGCCTCTCTGTAGGTCACTGACAAAGCATGTTCTGACTGTAAGCAGAGAAACACAACAGACAGAGTTACAATGCTGAAATGTTATGTTAAATGATAAACTTTATTTCTATTGCACTTTTCAAAATCAAGTCTGCAAAGTGCTTCACAGACATACAAACAGAAAATACACAGTTCAATTACAAATTCAAATGCATGCAATGCAGTCAAGAAATAGCCAGAAAAAGTTAATAGTTGATTTGGCAATGAATTAAAAAAAAGACCATTTAAAAAAAAAAGAGGCTTAGCTTAGCTTTCAGTGAGACATTGCTTCGTTATTGGATAAAAAGTGACTTGTCCTTACAGGAATCACAGGAAAGGAAAGATAATCAAATAAGAAAAAACCTACCCTTTATATCCTCCACAATCTCCTCTGGAATGGAGCCTGAGGAACAGAAAGGAAACTACAGGTAACTGAAAACCAAACAAGACAACGTCAGTGTAATCCTCATATAATTCCACTACTGCAGTCAAGTCTTTGTGGTTTAGTAAGCCTCCATTTTTATCCTAAAAGCTGTGCTTAAACCCTGGTTTCGTAGTACAAAGAAAGATGATGAGGCAGCGGACTACAGCATCAGTAGGGAGAGAGTGGCAGGATGGCTGTTGTACAGATTAATTGTCGTAGATGTTTCTTTTCTTCTTCCCAAAATCATCCCCACACGATAGATTGGAACGATCCATGGGCCACGCTTTAGTGCCTAATATCAATCAGTCCATCTATCAATCCCATTGTCTAGAACTTACCAATAACCGTAGGTACACTTTGTCCACTACTGGCGTCTGTATCCACTGTGCACTGCTCCACCAGAAGTCCATCTAATTCTCTACAAGAAACACACATGACAGGAAACAATCACATCTTAAGGACTTTCAAGGCATTTATAATATGAGACAGAAAACCTCAGTGTTTAACGCTTCATTTACACTAAAACCTAACTTCTTTTTTTTTTAAAGTCCCCTGCAGTATCTTTCCATTTCCATCTACAACATCCTGGTGACTTCCTGTTCAAACTGCCAAGAGCCTGGGAGTGGTCCTGGATTTAGTCAACTGTCCTCCAAGGCAAAGCGATAACTCGATAACCTCTGGGTTAGCACTTCATCATCAGACCATTCCTCACCAAGGAAGTCTTCCCATCCAACTCTCTTTGCTGGGTCTGCCGGCATGTGCTCTCAAACATCTACTGACCCAGAACGCTGCAGCATGCTTGCTTGGTGGTCTTCAACTTCACAGCTTTTTCACGTCTCCCGACCACTGCACTCGCTCCATTGGCATTTGGCACCCACTCGCTGCTGGACGTTGCGATTACATGGTGACTGCATTGAGACTACATCTAGAGTCTAGACTATGTTGCTGTCACTGCGATCGTTTTGTCTGTGCTGAAAGGCACAAATGCTATCATAGTATATGGTCACAACAACACAGAAAATGCAGTCTGCACGCTCTATGACAGAGCCAGTGTGTAGTGTGTACATGGCACGGCCAATATGCGTATAAGAAGCCTGATTGCCTAGTATGAACCAGGGGGGCAGTCAGCCAGATATTTCGTGAAGCCTCATTTGAAATCGGTAGTTCATATAATGGCCTGTTGTGGCGCTGGACTGGACCCAAAAAGCCCCATAGCTCCATAGAGGCCCATGTATTTTGGCCCAACTTCACCTAGACTGTATTACCTTAATAAACATGGTCATGAATACTTTCTTCTTCCAGTCACTAGTTTAAAGTCTAATTTCTAATGTCATAATATTCTTTTTGGAAAATTATGGTCCCATTAATTAAAATAATGACCATAAAGTCGCGTATGTTCTGAGGGGCGTGGCTACCGTTACCGTCTATGATCGGGATTCCCCTCCCACTCAAGAGTCTACTCCTCCCACTCGAGTCAAAATAAAAACCAACGGAGAAGAAGGGGGGAAGTCCCGCCTCGTTGTCTGGGCAGCCAATGGCCAGCTGGACCCAAACGGAGCCAGCCAATGGCCAGCTGGTACCAAACGGATCTAGAAAGATGGCGATTTACAGTGCAGGAATAACAGGCTTCATTTTACGTCCATGTTAAACCCGGGGAACGCTTTGTCCATATTTTTTACAGTCTATGGTATGAACACATTTTGAGGTTTGGCACTCAGTCAGTACCCCCATTGATTCTTCCAAAGACAATTATAAATATGTAGAAGCCACATAAGTATAATACCCTTCCACATCAGCGTTAATCATAAGAGAGAAAGTGTGGATGATATTGGAAAATGTAGCAGGATTATAGGTTTTCAAACAGAAACATCTAGTAAGTGTGGATAATTGTCAGTGACTGAGCCACTGTGGAAATCCTCATGATGCAGTGACAAGATGTTCAGTTAATACAAAGATGAAAGCTAGAGGTCCTGTTGTGCTCTCTATGTCCAAGTCTTCTGTCACACACTGTATGTGTCAGATGAAGGCACGCGCTTCACTGGGAGCAATATACATCAACTTCAGTCAGTAGCATCCCCTTGAAATATACAGAATTCACAAGTTACTTACTTATGGATGGATTTCCCAGCCAAAGGCAAGGCCTCCCAGGCCGGAAGAATAGGAGTGCACTCGTAGACCTGATGTCACAGTTAAGGGAGTAGCCGAAATAATCTGACATAGAACTAAACTATCCATTAAGTTACCAAACCTACGTTTAAAAATGAAAACTTCAGAATCAGGACAAAATTCTTTAAAGTTCTATACCCTGGGGGAAAAAAACACAGTGGGAAGAAGAATGATGGTACTGAACTAATAATTTGTACTCCCGTTTTAATCCCTTGTTTAAGACCTCTGCAGTCCAAGTCGCTGAGTAAAGGATACAGGCAGCACCAGTGTCTCTGTGTAACCACAGTCCATCACCAGGGCAGAGTTAATGCCCAGGGTCATGATGGACATCAGATGACTGGGGGCAAACAGCACCGAGGGCACCTGCGTGGTATCACCAAACAAAGAATGATAGTCCAAAAGCACCAAAAATAGCTAAATTAGCCAATTTACAAGCTCACAATGCTTTATGACGGTTAGGGAAACTCCACCAGGTTGTTTATTTTATAAGTATATAGGGGCTATGTGGCTAATACTGAAATGGTACATTTTCTGCATATACAGTATAATAATTTAATCAATATGTTGTGATATGCATAATACTGTATATATGCAACTTAAATGTAAGGCTGGCATGAGTTAAGCACTCTGAAATAACAGTTTATAAATGTTATTCCACAAATATAGCATTCTGGATGGTAGTTCACAATAAAACCCGGCTGTGGACTTCTCCTTTGAAATAAGGGTAATTTGCTACACTTCCAAGTACCAACTTTATAGTCACATCACATGTTTACATCATGTCATCATAAGCAGGCTCAACATGGGCCCCGTTACCTCAAACTGCTTGAAGAAGACTTTGGTGAGGGTCTCCCTGAAGTGGGACGGGCAAAGGATGGACTCGATGATGACCACTCTTCTGTCGCGAGGGTTCACCAAGAGGTGCCTGTTTCCGTGATATAAGTCTCAGCCGGTCAATTTCAACTTCCAGAGTCACATCTTGAGGCACAATAATTTTGATTTGTAAATTACTATAATCTCAATGCATTTATTATTTTAGATTTTATTGTCCGTAATACTCCAAGCTTCATGTATATATGCATTTTTGCCAATACAAACATAAAATCAATCAATCAAAACCTATGACTCAAGCAATCTCCAATTTTGGGAAAGTCTGAAGTAAAGTTAACAAAATGATGTTATAATTAAATACATGGCATTACAGTCGTTACTTATTTTTTACATGTATTCTAAGATTTCGGGCAGTTTGGTCATAATGCACACATACATTTCTTATGTGAAATGACTGTTTTCCTTTTTTGTTGCATTTTCTACTCATCCATGGCACAAAGTAGAGCCATCCCATTCTGACCGGGCACCCATTTTGGTGTTAGCATCATGTTATGCTTTAGCTATTTAAAAATAGCAGATCTACAAGCTCATATCGCGCCACCGAGTGGCGCGATAAGAGCTTGTAGGTCTGCTATTTTTGAAAAAAATCGAAGAACGACTGACATTTTTAGAATCTGATCTCAGGTCAGAATGGGTTAGTCAGACCAGTGTGTGTCCAGTGGAAACCTCGCATGAATCTGATCTCAGGTCAGAATGGGTTCAAACGTGTAGCACTGCAGTATCACCTGAAGTACGCCTGTATATCTGTAGTTAAAATGGACTAGAGCGGTGGCCATTAGGCGCTGGCCTACTTGTGACGACGCAAGTTGGAAATGCATGCCCAAATATGGAGTCTATGTGTGATGTCAGAACAGGCCAGCTCCATATATGGAGATCTAGGGGTGATCAGGTGTGATCAATTGGCTAATTTGGGCCCTTTCCAGAGCCTGGGCAGAGGCTATTGTGCTGGTTCTGGACAACCGTGGGTGCGACCGACTCAAGGCCGGCTACTGCAGTGCACTCCCTGTGGGGGTGTGGAACGTGTGCGTCGAGTTTGAAGCCGGTGTGCCGAACGTTTCTCGAGTTACGTGCGCGCGTGCGCGCCGCACACACACGCACTCACTCACCTGAAGTACAGCATATGGATAAACTCTTTGAGGTTGACATACAGTTCTTCTGTGTTGATGTTGTACTGAACTACTTTGATGGCCTGCAATAGAAATATGCATGAAATACATTTGTGCAATATATGGCTGAAGAACATAATGTCAGGAGGACCACTTCACCACTTTTCAACTTATCTTCTTATTGGTCCCCACAATGTTCATGATAAAATGCCACAATTGTGTTCTACTCAGTCTGTGTCTCATTAAGGGCTGTGGGCAGTTCAGAGACCCAGATTTTTTAAAACAAGATTGTTTTTAAACAACATTTATTAGATTTATATTATCGTGAGAACAAAGCCCATTATCGAGTGAAAACAGAAAAGTCACTATCATAGTGCCTGGAGGCTGGCTCAGACTAGTGTGCTAGACCAAGCCTTTTCATTTCAAGGCCCATTATTTATTCAGCATTTGAGCCACGGACCACCATTTGATGAGATCTAGTCTCTCAGATCCAAAACTAAAGAATATTTTGTTGTCGTTGGATAAGATTTTGTCCACAATTCCATGCTTTTGGTGAATGTTGATAAAAAATAACAATTCTTCTACATGCTCTAATTGTGTAGACTTCTTGTAAATTGCAGATGTTTAACAATAATGTAACTCTGGAGTGTAAAATTAAACCATTTTACGCTCTCAAGAGTTAAAGATCTATAAGGGTCCATTTTGTTACCAACTCTCCATCATTTAGTTGGGGACCACCTGGAACCCCCTCAAGTACCACTGGTTGAAAACCACTGTCCTAGACGGTCAACCATATAGAGTTTAAGGAGTTAAGATCTCACCTGTTTCTGCCCTGGCTTCTGGATCTCGCTTGGAATGATGAACCTGGGACCCGTTTCCCCTGCAAAGCCACATCTACAACACAAAAGCAGCTCTGTCAGAAAAAACAACCAGGGCTTTTAGATCTGCTTTTACTTGAATGATCGCCACCAGAATAGGGATGATAGGTTTCAAGTGATTAATTGGTTTTCAAACTTTTTCATATCGAGGATGTATTTGGCCAGCATTTCACTAAAGTAAGTAAGCCTTGCCGACCCATGGGGCAGGAGCCTATGTCCTGTTTCTGTAGCGTGAGCCGTGAGGCAGCTTGACGAACAAGTACACCCCCTGGACTGACGCTAGTACAGTCAGTATGTCGCAGGGACTTACCCCCAATCCAACCATTGATGCTGAGTGCCAAGCAGGGAGGCACTGGGTCCCATATTTAGATTCTTTGATATGACCCAGCCGGGGATCGAACCCCAACCTTCCAGCCTCAGAACGAACACTCTAACCACAAGGGCACTGAGCAGCATTTCACTGCATGTAGTTTTATGAGCATCTTCAATCTAATGTTTTAGTGCCTATCTAGAATAGGTGAAGAGGTCTCGGCAAGAATCGATTTAACAGGATTATACTATACTCTACATCAGGTACAAACGTTTCGGCTATCCAGCCTTCATCAGTGCCCATCTACTAAAGCTCTAATAAAGCTGCCTGTGTTATAACAATGAACACAGATAAAACCCAAATAGACCACATGGATTTTCACATGACCTGGGGCCCGTTCCACGAAACTTGGATTAGAGATTAAGCCGGGCTTTAACACATATCCTGGCTTAATATATCCTGGATCAGTGATTAACCGGTTTCATGAAAGCTGGTTGATCTTGCCAGATTAACTTAACCAGTTAACCTGGATATGTTGAGGCTTGATTTGGTTTCATGAAAGTGATGCTACATTAGTTACCATGGAAACTAATGCTTTGGACTTAGCCTGCTCCGGACCAGGCTAACAGCCAGGTTTAACCTAATCCTGATGTCTTTACTGTTCATTAAGCAGTCAAACTGATCACAAACCAATGATGTTTTCCAGATTTATTCAATTATTATGGGTTTATGTTGCCTTATTTGTATCGGTCTGCATTAAAGGACTAATTTAACCCATTCTGACCTGAGATCAGATTCATACAAGGTTTCCGCCGGACACACACTGGTCTGATGAACCCATTCTGACCTGAGATCAGATTCTAAAAATGTCAGTCGTTCTTCGATAATAAAAAAAATAGCAGACCTACAAGCTCGTATCGCGCCACTCGGTGGCGCGATATGAGCTTGTAGATCTGCTATTTTTAAATAGCTAAAGCATAACATGATGCTGACACCAAAATGGGTGCCCGGTCAGAATGGGTTAAGCACTATATAAAATCAAATAACCAAAATATATAGGCTGCACAACATCATGACAGCTTGTGAGCTTGTAGATCAGCTGCTTTTGGTGAATGTTCCCCATGAATAGGTTTGCTGTCGTGCAAGTGCACGGTTAAGAAGAATTATTATATTATATTTATATTTTTATTTTTTTGTAAAACTGAAAACCACTAAATATTACCATTATTCATTGTTTTACAACATATTACCATTGTAACGTTTCACCCACTACTACTCCTACATACTTACACCTAGAAACCCCATTCAAACCTATTTAGGTTCATCCTACAGTAGACATGTGTGCCTGAAAAGGAATCTTTGAAATGTTTCATAGTTTTAGAAATATAGTGCTTTCAAATTTGAGACATTTATAGGCAGATAGTGGCACTTCAAAAAAATCACTTTCACCTAGAAACTCCATTCACACTTTGTAAAATTCAGCTTACTGTGGAGACACATGCTGGAACTTTTTTACTTTTAAATGTTTTGTAGTTTGAGTTATTTAACTTAAACGCCCAATGCATTCTCAATGGCAATAGCACAAATTTTGGCATGCTACATGAACCCATGACCCTCACCAGTCTGGCCCCTGTCTGGACAACAACCCCCTTCCCCAAAGGTAGCTCCCTCAGAGGAGGGAGTTATGGCCAAATATCACAATGCGACAATATCATTATGCTTACAATATTAAGAATTCTGTTTTAAGTTAATAGTAGTGGTAAAATGTAAACTATATTTTTGGGGTAGTTAATCATTCAGTCTATCCACTATTGAGAGTATGTTCTCTCTTTAATTACAGCAGCAGTATTTATTTTAGAAGCTTAAATCCTTGTATCAGTAAGTCTTGAATAGATTAGTAAAGATAATGAGATATACAGAAGGGGGCTGTAATGCAACTATTAAAGGACCACTTCACCACTTTTCAACCTATCTTCATATAATAGGTCCTCACTAATAATCATGAAAAGATGGCATGATTTTTCTCTACTCAGTATGTGTCTCATAGGACGGCTGTGGGCAGTTTAGAAACCGTCTTCCAGTGACATCATCATTAGGCAGATTTATTTTTAAACAAGAATGTTTTACTAAAATATTTAGATTTTCATTATCGTGAGAACGATGGCTTCCATTTTTGCATTGCAACTTTTCAGGACTAGAAAGCCTGCAGTTTCTATTAGCTTGTATTCCCCATCGATGATGTCACTGGAAGACTGTTTCTGAACTGCCCACAGCCCTCCTATGAGACACAGACCGAGTAGAAAAAGATTGCTCCATTTTTTCATGATTATTAGTGAGGACCTATTATATGAAGATAGGTTGAAAAGTGGTGAAGTGGTCCTTTAAGGATGCAAACTGCCTTAATACCCCATGAAGAAGAAGGATCAGTAAATCTGTGATCCACATAATGGGTCTAGAGACAAAAAGCCTGACTGTCTATTAAGCCAGGCTTGCTGATCCCGGCTCGCCAAATCTGCCAATTCTGAGCCTCGCTTGGCTTTAGTGGAACGGAATAAACCAGGCTGTAAAGATCAGGATTTAAAAAGCCTGGCTTTGGCCTAAATCCTGGATTAGTTCATCCAAGTTTCGTGAAACAGGCCCCTGCCTCAGGGAGGTGTTGACTATTAATTGCTGAACAAACTGTCTCATGTTATTCGCCCTTTAACACTCTCATAGACAAGGCCCAATATATTGTTATTTTGAACACAGTATATGAAATAGAAAGATTTGTATCTACATACTGTAGTGTACATGCATTCTGATTGTTTTTATAAGAAAACAAATGCTATTTCTTCACAAAGCTAATGATGGGGCAAGACATTTATTTTCTTGCCCCATCATCAACGCTTTGAACCAGAGCTAAACCATCATGTGACAAAACTCAGGTCTTCTTACTAACAATGAAGCTGATGTTTCAATAAAGTCTGAACATGTATAATGTTGTGTTTTATGTAATAAATAAATAACAAAAAAGATTTAGCTAGCTAGCTCAAGCTTTCTGTCTGACAACATTCTGGCAGCTTTCTGCCATTTTATCTGAGGACTAATGACAATGTCATCTAGCTAAATGTCACCATTATTCCTCGGGTAAACACAGGACACATCCGTTACTAGTATTAAGGAACGTTAGCATTAATTGACATGTTAAGTACCTAAGTAATAATAACTTGTTTACATTAGCATCATGCTCTGTTAGCAGGGACAGCTAACGGTTGCTACTCACTTTGTATAAGCGGCTCCCAGGTCAATGACGACCGCAGTCTTCTCTCCTCCACTGCCCAAGCCTTCATACAGGGGCATTTTAGTAGCCTTTTTTAAAAGAAATTAATTAGAAAGAAATCAAATACAGTTAATAATCCCCTAATGTTTATGTTTGCATCGAAGCTGGGTTGGGCTGGGAGGGTCCTCGAAACCCATTGAGGTGACGGCCGTCCTGATCGCCTGACTACAAATGGAATTACGAAAGAAAAGACAATTATCAATAAAACAAAACTCACTTCTGTTGCGCATTATTATTTGAATACGGTATGTCAAGAGCGCGCAACATTTAAGATGTTATCAATCAAGCACTGTATTTGGAAATTGCTTTCCACATCAATAAATCAACCAAAGCAAGTAAATAATATATATTTTTTTATTATTATTATTTTCTTATGGGAAGAAAATAAGCTTTGTACTAAATGTGTTACATTCTAGGCTAAGTTGCTGAATTTAATTGTCTCTGACATAAATGGTAAATATGGATTTTAATTTGGAAAAAAGTGAGTTGAAGTTAAGTAGCTGTCCCTTCAGCACCAGGTAAATGTCTCATTATTATTTATATGCCTCGAATTGGCAACGAGTCAACGACAGACAGAAAAACATGATAATATGTTAAGAATGTGACTAATTACATTACAATTGATTATCATAGGCTAATCATATGCTCGTCTAAAAGGAAACTAAATGGCACTTATCATCATACATAATCAATTTCTGTTTGATTTAACGCTGCATGGTATGAGTGACGAGTCTATAGTGACTGCAACAAACACAGAACTCCACCAGTCCAGACCTATCTATGGTCCAGAGTAGACGCGCATACGCACAGGGCAACTTTCACAGCATGACGTTGGTGCTTGTTTTCCGCGCTCTGTCTGTCTTGGAAATAAGGTGAAGCGAAATTGGGGGAATTCGATAGATTATGAAACGACCTTCGATCTGTGCGCTCTCCTCAAGTTCGACGACATGATTTGTCGATGGTAAAGGTATGCTTCATATATATTCATGTGACTTTTCTGCCTGGCGTTAATACGGAATGCAAATGCATAGTCAGACTGCATGAATTCCTTAAAATGCATTTTAAGACAGGCTTGTGTTCGGTTGGAGCTATGCATATAGGATACTGCTGTATGTTACATTGCAGCCAGTCAGTGCAACCATTTCAGATGATTTCAGCACCGCATGCAATGGGGATTTGTTTACTGGTCTCTGCATAAATCTATACGTTTGATAAGTCGATTGGCTGCTCTTGTTGTGGAGTATATATATAGGCTATATAGGCTATAGTCTACCAACCACATCGATCATAGAGAGGGAATGTGCGTTGTGTTATTGTATTGATACACAGTGGAGCTATATGCACCGTCAGGGCAGGTGATGTTGATTCATTTCAGACGCCTGTCTGACTCAACATGAAGAAAGGGTGTCACCCCCCGTCAACAATAATCTACAATCTGTCTAGAATTTGAACATCTTCAAAGGGTCGATGTTTGTTATTGTGACAGGTATGCTTCACACCATGAAGCATACCTATTTGCAAAATATGATGATGATGATGATGATGAATGATGATGACGATCATGTTGCATGCATTTTATGACATTATTGCCTCTGTAGGCTAATACAGAACCTTAATTGCATTATTCGAACATTGAACATCCATCAATTCAACTGAATAAGAACCGCGCGGCCGCGGACGGACGGAGAACCCGGTGCTATTTATAGTTTTCTCAAGTGCAAATGGGTGCAAGCAAGGGATTGCTGTGTCAGATTGTCTCCACCGACCTTATTATACCACCCCCTCCTCCCCCGGCCAGCCGTGTTTTTCTCTGTGTGTTCACTGTGTTTACAAGAACACAGAGCATTGCAGACCCCATGATGTTGGTGACACATGTAACATAGTGTGACTGAAGAGAAATTAGCCAAATGAAATGAGAAGATCTGCTCAGCCACCATGCACGGGATCAAAGCAAAGGCTTAATGGAATGCAGACTTAATCCCCTTATCTGTGGTTATCTAACACAAATAAGCTCTGCGGCCTTTCATATTTTCATTTCGTTTTTCCAAAAAGTCATACAAACAAACAGACAGACACCTAACGGCTACAAAACACCAGCTATAAAACAAACACAAACACCTAACAGCTATACAAAACACCAGACAAATAAGTAGGCCAACTCAACACATATAATCAAATTGAACTGAACGACCAAACATTTAAAAGAGAATTAGTACAACACATTTGCATGAAGAGCGGCATTGATCTCCGCTTTTTAAACTAATAATATTGTTTCACGTATTCTCTTTCATCTGCAGACACGGCAAACACCAGCAATGTGACCTGCCAGCCTGCCACCATACCTCTTTCCCAAATTTCCTTCCTGGCCCTGTCCTCTTTTTCCTCTATCTGTACTCATGTACTGTACATGCTGGTTGACTGAGAGTGTATGCATGCTCCTGTCCAGGACTCGGCACATCCTCGCCATACATTAGAGCTTGACATCATTGCCTTTGGCTGTAAGAATTCGGGCAAACCACTGTCTTTGAACCACTTTGAGTGGAGGAGAGAGAGAGGAGGTCGAGATGTCTGGGACTCTCCTCCACCTCCTCCTGGCTGGGACCTGTCTCTGCATCTACGGCACCCCGGTCCCTCTCCACCACCTGCACCTTTCCTCCACGGAGGACAGCAGGTGTGGTGGACAGCGTGCCGGCTCAGTCGCCCCCGATGTGGCCACACGAGGCGTGAATTCTGGGTTGTTGCATTCAGACAGGTCTGCCCGTGACGTACGGGAACGCGTGACTGGACTCCCAGTGAGTGTGGGAGGCGGAGAAGGAGCGGAGGTTGGCCCAGATGGACCAGGCACAGAACCCAAGGGGGCGGTTGCCGTGATTCAGGCTGCAAACGGGGACAGCCTAGATGGAGGATCTGTGTCACGCGAGGCTGGTGGGCTGGTGGCCAAAGAGGAGCTAAAAGCTGAACCTGTTGACAACGTCGAGGAGGCCATGTTAACTTCTACCAGTGAGAAACAGGAGATGACTGTGGTGACGAATACACCAAAACAAGCTCCGTCGAGATTTTCGGCCATGGCGCCACCACAGCCACAGGCACTCAGCCTGGGGGCCATGCCCCAGGAGAGCAAACGTCGCTCCCTGGGAAACGACCAAAGTGATGAGGCGTACAGTAGAGGAAGTGTGACCAGGTTTGGCAGCTCTCTCCAGGAGGAAGAACCAGAGGCAAGCATACCGTCGTCCATGGATCCTCCTGCTTGGATGGAGAGGCTGACTTCCAACAGTGGCGCTCTCCTCAGTCCCCTCTCGTCGCCACCCTCTCTCTCGCCTCTCACTCCCATGCCACTGTCAGCCTGGAGCCAGGAGGGCCTGACTATCTCTACACTCTTGCCTGACATCGGACCAAACCTGATGCCCAGACAGGATGGCCCGGAAACCCTTTGGACCGAGGCAGTGAGACAGAGCGGAGGTATGTCCAAATGATGCACAGGTGCATGATCAAACAGGTTGATATACACAATGTGCACGTTGAAACACATGACTTGATGCTTTGTGAAACTTGTTTATTATCTTGCTCTTCATGTCCACATTTGCGAACTGAACAACAATGCAAACCAAAGACAGAACCACAGGAATATCACTCTCTGGCCCCTAAAGATGTATATTTGACCGCTGTGACAGTAGGATATTACCCATAAATAAATATATTAGGCTACACTTAAACCTTATGCGTTCATAATAGGTCCACTCTTTTTTCCCTCAACACCAAATCTACGCATTGCATTTTGACACTGTGGCCCTATAAGAATCTCCTCCACTGACTTCGTTTGATGGTGAGCTGGATTTTCCATCTCATTTGACATCGCTGCATTTCGGTTGCTTTCCATACAAGACAAGGCATCATGGAATGAAAATGACACATCCAGTAGCACATGATCGCCTTTGATGATCAGCGAAGAGAGGCGCCCACTTCCAAACCCCATCGGGGACTTGTGGCAGTCTAATTACTTTCTATTCCTGAGCCCAACTCTGAAAATAAATTAGCATTACTGCAAAAGAAAGACGTATGGGTGCATTATACAAGTCTGCAGAAAATTCAACCTTCCTCCTCCTATTGCCATCTCTCTGCATTCTCTCTGTCGTCGCCTTTTTTCTCATCTCTCTCTCTCTCTCTCTCTCTCTCTCTCTCCATGCTCCTTTCTTCCATCCAATCTTTTGTAAAGACTGAGTCAGGCTATTATTCAGTAATACAGAGGAGGGAGATGGATTAGAGGAGTCTGTCTGAGCCAATGTGTGTTCCTGGCATACCTGTGGGGACTGTCTGTTTGATGAAGCTTTCCACACAACAGAAAGAAGACAAGGCAAGACAAAAATTCCCAAAGTGGTAGGCCTATTATGTAAAAGGATTGCAGTAGTCTTTGTATGCCTTTATTTAGGCTAGTTTTGGACAAAAGCAAGTGAGCAAAGACTGACAAAATCAACTAGAATATGATCCCACAAATGTACTAAGTGCAAAGAAAACAATTAGAGTTCCATGGATATCAGGTGAGGTAAAGTAAACATCAAACGTAGCATTTGTCTTAAAACAATTTGTTCTCAAAAGTGGGGTCCTTGGTGGGGTTCCAGGGGGTCCTCAGCTAAATTTGTTAGTAAAGCATCACAATCATTTTAATGCTCAATGTCATTTACTTGTGTGTGTGTGTGTGTGTGTGTGTGTGTGGCGGCTGTGGCCTAACAATAGGTGGCATGAAAAAGAGCAAAGGCAAGCAACTTGCCAAATGAACTCTCATGAATTTGTTTCCCTGTTAAATTGATTGTAATTCAATTAAAGAACTAACTAACACTGTGTGTGTGTGTGTGTGTGTGTGTGTGGTGACCCCCCCCCTGTGCCTGTGTTGTGCCCGCAGAGGACACGGCGGCCCCGCTGTCTCAGGACGACGCCACCGAGGGCACCATGTCCTCGGAGGCGCTGCCTCTCATCTTCGAGCCCTTCGAGGACGTCGTCACGCCGGCTGCCATGGCGACCGGAGGGATGCTCCTCCTCCTGGCGGTCACGGACCTCGACCCTCCGCCGTCCTCGTCGCCGGTCACCGTGGAGACGGACGGCAATGCCGCTGCCGCTGCTGCCGGCCCCTCCTCGCCCCCCGCCGCCCCCCCGTCCCTCCTGCTGCCGGACTGGATGTCACCTTGGCAGACGTCCGGGGCCGCCGCCGAGTCGCTGGACCCTCCGACCGGCCCCTCGCCGGGTCCGTCCGCCGCGGCCCCGCCTCCGGCAGAGCGAGGTGAGAGAGAGGGTACACTGGTGGTGTGAGAGGAGTTTTGTGGAAATCCCTATTTCTCTCTAGGTCGTCCTATTAAAGACGAGCCCTCCATCGTTTGCTTCCAGTCATCCCGGTTGTCCATTACATCCGGCCAGCTCGTTGGTACTTTTGCGCTCCCGCGTCGTTCTTGAGTACATCCATGTTTGCGTGGGACGTCCTCGTGACCGGTGCCCGTGTGCTAATACAGCATAACGATCATTTTAACCACTTTATCCATTTATATGTTGGCTATTATTGGGATTGTGACATAAAAAAAAAGGTTTTGGAATTGTTCTTGTTTTTTTTAGGTTTTCTAATCTCAATTGCACCCAAAAAACATGAACTTTTAACATCCAGTAGATTTTCTGTGATCTGGGGTTTTCTGGCTCAAACAGGTGCTCTGATTTGCCGGCAGTAAGTGACATCACTTACTGCAAATCCCATATATGTCAATGGGATTTGCCAGCAGATGTCACTGTTTCACTGTGTTGCCTGTTTTCATTGTAGCTCAAAAGGCTTCCAAACCCCAAAGAAAACTTCAGACCACAGAAAATCCACTGAATGTTCAAAGTTCAGGTTTTTGGGGTGTAATTGAGGTCATAAAACCTAAAAGAAAAAAGAAAAAGAAAAAGAAATGAAAATGAATGTCATAAAACCTTTAAAATAAATCCGGGTCCGGGGGGAAATAAATATCAATTTGGGGGGTCCTTGACACAAAACAGTTTGAGAACCACTGACTTATACAGTATAAGCAACCCTGGGCCTCAGAGACCCCCCGGTAGTTACTGCTGTTTGTTACACCACCAGGATTGTAATTGAATTCACCATAGTGTCCTTCAGTTACTTCAGTCTATTCAGGGACCCCGAGGCTTCATACCAATATAATTACCTTCCCGATAGGATAGAAAGGCAGTAATACACCACACAGTCTACAGTCTATGGACTGTGGCGCACACTTGGATTTCTGACTGTATTCAGCTACCCCAACCACCCCCCCCAGCCCCCCACACACACTGCTCCAACAGTTAAGTCAACTCACCATCAGCCATTAGAGGGGAACTAACTTCAACTATGGTATTACTCTAAATCACCTGGCTGGTGCATACTGCATATAGTGTCGAGTTGGAATTAAAACCTGGATCCCCATTAGCTAATTGTTCACGTCCACACATAATATAAAAACATGACATTACAGCCAGGACATTAAATGTCAACTAATGATACGATAGTTATGCAAGTACGATGCATTATGGTTGCAAACATCTCATAGTTCAGAACTTTGACATTCGATTCAACCGGAGACGCATCATGAAATGTAAAATGGGAACGTCACAGTAAACCTGGTGTCCTTCCCATTGGCTGGTGGTTTGTCAACAGGTGCTGACAGGACAAAGGACCTGAAGGTGACTGGCTCCTCTCTCTCGTCCACCCAGTTCTCTGCTACAACCGTAGCCATGGCACCCCATCGGGCGCTGTCCAACTCCATGTCAGGGCTGGAGGCGATGGAGTCTGAGGGTACGGGACACACAATTAATTTCTGAGCGATTCTTCTTCTGTGGGTTCCTTTTTGGATAAATCGAAGAATAGAGAAACACATTTTAAAATGTGTTTTTAAAAAGCCAAATGGCTGAAGGGTAAAGACGTGTGTGGTGGTAACAGACAGAGGTGGAAGAAGTACTCAAATAGTTTTTGTATTTTAGCAATACCACAATGTAGAAATACTCTGTTAGCAAGTAAAGTCCTGCATTGAAAATGTTACTTGAGTAAAAGTACATCACCTAGGCTATTTTTTAATAGCCAAAGCATAAAATAAAGTATACTTTGTGCTAATAATCTAAATATGCAAAGTAACTAGTAACTAAAACGCTGTCAAAGTATTTGTGTGGAGCGCCCGAGAGTACAGTAGCAGAGTAGAAGTGAATGTAGAGTATCGAAAAAATGGAAATACTCAAGTAAAGTAAAAGTATGTTAAAATTGTACTTATGTGGAGAGTATGCTCACCACTGGTAACAGCATAACCGTCGTCTGTTTGTTTGTTGCCTACAGAGGAGCCAGATGAGGATGAGGAAGATGAGAACACAGAGGAATCCGATGAGGAGGACAGCGATGAGGATCTGACGGAAGTGCCCCAGACGGCCCCCACAACAAGACCCCCATACAGCATCATCCCCCCACCCCCTGTATGGGTGCAGCGCAACCAGGGACTAAGTAGGACAACATAGAGCAAGGGTCCCGGGACCCCCAGTGGTTCCAGGGGTCTCCAGCTAAAGTAGTTCATATAGCATCACAATCATTGTAAACCACCATATCCAATACTTTGGCTATTAAAAGATAGCAGATCTAAACTCACAGTGCGTCCCTTGGTGCCTTGCTGGAAGAAAAAAAAGTGTTATAATTTAGCATTTATTTCTTACGCATATCTTCTCTTCTGGGGGTCCCTGGGGCAAAACATTTTCAGACGGGGTCCACGGCAAAAGTATATATCAAATAGGGGGGTCCTTGGCATGAAAAAGTTTGAGAAACCTCTCGAGAGTCATTGTGTCAGGGTTGCATGATCTGCTTTTGATATTCCCTGCTGAATTTGCACACATATTAATGTTTTATTTGTCTCTCCCCTCTCTTGCAGTGCGTAGTTGGGTTGAACTGATCAGAGAAAAGGTAAGACTGCCCCCTGCTGTCTCTGAAAAGCACTACACATGTCTCTCCTATTCATGCCCTTACAGCTCTTTAATATGTATACTGTATTATACTGTCACTCATTGTAAAGCAGTTAAGTCGTGCCTTCATTCATTTATTCTAAATATATTTAGTTAGTTAGTAGAGGCACGGAAAAACCTCCGCCTTATTTCATTAGATATTTTGTTAATAATTTACAGAAAAGAGATTTATTCTGGTCCTGGCATCAACCTCTATTATGCTCCTTGTGCAGGCGGGCTATGTGTCAGGTATGTTGGCCCCTGTGGGTATCGGGATCATGGGGGCCCTGCTGATTGTTGGCGCCCTCTACAGTATCCGGATGATCCACCGCAAGAGAAGGAACAGCTACAAGCACCAGAGGAGGAAGGCCAGACAGCCACAGGTCAGTATTTACAACTATACTGTGTGGCACTGGGTCAGCACGTTTGATTATTTTACAGGGGTGGTGAGCGGTGACTGATGTTTCCATTTTTTTCCCCCTTCTTATTCAAGTTGTCGCTGTTGAGCACCGAGCCTTTCTACTTTTAACTGAAGCGCGTTGCAATAAAATGTCATGTCAAGGTTAAAGGTATATTCAGTGATTTCACTCAAAAAACCTTAGGTTTCGTTTTTGGCTGGGACCTAAGCCTTTCATCCAATCAGGATAGAGAGCCAAAAACGAAACCTAAGGTTTTTTGACCCCCAGGGGTTAACTGGGGACAGGGAGGAACTCCTTATATGGTCAGCACACTCTATAGTAGAGAGGATTATCACAACAAAACAAAAAAATAAGTGATATTTGAATTAAGTGAAATCACTGAATATACCTTTAAATTTGTACACTACAAGAGTAAACTGAAGATTTTACTGTGCAAATAACATTTTATTTCTACAGATTTGACTGATAGCATGAATATGGCATTGCCCCCCTATTCCCTCTCTTATCCGTGCTACGCTGTGCGAATAACTTTGCATCTCTTGCCTCGTTTTTCATTCCCTGCAGCAACCTAGAGAACCCGGTCCCGCCCGGCAGGACCAAGCCATGCTATTGGCCGACAGCTCCGAGGACGAGTTCTGATCCGGTGCTGGTGACCAACGGCTGCTGCTGCTGCCATGATATAAGGGACGCTTCAGCTCCACATCTCCATTTCTACGACGACATCTCACCCTGGGGTGTTTGCTTTATGAGTCATCTCATCTGATCAAAGTATGACAGCGTAGGGCACCACTTTGCACTGGCTCTTGAAAGGTCGGCTCCACCTCCCACCACCGTGAAGCTTCTTTTATAGCCAATATTATACTCCCATCAGACAACAGTGTTGCTGCTCGCCGACAAGAACCGATCCTCAAACTAACTTGAAGATCGACAAGCGACTCAGTCCCAGGTTCCCAGAAGGTGGCCCCATTTCCTGAACCGGTTATTATTATGTTTTTACCATAAACCTCATTTGATTGGATTGGCAGCAGATTTTAATGGAAAAAACACACATAAGGTGTAATTTGTGTTTTCCCAAATCTGCTGCCAAGCCAATCAAATGAAGCAAAAGGGACACTGAACCAGAACCTTCTGGAAAACTGGAACTACAGTTATGCACAGAGCCGATGATTAGGCTTGACGTTGGTACTGGATACACACTTCTTTTCAGACAATATCATCAGGTGTGGTCGTTTGTGACGGGGTAGCAGGATTGGGCGACAGTCAGTTGCCAAGTGAGCCAACGAAGACAAACATGACACGTTTTGAAAAACACATGGGTCTCTCTCTTGGAAACAGTTTTTCTCATCAGCCAGGCTGGCAGAATTGCACAAAATCATTTGTCTGTGAAATAAAATGTTGTCTGTGAGTGCTCGTGTTGTAGGGTTAGTGTGTATCTGTCCATTAACCCATTCTGAACGGGCACCCATTTTGGTGTCGGCATCATGTTATGCTTTAGCTATTGAAAAATAGCAGATCTACAAGCTCATATCGCGCCACCGAGTGGCGCGATACGAGCTTGTAGGTCTGCTATTTTTTGAAAAATCGAAGAACGACTGACATTTTTAGAATCTGATTTCAGGTCAGAATGGGTTCATCAGACCAGTGTGTGTCCGGCGGAAACCTCGTATGAATCTGATCTCAGGTCAGAATGGGTTAAGTTTCAGGGTTCGAATCCACCGCGGTGCATCATGCCTGGCCTAACCTCTAGTCTCTACACCGATGTGTGTGGGATGATTAACTGGCATAATTACTCAATTTGGAGGGGAAAAGGGTGAAATTAATTAGCTACAAAAAAATGCAATGGCAGAATTTGAATTCCGTGTATTTCAGTTAAATAAAAAGGGCTGTAGCCGATGACGTAAAACCTGTAAATATTGTATGTAGATGACTGGGGGCCAATGTTATGTTATTAGTGTACATAAGAATTCATTCGCCCTCGTCTCCTGTCATTTTAGACTTAAGTTGACTGGAACAAGATTTCCATAATAGATCAACACATTTTATAAATATCCTGTTTACCATGAGAAATTATTACGCATTTAGTATCTAGCCAACAGTTCAGTGTGCATTCAGCAGAAATGTATATATATATATATGCATTTGTTCCAGGCTAGCTCAGTTGTCATAAAAAAATTGTTGGTCTTCATCTTACAAGAGCACGAGGCAGAAAACAGGTCAGCGTAAGCTTCTATTCCTCTTTCTGTTCCTTTTGTCAAACCTTTGCTGTGAATACAAAGCACACCGCAACACGGTTTCTCTATTTTAGTCAAGATGTTCCAACCTCATCGCAGATGTCCTCCTAACGGAGGCGATCTGTGTGGGTGTATTCCCTGTTTCTTTTTTGTTTTATTGATGATATTTTCTCATGAGTTTCTCATTTCCAGCACTGTTGTCACTGACTTCAGTGAATGATTTGGTGTGACAAGAGTGGGTGCTGTAAGACAGATTATAGTGGTTCTCAAAGTGGGTTCTGGGGACCCCCAGGGGTCCTCCTTGAGGGGTCCCCAGCTAATTCAGTTTACTATAACCCCATGGCCATGGACCCGTCCGTGGCCGATAATGCATCATTATCGTCATCATGACCCTTTTCAGGGTCATGATGACCCTCCAAAATACATTTAGTTTGACTCCACAGATAAACATGGTGAAAATAGCTGATCTGAATGCTCACAACTCGCAATTTTACGGTCATCTGGGGTCCTGGGGACCCTACAAAATCATAGTGCCTTAAAGGAGAATTCCATACTAAAAGGCTTTCTTACCTTTCTTTGTAGTTGTTACGTCCCCATCAAAGAGGTCCAGGTGTTATTTTGTGCAAAAGCTCCTTATTGGCTATTTCCCCTACCATAAGCCCTAAATGAATTGCATTGAATTGAATGGGATGTATGGGGTGTTGTGCTAATTCGCTTATTTCCATCGAAATAAGTAGTAAAGTATGCCGCTTGGGTTATTATTTACATTATGAAGAGAGGATATATACAAAACAATTATAATTTTGAGCGATGGAAATAAGCGAATTAGCACAACACCCCATACATCCCATTCAGTTCAATGCAATTCATTTAGGGCTTATGGTAGGGGAAATAGCCAATAAGGAGCTTTTGCACAAAATAACACCTGGACCTCTTTGATGAGGACGTAACAACTACAAAGAAAGGTAAGAAAGCCTTTTAGTATGGAATTCTCCTTTAAGGCATGGTGATGGCTGTCGCTGCTGGGTGTATTGTTGCTTACTTTGTGATTCTAAGATCTCAGCCATCAAGTTTTTACCAATGTAGGACAGAAAAGGGTTTTAAAGAGGTTTAAAAATGTGTTGTTCATCTGAATAATGTTAATGTACATACTGTACAACCGATCTAGTCTATGCTGATAATTTCTTACGTTTCAAGTATCAAATGTATATTGTCTGATGTGCTTGATGCACACATATTGCCTTTATATATATATATATATATTTGGGATCAGCGTTGTGTCATATATTGATGGCAAATAAATGAATTACACCTGTCAGATATCATGTGTGTACACGGCAAAGATCTGCTCGTTAACCTCCCATTAAAGTAGTGGCCCCATGCCGGCATGTCATAAGGTGAACATTGCTTTCTCCAATAATATCTATAATAATTCTGAGGAACCATGAAAAGTGATCGGTTTTCAGAATGTCATATCAGAAGGGCTTCGAAAAACTACTTCAGAATAAAATATCGGCTGTCGGGTGGAAACCTCAAATGTCCAAAACTGTTACGTTTCAGGATTCAAATAAAAAAATAGCAGATCTACGAGCTCAAAAGGTGTTGCTTTACGCGGAGTTTCGAGCCTGTGTATCTGCTATATTTGATGCTTTCGTGTGACACTAGTGTAGTATGATACATTTGGGACACTAATTTACAAACAAACCCCAACAGCAACGATATGATTAGACCTATGATTAGGTACGTTTTTACGTTCTGAGTCTAGACAAACATTTTACTATAGGTTTCTATATCCCCACATCTCTGCCCTAAAATAAAAAGAACCCTCATAACCTCAAACTTCACTAATAGTCACCAAGCTAAACCTGTTTGGGGTGATAGAAACAAACTGACACGACACAACAGGCACCAGTCACTACAATCCAGCTTACAGCATTAAAAAAATCAAATAATTTATTTCTGTGTTCTTTTTTTCCCCCCACATTAAATAAAAGCTATTGTTGGACATTTTCAGATCAAAATGAAAAGAGGAGAAAGGGGAAGAGGGGCAAGGGAATCAAAAACAAAAACTGACATGCAAAACGCCCCTTTTTTCTCTCTCCCCTCAGCCCACTTTTATAGTCAGTCAGTCAGGGGGGCCGGTTCCGGTCGCCCCGAAGCCTGCAAGAGGCCCCTGTAGTTGGTTCTGGTGAGTGGAGCAGCTTAATTGCAGAGTCACGTTTTGCTCATTACATCGGCAGACTGTTCTTTAAGCAAAGGTCTTCCTGGGAGGGGCGGAGGATTGTGGGATTAGGTCTGGGAACAGTTTAGCCCAATTTATACCATCGTCACGCAACGGTATCTACTTGCCGAAAGCGACACCGCCATGCAACGTGGTGTACATTGGGCTATTAGTGTAAGCTAGCTGGTGACGCGATGGCCACTAGCTGGTGACGCGATGGCCACCCGAAGTCCATGAAAGTAAAAAGTCCTTCTTGTAAGACACGATTACATTTGAACACTTTAACTGGCAAAACAAGTCGCATCTCTTTTTGTGAACACAGTCGAGCCGTGACGAGGAGCAGTTGGTACTGAGTATTGGGTTGTTCTTAGGCATCGCCACAGGCCACGGCTACAGACTTGAGATTGACGACAAAGTCCTTTCAGTTGATGTTCATATAGTCTAAGCTGAGCCGTTTGACTCACTGTGGCAGGCTGTAATGCCCATAAAACCTAATGGCACTGCCAGAGTTTCACATGTCACAACATGGAGGGTGTAGAGGGGAGACCCGTTCCACAAAAACCAGAACAAAGACAGTGCACAACTTATCACCAAACTGCCTCCTCATACACAGCTGGTTAGAAATATTGTAACAGGTTACACCTCTCCTGTCTGTTAAGTCATTGTATGAAAGAGGAGAGCCAGACAGTGATGGGGTACAGACAGTAAAAGGTAAATTCATTAGGATCATGGCCCATATCAAAAGGATAGAAGACCCATACACCTCTAGAAGAAACTCATATTAGACCAAGACGTCGTCATTTTTGATTGTGAGGGGAAGATTGAAGCGGGTTGAGATACTCAATTGCGCATGTCGCCACCCACCGAAAATAGCAGATCTAAATGAATCTTCAGTAAGTGTGACACCAGCGACCAACTAGTAAATATATGCATAAATCCGGAAAGACCCATCACTGGTTGGTGACGGATAGGCAGAGGAAGTGAACTCTTCCTCTTTCATTCATGACATCATCTGCTTTACAACCCGGTCGTTCTCTTCTAGGCAAAGCTCCAAAAATCATCCAAGCACAGAAATTCACCAGAAACCTCAATAATAAAACTCAATCAATCAATCAACCAACCCCCCCACACCCATCCACAAAATAAAATAAAAAATAAAAACAGATTCACAAAAAAAGGTTCTCTCGATATAATCTGATGAACAAAGACCAAACACTCGCATACAAATCTGTAAAATAAAAAAGGGCATGTCTCCCCCCCACCTCAAACACACAAACATACACAGGTTGTTGTGTGGGTCGACAGGACTGTAAACATGTACTCTGCCCTTCAGCTCGTGGCCTCGCAGACTCCATTAACTTCGACTGAACTGCACTAGAAAGATGAATAAACACGATTAATTTCCTCAATGCGTCTCAGAGAGAGGGCTAATCTCAGTTTACCTCAATTTTTTTTTACGGCTTTGACTGTGCTGAAACGGAAGAATTACATAATTTATCCAATTTCTTTTATTGGGGAAAGTGAGACCATGAGGCCTAATGTATGATGATGTACTCGCCGAAAACTTGCAGAAATATGATATTAATCGATGAATATTGATGGTTGAATATTCACTTTGGACGTCTCACTGGCTGGAACAGGAAAAAAACACAGGTGCAATGATCTATGGGAATTGTAGGCAGGATCAAAGTGCATAGACGGCCGCGTAGTCGCATTACTTGACTCACTACTGTTCATCATCTAAACTCAGATTCCACTATAAAAATGTTCAGACCTGTATTGTGGAAGTTATTCAACCGGCAACCAATGCGCAGAAGGGGTTTGCCGTGTTTATTCCCCCTTTCAAGCTTTGCTAACGATCGACACATTTTGTCTCCTAGTCCTGTGTTATCAGATCACAAAGAATAACAGTTCCTTCCAGGCCCATTACTAACTAGTCCTATTGTCCTTGTTTAGAAGTGGGCTGGAACAAAAGCCTGCACCATAGAGTGCTGTGGTTTCCCTGTGTGCGGCCTCTGAAAAGTAGAGACAAAATCTAGACAGGACCGATTCCACACGCACGCACATACACACGCACGCACACACGCACGCATGCACACACACACACACACACACACACACACACACACACACACAAGCAGCAATTGCCAAAAGAAGTGCATCTGACCTTTGTTCATTTTACTATAGTTGAAACTAAGAAAAACAAACAAACATTTACTAATGCAAAGTGTCTTTGCAGTGTGGAGAATTGGAGCATCCTGGTGCATGTGTGACGTTACCGTGTTTCCCAGGTGGGCGTCTTTCTGATGTTTGAGAGGTTGGTACTTAGTGCATCAAAGTTAGCAGGGCACCTGGCTGTGGATGCACGACGCGAGCTGGACTCAAAAGCTGTGGGCAGCCAGCATGAGGTTGTACAGGTGTATGGTGGAACAATCTAGATGAGCCGAGAGTCAACAAAAATAATAAAATATGAATCTGCTAAGAATACTTGTCTTTTCTTCCTTTTATCGAAATCGCACGCAGCGCACACACTCTCAGGCAGGCACACACACACACACACACACACACACACACACAACACACACAATATTTAAACAAGAATCCAGCATGTTTATAATACTAGCCCCCTCCAGTCTGATGCTGACACCAGAGAGCCAAGTGTCCAGCCTATTAGCAGGCAGAACTCCCGGGCCGTAGTCTGTGTGAGTGGTGCTGGGTATAGTGGCACTTGTAACCAATGAGAATTAAGGATAATTCTACTGGTAAGAGGGGTAATAGATGGTAGAAGGCAACCGATATATTACTTATTTGTCTTTTCTTTTAACGAAATAGGTATCGGCAGTTATGTAGCCAATGTGTCCCAATTTGTTTTCAAAAATCTAAAAAGGGAATAGGGGTTAAGTGGTTAAATTAAATCAAGTTGATTGTATAATTAACGTTAAACGTTATTTTCATGTATTGATGTGTATTAATTTAATATACATTGTACACTTAATTAAAAATATATATAATCTGTCAAAAAGTAGTTTATTGTTATTTAGCCGTTTGCTTATAAGTTAAATGTTCTCAAATGGAAATTTGATCAAATCAACGTTTTTCAAATTGAATCAGACCTATAAATCTGGCATCAGTCGGGCTCTGACAGACAGACACAGTAGATGGATAGACCACCCCGAGGGCTCTGTGTAAAAGAACAAACCAGAAAGAGAGTCTGATTCTTCTTTAATTAAGGGACACTTTGCTGTGCCTGGCAGTCCATCTGAAGGGGGATGTGGGGGGGGGGGAAATGCAATAAAGAAAGAGAACATCCACTCATTCCACTCTCCTTTGGAGATTGAGGAACAGAATGATCCACCATTTTGGGGCAAAGTCGGAGCTACTAAGGGGGAGTGACTTGTTTAAGTTACCTGCTTTGCACCAAAAAGTTGTTTACGCTGGAGGAATGCGTCTGCGTGGCGCGGGCGGGGGGAAGTCAAGTCTCAGACCAGGCTGAGATTTGTGCGTTTTGCGCGAATTGACACATACTCGTCACGCGTGTCCCCAGAGACACGTTCCAATAAAAGCATCGGCCCTGATGCTGGAGACGGGATGGCGAACGGGCGCTGTCCTCGCTTCAGGACGAGGGACAACACAGATGACACATTATGACGATGCACAACTCTCGAGTTTCTTTCCGCCAAAGCAGGCACTAACGCATGCATTTTGCATACACAAACGCACTCACACAAACCACCCACGTCCTATCTCACACACTCACACACACACACACACACACCTTTTTCCGGAAACACACGGCAGTACAAACACTCAGTCACACTATAGATTTTTCCATCCTGTCTAACTCACCAAGAAGAAAGGAAAAGAAACACAAAAAGAAACTCCACAACTATTTTCTTCCGAGTCTGTGATGGGTCACCCCCCTCCCCTGCCCTCCCCTCCCCTCCCCTCCCCTCCGTCATGTGTCCTGATTTCACTTGGTGTTGGTTTCCCTGTGTTCGGGTGAATAACTGTGTGGTGCCTCCTTCTCCGAGCACGCAAAAAAAAACCCAACATGTGGCCTACCCGCCTCGAGTTGCCTCGCACCTCACTTCCTGGTCAACAAGGGGTCCAAGCTTGAAGGTCTAAAAGGTCATATGGTCCGAGGCAAGGTCATCCCGGACAACCTTCACTGGCCCTCCACTCCCCACCCACGGCCCTTAACTCCTCCTCTTTAGGGTCCAACGACTATAAGGGCCATATTCATAAAAACCTTTGGTGGGATTAATAGTCCGTTTTAAGCCTCAGGATGAGTTCTTTGAAGAGGTCAGGGGACCAAACAAAATACATGGGGCGTGTGTGTCGATGCATACACTTTGTTTCTTGTAGGTGTACTGCGTATGAGTACTCTATGCACGTGTGTGTGCGTGTGTGTGTGTGTGTGTGTGTGTGTGTGTGTGTGTGTGTGTGTGTGTGTAGTCTGTGTGTGTAATAGTGTATGCGTGCATGTCAGAAAAAGAAAAAAAAGGGGGGTGAAATGATGGGGCAGGATTGAGGCCGTTGAGCTGATCGTCAAAGGAGGTGAGCGACACTCCACTCCACTGCCCACCACCACACACACCCCCCCTCTGTCCAATTGCCTTGATTTGTGTTCCTCTAGCGGAGCCACAGTTTGAGTCGCAGGGCATCCACTCCATTCAGGTAGTATCTGAACAGCCGCTTGTCTCGGACAAAGCCTAGGTTCTCGTACAGCTTCAGGGCCGACTTGTTGGTGATCTCCGTCTCCAACACCACCTGCGGAGACGGGGGACGAAGACAGCCATGTCAGTGGACAAGTTTCGGTTTCGCTCTACTTTTGAGCCGAACAAAAGTATATATATATTTTTTTTATAGGTGGCTTGAAAAGCCAGCCTGTGTCAACAATCACCCAAAGCAGTAGTCGCGATGTAGTGGCGACCTTTTCATGGTCACTCAAGGTGCAGCTGTCTGTCCCTTTGCCACGCTAGGACAAAAACAGTCCTTTTCATTATTGGCTAGGGCTGGCCTCTAAGCCAAACGATCAGACACGGATGCATCTGTATATAAATCCTCGCAATGTCCGACCGGCCTAACAAAAGTATTTTTTTACTCTTATGTACAAGACTTGACAGTAAAGGGACCTTGAGCTCAACTGTCAAGTTAGTGAGTTAACCACTTTCAACCTGCCGTCCGGGCATGTACAAGGCCATCTACAAACTCACAACGTCGCACAATGCAACGTGGTCACGTAACTCACGTTGTGAGTTTACGGATCGCCCATTTCCGCCATGTGTTCCGCCATCATATACAACAAAGTATGAAACAGGGCACTCAATGGAGGCGTTTGGAGTGGTTAATGGAGGAACCGATGTATAAATAAATAGACATGGAGCAATATATTCCCTTCCGTCCCAAACTTCTGTGTTTTGAATGAAATCAGTCAGTCAGCAGATATTTGTTTTGGGATTGTTTTTCTTGACACATGTGTAAGAAAAAATGCACCCAACTCATGTGTCGCTGACTGGTGTGGATGCCATTGTTATGAGGCACACAAACACACTGAAACTAACTCCACCTTTACTGTGATTGCATTGATAATGTTCATGAAAATATGATTTTACATTTCTTTCAGATGCTAAAAGACATCCGCCAAACTTGCACAAAGAGCAAAAAGAATGACTTTGCATGATGAATTGTAACGAAAATGAATAAATGCATTTGATCTACATTTGTGACCAAATTTGACTGGGAGACTGCCATTGGATTTTTTTGAATTTTTCATTTTTCATTTCATATCAAAGCAGGGAATCATAGCTTCAAATTGACATATTGGTTGTTCAGTTTGACCCACCAGTTTTGGAGATATGGCTTATAGAGTAATGTCTTGCAGAAAACAGCGAGTTGAGAAAAAAGGCTTGAAAGGTTCACTTCTGTGGTCTCTAACATTACACCTAGCTACA
Organism: Protomyctophum parallelum; assembly: GCF_964188405.1. Lineage (NCBI taxonomy): Eukaryota > Metazoa > Chordata > Actinopteri > Myctophiformes > Myctophidae > Protomyctophum > Protomyctophum parallelum. The sequence continues at coordinate 42,216,498 of NC_139717.1, read as the reverse complement.
CGTTTAAGCATTTATTTCATATTTACATGTCAATTTCAGCTTTGACACTTATTTCAGAAATGCTCTAGTATGTGATGAGTATGCCTGTGCTATTAACTCATTTTGAAAAAAAACAAAAAACTAAAGTTTTTTCTCCTCTAGTGAAAAGCTGGAATGTGCGTGATGGCAGTCTCTCAGTCAAATCTGGTCACATTTGTGTAACCCAACTCAGAAAAAGAAAAGGCACAGCAATACGGTGACATGAAAAGGTCATCCTTTTGTCTGATGCAGCGAAGGGGGACAGACAACGGCATCAATGTCAAACTGTCTGTGTCAAATTTCTTCTCCGTCATTTTGATTTTAAATCATTTCAACAACACAGCTTGGCCCCTTTTGCACCAAAATAACTTTGGTTCAAGAACTGATTCCGTTCTACATTCTTGGAACCGTGGCACTTTCACGGAGCCGGCTGCCATTTTTTTGGTTCCAGTTCCGAACCAACTAATATTCAGTGGAAACACTGGTTCAATATTAGGCCAAGGCGGGGAAAAAAATAACTGAACCAGTTCAAAAGGGGCCTCTGTGTCAAGTGTAGCTGTATTGTGCATTACATTCACACACATTCATACACCAGGATCGAACTGGGAACCTTGCAGTTCTGTATCTGTACGTGTCTGTTCCCTGTATCTGTATCTATATGCGGTCGGCCCTTGAGGCAAAAATGTATCCGTTTTCTTTTCTTACCTCGTCACAGTCGCCCTCTACCATGGCATAGATGGCCTTCTTTACCAAGTTAGTACCTGAAACAGAAGGCGCACAGTTCAGCCAAACCACATAGATAAGAAGCACACAATGGCCAGTGTAAGCAGCCCTTGGGTTTGTGTATGGTTCTTGTTTACTTCAGAAGTTCCTTTCACAGAGCACGCTGGCAGAACATGTACGTATAACTTATTTTAAGACATTTGCAATAAACGGGGCTCACTCTTTGTACAATGCAGTACATTGATCAGTTGTCAGTGCAGCATACCACAAGTCACTGCAGTACAGTGTAGCACATAAAAGTGTAGTACAGTGTATAACAGAGTGTAATACAGTATAGTGCCGTGCCATATCTCTCTGCCAACATATTGCAATCCTGGCATGCTGCCGTGCCTAAGTTGGCCCCCCGACTGCCCCACGCATCGTGGAAATACTTTCTGAAACGTACAGTTTAGTCTGAACTCAATGTCCTGCGTTTTGTTGAAGAAACTGACGGTTAAATAGCCTATCAACGGTCTACGCTCTACTCCATGTTTGTGGGAGAGATGCGGGGGGAAATCCAAAGCACCAGTAAAGAAGCATTTTCCTGTACGTTATATAGTGTATATACTGTAACCCAATCAAAAGAGCATATCGTTGCTGTCGGGCAGAAGTAACCGCATATCTCCATATTTTAACTTTTTGTGTTTTTTCGTAAAGTAACGCCATACTTGATCATACAATCTAAGTATCAAAAGTAGCTGATCTGCAAGCTTGAAACCGTTGCCAAGATTAGAGCTTGTAGCTCTACTTTTGCTTTTTGAATCCTGATTTTTTTTTTTGGATATACACGAGATATTGAAGTTACAGAATTCATATTGGAATGTAATTTCACTCTCTTGTTTGCTCGCTAACTTACCTCTCTCTCTCTTTCTGTCACTCTCTCTGTCTCGCACATACGCACCTCGACAAGGAAATGTGAAAGAAAGTATGGGTATGGAAATTCTTGACAATAATCCATGGATGAATAAAGTTATTTTTTGCAGCTAATGTCTTAGCATTGTTGTTGTGAAGCAGTTTTCACTAAAGAAACATTTGGCAAAGGAGACGGACGGTAGGGGATGGCGGATTTAGCTGCGATTGCTGTGGGGTAACCGCAGTTTAGGGTGGATTTGGGTCAATGCAATATAGTATTAATGAATATTGGATAAACCGCGGGTGAAATAATGCGTCAAATAAATTAATGGCATCTATCTATAGGCCTATTATAGCTTTTAAAAACGCACAAAATCTCGCCATGCGTGCGTTAGTATTTTAACATTACATAATTTCCCACCTAGCACAAATTAGACACCTATACACGTTGGCTTGCGACGGGTCCTTGCTAAACAACAACACAGTGGTCTTCTAGGCTACAGGCAGCTAGGCTAACAGGCAGCTATAGTGAGAGTCTGAGAGAAACTTAAAACTAAATTAAAAAAAGAAAGGAGGAATATACGTTTGGCGTGGGACTGGGAGTGATTTAATTTCTTAACCGTGCCGACGATGGGCCGGATGGATATGCCTAAACATGTTGTGATGTGAGAACGGGAATGAACGTGGACGGCTTGTTACCATGGATATGGAAATATACAACCATTACGTGACATTGGTGAACTGTGACAGTGGTGAGTGACATATTGTTTGTACGCATGCATAAGTACGTATAAGTAAGTAGCTGATCTACAAGCTCCCAACTACAAGCTCACTGTCCCAACGCGTCGCAGTGACGCGTTGGGACACGATTCGGGTGACAACAGAGCTCATCCACAGGTCTCTAGTAGGGGAAGAAGAAGTGCTTTGGTGCGACTGTCAGAGGGAGGATTCATGGGCGGTGACAAAGTCAAACCCAGTATATATATTGATCTAAAAATGAGAAAAACCAACCAGGTGCTCACAGGAGATAAAAGTAGTACAATTATGAAGTGCTGGTGGTAATTCTAGGATCAGTACTGTGGGAAGAAACACTGGATAAATCAGACGAGAGCTGAGCTCTCCAAGTGCTGGAGTGCGTGAGGTTTTGCGTCCCTAAGGAGACGCCCGAGAAGCATCCTAAACCAGATGTCCGAACCACCTAAGCTGGCTCCTTTCCAGGCGAAGAAGCAGCGACTCTCTTGTGTGACTGAACTTCTCACCCTATCTCTCAGGGTGATGCCCGCCACCCGTCGAAGAAAACTCATTTCGGCCGCTTGTATTCGCGACCTTATTGTTTTGGTCATGACCCACACTTCATGACCATATCGGCTTTGATTATTTTTTATTTACATTAGGACAAGTTTGGGGGACTACAGCGATGAAACAAAAGCGGGAAGGAGGTGGGACATCCGCGTTACTCACGGACCGGCTCCGTTTTCAGTGCTTCCTTAGCGCAGAGTAGACTGTATGACAGAAGGACTTGAGATTTCTGTCAGTCAACACAGCTGGCTCGAGACGAGAGACTACACTACAATGCAGTGCAAAAGTGGCTGAAGGACTCACCGATGCTTTTCCTCCTGTGCTTGGAGTCCACAGCCAGCATGGCAATGTAGCCGCGACGGAACATTTTCTTGTGCATGTCCAACTTACACACGATAGCTCCAACACACTCCTGCTCCACCATGGCCTGAGACACACACAAACAAATATGTTATTCCTTGGTTCATCTTCAAAGCATTTTATGACAGGAAAGAGAGGCTAGAGAGAGGGGAAACATGCGATACAAGTCTTGTGTCGTACACGAACACCAGCACGTTGTAATTATGTGGTCGTGTCAGCTCAATAACTTGGTTGAGCCACCAGGACATCCTCTCTCTCACGCACGCACGCACATACACACGTTCATGGACAGACTCCTGGAGTGACCAGTGCAAGCTCAGCTCCCTCTGCCAACACAGTAGCTGACCTGTCTCTGACCCTGGTTGCGAAGCATTTCCTCTTGTCATGTGCTGCGTTCAAGTCAACAGTGGGTTTTCAGCCTCCAAGTGAGAGGAGATGGTGACATGACATCATAAGCAGTCACACTGTGGTTCTGAACATTTCGTACAAGAAAATCTCCACACTAACACAGATTTATTTAAGTAACAGATTTTCATTTGATTACATCATGGCCAACTTTTTTTTTTTTTTTTTTTAAGATATTTTTTTTGCGGCTTACGCCTTTTATTGATTTTTGAAGGGACAGACAGTAGGCTGACAGGAAACGGGAGAGAGATGGGGGATGACATGCAGTAAAGGCCGTGTCGGGTCCGGGAGTCGAACCCGCGGCACACTGCGACTGGATTACCAGTCCGGTGCCCAGACCGTTACGCTACGGCCTGGGCATGGCCAACTTTTGATCCAGCAGCCAGTCTAGGTTTCATAGTAGGTTTACCTTTTTCTCATATTGTTAGTTATTACTACTAGTCCTTACCCGTTGTGAGATATTGTGGCCGTGAAGGGTACTGCGCCCGGGTGCGTTTGTAATTGACTAATAAATTAATTAATAATCATTAATGTGTCAAATCGCCCTCCATATTCATATGGTCAATGCCTGTGTGAAAAGTGGGAGTGATTGGTGCAGGCAGTAAGGAGTTACGGCACAGTTTCTTGAAATTTATATTTTTTGTCCCACGATTTTGTAACCCATTTTTCACCCCTGTGTCAATCATCCTGTGATGTGATCCTGGGCTCTACACAGCCTCCGCCAACCTAGGGAGAGCAACGGACTTAACTCATGCTTCCTTCATGCTTGAGTGTCCAAGTTGCTCCTTTACACCTGACAGGGGGGAGTTTCCCTGGTTGGACGTAGCGCGTGGAAGGAGCACGTTATTCCAACCAGTTCCTTTCCCCTCCATCAGGCGTCCCGGCTGGCCAGGGGGAGGCAGTTTAGAGACCAGGATTACTGCATGTTTTTGTGAGGGTACCTACCCTAGGGGACACGGGGAGAACATGCAAACTCCACACAGAAAGGTAACTGCACTGTTTCTGACACACAGACACACACACACAGACACACGGACAGACATTCAGTTAATTATAGTATGATATGATATGATATGATGATGATGAACATATTTTGGTAGTACTTGGTATGAGACTAGGATTTATATTCTATGGCTGTTAAGACGGATGTTAGGTTCTTAGCTTACATTATGATTCTTGATATACAGGTAGGTATATATAGCAGGTCGTCCAATGATCCGTGGGTCGGCGGTTCGAATCCCGGCTCCTACTGTCCACATGTCGAAGTGTCCTTGGGCAAGACACTGAACCCTACATTGCCTCCAATGTGTTGTCAGTGTGAGCTTGCCACCATTGGTGAGTGTGAATGTGGGATGCTGGCGTCGACTGTTCGCCGCTTCACCTCCCAATGTATGAATGAATGAACCATTGTAACCAAATTTTGCACACACACTCCCTGGATGCCAACATGAACCTCTGCCCTAAATTTTCCAGAACGGCCTGTTATAGCACCACCAGCAGGCCAACTTTTGTAAAACACACTACTCCTCCAGATTCTGTCCAAAAATCCCGCAAATCGTTACACACTACACAGTATCTCTATAGTCATGTGTTCAAGACGGATCTGTCCGATATTTCATATTCCATCCTAATTAGCTGACATTGGCTTTCAAAGTCTGCAGGATTGGCCCGTTTTTAACACAAAGCCTCAAATCATGAATGCAGCGTACAATTTACGTGAAATCTTTCACTGACTTTCCTACTAGGCTGAGGAATGGAATATATCCCACCCTTTTCACATTGGCCTGTTATAGCGCCACCACCAATAGGTGGATTTTTGCAAAACACATTTTTGGAACAACATGCCTCAAATCATCCAATTGCCATCCAAGGCGTAAGAAGAAATGGCACCCTTTTCACATTGGCCTATTATAGCGCCACCAGGAGGCCACAACCTGACCCAGCACATATCCTTCTGGGCCTGTGCCCAGAAGGATAATGTACTACCATGTGTTGTTCTTGCTTATTGTGGCTCTGGATTAAGAGCGTCTGCTAAATGCCTTAATTGTAAATTGTATTGCTCTTACCCAGAAAAGCACAGACGGCCACCCTCTCGTGAAAGTATCACAAGAACTAAGGGCAGGTGGAGTAATTCTACAGATTTGGAGTAGATAGTTATATCAGTCGTGTCCAATCCAACAAGGATAGTCTCTTCAAACAAATCATTTCTTTAGTACCTTTTATCGATTTATAGTAGATACAATTCTGATCGTAACATATTCATATAGAATGAAATGAGGGCAACATGTTAGTCATGAATAGGTTTGGGATCCTTTAGGATTTTACCGATTCCGATTCCTGAGTGATTCCCTCTGAACGATCCGATTCCTTAACGATTGCTATATATTGTTTTATATTTCATTAAAAAATTTAATAAACAGTAAACACAAATTCACTCGTAAACACAGTATTGCATACATTACTGCAGTAGTACTCAAACAGAGGTCTAGCCCCTCTCGGAACCCTCCATAAAGCTTTTCTGAAATTTGGATGTCGCTTTGTGTAGGGTCCCTGTTCATATTTATATTTTCGTATGGGAATTTTGGCACGCGGACATAAATATGCTTACTAACATCGTATCTGCGCCGTTTGATGGCCTGTTTTCCTTTGAGGGCTTCTGAATTCGTGAACTATAAGTACCTATACATACCGCTGTGAATATCTCCTGTGGCGCGGAAGCCGTTAAGTATTTTTAATCTTTGTTTGACCGATTTGGTCGCTTTATTTCTTCTTGTTTGTTTACCGTTTATTGTACCGCCTCCCGGTGTGCGGTTGGCTTGTGCGGCTACGTCCCTGCCTCTGATCTGCTCTGTCATAGCTATAGCGCCACTAGCTAGCCAGATAGGCGGTACAATGAGGTGTCAATAAACAAGGAAGGAAGAGAAGAATCAAAGCGACCAAATCGGTCAAACAAAGATTAAAAATACTTAACGGCTTCCGCGCCACAGGAGATATTCGCAAGCGGTATGTATAGGTACTTAAACTTCACAGATTCAGAAGCCCTCAGAGGGAAGAAAGCCGTAAAAGAGCGCAGACAGGCCGTATTCACGGTGTTTATGTTTTATTTATGTCCGCGTACCAGGTGGCAGGGTACTGCTGGAACAGGACGCCATGGTCTGGGTCGTCAAAAATGTCAGAAACTTCAGTACCATTGGGTTCTGCTTGGAGGGCTAACAGAGGTCCAGGGAGGGACCTCTGGGTTACTTGAGGGGGTTCCATTTCCAAATGGACCCTTACAGGTCCTTACAACTCTGAGTGTACAATAGAACCAAATGGACTCTCAAAGTTATGGTGGTCCTTAAAAATAAAACGTTTGAGAACCACTGGTATTATAATTGTATAACAGACGTGAAGCCCACAATACACACGTACCATACCATACTAGACAGTTTCATAAAACGGTTCCGGAAACGGTTCCAAATGTGATCATGGAACCGATTCCGGTTCCTGAGTTTTGGATCCGCTTCCTCTGATTCTGGATCCTAACCCTAGCAATGAATGCAGTCAGTATGCCATTGTCACCAAGTATGCATTTATTGAAGTCTCCCAAAGTAAAGTAAAGAAAATATGTCAGCTTCTGCTAAATACACTGTCCTGGCTGCAGCGGCAGCGTCCAAGGGCGCTATAATAAAAACTCCCTGTCAGGCCTTGTGCACTGAGGGATATTTATAAGTGCTAGTTGTTGGCTGTACTGCGTATTTGTGTACGTGGGCCAAGACTACATAGCACCACTGTGTTCAGCTGCCTCCTGTGACTGACAGGCTGACAGGTGATTATTTAAGTGCACTGGCCAGGCAATGCACTGTTCATACAAACTCCAGCAGTAGACACACCCTATATCTGTCGGATAAACACTGAGAGGTTGCAGTTATACCTTCTCACCACTCACCAGCGATGACAGAATACAGGCTTAGACAACACACCTATTATGGGCAGGTCAAAATAGCCATCTGCGGGGGGAAACGGGTCTTAAGGAGACAAGACTCAGATCACAATGCAGCTTGAATATAATGATCTCCATACAAGCAAGTCATAGGAACAGAGCTGGTAAAGAAGATGGTTCTGCTAAGTTCTACTCACCAGAAAGCAGAGCTGGGGCCAGTTGTGGATGAAGTACCTATAAGTGTAAATGGAATAAGGCTCAGACAAGTCCTTTGTGATCAGTCTCATGATCCATGGCATCTGTAACTCGGACTCGTAGCGGACGTAATGGATCCCGTGGCTCTCTTCCGAGGCGCTTTTCAGGTTCAGGTCCAGTCTCGCCAGCTCTGCCGCGGGGGGCTGCTGCTGCGGTGCTACCGCCGGGCCGAGGCGTGTCTCGACATCCCAGTCGCCGCCGTGATGATCGGGGGGCTCGCTCGGTGGTCGCGGCGGTTCCGTGGGGGGGAAACACTCCCCGGTGTCCGGGTGGCTTTGCACAGCCTCAGTTCTTGTGATACTCGGCATTCCGTTCATGGTGGCGTTGTTCAAGAGACTAGTAGGGTGGCCGCCGGTGATTTTCGAACGGGGGCCTCCTTCGTGGTGGCAATGCTCGCTGTTGTTTGTGTCGCTCGGTGTCCCCTCCGCCTCCACGGCGCTGTCACAGTTGACATCGGACGGTCTGCTAGGATTGTCGGGTCGGTTGTCTGTGCGCTGCTGGCGGCTGTCAGCGTCCTCCGGGGGGCTGATCATGCCGTTCAGCTGCTGCTGTTCCTGGGCTTGCATCTTGAGGTGGAGCGCCGTCGGGTTAGAGTGCGACGACAACATGTTTTTCTGATTTTTCTTGATCGCCTGTCGCTTGTCCTCCTCGCCGACCTGCGACTCCTCGGGGACGGGGTCCTCCCTGCCGCAGCCCGTCTGCCCGTCCTCCCCAAAATCCGCGCTCCTACCCCCGGGGAAGGGAGTAATTTCGGCCGGGGATGCAGGCAATGCGCTACTAGGCCCAGTCGGCACTGTAGCCATCCCACCGCATTAAGGTGGAGATTTGCACTTTGATGGCGTTGTACGCGATTGCATTCACGGCGTGGAGGGTCTTCGCTGACAAGAACACAAGTCACTTCTCCGAATATTTCATAAATCCGAGGATTCGTGCGGCGGTACGGGTTTCCCCTGCGACGTTTGTCGTTGCTTTCTCCTCGATATTTCCCAGCTGCCGGAAAGTGCTGTCGAAGCAAATGTCATTGCGACAGCGAGCAGTGCACAGGGGAGCCGCTTTACGACAGTGGTGGTGAAATGTGAAATGCATCTTGTGATCCTTGTAATGCATGCTCATTGCTCACATATTAAGATATTATGACCTGTCCTAATTCCTAAATGCATAATATTTTATCACTGGCCTATTCACATTTATTTATTTTACACAAATTGTATTAAAAAGTTAACAACGCAACGTTAACTTTGGAACACACAGTCACACACTTATTTGTTTCTTCAAATAACGGAGATGGCATGCAAAGTGTGCCACTGCATGTGCAAATTCACATTTATATTAATTTTGTATAATGCGATTATGAGATACTAACACTAACAGGCTACAGCACCAGTACTGGGATATGTCATGTGGTGTGGCTCAGTGGCTGCAGCAAGACAATTGAAGTACCGTAAGTATATTCTGAAACCCCTAAAAGTGTAGAGTTAGTAGAAAGTAACTGTGTGACTGTGATCAACTGTCGACCTTCAACGAGTTTTATACTACAGTAACATGAAGTTAAAGTGTGCATTGTGGTGACATAATGATGCCATACCAGTAGAGGGCGCCCTCCAAGTTGAAGTTATACCGTCTTGTAGTTTTTTATTTATTTATTATTTATTTGACCTTAATTTATATATAGATGAATCCCATTCATTGAGATACTATGGGAGTCCTGGTTGTTCAGTACAAAAATTATGTCTTGTAATGCGATAGTTAGTCCACTAGATGTCGCCCTTGCCTTACTGGTAACCATGCAGTTGAAGACGTTACCACAGAAACTCAAGACCAGGCTAATTTCATTTCATTCATTCATTCATTCATTCATTCATTCGTTTGTTTGATTGTTCTTTTGTTATTACGTCTATTACATTTTTTTATTGGCGGTTTTCCTCTTTTAGTTTAGTTTCATGACTTTCTGGTCATTTTCGTTTTTCTGCACACCAATTTCTCTGTGTGGATTGGTTTTTGCAATAGGTAGGCTATACCTATTAGCTGGTGACCGCTAGAACCCCCCCTCCCAAGAACCCATGGGGGTTCCCTGGAACACACTTTGAGAACCACTCAGATAGAAACTGCATTTCAGCACTGGACAGCTACCGCTGTCTTTCTGTGATATTCCTAACGTTTAGTGGTTGTTGTAGGCTAGCCTTTTTATATCACAAATTCTAATTTCAATAAGATAACATTGGAATCGATTGGTGACTGAATACTGTCTACATGTGGCAGGATGATCCTCTGTTCTCCTAATCTCCTTGTCTCCACTGGCACTCATCATTCCTATAGTTATTATGGCCAGGCTGGCATCAGTACTTTATTAATAATTTCTGCTTTATTCAGGTAAGAAAAGAGAGAATGAAAATGTCGGTATTAGCAGGAGGCATTTAACCACTTGAGACAAATGACCACATTAGAATGGAAATAAGTCACCGACTATACTGTATATTGTTGCTGTAATTAAAAATGAAGGACACTGGTGTAAACACGTCTTAGTGCTTTTTCTGGTTTTATCCTCGCAGGAGTTTTTGTAATGACCTGTACTTTCGTTGAACTGTACCCATTATACAAAGTGTGAAGTGTGAATACCAATTTCAATCAATCAATTGGGCTTTATCCTTGATGTTTCCCCTAGAGCTGCTTGGGAAATGGAAGGTTCCAAGTTTGATGCCCGGCTCCGGGTAAGAGCAAGACAGACACTGAGCCCCTAACTGCTCCTGATGAGCAGAGCAGGTTGTTGCCTTGCATACATGGTTTCCTCCGCCATCTGTGTGTGTGTGAATATGTGTTAATTTAATTCAGAGCAAATTGATTTTTTTCCTGATGGGTTCCCAGATTGGGGTGAATGTAATGCACATTGTAAAGCGTTTTGGATAATGGCACTATATATATAAAACAGTTCCTCGATATACTATAGGCTATAATAAGTTAACAATTACTACTATACCACCCAGTTGAAATCTGCATTGTGGTTTAACACCCCTAGGTGCCGGTGTTGCTCTATGATACTCAAACGTCCAGGCAGACTTTCAAAGAAAGAGTTATAAAAGCATCATGTGCTTTTCTGCCTTCACATCTCTGAACAGGTGAGTACACACACTTGCACACATAACAGACTTAACAGTATAGGTCACTGAATAGCAGGTATGCATGAGCATGTAGCCAAGGTGCAGAGAGAGACAGACAGACGGACGGACGGACACAGACAGACAGACAGATAGATATACCTCTTTACCATAATTGTACCTGTTCGTCAGAGACACCAAAAAGAGACAGTGTGACAGTTAAAGCCATAAAGATAAAAGGAGACAAATTAACAGGAAGAGAATAAGAATGAAAACAAAATGTAGAGAGAGAGGGAGAGAGAGAGAGAGAGAGAGACCGCAATTTGAAAGGGGGGGGGGGGGGGGCTGAGAACTGGGTGAAGAGACATGCACTATCAGTTCCTCTCTTCAAATCTCCTTTACGGGCCGATCTGCTCAGACACACTCCTCTTAATTACTTTCTCTATCGCTAAGAGAGCTGTGACTGGGCTTGAGAGCATAATTCTCTTGCCAGAGACAGTTGGCTGCTGTGAGCCCATATACTTCAGTCTCTGGGTCCTCTGTATACCTGTTTTCACCCCCCCCCCCCATCTCCCTTTATTCCTTTCTGTGTTTCATTCTCTGCTGCTGTCGTCTCTTTCGTAGCTCTGTTGTTGTTGTTCTTGATGTTGTTGCTGTGATGGTGGTGTCTCCCTTTCATTCCAAATATCTCCAGGGCTTGAGTTGCATGGCGCGGCCGTGTTGCCTCAGTGATTAGCGCAGTTGGCAGTGGCACACACTCCTGTTTATCTATATGGCGATGGCTGTGTGTGTGTGTGTGTGTGTGTGTGTGTGTGTGTGTGTGTGTGTGTGTGTGTGTGTGTGTGTCTGTGTGTGCGCGCGCGCGCTGAGGGACGTCTTCCAAAAGGTACCTTGAAAACTCATACACATGTAACGCTCGTAAAAGGTCATGTTGTTTGGTACAGTACGTACTAGCCCATCCTCAGTGGACAGTGAGGAGTCGAGGACACAGTGAAATTAGAGCTAAATGAACACAGAGGACTTTTATTATGAAGACTACTGGAAATGTATGACAGGGCAACTCTTTCTCTTCCTCTCTCTCTCTCTCTCTCTCATTCTGATGGTTCCCTTTCTCATTTCTCTTTCTCTCTCTGTCCCACTCTCCCCCAAGCACCCCAATGTCACCCTAGTTTTATTTCTCTCTCTCTCTCTCTCTCTCTCTCTGAAGTCTTCTTGGGCGTGTGTGTGTGTGTGTGTGTGTGTGTGTGTGTGTGTGTGCGTGTGCGCGCGCGCGTGCATGCTTTTCTCCCCCCGCCCCGCCCATCTCGTTGGCTCCCTTGCCTTCCCGGTACGCCGCTCACTTCCCCACGTCCTCTTCTCCTCTTGTCTGGCGTCTGCTCCTTCAGAGCTGCATTTAATTAGTTTCTGTTCGGTTAATTAGGGGCCCAAAGTTAGGGGGTCGGTCCGGAACAAAAGCGGGTCAGGCTGGATGGACGCAGGTGCCCCGGCACAGTTGCCAGATTCCTCCGTTCAGATTAAGATGGTTGGAAAACTGTCTGACGGAGCCGGAGAGAACCACTCTGTGTGTGTGTGTGTGTGTGTGTGTGTGTGTTGGGGGGGAAGGGTTACAGTGATTGTTACAATGTCTGGTTTAAGACCAATTCCACTACAAATGCCTTCTAAAACAGTAGTTCTCACACTTTGAAGATGTTTCAAAAACACACAAAAAAGAATAATGTCTGAACAGTCAGATTGGCGTAGAACAAATTAATTTGTTTGCGACCTTTGCTTGGCCCCTGCGTGGCAGGTGTAGGACTACATTTGCAACCCATGAATTCCAGTTTTCTGGCCTAAGCACCCCCACAGGGGGGCATTTCTTTTAACTCCATGCATGTCCTTCATCCATTGTATAAAGTACAAAAAAGCAAGTTCGGAGTGTACTATATGTTGTAATCCACGTCAAATTTGACACACGCGTTGCACACCACCACAGGGAGTGCAGTGCTCGGTGTCGAGTCGGTCGGACACACGGTTGTCCAGAACCGCCCCAAAAAGGCCTCTGCCTGTCCGGACAGTGTCATGCCCCTGCCCAGGCTCCATCCATATATGGAGCTGGCCTGTTCCGACATCATTCTGATGCCTGCATATAGACTCCATATTTGGACATGCCTGACAAAGAACTCCATATATGGGCATAAAAGCTACACAGACATAACATCTTGGGGCATGCATTTCCAACTTGCATCGTTCCAAGTAGGCCAGTGCCCAACGGGCACCGCTGTAGAGGCTCCAACGGGCACCGCTCTAGTAGTCCTAATTAACCCATTCTGACCGGGCACCCATTTTGGTGTCAGCATCATGTTATGCTTTAGCTATTGAAAAATAGCAGATCTACAAGCTCATATCGCGCCACCGAGTGGCGCGATACGAGCTTGTAGGTCTGCTATTTTTGAAAAATCAAAGACACTTTTAGAATCTGATCTCAGGTCAGAATGGGTTAATAATGAAACTGTCAGGATGTAATAGACATTTTTAGAATCTGATCTCAGGTCAGAATGGGTTAAAAAACGTATGTGGATCTGGGACTTCATGTGGCCATGGCCATGTCTGTGATTCCACACATGACTCCAAATTTGAGCAAGGCTTCGGCTTCAGAGCCCCATTGCCATCTATATATTTTAAATCAAAGTCATTTATATTTCAAAAAAGTATCAAACAAGTAAGACGCGCAAACGCGGGAAGCGAACGCAGCTCGTAAATGGCAATAACAATTCGAATAAATTACATACTTTTTTAAGGTTTTCTTTTTAAACTTAACTTTTTTGTGTTTTTTTAAGATTTTATTTTTAAGTTAAGTTTTTTTAAGTTTAAGTGTTTTTAAAGTTTTTTTTTGAAGTTAAGTTTTTTTGTGTTTTTTAAGTTTTGAAGATTTTATTTTGAAGTTAAGTTTTTTGAAGTTAAGTGTTTTTAAAGTTTTTTTGAAGTTAAGTTTTTTCTTTTTCATTTTAAGTTAAGTTTTTTTTTAAGTTAAGTTTTTTTTTAAGTTAAGTTGTGTGTGTGTGTGTGTGTGTGTGTGTGTGTGTGTGTGTGTGTGTGTGGCGGGTGGTGTAACAGCGAGCAAGTTACAGACAGTGTCGTTGTTAAGCAGCGGCGGGTGGTGTAACAGCGGGACACACAGACATTCAGCCCTTGCTGTCTAGCTGCGTCAGCCCTTGCTGTCTAGCTGCGCCCTCTGGTGGCGGGCGGGTGGTGTAACAGCGTGACACACAGACATTCAGCCCTTGCTGTCATACTAAGTGGCTCACTGCGTTCGCAACAATGTGAAGTGGAGGTACTTCTGTAGTGGCCTAATGGCAAAGTCTGGTGCGGATCGGGTCCAGCGGCCGGTTGACTTGACTTGATCCAACAAAACAAACAGAATATTCATTCGCAAATGTCCACTGCATGCTGTGTCATTGGAACACATACAGAGGTAAACACATGCGGGAAAAGAGAGATAGAATTGAACCCGTCCATTCTGACCTTCTAATAACACATCATGTGGAGATAGAGAGACAATAAAGTCAGGAGAGGGCACGAGAGAGAGAGAGAGAGAGAGAGAGAGAGATGCTATATGAATGTAGGAGGCACAGAGGTGAGGAGGTGGAATGATAATATGTGTAAGAGAGGAGAGGAGAGGAGAGGAGAGGAGAGGAGAGGAGAGGAGAGGAGAGGAGAGGAGAGGAGAGGAGAGGAGAGGGTTTCTCTGGCATGGCCGGGGCTCCTCAGCGTGTGAGCGTCCTATGGCTCTTTAGACAGGCGCCAGCCCAGCGGGGGGCACAGACAATCACACAGCACCAGATTCTACGAACAGAGATGGAAGGATGGAGGGAGCCCGAGAGGAGGAGGAGGAGGAGGAGGAGGAGGCGTAGATGGGGGTGCAGGATGAAGAGCACCGCTCTGACGGGGTGTAGGACAGGGCAAGGAGAGAGCATCCTATATGAGCTGCAGGTGTAGGTCCAAAAGCAGACAAACAGAACATGAGAGAACATAAGAAGACCCGTCCGGATCAAGCAGAAGAGGTACTGTACAGGGAGAGAAAGGGGGGCTATACTGTAAGTGAGGAGAGAGAGAGAGAGAGCTAGCGTATATTCCCTCAGTGTTTATCAGCAGCCCAGATCGTAGTGTGTGGACAGTGATCCAAGTCAACCATCTGCTGAGGATAGATAAGCCTGGGTGTCACTCAGGGTAGGGCAGAGAGAAAGACAGAGAGAGAGACACACACACACAGAGCCAGAGAGAGAGAGAGAGAGAGACAGAGAGAGAGAGAGAGAGAGAGAGCAGAGAAAGTATATATATTGGGGGGGCGAGGAAAAAATAAGACGCGAGAGAAAGAGAGGGAGGCGAGAGGGATGGAGGAAGCGAGGGAGAGAGAGAGAGTGGGAGGCAAGGGAAAGAGATGATGAGAGAAAGATAGAGAGGGGGGTGAGGAAAAGAAAGGAAGAGTGCAGAGAGAGTGGAGGAGGACACCGAAAATAAGAGTCAGATATGAAAGGAGGGGCTTCTGGAAGGTGGTACATTTCAAAACAGAAAAGATTACCGATGTCGAGAGGGATCATGCCACACTTCCTTGGAGAAGGAATTAACATTAGCATCAGATATATCATCTAACTATACCTTTAACGAAGGACAATAGTCATACGTAATGATTGTTCTCTGTCTTTAAATGCACACAAAATCACACTGATTATACAGCTATAACTATATGTGTAAAGACTGACACACACACACACACACACACACACACACACACACACGGACAGATTATGTATGTCTAAAGAGTGAATGATACACCATTCCAAAAATAGTCCACAAAGTGTCACGACTCACACTGCAACGCATTTTATGCAGCTTAATTATTGGCCATTTTATGCTACAAAGTACACAATATTTAGTGATGCCATGACACAGAGAAAAACTATGTATTTTGTGAATGGGATTGCAAACACTTTTTAAATGTACAGTATACTAGGGTGGGTCTGATATGGTTGTGATGGGAGTGTCTTTGGGGTTTAGGTTTACCTGTGCAGCCAAAAGGGCTGCATCTCCATGACCTTCACACTGGAGGTGTATCTATAAATCGACTTAATAAAGAGCAGGTTTCTGACAGTGTGCAAGTCCTATAGTCTTTGTTTTTCAAAGATACCCTTTTAAAATAATAACAATGAAAAAAGGAACAGTCCGACAGCGGCGAAGTCAGACTTATAGCTCTAGACTATAGAGCTGTCAATTAAAGTCTCTGTGAGTGTACAAATAGGTCCTTATGAGTCTTATCCTTATACCCTCAGGGTTAAATTATGATGAGGATTTGTCTGTGTGACCATGTGGTGACTGTGGACTGTGCGACTGCATGTGGGAAGGATATATGTACTGTAACTGTGGATCTCCAGTATGATACTGGGATCAGTTTATAGGTGATTAAGCTAAAACCACTTAAACATACACCGCTAAACCTCTGATACTAGAACTATGAATCAGATTATCCCTGTGTGTGTGTGTGTGTGTGTGTGCGTGCGTGCGTGCGTGCGTGCGTGCGTGCGTGCGTGCGTGCGTGCGTGCGTGCGTGCGTATATGTTGACAACTTCAAGATATGACTATTTAAAAGAACACACCTGTCTCTTCGCCGCCTGTTTCTCCGCCTGTTTCATTTTCTTTGGAAGGAAGGACGTGTGTGTGTGTGTGTGTGTGTGTGTGTGTGTGTGTGCATGTGTGCGTGCGTGTCCCCGCCTGTGCGCGTAAGACTAGAGTGCATGCAGCTGAGTGTGGCATTATGGCGGTGCATGAGGGGCTCAGGTTGGGGTCGGGGGCAGTAGCTGCTGGTGTGGTAGTTGTGGGGGGGGGGTTTGGATGAGATTAGCCCCGGCCAGTTGGATCATTTTACAGGCGGCGAGCCCCCCACCACACCGGCCCCCAAACCCCCGTCCCCCGTCCCCCCCCTCACTCTCCCCAAGTCTCCCGGACAATGAGGATTAAACTGCTCTTGTTCCTCAACTCCGAAACGGCAGGGCGACAAAGACACCGTTCCTCCCGGGGACCCTGGCTGTGTGGCTGGGAGCTGAGAGCTGGGGGGGTTAAGGAGTGAAGAGGAGGAGGAGGAGGAGGAGGAGGAGGGGGGAGTCAGGCAGGCAGGCAGGGAGGAGGCAGGGGGTCCGTCGTAAAATTAATCCCTTCACAGTTTCCTCTGGGTGCAGAGTGAGATATGAGAAACGACTAATGAAACACTATAGTCATCTAAGGCCACAGCGATAAAGGCCCTATATTAAACTAATGGAGCCTGTCATTAGCGCCTCTATTAGAGGGGAAGGGGAAGGTTGTGCACTCCTCTGGCGATTACCGCCGAAGATTAAACGGTGCGACTCATTACTGTAATCCGCCGCCGTTCAGCACTTCCCTATCGTTTTGGTGCCCGAAGTTATGTGGCGATAAAGTCACACTCACGCACTATAGGCTGAACCACACTGACCATTATTCAGTTCAGCATCACTTATTCATCACAGCATCAGTTCACAACACTGAATTCCTACATGCAAAATGTAACAGTGTGAAGTGAACTCCCTCCTGCAACCTCAACCCCCCCCCCAAAAATTGTTCTGTATACTGAATCAGTGCAAAGAGTTGCCATGTATAGTGTGATTGTATAGCCTCAGGAACTGTGCTCTTTTTTTGATTATTTTTTGGGGGGCTTTTCTGTCTTGATGTCGTTACAGTGGAGAGTCACAGGGAACAGGGAGAGAGTCGGGGAGTGACAAGCAGCAAAGGACCAAAGGTCCAACGAGCTCGGGAATCGAACCGAGGACTCGAGTCTCTATCAGAGCCGTACACGCCTTAACCACTCGGTCATCGCCACCCCGTGATTAGGGATCTTTATGCTGCAGAAATATGCACCCCTGAATGTATGTTCAGTATGTGGCAGGGTAGGAAAGAAGAGTTTGGTGATATTCAGATATTTACTATTAGTCTAAATCAGTAACAGATTTCTATATCTGTTGTTATTCAATTGCTGTACCTTATGTATACAGCTGTTAATTCTACTGCTATTTTAACGGCCTCATTCCATTGACATTTCTTTTAACCATGATGTATAAATGTACATTTAGTATGTATATTTATGTATTTACTCATGATGAATACTCCTACATGAGTGAATACAAAAAAAAAAAGATTCCACACACTTTTTTTTACACCTGCAAAACCTGTGATGTGACAATAAAGGATTAGAAGTTATGTCATATGCATTGAGGACATACAGTAACTTATTGTGTCAAGCGAAATCCCACTGAAGATCCATTTTGCAAGGACAAAGACAGAGTGGGACACAGAACAGAGAGGTCCATTGCTTTTTATGTAGCGGGAGTCAATATATAGGAGAGCGAAGTGAGGGTTGAAAGAAAGAAGAAGAATGGAGGAGGAGGGTGAGAAGGCCCAGAAGAGCGCCAGAGGGAAAGAGGGAAGAGAAAGGCGGAGCCCATCATATATACAAAGGCTCTCTTTTACTTTTAGAGGACGGGAGAGGGAGGAAAAAAAAGAGCAATAGAAAAGCTTCTTCTCGCCTCCTGGACGCAGTGTCAAACCCAATCAGCGTCTGGTCTGCCAGCGTGGCTCTTCTCCCAGGCACCGGCTCACAATGGAGGCCGGGCCACGGCCGCCACACCTCTCACTTCCAATCTCCATCTTCCAGGACGGGCCCTTCTGGAGGGGACCCACGGCAGGGGGGCCACAGAGAGAGGTCCCTGGCCCCTGGTGCACCTCTGCAAATTCTCATCGCAAAAAGACAACCGGATTATTAAGTAGAAGTGAAAATACTTCTGTTTGTGCACATGTTTTTAAAGGTAAATGATCAGGTTCTTTTTTTTTTTTTTTTTTTTAGTGGCTTAGAGTAAGCTGGTGGGTGTCGGTGAGCCAATTGTTCTTGAAAGCCCTTCAGTACAGGTAGAGAATGGGGGCTTAAGCCACAGGATGCGTAGAGACGCCGAAGGCAAACATGGATCAACTGCTCAACGAAGGTGTGTAACAAGCTCTGAGCTGTGGCATCGCTCGCTAATAAACGTGAGCAACAAGGCTTGATCCTTAGGAAACCACCCGCCATTCACAAAAAAAGAACAAATGTCTGCCTCCAATAGACACCCTCCCTAAATCGCATTGTTGAACAAATCCTGCATTAAAAGGAAAGAGTTAGTCTGCGCTTATACTCCTCAACACTTTAGTCAAGTCAGCGCCTCTGCCACTTTCAGAGGCTCGGGCTTCATCGAACCCGAGTAAATCCGTCCCTCAGCAGTCCCAATTGGCTGATGCTGCGGGGGCCATCTTTTTCACACGCTTCCCGACTGAAGAGCCGTCACCAAACAATGGCCAGTTACTGGCAATTAAACAGCGTTTTCCAGAGGAATCCGTGGCACTGGTGTAATGGCATTACCGTTAGGGATGATTCAATCCCTGAATAGTCAACAGGATTTCGCCTCTCACCAGGAAAAATACTCCTTCATCGAATTACCCGTATTACATAGATTTAGCCAGAGCTTATGATTCAAGGTTCACAGATTATGGCTCCTCTAAAGATGGCAGGAAGAGAAAGGAACGAAAGGCCAGGAGAAAGAAGCAAGAGGGCCGACTCCAACATATTGTCGCCATTTGGCAGAAACCATGTACCTCAATATTTTAGGTTTTAAAGCGCAAATAACATGCATTATAAAACTGCTTTTAATATTTAATAATCATATTGTCTATGTCCCTCAAAGTTATTTCTAATGGTTTGAGCCTCAATCACCACTCTGATATAACCAGGCCTTGTCAATTCTTTCTGGACTTTGAAAGCAGTTTTAGCTGCAGTACCACACTGTCCTGAGGTGGAGAGGGTGCTGATATGCAGATTATTTAATATTTGAGTCATTATAATACTCATGCTAGATAAAACCAGGCTTGTTTCCATTCCATGCCAGCTTGGAAAATACACAATGGTGGACATTGTAAACAAAGTGGAAATGCAAATTTGTAACTGAAGACTGAAGAAAAGGAGGAAATTAGGAATTATACAAAGTAGGGTGACATTGATGACATCACGATGAGGCCAAAATCAGTCGAGCTGTTTCTGAGAGCAATTTCCATTAAAACACCCATATGATATGAAGGCCTGATTGTTCAAAATTGGTTATTTGTGGGGATAGAAAACACACATGGGAGCCCCAAAAACACAAAAGAAATTGAAAAAGTTGAATTTTATGTTATAGGTCCTTTAAGTTATCGCATATATTAATGCCCTAATTTATCAAATTACAGTGTCACACAAAAGTGACGCATAATAGCTCAAAACAAGCTCAAAACACATTGCATCGGTATAAGCGTTGTGAGCTTGTAGATTGGCTATCTTTGATACCTTTGCATTTGAATCCTGGAAAGTAACAGTTTTGGCACTTTCTGTCCCAACAAAACGCCTGAGCAAACTCTAGACACACATTAAAACAAAAAGCCTATCTTCACCTTTTAGATGGACAGAGCAGTTCTCCATGTGGAAATGGTCAGAAAGTAGGCAGGTAGGTTGCAGGATAGTTTCGCGTACATTTGTCTGTGGTGAATAAGCTTAAAGCTGACACATGTTCTGATATCAATTTAAAGGTAGATTGTGATCTACCAGAAGATCACCACAAAGGCTGTGCAGGTAGACCACATGCCCCTAAAATATCTATCACTTGAATTAAGGTGACTTGATTGATTGACATAAAAAGACAGCTCAAACCCACAATGCAATACATTGTTTTCAAGAGTGTTGCACACAAACGTCAGTAGCATTAAAAAGTTATATACAAGAAAACCTACCAATTCCATTTGTCCTATGTCCTGTTAATAAATAATAAAGCCTGGGCAAACGAGTCAGGAAATCTGCCATTAGAAGTGGGAGTGAACCTTGAATTTTGCTAACCAATAACCAAAATAAGAAATGTGGTGTACTCCTACTACTGTATTCTACCGGGGAGGGGAGGAGGAAGGGGGCAGGCACACAGGATAGGATAGGATCCACCGGCTGTTTCGTTCGCTGGGAAATTTGTATCCGGCCCTCTAGTCTACACCAGAAATCACACTGGCTGGGGCATCCGATACCCACGCTCGTTATCAGCCC
Source organism: Protomyctophum parallelum (assembly GCF_964188405.1). Classification (NCBI taxonomy): domain Eukaryota; kingdom Metazoa; phylum Chordata; class Actinopteri; order Myctophiformes; family Myctophidae; genus Protomyctophum; species Protomyctophum parallelum. Next base: position 42,195,404 of record NC_139717.1, on the reverse strand, counting down.
TGACAATCAGGTATACCTTTGCCTTCTTGAGAATCTAACTCCCTTTTCTGTGGAATTTCTTCACCTCTGAATTCCCAGTAACTGACAACGTTCCCCCAGAATAGGGATATCCTGCATGGGGTTCCTATAATGGAAACTGATATTCTCTCTCAAGTTTTCCTCTGTGACATTAGGGGGGAAAGATTTGCATATTTACATACCTAATATGACGAAACTTAACAATGCAGTTTGGGGGTGCCGTGGATGAAAATGTTATTTAAAGAAACGTTTGAGGACCATTTTATATGGAGTTCCAACCAGGCATTCTGTGATGGGGTCTGGCTCGGTGGTATCCATAGCGACTAGGACTAGTATAGTGGGCAACTATAGTAGTATGCTGTGAAGGCCTTTTTAACAACAGTAAACAAGCCAAACAAACAAAATAAATGTTCCAGAATTAAGTACATGAAACAATATAATATGGAGCCGGCCAGCAAACTCTACATCTACATCTGACCTCAAACCCTTAGATCTCCATATATGGAGCTGATCTGACATTCCTTATGTTGATTCCTCCCCCGTCCTTCCTGATCTGACCTCATCAAACCCTGTATACTCAAGACACGCTCCATATCCCATTCTGACCGGGCACCCATTTTGGTGTCAGCATCATGTTATGCTTTAGCTATTTAAAAATAGCAGATCTACAAGCTCATATCGCGCCACCGAGTGGCGCGATACGAGCTTGTAGGTCTGCTATTTTTGAAAAATCGAAGAGCGACGGACATTTTTTGAATCTGATCTCAGGTCAGAACGGGTTCATCAGACCAGCGTGTCCCCGGCGGAAACCTCGTATGAATCTGATCTCAGGTCAGAATGGGTTAAATATGGCCAGTACAGAATTCATTCCATATGTTGATCTGACCTCCCAGCAGTCTGCCGTCACCCAGGCGGATGTGTTCTGACCCCCCAGCAGTCTCACAGGTTTAGCTACGGTATTTGAGAACTAATCTCGCACGCCTGCAGCATGCTCACATCTTACGCCACGCGGTCTGTGTTGTTGCTTTTCAGAAGGTATCGTGTGTCCGAGTGTGAGAGACACACACAAACCGTACGCTTTGAATGAAGGCAGACAGACGGCGTCACAATGACCTGTGTTTGGCCATTGACCGTGTTGTTTCCGTGTTGTTCCATGTTGTTGCTTTTTTCTCTGTGAATAAGAGAGACAGAGATTGTCCAAGGGTGTCCGCGGTGTCGGTGCTTTCCCTTGTTCAATGCAATACAGAACAGGGCTCTTTTACTTTCACGTTCAACACGGAGCGACAGACTGCTGCTTGAAGGAAAGGCCCCGCTGTAATTGGCCAGTCGCAACACCCACCCAGCTGGGTTGAAGACACAGAGGTAACGCCAGTGACATCACAGCCAGGAAGCACAGGTGTGAACGGCACTTCTGCATTCGCATAGCGTGCATACTGTGTACGTCATGGTCTATGACTGGGCGACCAGAACTGAGCACAGAGCTGCGATAACATTTGCATTGTGCTTAAACCGGTATTTGCATTGTGGGCGTGGAATTCTCTGAAATGTAATAATAGATAGACTTGCACACACACACAGACACACACTTGCACGCACACACACACACAATCTCACACACATACACGCGCACGGCGCGCATACACACACACACACACACACTCACACAGACGCACACACAATCTCACACACATACTATGCGCGCACGCACACACACACACACACACACACATACAAATATAAAATATTCAGGAGGCAAACTGCACATGGTGCCCTTTGACCCCTCATAGGTAGGGTTGTCCGGGTGGTTCTGGGAATCAGGAAGTCTTGCCAAATCCATTATCTCACAATGAAGGGCTAATTACCGGGTCCACAAGCCTCAAATCACACAGCAACAGACCGCTGGTCTCTGTCCTCCTCTCACCACAACATCTTAATTGCTCTTTTATTCTGCTCGCTGTTTCATTCTGTCTCTTTCCCGCATGCAACTCTCCTTCCCTCGCCTCAGCCATTCCCGCACATAAAAGCGGGATGCTAATTGCTTGCTGTGGAAATATCGGGACTGTGATTAGAGAGGTCGGAGGGGATTGGCTGGTTCCGGGCCTCTCTTTCTGCAACGAGGCAGCGGCAAGCCACAGCGCCACGCTGCAGTCGCAGAGCGACGGCCAATGAGAAAGTACAGTAAAGCACATCACAGTGCTGAGAGAGAAATTCAATTTGTCGTCCGCATGCAGGCTTTTTGCGCTCCAACCCTTCGATAATGACACGCGTGTTTCAGTCTTTCCGGAATTTCTACAAATATTTTTATTTTGGAAAATATTTTGAAATACTAAAAAAGGCTGGTGGAAAAACTGCCTGCACTCACTTGAGAAGTAGTCTGCTGAGGGAAGCTGATTTTTTTACACGACCCTGTGGGATTAAAGCAACGGTTCATAACTTTTTGGGCCGTGACAGCACTGACAAGTTGTTTGTTCATTGTGATGAGTCTGAACCCTGCTGCTCCATCTGCCATCTAAGGCCCCGTTACAATTTACAATTTAGGCATTTAGCAGGCTCTTAATCCAGAGCGATTTACATTAAGCAAGAACAAAAAGCATGGCAAAATATCACACCAAAAGTAGTTATCATGAAACATGCGTAAGCTAAGAACATAACAGTGGAATATCTATATAATGAAACTATACATATACTATAAAGTGCTATGACTACATAAAATGCAATTCTAGTGCTGTCTACGTAACATGCTATAAGTCTGTATAAAATGCTATCTAAGTCTACATGAAGTGCTATCTAAGGGGCTAGGGCAAGTGCTACGGGACATGATGGAGTCTGAAAAGGTGGGTTTTCAGACTACGGCGGAAGATTGGGAGTGAGGCTGCAGTTCTGATTGTAATGGGAAGTGCATTCCATAGTTTTTGAGCCAGAAGGGAGAAGAGTTTGTAACGTGTGGAGCGTTGTCCCGGCGTTTTTAGTGAAGGTACTTCCAGCCTCTCTGTGTTGGCTGATCTGAGTGCGCGGGAAGGTTTGTTCGATCATACTTGCAAGATATGGGGGAGCCATACCTTTAGTTGCTTTGACTGCCAGCATCAGAGTTTTGTATTCTGTGCGGGCAGCGGCCGGGAGCCAATGGAGGGAGCGGAGAAGGGGGAGACGAGAATTTTGGCTGGTTGAAGAGTGAAGACCAAGCGAGCTGCGGCATTTTGGATCAGTTGGAGTGGCTTAAGTGCACATGCCGGTAGGCCAGTAAGGAGGGAGTTACAATAGTCAGGTTTTGACAAGACTGGGTGAGGAACGGTCTAATTCGTCGTATGTTATTAGAGTGTAAACCTACAGGATCAAGTGACAGCTGTGATGTGTGTTTTGAACGAGAGCTGACTGTCCAGGACAACACCAATGTTCCTGGCTGTTGGGACAGACGTTACCAGGACGTTGTCTACGGAAATAGTTAGCTCCCGCATAGGGCAGGACTTATCTGGGAAGAAGAGAAGCTCAGTCTTGTCTGGGTTCAGCTTGAGGTGGTTGGAAGACATCCACTGTGAGATGTCAGCCAGGCATGCAGTGATGCGCTCTTCCACCTGGGTGGATAGAAACAGTTGTGTGTCATCGTCATAGCAGTGATAGGATATATTGTGAGCAGAGGTGATAGTGCCAAGGGATTTAATTTACACTGGCAGACAAATCTAGCCTGAATCAGATCTGTGCCACATCGAGATTGAAATCCGATTGGTTTAATTGAGTCTAACATGTCACATGACTCATTTAAACAAATCAGATTCCAATCTGGATGTTGCTCACATCTGATTCAGGCTGGATTTGTCTGCCAGTGTAAATGGGGCCTAATAAAGCTAAACTTATTTGAAAATAACAGCAAGAATTTAAAGCGCTTTGGACTAAAGCGCTATAAAATCTTGATGATGTTATTATGTTAAAGGAGAAGCTGACAGCCTCCGTTATCCATGTGTTTTCACTGGGTATGTTTTTTTCCACAAAAAATATATTTTGGGAAGGCAGCCATCATGCATGTTACTATGTTGCAGACCACATACAGTAATGGGGAAATAGCTAACCTTATGCAACAGAGGTGTTGTAAAAGTGCAAGGGTTAGGGTTAGGGCCATTTGAAAATAGCAGATACAAGCTCACAATGTGTCACGATATGACACATTGTGATCTTATAGAATATAGTTATGATATAGTTATTATTCATTTACAAGCTCTTGTTAATACTTTTCATTTGTTCAATATTTTTTAAACCCCCAGACAGACGTAACCACTTTCAAGTGGCGAAGGTTTTCTAACCTTTTCACATTTTCTACAATTTTCTACAAGCAACATTGTGACCTTTTATGTATAGATTGTCTATATATTTTCGCTACTTTTATGCAACACTGTCAAGGGACAAAGTATCAAAAAAGCATTCATTTGTGAAACAAAGATTCAGAGATAAAGATGTTTGCCCAACAGCGACTATAAATAATTACTGGTGATCACAGCATAGCTGCACTGCATGCACTAACTAAGCTGGTGACTGACTGATGACTTTAGCGTTGACATTATTGTTTCGCTATCAGTGATCAGACTCATTTAACCAAGATCTCATTCCCTTTTCCAGCCTGAATATCCTCAGGCTTATCTTCACAAATAATGGATGCACATAATCATGTATTAACTAGACCTTTTTAACAACAAGGGTCAGCCTTAATAGACTCTGCAATCTCAACACAAGACGCTTATGGAAATTCGCCTGGTTAGTGTAGGGGCATTTGCAGTCTTACACAACACTGTCTTTTGCCCTTCTCCTTTTTAGAATCATGCCCTATATTTCACCTGCACCTGTATCTGTTCAAATGATGTTGATGGATTTGTTTGTTTGTAACCACTTTCAAGCTTTCATCCTTGTTTTTGGCACATTTGAAAATCTAAAATAAATACATACTTATACTTAGTTGACTTAAGTATAGTTTTTGCTGCATTTTCACACCCAGAATAGGGATCCTTTAAAAAAGGAAATAACTGCTAAACAGAACCGCACTACGATATCCAGCTCTCCTCAATCCGTGTGAAGTCTTTAGAAATGCCGCTCGCTTGCTTCAGTGTCCATCAAACCTATAACGTTTGACCTCTGGCCTTCGTCAAAAGCGTCAGGAAAACTTCGATGGATGAAGTACTCTTTCAAAGACTTTTTCCGCCCTACACCCTCCCAACTCCCCAATGAGGCTGGAAAAGATGGAAAATCTTTGGTTTTCCCCAATGGTGGGAGTGGCGGAGTGTTTGGACAGCGTGCGGTGACTGGCGGGTGGGTGGGTGGTGGGGGGGGGTCGGCTGAGGGGTGCAGGTCGGCTGTTCAAAGGCTGGCTTTTTACATTGTTGGTCAGTTGGGGATTAAGGCCCTCTCTGCAGCAGAATAGCCCCTCTAATTAAAAAGGATAAGGAGACAGAGAGGTAGCGAGAGGCACGGGAGGACTGGGGGACGAGAGGGGGAGAGCAAATTTGAGGAGAAAAGAAAAACTGTTTTTCAGTGTCACTCCGGCGAGCCGGACCTCGGTAGGATTAACTTTACCAACTCCCCTCCTCTCACTCTCATTTTCTGCCTCTTCATGTCCCTTTTTCTGTCTGTCTGTCTGTCTGTCTGTCTGTCTGTCTGTCTGTCTGTCTGTCTGAGTTTACTGTGTAGAGCAGGGCTACTCAATTTAAGATGGCTCAGGGACCACTCAGCAAAATTCAGCAAAAAGGGCTGCAAAATGTCAGTATTCATTTTGAAACGTTCACAATTTCATTTTGTAACAGACTACACGACTAATCTAAAACTAGAAACACACAGTAGAAAGCCACATTTCCATCTGTAAGGCCTATAACCTCAATGAACAAAAGACATTGTGATTAATGAAGTTACAAAATGAGTCTTCATTCACAAAATTATGATGAGAACATAATGAACAGATTATCACAGGTGAATAAATGAGTAAGGGGTTAATACTCTGGGGTTAATACGCTGACATCATCTTAGGGTTGTGTATAATATGACCCAAAAGCAGAACTTAGAACCAGCTGGATACAAACTCAGGTATTTATTAAACCTTAATTCACGAAACAGATGAAAAGCAAAAATAGGCTTGGGGGCTTACATGTTGGGCTGGTCGGCAGCAGGCGTAGAACCCTGGGGGCACAAGGAGACAAGGAATTAGAATTAGGTTGATCGCAAGCAAAAAACATAGAGCTCAGAGGCACAGTGACTTTACCGATCGGCAACTGACAAACTGACGAGGGCTGGAGTGAAGAGCCAGGGTTTTTATCAGCTGGGCTCATAGACTGTAAAAAATATGGACAAAGCGTTCCCCGGGTCTAACATGAACGTAAAATGAAGCCTGTAATGATATGCTAATTCCTGATGTAAGTCGCCATCTTTTGGTACCAGCTGGCCATTGGCTGGCTCCGTTTTGTACCAGCTGGTCATTGGCTGCCCAGACAACGAGGCGGGACTTCCCCCCTTCTTCTCAGTTGGTTTTTATTTTGACTCGAGTGGGAGGAGAAGACTCTTGAGTGGGAAGGGAATCCCGATCATAGACTGTAACGGTAGCCACGCCCCTCAGAACATACGCGACTTTATGGTCATTTTTTTAATTAATGGGACCATAATTTTCCAAAAAGAATATTATGACATTAGAAATGAGACTTTAAACTAGTGACTGGAAGAAGAAAGTATTCATGACCATGTTTATTAAGGTAATACAGTCTAGGTGAAGTTGGGCCAAAATACATGGGCCTCTATGGGGCTATGGGGCTTTTTGGGTCCAGTCCAGCGCCACAACAGGCCATTATATGAACTACCGATTTCAAATGAGGCTTCACGAAATATCTGGCTGACTGCCCCCCTGGCTGGGCTTGATGAGGAGATGACCCCAAGGTGTGCAGTTCCACAGGAGGTTGATGGAACGTCACCGCCCAGGCAGCAAGCCACACGCCCACGCCAGACCATATAGGGAAAAGGAAAAACAGAAACACAGCAGAAAAACTGCCAGCCTATATCATTTCTCTCGGAACAAACAATACTATACATACAATCTTGTTCAAAATCAAAACAATGAAAATAACTATATTATATTTTTGGCATGACTATGACGGGCCACAGATACATTAAGCAGAGGCCGCATGTGGCCCACGGGCCGCGAGTTGAGTAGCACATGGTGTAGACCAGGAAACAAAATCTCCCAGAATCTAGTTTGCTTGGTTCTAAACTGAGCCATATAGACGTCATAATATCTGTCCTTGAAATCCACCATGACAGCAGGCAAATTTAGATTGTGTGTTGGCATCATATCACATTTTCTTCCAGCACTGTTTTGCCAATTATTTGCGGGGCCCACTTGCAATATCACAATGGCCCACCAGTGGGCCCTGGGCCACAGGTTGGGAATCGCGGCTATACAGCATTAGTTTTGCATACACATCTCTCGTGAACCAATTTCAGCCAACGCATGTGTACATGTACAAGTCAAAGGCTCAAGTGACATGCAGGCAATATCTAAGTTGTGCACATGTACCGTACAGTGTGTGAAGTGTGAACATGCAATTGTGTGTGTGTGTGTGTGTGTGTGTGTGTGTGTGTGTGTGTGTGTGTGTGTGTGTGTGTGTGTGTGTGTGTGTGTGTGTGCGCGCGCGCGCGTGCGTGCGTGCGTGCGTGCGTGCGTGCGTGCGCGCGGTCTCTTCAGAATGTGAATGGAGGCTGTGCTGCGGTCCAGATGCTGGCTGTCAGTAGGTGGGCTGTTTGCAGTGGGGATGCCAGGTTGTGTTTTTGTTTGTCCCTCCTCCGCCCCACCTCCCTCCCTCCCCTCTCTCGGCGGGGGTCCGGGGCTCCCCGGGGTTCGCTGGGCGGGGGGGGCGATCCCTGCTGACCGATACCCAGCTCTAAGGGCTTCTCCTCAGGCGGGGTAACAGTGGCCACAGGCCATGGGAGGTTAACGAGGTACCAGCAGGAACAACACACTCCAATACTCCTGTCCTCCTCCCCATGCAGACTGCTCACAAGGGTGTGCTGTGTGTGCACCGCAAAGTCTACAGTGTTCTAACTCTGAGAGTGCAGATGTGGACCCTTAAAGGGTCCCTTACGGTTACGTAAACACTCCAGAGTTTGCAGTGCATGTATCTCAATTAAGATAAGAAATAAAAGGTTTTATTGAGCACTGTGGGAAAATCCAGGTAGGAGGACACTGCCTGGTCATTAACACTAATAGACTCAAAGAGAAAGGAATAATATGAAACTTAAATACATTTAAATAAACCAGTGAATATATATAGGCATGAATATAATATCATCAGTGGATATATGAAGGGGTTATGTATACTCTAGACTGCTGCGCCAACCGAACAGTGGGTATATCTGGGTAAATATAGCCTACTGCATGATCAAAGGAACAATCTGCACTCAAAGAATAGGTTTCATGAAAAACTTGCTGCTGCACATTTTAACTATTATCCCATGCAGGGGGTCCCTGGCAAAAAGTATTTCCGCAGGTCCTTGACATGAATAAAAGTACCAGGTTTAGAGTCTGTATGCGTTTTTGATTTTTCAACAATGAATGTGTAAAAAGAATATATATGTACCGTTCAACAACGGATATCTAAATAAGTAGCGTAAGGTATGGTAACTCATAATCGCTTTATGAGTTGATAACTGGCTAGTATGTTCAACATACTATGATGTTAATCGTGGCATTTCACTGTTTTTATTCTTCATAATACTAATGCTGAGTCAAGCACTCTTTAAACAAATAAATACTGATTATCATTATTACAACGCAGCAATTAATATTTAGTATTGGATTAAATACTTGGCTTAGCAAAAGTTCCTTTTCTAAAACACCTTTAACCTAAATACAACATAATATGTATAAAACATTGAATCATTCACACCGACAACAGGACACCTGATCGGGAGCAGTTAGGGGTTCAATCGATGTCTTGCTCAAGGATACTTTTGTGGTCCTTAGGGAGTCCCCAGCTAAATGCCTGATAGTTTGAGAATCACTGTCATAGAGGATGAGCTTGAGAGTTTAACACACTATAGTTTTCATTCATTACCTTCAAACAGCAACTGGTCTTTCCTAACAGAAATGACAGTTATAGTAACTTACTGTAAAATGCTATAACGGTCAATTTGACCCAAGGACAAGGTATAGTATGGTGTAATTTACACTCCCAGAGTTGAATTGACATTCAGGATTTTACAGTATATAAACACCTGTTCAGGCTTTTGTCATAATTGATAAACGTGGACGCTACGCTACGCCTTGTTACTCGCCGTAGAGCTTATGGCAGTCAATACTAGTACGATAGCCACTAGCTATCAATAAATCCACCAATGCAGATGGCATGGTTGTTTGATAGTTATCTGTGTGTGCGTGCGTGCGTGCGTGCGTCCGTGCGTATACATACTAGGCCTACAGTAAGTGTGACAGATGGGGGCAGTTGAGTGGGCCATGTCATTGATTTGACCTTGAGGTGCAGTGGCACAAACAAAGGATTCAATTATTACACAATACTTATGGAGTGCTTTAATGCCGTTTAAAAATAGAAACCCTTATTATTATAATCAGGGGAGAAATCATAAGTAGGCCTATTAATAGAATGACGAATTCCACAATGAAAATTAATTACAGCGACTTAAATAATAGCATGCGATAGGGAATAATTATTGCACTATACATTTAATACAGCATAGAATATTGTGTATATGTAAAAAGAAATTCTCATGCCTATATCTATAGAGAGCATTGCGAGTCATATCTCAGTCCCACGATTCTTAAGTGTTCAATCCGTCTCTCTAAACAGCAGGAGAAACCGTGACTCTTACAATTGGCCCTGGGACATGCAGGGGACACGACACGGGGACATGGGGGGGGGGCAGATTGTCACAGACATTAACAAGAAGAGTGTTCACCTTTTTACAATCACAGGCCCCGTTTAGCTCAAGCGCTCCCCGGGGACTATTAGATATTTTTCAGACGAATTATATATCAGAGGAGGAGATGAAAAGCCCCCAGAGAGAGCGAAGAACAGCTGTGGGATAAGACGAGGGAATAGTTGTTAGGTTATTTGTTTGTTTGTTTGATCATGTGCAAGAGGGTAATTAGCTATACCTCCGATCACAGCAGCATGTTTGGCAGGCTAATGAAGGGCATTTTATTTATTATAAAAAATAACATTACAATTAAAATGTACAACATTCAGTGGATTGTTCTCCGTCAGTGTGAATATTTGTCCATAGCCTATATATAGTGTATTCTTGTCATTCATAAAAGGAACTTGAAAAGGCAAAGAAAGACTGGAAGTCTAGTCTCATATTGATTTAGACGCATGTCTAACAAGCCCATTGGCTTTTGTTCACAGCACACTCACGTCACACTCCCACACACTGTCCCACTGAAGTGTGTAACCATATAGTGCTGGTGTAACAACCTACCGGTTGTTACACTTTTACACTGTATGAAAAAGAAGGGTGTGCTTCTGTGCATCAAGCTATAGCTTGATATGATGAATGCAATTCATCTTTGAGCTGCTGGAACACAGCACAGCACAGTAAAAAGAGCACTTTACAATTAGCTTGCTCGATAATCACATCCAGCCGGTAATCCCCCAAACTGCATGCAACCTGCCTGCTGGACGGAAAAGTGGGAGGATGATGGAAAGAATCTGGAGGATGGAGAGAATCTGGAGGATGGAGAGAATTAGGGAGGATGGAAAGGGGGAGGGGAGGGAGTAAGTGTGCAGAATAATGAGTATATACGCCACCTAAGGAGCAATATCCCATATAACCGCACTATTAACTATTAATAGAGATAAATAATCATGAATTAGTAGACCCAACCGAAAACTTCCAATGTATGAAAGTATACAAACAGAATCAATTAGAGGCTTTTTACCACTGCGAGAGAGAGATATGGGGGGGGGGAGGGAAGAGAGAGAGAGAGGGAGAGAGAGAGAGAGAGAGAGAGAGACTTTTATTAATCTCCTTGACAGATTTAACCGTGACAGATTGTTTTTATAAAAGGCATGCAGGCCTGTGCCAAAACCGTTATACTTGTATTCATTTATTTGTGCTTGTTCAGTAGTTTTCCAACTAAACACACACACACACACACACACACACACACACACACACACACAGCTATAGGTCTATTTCATATTTAGTCTAGATATATTTAATGATGAGCCGGGTGTGTATTACACAGAAGGATTTGTCAAACTAAATGCTCCATGGAGCTCCAGGCTCCGACTGCACGGATGTTGTTGTGCAATTAAGGAATACATTACAGACTTGGCACAACAAGCCAAAAGGCTGCTTTGACTCTCCTCCTTTTGCAAATATTACATGCGTTCACACCTCTGCTCTGGCTGTCATATCTTCACCAATTCCATTGGCTGTTGAGATTCCATTCCACTTAAACCATTCTGACCTGAGATCAGATTCACACAAGGTTTCCACTGGACACACACTGGTCTGATTAACCCATTCTCACCTGAGATCAGATTCTAAAAATGTCAGTCGTTCTTCGATTTTTCAAAAAATAGCAGACCTACAAGCTCGTATCGCGCCACTCGGTGGCGCGATATGAGCTTGTAGATCTGCTATTTTTCAATAGCTAAAGCATAACATGATGCTGACACTAAAATGGGTGCCCGTTCAGAATGGGTTAAACCTCTCTCTCTCTCTCTCTCTCTCTCTCTGCATATTGAGCATCATGACCAATAATATTCACGGCCTCTGAAAGGGACGTGTGACCTATACACTGCATATCTATCCCGAAGGAAACTGATCAAGTGAGGATATCTGACTCGATCCTAGAAAAAAAAGGACATTTCAAAGGCAAGTAACACCTCCAAATTACTTTCAGCATTATTGTCATTATCCTGGATAGATAGATATGTCATGTCTCAATATACAGACTGAATGCTATTCGAGACTTTGTGACCGAAATACCACAGCATAATTGGGCGTGCTTAAAGATGACCCCCCCCCCCCCCCCCCGCCACCACCACCAATTCCCCCGTTGTCACTGCATGTCTCTGCAAAGTGGTATCAGGCCCCAACATATAAAAAGCAGCCTACGGAGGTGTACGTATTTATTTACTAATCCCCAGACCCTAATTTATATACTCTATAATGCAGGACAGAGTATAGCTTTAACCTAATGTGGTGTCTTTACTGGTATTTGGTTTGGCTGAAAGCCATATGACAAATTGAGAAAAACAGATACAGGTACAGTAGCCCATACATTTATTGAAGTAAATAAAATTATTTAGTTAGATAGCATCAGCAAGAAAGAAAACCTAAAACAACACCAATAATAAGTAATAATATAACGAGAATAATAATAATATTAATAAAAAGATCAGTGATTGACCTTTGCTTTCAATTGCCTACTTATTACATGATAAAAATGTAACTATAGGCATTCAATTCAAACTATATATACACTGATTTAACCTTCCCTCATAATAACACATAATTAGGTCTTTAATAATAATAATAATAATAATAAATATGATGATGATAATAACCTCACTGCGAACTTATATACAATGTCAGTTTGGGAAAGTGAGTATAGTGGAGTGAGTAGTGGGTTGGTGTGTGTGTGTGTGTGTGTGTGTGTGTGTGTGTGTGTGTGTGTGTGTGTGTGTGGGGGGGGGGGGGTTATTGGGAGGGAGGGGGGTTGGGGTCTGTCTGGCAGTCAGCTGGTCCCATAAACACAATGACAGCCTTTGTTTTATTTTCGTGACGCAGAAAATTAATCTGGGCCCCCGAATGCTGCATGCGGAGGAGCGCGTCCTGTAATCACCCACAGCGCGTGCCGTCCGGATTATCTCGTTATAATTTCTTCTTACACAAGAAGAAACTTGTAGCCAATAATTAATTAATTAATCGTTGTTGGTCAGGGAGGGTAATTATTATTATCATTATCATTAATATTATTGAACGGATACTACATGTGTGTGGGGTTGGTGGTGGTGGTGGTGGTGGTGGGGGGGGGGTCGATGGGGGTGACAGATTGAGAAGAATAGCATAGTGTCCGTTATTGCTTATTGGCTGTATAAAAACTAGAAGAATAGCATCGTGTCCGTTATTGGCTGTATAAGAACGTTATAGAGGTGTACAGCTGCAGAAAAGACAGTTTAGACCACTGTTTCCCAAACAGTGGGTCGGGACCCATTTGTGGGTCGCGGGCACATTTCTATGGGTCCCAATGTTTTTTTGTTTTTGTTTTTTAATCATTATTATTATAGGCCTATTTCAAAACATTTTCAAAAAACATTACCAAAAAAGTTAATCTTTTCATGAATTAATGACACAATCTAATGATTTGTTTCAGTAGCATATAAATGTCATGAAGAAATGAAAGAAAAATCAGAAAAAATAAAATTAGATCAAATATTTAGTAGTGCATGGACACTATACCGATCTAGAAGCTTGTATATCTGCATGCTATATTTTCACTAGTTTGGGTCCGGACGAATATCTAATTCTAATTTCTGTTTTGGAATAAATTGGGAACCACTGGTTTTAGACACATGTAATTATAAGGACCCCCCCGCCGGCTTCAACTGCAATATATTCCACAGGTAGGTGGAGAGAGAAAAATAAAGTCATACGTTTAGCCTTATAACATATTAAGACAGCAAAACCATAGTAGCGTAATACATTTATAATAATTCGTATAACCTTGAGTTATTTAGGGTCAGCCCTATTATTATGGGGCAATATTTATATATATATATATATATATATATATATATATATATATATTGTATAGGCCTACTGCCTAATAAACTGTCAGAAGGTTGGGAAATTTGACCATTTCAATGGGAATTCCTGTTAAGAAAATACCCAGGTCCTAAATGTGTGTAGCACAAAACAATAACGGTTTGTTCAGACGTTCATCATCGTTGCAATTTGAACTGCTGGAGAGAGAGAGGGGGGGAGAGATTCCAGGTGATCTTCTGTTTGTTTAAATTAAGATTAGCCTAAGCGTTTTCTAATCAACACTTTTCGAGTGTCTGCACCACTTAAATCTAATTACCGGGCGGGGGCAATTCATTAGTGGAAATCACCCTGGCTGACAGACACTACACTAGCCTAAATGGCCTATCAATAACGAATAGGTAAACACACACACCTTCTGGGGGAATGGATTCCTCGAGGTTTCCCTCTCTCATTATTCCATTTGCTACATTTTGTCGTTCGCGAATTTAACTCTGTTACATTTGAATGTGCAAGAGTTTTTTGTTTTATTTTAGCCCGCCATGCAACAAAAGCGCGCAATAGAAAATGAAGATGGCGCTCGTTGTATATTTGAATGAGCTCTGAGTTGGCAGTCTTGCGTCTTTTGTGTGTCCGTGTTCCCCCTAAAGGTTCTTTTGTTATCAGCATTACTTATCGGTCAACAGTGGCCTTTGTCTCTGCAAATGGACCCCCAATCAGCTGTCTATTTAGTTACTCTTAAACCTGTGGGTATATGCTAATTGGGGTGCCTGCGTGTGTGTGTGTGTGTGTGTGTGTGTGTGTGTGTGTGTGTGTGTGTGTGTGTGTGTGTGTGTGTGTGTGTAGGGGGGGGGGGCGATGAGTGTGCGCATTTTAACGACAATGTTTTGTTTTCGTTGGGGAGTGTGTGTGTGTGTGTGTGTGTGTATGTGTGTGTGTGTGTGTGTGTGTGTGTGTGTGTGTGTGTGTGTGTGTGTGTGTGTGTGTGTGTGTGTGAATGCATGCGCGCGCGTATATGAGAAAGAGAGAGAGAGAGTCAGAGAGAGAGAGAGAGAGAGAGAGGAGGCGGGTGGGGGTGGGTGTGTGTGGGGAGGGGGGGGGGGGGAGGGGGGGCGTAAACGTTTGTCAGACAGACAGAGCCTCAAGGCCAGCTGGGGGTCTCCGCTCCTCTTTAAGAGCCGTGCGTAAAGAGCGCACGCAGTCAGCAACAACAAACCCACCGGGGACTATAATACTCATCTCAACACATATCCCTCCTCTGCTCTGCTCTGCTCTGACTGGCTGTCTGTGTCCTCAGGTCTACTCTGGGCAAATACAGGAGAGAGAGAGAGAGAGCGAGCTACTGAGCTAGAGAGAGACATATATACGACAGGATTGGGGTTTTTTAAGAAGAGGATTTCTTATTCTTTTCTTTTGGTTTATAGTTAATTGTCGCTCATCGAATACGGACGCTACCATGATGTCGTATCTGAAACAATCTCCGTACAGCGTCAACGGTCTGAGTCTGTCTACCGGCATGGACCTGCTGCATCCCTCCGTCGGATATCCATGTAAGTAAGCTGCTTCAAACATATAGACCGCGAGGCGAGAACTATTGGCAATGTAAACTTGTAGTTTTTGTGAGTTTAGTTTAGTTTTTTACTATTATGTTTGTATTCGTTAAACTTGGTTAAAGGTATACTTGTGGTTTATTTTGATCGGCTATTGGAATTTACGAAACGTCAATGTGTAACATTCATGTCTAAATAAGCCTTTTCTGTTTCTGCGTACACAAAACAGGCTGTTATATAGCCTTTCATTTACATAACAGACTGTTGCGCTAATTTGTTTCGTATAGTCGTCTATCCCTTTGTAAATCATAATCAATCACAAACTGTGGCCAAAAGTAGACATATAATTAAATTTAAAATGGCCGTGGACGGTATAGGTTATTTTACACCTTACATTTATAGTATGTTGGCTATATAAGTTATAGCCAAAGTTATAAAGAAATAAATTAAGAACGACATTTAGAGATAATGAAATAAAGTGGGTATATATACAGTATTGGACTGGTTGAATGATACAGTATATTCATGTTTGTTTTCCCCCTGAATTCACGCAGCGACTCCTCGGAAACAGAGGCGAGAGCGGACGACTTTCACGCGGGGGCAGCTCGACATCTTGGAGAACCTGTTCTCCAAGACGCGATACCCTGACATCTTCATGAGAGAGGAAGTGGCCTTGAAGATCAACCTGCCTGAGTCCAGAGTTCAGGTGGGTGTCTCATCAATCATCTGGTTGCACACACACACACACACACACACACACACACACACACACACACACACACACACACACACACACACACACACACACACACACACACACACACACACACACACACACACACACACACACACACACACACACACACACACACACACACACACACACACACACACACACACACACACACACACACACACACACAGCTACTACTGTTGTGTGCATGTGTCATTCATTCTTCTTAATTATATGGCTGAGACTCTCACTCAAGAGACATGAGGTGTGACAGACGGCCTATATAACTATATATCCTCTAGACGAATCTCAACATCACATCCTAATTTAGATGTGTAATAATAATGCAAGTAGATAATATTTCTGATTTATTGTACGTGTTATTTATCTATACAATACGACAGTTAAATAATTAATCATAAAATCATGTCTTTGCAGGTGTGGTTCAAGAACAGGAGGGCCAAGTGTCGCCAGCAGGCCCAACAGGCCCAGAGCGGCGCGCCGCAGAACAAGAGCAGCGCCCCGAGGCCGGTGAAGAAGAAAGCCTCTCCCGTCGGAGGAGGAGAGGGGAGCTCCGAGAGCGGCGCCAGCGGCCAGTTCACGCCGCCGCTGAGCACCTCCTTGCCGCCCGTGAGCAGCACCGCCGGCGCGGCGCCCCCGTCGTCCATCTGGAGCCCCGCGTCCATCTCCCCGCTGTCGGATCCGCTGTCCACCACCTCTTCCTCGTCGTGCATGCAGCGCTCCTACCCCATGACCTACACCCAGGCGTCGGGCTACAACCACCAGGGATACTCGGCCTCCTCGGGCTCCTACTTCGGAGGGATGGACTGCGGCTCGTACCTTTCCCCGATGCACCACCATCAGCTCTCCGGCTCCGCGATGAGCCCCATGGGGAGCACCGGGGTCTCCGGCCACCTCAACCCGGCGTCCTCGCTCTCCGCGTCGGCCTACGGAGCGGCGGGACTGGGCTTCAGTGGCGCGGCGGACTGCCTGGACTATAAGGACCAAACCGCAGCCTCTTGGAAACTCAACTTCAACGCGGACTGTTTGGATTATAAGGACCAGGCCACGTCGTGGAAATTCCAGGTGTTGTGATCTTGCAGCCTAACTCAAGACTATATCCCTCACTATACGTTGGGTGCTGTTTCGTAAAAAAAATAAATACAACGAGTTCTGGGGTTTTACGACTAAATCCCCAAATAGGTCTACCTCTTCCTCGGGCTTTCACCTGTTGGGTTAACTTATTGAACATTCAGAGTGAACTCTCCTGAACTTTGATCACTATGGAGCAAATCGTTTTAGCCAGGAAGAAAATGACCAAGAAAGAGAGCTATATAGCCACTATATTAGCCAGCTTCAGCAAAGTGGAATGTCTGTGTAAGCTCCTTATTATGCCATTTGATTCATTGTGTCCGCGTCACCGAAAATAGCCGATCTACAAACTCACGTTTCAGATGAGAGTGTATTTTGGGCGCGCGACACTATATACGAGCAGGCCTACGACATTCTATAAATTAGGCATCAGAAATATACCCTCTCTTCTTGTCTTTTTCACTTTTTGACTGGCGAGTGAATGGGCCCTTTGATCAAAGTGTGTGTGTGTGTGTGTGTGTGTGTGTGTGTGTGTGTGTGTGTGTGTGTGTGTGTGTGTGTGTGTGTGTGTGTGCGCGCGCGCGAGAGAGAGAGAGAGAGCACCTCTGACGTGAACCCAGATGCACTATTTAATTTATGAAAAACAATGTTTATAAGACGCTAGTTGTAGCCTATAAGAGACAATCAGTCCGTATGCCTGTGCGCATAATTATGTCCCATAAATGTGTTTTTTCCCTTTAGATTTGAAATTGTGATTCCTTGTAATATAGCTACTTGTATATGCAATTTTGTTTCGCGTCCTGCGATCCCAAACATGTGAATGTGATATATTAATTTCTGTCCTATTGTTACACGATAATTTATTACTTATAACCCAATTAGTTGAATATAAGCCGGAGTGCATACGGATATAGTGGGTATAAAATCAGGTCAACGGGAAATGTCCATTCAAGCATCTTTGAAAACTGCTATGAAGAGGCTATCAAGCACACTAATAAAAAATAAAGAACATTTGAACTGATTCCACATTGTTGACTGCTGCTGCATGTGTATATAGCCTAAATCTGATAACTTTCTATTTTATTGCATTATCATCATCTGCATCGTCACAGTTAATTAGGACTATAACTTAACTTTCATGTATGCGCAATGGTTCTCAATTAGTGGTCCGGGGATCCATGGTGGTCCTTGAGTGCAGGGTTCCAGGTGCGGTGCACAGCATGCTAAATGGAGAGTTGATAACCAAATGAACCCTTATAGATCGTTGAGAGTGTAAAATGAAACATCGTTTATACGCTCTCAATAGTTAAATTATTGTTAAACATCATGCATTACTTAATTTACAAGAAGTATACGCAATTATAGATAATGTAGTTTGGGGTCTGAGAGGCTCTCAACAAATGCATGGTGCATGCCCATGGTCCGTGAAGGCTCAAATGCCATGAAAGGTTGAAACCCACAAGCCTATATGACACAGTGCAGTGCACATCGTCTAGATATGGGGGGGAAAGGCAGACAGGAATGTGCAGTAAGGCAAAAAGATATGTTAATCCTGTCCCAAAGTCCCGTAAAGAGGATAATCCAACGTTTTATTGACGGGCCTGCAGTGCTTGTGCTTTGGTTCAGAGGCTGAGCTCACCGACCGACCGGCCGCTATGGTCAGCGCGGCCTTTCATGATGACTCCGCGTCATCAGACAACTTTAATACCACCCACTGCACAGGGACAACTTTAGAGAGTTTATAAAGACATTAGACGTGTTATTGAATATGGGGAAAGGAGAGGGGGGAGAGAGAGAGAGAGACCTGTGAGGCTGAACTTGTTCAGGGGCCCATGCATGCATGGATTATAAAGAAGAAGGTTTAGGCTATCGGTCTAATTAGGAGCTGACAGATCCTGGAACGTCAACAGAGGCTCTATATAATTTTGACGTGACTTTTCGCAGCCTTTGTTGTCCATTTACCCCCCCATCCTCCCCCCCTCTCTCTCTCTCTCCCCATCAATTATAAACATACTTTTTTGGGGGTGTCGATAGCCGTTGAGGTTTGCACTTGAAATTAAGTATTATGTATTCAAATATAATGATGCAATCATGCAGGCTATAGAGCCAGGGAAATACATTATTGGAATATTTTTAAGCAAATGTGGGTATTTTTGCTATATAGACCCATGTACAATGGTTTTATGCAGATTAGAGTAAATACGTTTCTTAAATCATTTGAGGCCTATTAATTGCAGAGTTATATTATTATGTGTTGTGCCAAACGGTGTATAGTGTATACCCATGCATGCTGACATTGCAATTTGGGAAATTGTGTATTGTAAATGATCAAATTAACGTCACAAATATTATGCCTTTAAAAAAAAAAAAAGTTCCGTTTTTTTAAGCCAATTTGTATCAATAGCCAACCTGTTGTGACTGTCCTATATGTGAACATGTCATATTTAATAGGCCCCTAATAAACCACACAATGATGTGCCGAACAGAGCTCAATCTCAATCCACGAGAGACACAGCATCATGCAGCATCTAAATCGCCCATGCAGGAACTCACTGACACTATATCATCAAGTTCCACGCACAGGTTCGATAAATGTCACTCAGATTAAAACGTGCATGGTTTCTTAATCTTTAAACGTCAACAGAGAGCCAGTAAGTCACTCTTCATATATTGGCCCCACGGCCCACGCGCACACTGAACTTGCAGTATAGATAGATCCCCATTCCGGAGCGCTCGGTTTTAATTAAGCAGCATGCACGCTGGCCGCTGCACTGAAGAAAGAGGACATATGGGTCCGGCCAGACGCGCCGGCCCCATTAATCCTCTCATCATCGCATTCGAGGATGTTAAACAATAAGACACGCATTCGGAAGCCTCGCTGCTCTTCTTGGCCGAGGCGACAACACTGAGCAGTCGACCGACCACCAGACCACGCAGTGCCCGAGGCATGCAGGGCTTTCCCCAAAACTATATAGAGTCACTCACCATCCTGCAGACATCATGGGGGAATCCCTGCACGTGTCGTGTGGTCGTTCGTGCACTCTGTGTGCACTGCCACTGTCTGTGTGATAGCCAGTGATAGGTGATAGGCCGATATAGTTCATTAATATATAGCTTGAAAACGGTTAATCGGGAATATGATATTACGTTTACAGTTGATTTCTGACTCTCAAACGATATAGGCCCACTCAGACTTATATGTTTTCATTCAGTGACCTTGAGATGAGAAACTTTTCGCACAACGCATGTTATTTATATATATAGACCTATCCACAAGCACTGGTGATTTGATAACATTATAAAATTAGGAACTGCGAATAGTGCAGTTAATTAAAATAAAACAATTAATAATTTAACAATAAACTGTCAATTTTTAATACAATTAAAAATGATGACTGATCCTAGTTGAAATCTGCATGTTTTTTCATCAACCAATTAATCAATTGGGTAATGATTTACAAACAGTTGTCAATTTGCATAATGTCTTTTAACCTAGATGGTTTCTTAGATTGGTAGGCCCTACAGTGGCATTGGAATGCCTCCTTCTGAATAAACTGTGGGAACTGAACCCACACATTCCCAAACAACCGTTTCAAACTAAATAAATAGGCACAAAAAACCCGGGATAAATAGACATTTTAACAGAACAGAACCTTCAGTGATAAACTTGTGAGAATGCAACCGAACACCATTGTTATGCAGAAACATGTGTCCTACATTCCCAGGCCAGCTAGACAGTGTCTATCATATTATATCAACACACCAACACATACATAATTCATCTAAAAATGAATCTCATTTAAACCTAATGAAACAATAGTGTTTCTGTACTCCACCAATCTGATGGCAGTTGGGGAATAATGGTAAAATGGCTCCATGCAACACGCACACACACACACACACACACACACACACACACACACACACACACACACACACACACACACACACACACACACACACACACACACACACACACACACACACACACACACACACACACACACACACACACACACACACACACACACACACACACACACACACACACACACACACACACACACACACACACACACACGGGGGTTAATGCAGCATCCTGACCCTCAAAGCATGTTAAAGCATGCCATGTCTGGAGTGTTTTCAGGATTACACAGATTGATGAAATTTAACACAATTATGCACAGAGCCACAGACAGAATGTTAGTGGAGCATAACAGCATATATAGCAAAATCTACTGCACAATAAAGCATGCGAATGCACACAAAACCATTGCCTTATAGTGTTCATTGTTTCTGTACAAATAAATACTGATTGATTGATGTTTTTTCTTTGCAAAAATACTTATATGAACATACAGTATATATTGCATATTTGTTCATAAAACAAAAAAAGCTCAAGCTTTTTGTGGCCTTTTATACGGTTGGCTATATATCTTGCATGCCAACCTTATGCATTCTTTACTATTTTGAAAAACATTTTAATATAGTGAAAATAGCGGATGTAGGCTACATCGACAAGTTGTGAGCTTGTAGACTATGGGTATTGAAACAATTTAAAATGTAAAATAGTAAAAAAAAAAAAAAAATTAGGGGCATTTAGGGGGTAAGGTGGCATGCAAGATATAGGTCCCAGTGGCCCGGGCCGGCCTATAGCGGTCCAGGCACCTATAGGCTGCATGCTAATCCGGCATAACAGCGTGTTGCCGGGTCAACTCCCGATCCCGGCGACCTTTGCTATACGTGTCACTCCCCATGTCTCTCCCCTGTCAGCTTACTGTACAATGAAGGCAGAAAAATCCCCCCCCCAAAAAAAAAATATATATAAAAAAATATATATATATATACATAGTCTATTGGCCTATATTCTTTTTTTTTGTTATTTGTTAATATTGCGAAGTAGGCCACATTTACACAATTGGCATTTAACTAACCCTATATGACAAGCTCTATACTATAGCTTAAATGTAAGTCGCTCTGGATTAAGAGCGTCTGCTAAATGCCTAAATTGTAAATTGTATAGAGTCTATAGTGTCTTGCTCGAGGGCATTGGCAGGAGTATAGGCTATGTCTCTAACATGCATGTCTTTTGGCACATGGGTATAGAGAAATTAATACACAACATTTATGTATATTGTGTATATATAGGGCCTAACAATATATACCACAATACATCTTGTGTATTCAAAAGCATTAAGTTATGTCTGTTCTTGTTGAATATGTCAGTAATACATACTGTAGACCTATACTAATTGTCTGCAAATAGATTTGCTGTAGGCCTAGAGTGAGTGGGCCAACGGTAGGACTCTGGTCAATGAAGCTTTGTGGTTAACAATCCCTGCACATAGACCGATTGTTTGTTATACATTAAACTTAGTGGAGTACTTATATACACGTAAAAAAAAAAATCTTGACAGAAGTGTTAAGTGTACACTGAGAGTGTAATAAATGGACCCATTTTCTATACACTCACAGTTAAATTAGTAATATTGAGAATACTACTGTGTTGTGCGTCACGTTTATTTGGAATTTAAGATGTGCTATATTTGGCAGGTTTGCGTGGGAGGTTTGTTTGGGACAGCTCCATGCAGTTATTTGATGGAAACTGTTATAGATATTGGATGTAATCATGCTGAACCAATAATATGACCAGTTTCCACCTTCTGTTGATGCTATTTTTGGTTGGCAGCATAGCAGCACTTTTTTCTTCTCCCCCACAGTCATGTGATTAAACTGCTGGTGTTTTGTCAACACATGCGCCAAAGGGCCTCTTGAAACATTAATAAGCTATTTAGCTTGTTAATCAAATATATAAAATGAATTCCCTTCAGCGTACAATATCTTTGAATAAAGTTCAACCGCTTTAAACCTGGCAGCTGTTCATTGGAGCGAGGTATTATAGGTGAAAGAAATTAATAGATTGGCCATTTTTTACTGCACGACACATCATACGACAAAGTATAAAACAGGGCTTTAATAAGTGGTTACAATTTAAATGAAGAACGAGTAAAATATATGAAATAAATAACGTTTATAATGTCCATCAACCACCATGCAAATTGAGGTGATTGGTTGGTTTAGGCATTTACTGTATATTAATAGGGTAAAACAGCACATATACGAGCACTAAAATACAACAACTGCTATGAAATCACAGTCTATGCTTAGTGCACCATCATAGGCAGGATAAAAATATAGTCCTGTCTGTGATTTATTGTTGGTCCTGCACCTACTGTACACTATGACTGTACACCCTCCAGCGGATGCATGGAGGGTTACGCCATCTTATACGACATCATCCCATTAACCCATTCTGACCTGAGATCAGATTCATACGAGGTTTCCGCCGGACACACACTGGTCTGATGAACCCATTCTGACCTGAGATCAGATTCTAAAAATGTCAGTCGCTCTTCGATTTTTCAAAAATAGCAGACCTACAAGCTCGTATCGCGCCACTCGGTGGCGCGATATGAGCTTGTAGATCTGCTATTTTTAAATAGCTAAAGCATAACATGATGCCAACACCAAAATGGGTGCCCGGTCAGAATGGGTTAAATTATAAGAATTCAGTTAACATTGAATTAGGAATATAGTGACTGATCTTATGAGCTTGTTATGAACTAATACTATAAACCCTATAAAGAAAGTCTAAGTTATAAAAGACTCCATTGGTTCAGTATTTCAGCTGTCTCCATACCCATACACTGCAAAATCCTGAGTGCAACTTTAACACGAGGAGTAAAATGGGTGCATTTTTTAAATCAACATATAGCTGCATATAGAACCCACAAATAACTATACTGTATGTCAACATGTGAATCACAGCATAGCACGCACGTACGCGCACACACACACGCGCACACACACACACACACACACACACACAAACGCAAGCACGCATACAAAAGCATAAAGCTGATTACAGCTCTTAAGAAAATCCAACATATGTAACAAAATGAATTGCCATTTGGGACTTTACATAAAAAACTTAATACCTAGTTAATGTGTCTTCCATTTAGCTTCCTGACCTTTCAACCTCAGGATTAAAAGGACAGCGGACCGCCAGACAACATAGCTATATAGCACTTCTACCCTTCTCATGCATGCAGACCGACCATTAGCAGGAAAAAAATGAAACATATACGCAAAGCTCTTTAGCAGCGCAAAAGCAAGATGTTCTAATGACAAGATTACATGCAAAAGGCACAATTTGTGTCCATAAGCTTGTTGCTTGTTGCTAAAAGCATTGGATGCAAACAGTGTGAGGGGAGGCTTTATCAAATTTTCAAGGAATAATGATTCCTTGAAAATGCTCAGATATTATTCCACAGAACTGTTCATAACTGCATGGATCATTTTAATACAACAAAATGGTTCCATGCAGAACGTAAAAAGCTGTACGGGACCTAAATCATTTGGATTTATTTTGAACCATTTAAAATGGTTCATTCACTTCATTGTATAGCAAAACAAGTCAATAACATTAACCACATTAAACCCTATTTTATTCAACTTTCTACACGGTCAGTGTGATGCGTTGTGAACTTAACGCATTAAGTGGCACTGGCACAACTGTGTTGTGTAAAAGTGAAAATACCGCCCAGGCCGTAGCGTAACGGTCTGGGCACCAGACTGGTAATCCAGTCGCAGTGTGCCGCGGGTTCGACTCCCGGACCCGACACAGCCTTTACTGCATGTCATCCCCCCATCTCTCTCCCGTTTCCTGTCAGCCTACTGTCTGTCCCTTCAAAAATCAATAAAAGGCGTAAGCCGCAAAAAAAATATCTGAAAATACCACACAAGCTCACAACTATAGCTTGTATATCGGCTATTTTTCACATTTTCTATTTTATTATTTGCCTATAATGACATGCCCAAAATAGGGATAGATTATTCATATATTTATTATGGAAATCTGACCTTCTGACATGCATGGGGCAAAGGAAGTATACGGATGTTCTTTAAACCAGTGGTTTTCAACCTTTTTCATATCACGTCCCAAAATGTATTCGGCATTTGATGACATTTAGCCACGCAGACCCAAAAATAAAGAATACTTTGTTATCGTTGACACACAATTCCATGCTGTGGGTGTGGGCAAACGTTGATCAAAATAACAATTCTTCTGCATTCTCCAATTGTGTATAGACTTCCTGTAAATTAAGTAATGAAGATATTAAACAATAACGTAAAAGAGAGATCTATAAGGGTCCATTTGGTTACCAACTCTCCATCATTTATAGCTGGGGACCTGCACCTGGAACCTCCTCAAGGACCACTGGTGGTCCCCGGACCCCACTTTGAGAACCACTGTTCTAAACGTCTGATGAATCAGATCAACGTCAGTGAATTTATTTAGTAAAGTAAACAAATTACTGAAATCATGCCCAAGATTTGTGACTGGTCTTTTATGTTTTCCTGATATATTTTTGAGTGGTGCAACCACTCCTACAACCAGGAATGTCCGCATGTATCATGTATCATGAGCACGAGTGGTGTGCGCATGCGTGAAACCAGCAATGGCCAGCAATATCCGTGCGTGTGTGTACAATGCGCGCCTCACATCTTGTGCTAAATAAATAGCGTCAATGCTAGCTAGCTAAAATATAGCCATCCTTGCTCTAGAAAGCACCAATGTTTCCATCTAGACCACCGGATAATCAGCAAAGACCTCCGAACATCGCGCTAATTGACCAAACCATGAGAGCTCCGTAGATTAGGAGTTATTGAAGCTTTTAGTCTGCCTGTATAATGGGAGGTGGACGGCAGCTCGCATGCGCGATCCGGTCTAGGTATGCTAAAGAAGGAAAGGCCGACCCAAAATAAAAATGAAAAAATAGTTCTCAGCAACGCAGATTGATATCCATAATAAAGAGAGAGAGAGAGAGAGAGAGAGAGAGGAGGGGGGGAGAGAGGGGAGTTGCACCACTCGGTTCACACAGGTGTGATTTCTTTTATAAATTAACCACTTTAACCATATGAACCCTATAGCTTCCCTATTCTGGGGTGAACATTTGCCGATCTACAAGCTCACAAAGCATCACATCGTGATGCGTTGCGACCTTGTAGATCGGCTAATTTCAGCAAAGAGCTTTGGTGTATAGGAAAGGCCAAGGATAGATGGTTACCCTGGTCAACTTATAGGTCCTATAGGCCGGTTTAAGTGGCGAACCCTAGCTTTCCAATTTTGGGATCGTCATCATAGACGAAAATGAAAAATGAAAATGAAACTATACTGACAGCATTGATGATGGTGAAAGCATTCAATAAACCACAAAGGAAGCAGCGGTGTTTTCTTTTTCTCCAAAATCTTTATCCCACGATTTTGTAACCCATTTTTCACCCAGTGTCAATTATCTAAAGTAATCCTGGGCTCTATACACTCCCTCTGCCAACCTGGGGAGAGCAACGGACTGACCTCATACTTCCTTCTAAAATGCATGAGGAGTCCCAAGCCGCTTCTTTTCACCTGACAGGGGGGGGGAGTTTCCCTGGCTGGACGTAGCGCATGCTGAACACGTTATTCCAACCAGTTCCTTTCCCGTTCCTTTCCTTTTGTCACCACTTTACAAAGTTTAACTCAAAAAGGCCTCAGCAATGCATGCTGGCTAGAATAGATCAATGAGCTGATGAAATGTCAAATAGTACACTCTAACCCCAAAATGATATAAACGGAGCATTTGATACAAAAGAACAATGGGCATTTTTAACCCATTCTGACCTGAGATCAGATTAAAAAAATGTCTATTACATCCTGACAGTTTCATTATTAACCCATTCTGACCTGAGAAAAAATGTCAGTCGTTCTTCGATTTTTCAAAAATAGCAGACCTACAAGCTCGTAGCGCGCCGCTCGTAGCGCGCCACTCGGTGGCGCGCTATGAGCTTGTAGATCTGCTATTTTTCAATAGCTAAAGCATAATATGATGCCAACACCAAATTGGGTGCCCGGTCAGAATGGGTTAAGGAGTAATGATTCCTTGAAAATGCTCAGATATTATTCCACAGAACTGTTCATAACTGCATGGATCATTTTCATACAACAAAATAGTTCCATGCAGAGCGTAAAAAGCTGTACGGGGTCCTAAATCATCTGGATTTTTTAAATATTTATTAAGAACCATTTTAAATGGTTCATTCACTTCATTGTATAGCAAAACAATAACATTAACCACATTAAACCCTATTTTACTTTCTACTTTCTACAAGGTGTGATGCGTTGTGAACTTTTAGAACGCATTAAGTGGCACTGCGGCACAACTGTGTTGTGTAAAAGTGGAAAATACCACACAAGCTCACAACGCAACTATAGCTTGTACAGTATATCGGCAATGTTTCACATTCTTTATTTTATTATTATTATGCCCAAAATAGGGATAGATTATTCATAGATTATTTTAATAAATCAAATCGTCATCTTTTTTTAAATAATCAATTAAATCGACTACACTAACTCGATTAACTGTTGCACCGCTATACAGATCTGCTGTGAGAAACAATCAGGACATGAGTCAGTCAGACAGGAGGAAGTGGAGATGGATGCCATTGACCAGTTCAAAGATGGGACAACCCCCCCCCCCCCCACCCCCCCCCCCCCCCCCCCCCCTCCTCCCATGCATTCTGTGGGCAGATGGAGATGTAGTGGAGCAGAGAGGAGGGTGGGTGGATGCAGGGTGTTTTGTTGACAGATGCTCCTCTCCCCTCGCCCCCCCCGTCCCGTCCCGTCCCGGTCCCACCTGTTAAGGGCGTCCACAAGCTCGCAGACGCGTGTGTGACTGTATATACGGGGAACACGACGCAGCGAGGCGGCCGAGGGGTGTTGGGGGTTTTGGGGGGGGGGGCTGTAAATACTGGCACGTGCATCTCTGACCGACTATAGCTTCCTAAGGCTAGTGTGTGTGCGTGGTGTGTGGTGTGTGTGTGCGTGCGTGTGTGTGTGTGTTTGTGAATGTGTCTGTATATGTACTGTATATGCTGCCTGTTTCTAGGCTATCTCTAATCATACAATGCTCATGCAGTGTCTCTTCCTTTGTGTGTGTCTTACTCTGTGTGCGTGTGTGAGATTATGGGTTTATTGGGTGATGCATTTGGCGAGTGTGTATATACGCGCCTGTGTGTGTGTGTGTGTGTGTGTGTGTGTGTGTGTGTGTGTGTGTGTGTCAGGAGCGTGCCTCACTGTACCCCTCACAGCCTCCACACGCCTGGCCACCTGCTCTGGGATTATAGAGCATGCGGATTACACGCGTCACAATGAGATACACCAAACACCAAATATGCCCTCATTCAACAACAACACACACACACACTCACACACAGACGCACGCGCGCACACACACACACACACACGCACACGCACACACGCACGCACGAAAACATGCCTAAAATGACCTCACAACTAATAGCCTGTATAGCTGTTTGAGGTGTTTATTGACTAACAATATGTATGTTCAATGATGAATATGTTTTAGTTTTTTCAGTTTTAGGTTTATTTAGCCAGGACCTTATAGACAGACAGGATGACTTACTTCTCCACCAAGAGAGAGAGGGGGGGGGGGGGGGGGGGGTTATGCCGTTAATTGATAGGGCAGACAGACAGGAAATGGGGGGAGAGAGAGATGGGGAGTGACACGCAGCAAAGGTTGTCAGGATTGGGAGTCGAACCCGCGACACGCTGTCATGCTGGATTAGCAGCCTAGGTGCCGGACGTCTACGCCAGCCACCCGGGCAAAGATGACTATACTTAATTAACCCATTCTGACCCGAGATCAGATTCATACGAGGTTTCCCGCCGGACACACACTGGTCTGATGAACCCATTCTGACCTGAGATCAGATTCTAAAAATGTCAGTCGTTCTTCGATTTTTTCAAAATAGCAGACCTACAAGCTCGTATCGCGCCACTCGGTGGCGCGATATGAGCTTGTAGATCTGCTATTTTTCAATAGCTAAAGCATGACATGATGCTAACACCAAAATGGGTGCCCGGTCAGAATGGGTTAACCGGAGTCCCCCAGGGGAGTATACTTGGCCCCCTCCTGTTTTTGCGCTATACACACTGAATATCTTCACGCCACAGGGAATAAAATCTATTTCTGACGGATGTTCACCCCAGAATAGTGACACTATAGAGCGTCGCAGTCCCACCCCCTTTCATGACGACACCAGGCCCAGGAAATTATTCCAATGCATTTTTCCCGTAGACATTTCAAAACGTTTTTAATTTAAAGACGGTTACGCCGTGGACAAAGCCAACTCGAGTCGTGACAACTCATGACAACAAACACAATATTTTGGACCAAACAAATAATTAGAAAGAAGAAAAAAAACGGCAGGTCACAACACATTTTTTGTTGTTTTTCTTCTTTGTAATTATTATTTACACGACAAGAGTTGGCTTTGTCCGCGCGGCGTAAACGTCTTTAAATAAATACTTTTTGAAATGTCTATGAGGAAAATGAACGGAGAATCATTTCCTGGGCCCTGGTAGGGGGCGGGACTGCGACGCTCTATACTCTATAGGGTTCAAGGGTAAAATATACAGGTATATTGTCAACACACAATCCAACCAGCATCCTACTTTAAGAGGTTTGATCGCCCACCGGTATGTTATGTTTTAAGTTATTTGCTGCTTACGAGTTCATTGCATCAGCTGAACTGATGGATTGTGCCCCTGAGTGTGTGTGTGTGTGTGTGTGTGTGTGTGTGTGTGTGTGTGTGTGTGTGTGTGTGTGTGTGTGCTGTAGCGTACATGCGTGCGTGCATGCGTGTGCTCGCTGTGCAGGAGGTGTTTACACCACTATGACCTACTACAGACCTGTTGTCCTACTTTCCGCACATAAAAACAGTTGTGACCATCATCATCCAGACCACCCAGCCTGCCAACAAGGTCAGCAGCGCTTTAGGAAACACAAAACAAAACAATAATACATCAACAACAGCAGCAGCAGCAGCCGGGCCAAAGCGTTTGTCAAAGCAAAGCATGATCCGTAGTGATTCAGAATTATGGTTCAAAGGTTATGAATGATCATTTATACTCAAATATAATGTTCCGATGCCATGCTTGTTGCTTTAGTAACACGGTGACAATGAGGGAAAATGTGATTGTGTAATTCTGAATTTTTTCCCGTTCATTAAAGGTATATTCAGTGATTTCACTTAATTCAAATATCACATTTTAACATTTTTTTGTTTTGTTGTGATAATCCTCCCTACTATGGAGTGTGCTGGCCATATAAGGAGTTCCTCCCTGTCCCCAGTTAACCCCTGGGGGTCAAAAAACCTTAGGTTTCGTTTTTGACTCTCTATCCTGATTGGACGAAAGGCTGGGTCCCACAGCCAAAAACGAAACCTAAGGTTTTTTTGAGTGAAATCACTGAATATACCTTTAAATGAACAGTGACTTTTGTATTTGTGTACGTACAGAGAATAAAAAGCATTGAGCCAAAATGTAATTTGTATTTCATAAATTAAACCTGCCACTTTATGTACGGGACTCACTCTACTATAGCATAGCATTTACAGAAATTGGTCATCGTTAATTATCCACCTCTACTGTGGGCCCTCTTTAATCAAACTAATTGATTATAATAAAATAAAATAGATTCTAATCAAGACATTCAAATAAAAATCATCAATTTTGTGTAAAAAAAAAAAGGGGATATTTTAGCAAATAAACTCATCTAAAAAGAAATGAAAATAATGGCTATAGTTGCAGCCGTACAGCAGCGTGGCCCCTGGCCGGCTCATAACACATTCTGTACGGGAACCCATTTTGGTGTTAGCATCATGTTATGCTTTAGCTATTGAAAAATAGCAGATCTACAAGCTCATATCGCGCCACCGAGTGGCGCGATACGAGCTTGTAGGTCTGCTATTTTTTTTAAATCGAAGAACGACTGACATTTTTTAGAATCTGATCTCAGGTCAGAATGGGTTATAATCAGACCAGTGTGTGTCCAGTGGAAACCTCGTATGAATCTGATCTCAGGTCAGAATGGGATAACACATCGGAGCAGCGTTGTGCCGACAGCCCTGCCATGCGTGGTGTTGACAACATCATGGGGGCCCCAGTGCATGCTCCTTAGAGAAGCAGCAGGAACAGGCAGCGCTCACCCAGCGCTCGGCCATAAGTGTTTCTCAATAGACTTGTCCTCAAAGGGACATGGGATGACAGGGGTGCAGCGGAGCATGTGGATTGTGCAATCATCACTTTGTGTGTGTGTGTGTGTGTGAGGCTGAAGGGGCAGTTTGTGCCGTGATGACAACTGAATCCCCCCCCCCCCCCCCCCCCAAGGGCTCAATAAAGGTCTATCTGTCTGTCAGGCTTGTCTTGTGAGTATACCATGTAAACAGGTTGTGTGTAAATCCACAACTTTCACATCTTACATGGGATTCCTATAGTTCCTATACCCGGGGTCCCATAGTGGATGCTCAAATGTTACAATTTAGGCACAATTTAGACACTCTTAATCTTACATCTTACATTAAACAAAATACGGCTGAGCTATAATGGAGAGCGCGCTCGGAAAGGCAAACGCATTTCCATTTGAGTTTCATGCAATGTCTCGTCTTTTATCTATGATGTTCCATAAGCAGTTAAAAAAATATGGAACAGCGCTTTCGGGAGCTTGACGGGTTAAAAACATAAACTATGACCCGGGGCATATAACTAGTCACTCTTCACGGGCGATTATTAACACAAATGTCACATGTATACTCTGATAACCACTTGTTGGGTGGCGGTACAGATGTAGCTGGGACCCCCATGGGGTTAGTGGGTTTGTTTTGCTAATGACTCCATCATTCAGGTTGCTCTTGGTAATTGGTGGCATGCTGACACACTGTCGTGTCGGGGGAGGGGCTCATACATACAGACCAGTGCTCCGCCCCTCTATGACAATAAGGTATTGTTAGTGTGTGTGTGTGTGTGTGTGTGTGTGTGTGTGTGTGTGTGTGTGTGTGCACGCGCTTGTGCTTGTGTGTGTGTGTGTGTGTGTGTGTGTGTGTGGTAGTAGGATGAGGATGTGAATGAAAAGGATTCTGGATGGGGGGAAAAATACAGTATTGACTACGGGTATTTGGCAAAATATCATAACGTAATAATGTACTATGTATACATAGTACAACTAGAAGCTTGCACACTTAAACCGTGCGCACGTCTAACACCACGCGTCCGTGTTGTCGTCGTTTCTCCGTGAATATCGTGTGTCCGACACACACACACACACACACACACACACACACACACACACACACACACACACACACACACACGTGAAGCAGAGCAAGGATAGAGAGGTATAGGGAAAGTACAGGGAGAGGGACCATCACCACAGTTCTAGGAAAGCCCCACTGTGATTGTCCAGTAGTAGTCTAAAGTAGTCTGAGTTTCGGTGGTCAGCTCACCACCGCTCCGGAGCTGAAATAACGTTGAGCGGTGGTGAGTAAAAAACAGAGAGAAGGGCTGGAGCGGTGGCGTTGGTTTTCTCCTCACCGCGGCTCGTGACGTCATGTTGTAGTTCGGTGGTCACCTCACCACCGAATATTCTAGACTATGTATGAGCCTTAAGGAGCCACCAGGCTGGGTTGAAAACGCAGAGGTGAAGGCAATGGCGTATAGGCCAGGCATTCCCAAACTGTGGTGTGCGAGCACCTTCGGGGTGCGGGACGTGAAAAGGCTAATGGTGGTGCTATGGTTTTATTTGAAATATATGAACATATTATGCCAACATATGGCAAACATATTCAGGTACATATGTGGATATAGGAAATATACAGTATCTCCATATAGATTATGCTATTCCTGTCCGCTTCCCCAAAGTTTGTAGGATTGGTCCATTTAGAAGAAAATGCCCACACATTCCCACTAAGTAGAAACTTAAAAGAACCACCAAATCAGCCTCAGGGTGGTCCAATTCAGGTCCTTACCTACAGTATAACTGCACCGAGGTGTGTACAACTTTGTAGGCGCACTCCCTAGTTGGTCATGTGTCTGGCCTTTGACCAGTTTAAAAGAATGGAAGTCTGCTAGAGTATACCATTTCTTTTCTGACTGTGGTGTCAGTGAGACAATTAGAGCAATGAGGAACTCATGTATGGAGAGGGATTATCCTCCCTCAGCCAACCTTTCTTTAAAACAGACAGAGCACAGACAGATTGCAGAAATTAAAAAATACAAGTAGCCTGCTTTGTCTTTAACCCGGGCACCCATTTTGGTGTCGGCATCATGTTATGCTTTAGCTATTGAAAAATAGCAGATCTACAAGCTCATATCGCGCCACCGAGTGGCGCGATACGAGCTTGTAGGTCTGCTATTTTTTGAAAAATCGAAGAACGACTGACATTTTTAGAATCTGAACTCAGGTCAGAATGGGTTAATCAGACCCAGTGTGTGTCCAGTGGAAACCTCGTATGAATCTGATCTCAGGTCAGAATGGGTTAAATCATTCATCATCATCATCATTGCCACCTCGAAAGATCTGAGTATCCGTTCCTTCGGAGCTATCTGGGCTCTCCGTCTGTGTGCTTGCTGTTCACTGTGGAGGCCATGATGTGAGTGGAATAGTCCGGGGCAGTGTGGGCACAGAAGTGTTGGAGGTGGTACTAAATTATATAATGTGCCTGCATGCGACGCGCGTGCACATGTGTTTGTGTGCGCTCGGGTGAAGCTGCAGGCCTCTGGCCATCCACGGAGATTCTACGGGTCCATTTGTAGAATTTGTAGCTGAAATAAAATTGGAGGAATGCATTGTGTATATCCTTCAGGGTTCCTTTATTAGTGAGCCCTGAGTCCTTGGAGGCCAGTAGGTTGTCACCCTGCTGCCTGTGTGTTGGCATGCTCTGTGGCTCTGTGGATTTACCAGCTTAACACGCACGCACGCGCACACAGGCACTTGTACTCACAGTCACCCATAAATGAAAAGCACGCATATTGCACACACACACACACAGTCTTGCTTTTTGCCAACAGTGGGGGGTAACTCTTCCATTCCACCCTCCAACTTCCCCTACCCTCCTCCTCCTCCTCTCCGTCCTGCTATCACATCGGACAGGGTCTGTTTATAGGCGCCGCGTGCGCCAGAGAGACGAGAGAATGGGGAGAGAAAGGGTATTATGCCAGCGGAGAGAGAAAGAGAGGGGAGCGCGAGAGAGGAGAAAAGGCAGACAGGGTATTATGAGGGAACGGGATGAGAGCAGTGAAGGTATTTGGAGTCTTTATTCGCCTTCCTAAGCCACGGGCTCTGCTCCCAATCCGATTGGTCGATACAGCCAGGCATGTAAATGAAATGCAAAGCAGAGCAGAGAGACCCCGACTTCCATCCAAAAATGTGCACATCTCCCCCCCCACACCCCCCCCACCCTTCTCCAACCATCTTATTTTAGTTTTTTATAGTCAATGTCTTCAGCATCTTTTTGTCTATTGTGCCTCTCTCTCTCTCTCTCTCTCTCTGATTCATCTTTCATGTGAGAGTTGAACTCTGTCCATCTCTAATGTTTGACTCTGAGGACTTCATCCACACAAGCTGTTTATTTCCTGGGAAACTCAGTGGGTCTTTGCGCATGCTCGTGTGCGCATGAGCATTATGTGTGTTTAAGTGTGGCATGAGCGTGTGTTTATGTGTCTGTGTATGGATATATATGCATGTATACTGTATGTGTACACATACTGTCTGTACAGTGTGTGTGTGTGTGTGTGTGTGTGTACGCCACGTGCCTGTGTGTGCATATGCCCACGCACGTCTGTTCATGTACATACACAACCCATTTGTACAGTGTAGGATCAGGATGTGAGGTCATCAGATGCTACCTTCTCAAACATCCTGAAAGTCCTCCTTTCCTGAAGTTCAGCGAGAAAAGTGAACCTCGAGCACAAAGCATATATTCTCTGCACACACAATTGTGTTCACTAAATGCTGCACCAATGCACCAATATGAGCATGAACTAGTACACATCTAGACACCTTACGTATATGGTGGAGCACGTAGTTATGGTAAGGGGTACTCAATACCCCACAACCCCCTTTAGGAAGAGGGTTGGTTGAGAGTAAACTCAGACCAGGGGGTAAAGAGAGCAAGATAATGGCTGACTGGGAGGTGGGATGCAGGGGAGGGGGATGGGGGACAGGCGTAAAGTCCCTATAGCTATGAGATTTTGCTGGTGGCTTATTTATTTATTTATTTATTTAAAAGTCTAATCAGCTCCAGCAGTGCTCGTGTCGACAGTTCGGCTGACAGACAAACAGTCTAAGTCTAAGACAGACAGAGTCAAGACAGACAGACTGACAGGCAGAGAGAACGGGGGTGGATGGCAGGACTGATGACAGTTTGAATGACTGGCCCAGGCCCGCCACTACAATCCCCTGTAGCTTTGCCAAATTAGACTTTCTCCCCCCAGTCCCACTCTGTAAAATCCTGGGTGTCCATTTAACCAATTCTGACCTGAGATCAGATTCATACGAAGGTTTCCACTGGACACACACTGGTCTGATTAACCCATTCTGACCTGAGATCAGATTCTAGAAATGTCAGTCGCTCTTCGATTTTTCAAAAATAGCAGACCTACAAGCTCGTATCGCGCCACTCGGTGGCGCGATATGAGCTTGTAGATCTGCTATTTTTCAATAGCTAAAGCATAACATGATGCTGACACCAAAATGGGTGCCCGTTCAGAATGGGTTAAACCATTAAAACCGGGAAAGTCATTGTACATCTCGAAAGTGTGAGGGTTTAGGACGGTGAAGTTTAGGTTTATAGGCATAGTTTTACTGGGGTTAAGGTCAGGAATAAGGTTAGGTTTAAGCGTAATTTACTTAGGTTACTTTAGGAATACCATGGCTGAGCATTTCCGCTGGCTGTACGCCCGGAGCGAGTTGGTAAATGGGCGACTCGTTGGCTTGGAAGGCGTTTGTAGAATTGGCCTAATGTCTTAATGGGTTAACTCAGAGTGTACACATGTATAGATTAACACAGATAAGTACTTGTTACTTGCGCAAGCAGAGCGCGCAAGTAATAATTTCGCCCGGTCTGTGTGCACCGTGCCAGCCAACCCGCCACTTGATGCGTATGCAAATAAAACAGCAAATTTGTGCCTGGTTTGCTGGGACCAGATTACATAAATGACCATATGTCTTACGTCATAATTTAGAGCTAGTCATACGTATACTATATACATAATCAGTAAAATAAAATAGCAAATTGTGCCTGATTTGCTGGGACCAGGGTACATGGTGTGTATATGTATGACTAGCTCTCAATGATGACGTAAGAAATATGGTCATTTATGTAATCTGGTCCCAGCAAACCAGGCACAAATTTGCTGTTTTATTTGCATACGCATCAAGTGGCGGGTACTAGTTACTACTAGGTGGCACTAGTTGGCCATGTATGGCCTACTAGTGTGCAACAAGCAAGTATGCACTCGACAGAGTGCTGTTCTAGTTTTACTCTGCAACCTGAGCCTTCCAAAATAATAGATTAGAATAAAACAATAACTACAATAACAACTCTAGATGATGCAATGCAATCCTGATGGTCATCCACTGTACATGCCGCTGCATATTTTTGTGTGCTATATGATTAGTGGTGTTTGATGAGGATATGGAGAGAGACATC
Source organism: Protomyctophum parallelum (assembly GCF_964188405.1). Taxonomy (NCBI): domain Eukaryota; kingdom Metazoa; phylum Chordata; class Actinopteri; order Myctophiformes; family Myctophidae; genus Protomyctophum; species Protomyctophum parallelum. The sequence continues at coordinate 42,158,645 of NC_139717.1, read as the reverse complement.
ACTCAGGAGAGAGACAAACTTTTGGTATGATACATTTTACACAACGAATAATAATGTCCTTCAAAGGACAGACGTGAAATATTAAAAACTAGAAAAAGTGCCCCTCGGGGCACAGGTCTCCACCAGGACAGGTCAGGTTGTGGCCTCCTGGTGGTGCTATAATAGGACAATGTGAAAAGGGTAACATTTGTCCTTACACCATTGATGGCAATTGGATGATTTGAGGCTTCCGTGTTTTGCAAAAATCCACCTGTTGGTGGCGCTATAACAGGCCAATGTGAAAAGGGTGGGATATATTCCTCAGCCTAGTAGGAAAGTCTGTGAAAGATTTCACGTAAATTTCGCGCTGCGTTCATGATTTGAGGCTTTTTGTTTCAAAAGGGCCAATCCTGCAAACTTTGAAAGCCAATGTTAGCCAATCAGGATGGAATATGAAATATCGGACAGATCCGTCTTGAACACATGACTATAGAGATATTGTGTAACGATTTGCGGGATTTTTGGCCAGAATCTGGAGGAGTAAATATAAAGAAATGTGTTTTTCAAAGGTCGGCCACCTGGTGGCGCTATAACAGGCCATTCTGGAATCTGAAATTTGGCATCGACCGGGTTAACGGTGCCGGAGTTTAGCTCATGTGTACCGATTTGCGTGAAATTTGGATAAAATCTGAAGGAGTAATAATAGAAAATGTGTTTTACATATGTCGGCCTCCTGGTGGCGCTATAAAGAGCAGATGTGAAAAATTCCAGGCGAAGGTTTTTCCTTGGCCTCTAGGGAGTTGGCATACAAAGTTATCCACAGATCCGTGCAGTTAGAGGTAAAAACACTTTTCGGCCAGTTATAGCGCCACCTTGAGGCTGAGTTGAAATTGTTCATGTGGCATTTCGTCCTCGGCCTAGTGGGAATGTGGGTGCACAATTTCACGGAAATCACGCGATGTGTTCATGATTTGCAGCATTTAGTTTGAAACTGAGCACTCCTGTGAACTTTGGAAGCCAATCTTAACCAATCAGGATGGAGTCTGAGAAATCTGAAAGACACGTTTCGTTGAATGGCTCTAGAGAGACGGTGTACCAATTTGCGTGATGTTTGGACAAAATCTGTAGGTGTACTGTGCAAAAACTTGTTTTGCACAAAGCGGCCTCCTGGTGGCGCTATAACAGGCCGTTCTGGAAAGTTTGGGGCAGAGGTTCATCGTTGGCATCCAGGGAGTGTGTGTGCAAAATTTGGCATCGACCGGGTTAACGGTGGCCGAGATTAGCTGCTCACGGACACACACACACGGACGGACACACGGACGGACGGACGGACGGAGTGCAAAACTCTCCCCCCATGCCTTCGGCCTGGTGGAGACAATAAATAAAATTAGGCCAAAACAAATCCAAGCATTATTACTCTAGCCCCCAAGGGGCCTGAGCTCCTATAAATCCAGCACTGATGTGGGAAGGTTGAAGTAGTTAACTGTGGTCACTAAACTGCCCATTCAGACTGTTCACCATGCAAATACTGCCGCCTGCTGGCCACTGCTCTCAACACTGTTGGTTCGTCCTGTGGAACACAGTCGGCATCGGTTTATATAATTTTATTTGACAGATACGATGAAATGCACATAGTACAGCCAGGGACAGCGGTGGCCTACGGGTTAGAGGAGCGCCCTTGTTGCCGAAAGGTTGCCGGTTCGATTCCCCAGACGGGCAGGAAAAAATCTGGGTGGGGAAGTGATTGTCATCACTCACCCAACACCACTGAAGTGCCTTTGAGCAAGGCACTGAACCCCCAACTGCTCCTCCTGGAGCTGCTTAGTGGCCAACAGTATAAGACTGTGGATGTACTGGTCAGCTCCCAGGTTTTAGTGTGTGTGTGTGTGTGTGTGTGTGTGTGTGTGTGTGTGTGTGTGTGTGTGTGTGTGTGTGTGTGTGTGTGTGTGTGTGTGTGTGTGTGTGTGTGTGCAGGGCGTTGCTGAAAATGAGCACCTGTGCTCAGCTACTTCCCTGGGTAAATAAAGAATAAATAAATAAAAATAAGGGTCGACATGGGTACACATACAAATCATTAGCCTGTTGGCTATGTGAGCATGGGAAAGAACAAGGCTACCTACTAATTTAGATACCGTTCAAAGCAGGTGTGGAGACATGCAATCACAATGCAAAGCGAGAAAAGACAAAATAGTTATAGTGTACTGTGCCATACTAACTTGTATTACTCCATATGTAAATGAGATGTAATCTCATTTGAGTTAATAACTCAATGCTGCGTTCAAAATATTCCGGAAATCCAATATCTAGCCTACTACATTCAAGCTGTGAGCCGCGGCTCCAACTGAACACCATGAAGCGAACACGCAATCCTTTTTTACTTATTTTGTTAAATTTATTTAATAACTACTCCACCTAGCATTACATGTCTATGTTTATTTTTGACCAGGCACACGTGCTTACAAACGCACAACAGCTCACTCTAAAGTCATTGATAAACGCATTGATGTCTGAGGTCATGTTTGTGGTAAAGACAGACTGCCTTCCCGTGTTCGATGATGTTTTGTTTTCCTGATTACTTATTATTTTCCGATTATGATATGCATTCTAATCATTCTACTCATTACCAGTATGTAAGGAGTATATTCGCAGTAGCAGTATATTCACCATTACCTTTTGTCACACATGGTCAGCACCAAACATGCTAAGTCTTATGCTAGCTATGTGTGAATTCAGGGAGCTTGTTTTCACATCTTGGCCCAGTTCAATACATTTTAACATTAATGTCTTATTCATTTCATTTTACAAACATGACACACCTCATTATCATTACCAAACAAACCCACATACATTTGACATATCCTCTTCCTGGTGTGAGGATCTTAAAGGACATGAGCCACAGTGCTTAGACATTTCTGTAAGTTTTGGGAAACGTTTTCTTTGTTGAGTTTCACTACTATAGTAATGTTGGTGAGTGTATTGAGTAAACCTGTCCTCAAGACAGTTGGTTTGTCCCAACAAATGCATTCATTCCTGTTTCAGGTATAGTGGAGGAGCTTAGGGACAGATAAGGGATATTTCGCACTAATTTGTCTAAAAGCGACGTGTCAAACTAGGGGGTTTTCATGATTCTGAATCCATTCCATTAGTTTTGTACAAAAAACACTCCTTGGGCTAAATTCGCCCATAGCCACTTGCCCAAATGTGCCTAAATGTGATGAACTCATCACATTTGGGCACATTTGTGATGCCGTTTTTAGCCCAAGGAGTGTTTTTGTGCAAAACGAATGCTTGTAATGGATTCAGAATGATGACAAACCCAGAGTTTGACATGTCACATATGCTACTTAAAGCATAATGAAATTTAGATGTGACGATCCCAAATGTCGCCAGCTAGCTCAGGCGCCCCTAGCTAAATCATTAAAGCATGCCCTGGGCTACATCTGTGCAAAATGTGGCGCTTTTAGACGAATTAGCGCAAAATATTAATAAGCTCCTCAATTAGTAGTACAGTAGTAGAGAGGAAACAATGCTGGATAGATCTGCCACTTGATCAATACAGTCAGTAGAGTCAGTATATCTCTAGGCATTGAGATATTGAATTAAGCATAGTAATGCTGCATCCACACGGGTAGATGCAAAACATACAAAGATGCATTTGTATGTACGTAGCTTTTGCAGCAGCGAGAACCATCTTTGCATCTTCATGTAGCTGGCTTCCATTGACAATGAATGGTAGACTGTAACTTTGCATCTGCCCGTGAACACAGCATTTGTTGTTTCTCTTTCTCTCTCTTTTTTTCCCCTTTCCTAAAAAAAAATGTGTTCATGCTCTTTTTATTTACATAAACTATGGCAGAGTCAATTAGACTTAACCTACCGTATTATTTGTGTAATTCCAGTGTAAATCTGTGTAAATCAGATGCTCCACTCAACTGTATTTACTTCTTCATATGAGGTATACCGTACATTAGTAAAGGTGTACCATACATTAGTAATATACAATTTGTGTCAATTAAATGAAAGTTTGAATCAAATTGTATTGTGGTTATATATTATATACTAAAGCTAAACTAAACTAAGCTGGGGTTATTATTATTGTATTATACTGTAAATATTAGTCATCATTGCCATATTATAATCCTTTTGGCCCGTTCTCATTCATATGTACATGCATCCCTGTAAATATATGGCATTTCTTATGAAATACATGGCTTGCATGTGAATGATATATTTCATTTTTTTATTAACAAGAAGAAAAACTGACGGACAGAATGCTCCACCAAGTTAGTCAACGTGAGAGACAATTTAATATCAGTATTGTAGCAACTCGGCAAGAGCATCAGAAAGTATTTTAAATCCTGTGAGTGTGTGATTCTATACAGTATGACTGTGTGTGTGTGTGTGTGTGTGTGTGTGTGTGTGTGTGTGTGTGTGTGTGTGTACTTAAAACTGCACTTGCGGAAACTACTCTCACCGACACAATGGAGGCGGCCTAGCCCTGCAACATATGTCACACATACACACCAATGAAAGGACACACACACACACACACACACACACACACACACACACACACACACACACACACACACACGCACACTTATTCTCCATCCTCTCTTCTCCTCTCCTCTCCTTTCCAGTGTGCTCCTCCTTGCCCCCCCACACAGCCCTGCCGAGCTGACAGTTCCAAGCTCCGTGGCAAATGAGTCTCGCTGGCATTACAATCGTGCGGGACAGATTCCATTAGTGCTATCTGAAATTGAGCGCGGGGAGCAGGAGGAGCGCGAGGCGGCCGCCGCCTCGTCCCGTGTTATCACAGGCAGAGGGGGAGACGCAGCTCCTCTCTGAAGCAGCACCCGCCAACGTCACTAATCTGCCAGGCGAGAGAGAGTAGACACACACACACACACACACACACACCACTGAAAATGAATGCACATGCGCATGCACATGAAATATAATGAAAACACTCACACTGACACTGTTTGGAAAGACACTATTCCCCACACACAGTCACACACTACAGAAAGCCACCCCAAAATTCACATACTATAAGAAAGGTATGATGAAACTAGTAGAAAAAGAAAAGCAAGAAATAAACTTAGCCTCTCTCTCTCTAGCAGTGCACAGCATTCTTTCTCTCTAAACTGAGGATCGGTGGCCAGAGTGGTTTCAGTGCCAGGGAGATTTGCAGTGTCAGTCGATTGGTTTGAGCTGAAACTGAGCCTCTCTCATTCCCAACGGTCTGTCTGCTGCCTCTGCCATGGAATATGCTTGCTTTCCTCTCTGTCCATTCTCCATACACATCATTTATACACACATTCGTGTATGCATATCTCCTGTTTGTACTGTCACACACGTGCACTACACATTCATGTATGCATATTTCCTGATCGCACCCGATGCACATAGGCTGTATGTACATTGCACGACCTATATACTTAAATGCAACACACACACACACACACACACACACACACACACACACACACACACACACACACACAGAAGTACACCCCACTTGAACCCCTTTCACTCCTCTCATCCACACTGTTATTAACCCCTGACACATAATTCCAAGGGTGTGTGTGGATGTGTGTGATATTAGGTACGAGGGGTGGGGGTGGGGCTAATCTTTATGTAGGGAGGGGCTCTTTCACACAAGATCACTCCACTCAAGTGGAGTGGAACTCTTTGATGTTGGCCCTCTCATTCGCTCTTCTAATTTCCTGCATGCGTGTCATTCTGTACACCCCCCACCAATCCCCCCATCACTAACCCACACCCCCCCACTGCGGCTCGCTGATAAGGTGTAATGAGAAATGTTTTCAAAAACGGCTCCTACCTATCAAAGGACGCTAATTGAGTGCATCTGCCTGATGTCGCCGAACGTATATAGCCAGGAGTCACATGCATGGTTGGCAGCCTGCATCACCCTGACCAACCAATCAGAAGTGGGTCAAAAGGAGAAGATGGAAACCAATTGGGTTAGTAGCGGAGAGCGAAATGAAAGCCATACTGCACCCATCATCCAAAAAAAACGCTGTATATGCATCATCAAAAACCCCTACCAACAACACGTACCCACCCCCAAAGACACAAAGTAATGAGGGAAAATACCATCTTCATTAGATGTCATTTACAGGGAATTACTGCGACGGTTCCTCGGGCGGTATTATTGGTCACGCTGTGGAAAGAGTGACACGTCGAGAGAGAGAGAGAGAGGTGGATGGGGCGAGGAAGCTGAGAGGAAGAGCTTTGGAGAGATATGGGAATACTATAGTGTTGCGTTTTTTTGCCCTACATTCGTTTTGCAGGAGAGAGGGCCATTGCGGTACTGCTGCCGTACAATGTAAAATCCGTAAAATGTAAAATTTAGTGTTCGTTTAACACTTAAAATGGTACCAAATGGATGGGGAGTTAAGGGTCCATTTGGTATCATTTGTACACTTTCAGAGTTTAATTAATATTGGGGAATTGTATTGTGTACTTTCACCATTACAAAGAAATGGTAAAAGCACAGAAAGGAATGCATTTTCTAGGAGATGTCCATTGCATTAACAATATTACCATGGAAATATTATATATACACTATTATAGTATATAATATTATAGTCATCATGGAAACGATGAAAATAGTAATTAATATAGGGCATGAAACCCATTGGTATACGAGTAGAGAGATACAGCAGAGTTTCAGAATAGAAAATAAAAATGCTAAAGTAGTAAGATAAGTTAGATAACAATTAGTAAAAGTAAGATATAATGATAAGATAAAAAAACAAATAATTAATGACCATCTGCCCTTTGACTGACTGGGTTAGAAGAATAATCCAGTCTGTTGGCAGAAGGACGCAGAGGTTGGAACTTCCAGGCATTTAGGCCTAGCCCATTCTGACCGGGCACCCATTTTGGTGTCAGCATCACGTCATGCTTTAGCTATTTAAAAATAGCAGATCTACAAGCTCATATCGCGCCACCGAGTGGCGCGATACGAGCTTGTAGGTCTGCTATTTTTGAAAAATCGAAGAGCGACTGACATTTTTAGAATCTGATCTCAGGTCAGAATGGGTTCATCAGACCAGTGTGTGTCCGGCGGAAACCTCGTATGAATCTGATCTCAGGTCAGAATGGGCTAGAGGAGGACCAAAGAGGAGAGTTATGGACGCAGTGAAAGAGGACATGACGTTGAGTGTGAAAGGAGAGGAGGCAGAGGACAGGGTGAGATGGAGGCAGACGATTCGCTGTGGCGACACCTGAAGAGAACAGACGAAAGGAAAAGAAGACCGTATCATGTACAATCTAACTTACACCATTATCTGAGTGAGCTATATGTCTATGTCACATAGAGTCTATAATGTGACATAGACGTACTGTAAAATACCGGTAAATCAAGCCTGCCATATATGGTTTCACATCTGTTACATGAAGAACTGAAAGAAAAGGATTACCTTATTGCCAGTTATTGAAGTAATTTGCATTATCAACTGCTACATTTCTTCCTGTAAAATAACACCAAACTACTTTTATTCAGAGGGTATAGGCTAAGGCTATACAAATGGAACCAAATGGGCCCGCAATCGCTCGGTTCCAGTTGTAAGTTCTGAACGGGCACCCATTTTGGTGTCAGCATCATGTTATGCTTTATCTATTGAAAAATAGCAGATCTACAAGCTCATATCGCGCCACCGAGTGGCGCGATACGAGCTTGTAGGTCTGCTATTTTTGAAAAATCGAAGAACGACTGACATTTTTTTAGAATCTGATCTCAGGTCAGAATGGGTTCATCAGACCAGTGTGTGTCCAGTGGAAAACCTCGTATGAATCTGATCTCTGGTCAGAATGGGTTAACACTTAGGATTCCACTGTGTGTACTGCTGTAGAACTGCACAGCAAAACCATGGGACTTTTTTCCACACTCACAGTGAAATGAACACGAAGGATTGTGCTGTGTTGTGTAGAGTAGACCACTCAGTGAGACCTTAATAAAACAGTGTGGATTACCAAAAACCAGCGCCACCTCCCTAACAGGATAACACAGCATAATAAACTCCATAAAATAATCAAACTTATTAAAACTCTTAACCCATTTTAATGCATTCTTCTCAGCTTACATACACTGGCATTCACTTCTGGTCTAGACACAAAGGAGGATAGACTTATAGGACCAGAAACACACAGGACAGCAGCTTGCGAAGCCCCTAATATCGTCTTTAATTGGATTTGCAAATTGTGCGGCTAAATTAGCACATTCTGCGGTTCCCTGACTTAGGGAAATAAACGTACAGGAAAGAAGAAAGACGTGACGTCTTTAAAGTTAATTAGTTGTCTCTGTCCCCAGTGTCATTAAAGTTTGGCAGTGTTTGTACTTAATGGGTGGATGGGTTGAACAATAGAAAAGTGCCCCTTGCTACCATGATACGCAGTCCATGGAGAGCTACGGAGAGGATCATTTCTATAGCGCTGATTACCACTGGCGCGCACACACACACACACACAGTGTTGCATGTCCAAACACACTGTCATGCATCTGTGCAAACACACAGACATACAGTACGCAGAGTAGAGTTGAGAGAGCACACACACACACACACACACACACACACACACACACACACACACACACACACACACACACACACACACACACACACACACACACACACACACACACACACACACACACACACACACACACACACACACACACACACACACACACACACACACACACACACACACACACACACACACACTCCTTCATTACAGATAGCAGTTTCTCCCAGTGCGAGTTTCATGTTAATTAGCTTGGATCAAACCTATACAAATCCTCCCACTGAGATTTCAGCTGTATTACCGAACCCTTCCTCCATCATCTACACTAAGCCTTCCCTGGACGCATGGATGTACCCCTTAGCCCATTCTGACCTGAGATCAGATTCTAAAAATGTCTATTACATCCTGACAGTTTCATTATTAACCCATTCTGACCTGAGATCAGATTCTAAAAGTGTCTTCGATTTTTCAAAAATAGCAGACCTACAAGCTCGTATCGCGCCACTCGGTGGCGCGATATGAGCTTGTAGATCTGCTATTTTTCAATAGCTAAAGCATAACATGATGCTGACACCAAAATGGGTGCCCGTTCAGAATGGGTTAGAGTATGATGTACCCCCAATGTACCCTTCAATTCCTTGTTTATGCCCAAAATGGCTCGCTGTCCACATGTTTTGTAGCAATTTAGAAATAGTAGGCATTAACTGTCATAAAAAAGTATTGATTATATCATATGCATTTGGACCACATTTATAAAACAAAAATAATACAGCTGCAAGCCGCGATAAGACAGGACCAAGCAATAAGCCCTATTAGGCTGCTCAACAGTGCCACTTTAGTTCACCCAGCGTTATTGCAAGCTGTTTGACCGCCAAACATACATCAGCTATATTTTTCGTACAAATCTTCACATACAAACTTCTCTTCCAACTGGGATTTCAGGTAATGGTCCATTGATTGTGTGTAGAAACATTTCACGCAAATTGTTCAAAACAATCGGGTGTTTTTCAAAATGCTCAAAATGGCAAAAGATCTGAGGGCAGAGCTTACTGATCAAAGTGAAAGATGTGTTTGTGTAAACAAGATCCATGGCTTTTGGCCAAACAAGTACCCACCTGGTCCCGCGAAGTGGAAAGATACGGTGAATGCAGATGCCGTCTCTGAAGATGAGCCAGTAGTGGTGGTCACTGAAGATGAGCTGCGTGTAGCGGCAGTCTCTCAAGCTGAGCCTGCATGTTGTAAGGGCAGTCTCTGCCACATCCTCAGGTTCAGCTTCAGTTCTTGGACCTGGTAACAGAAAAAGACCATTCACGGTCAAGCATTTTAAATACCTGCAAATTCTCTTGACAGCCTGGCTGTGTATTTGGTGACTGGAGCGTGCAATCTGGACAACACTTTAGAATTGAGGGAAGCCCAATTGACATCGACGCCCATGCCTCTCCGCCATGCAACTGAAAAAGTGCCACGAAAACTATATCACAGTTTGTTCCCACAAGAAACCTCGCGAGTGACCGGAAGACCTTCCTGAACCCGAACGACCGCAGAGTTAAACACCTGCTGCCTCATTGATTCCTGGCAGCAATTCAAAGAAACATTCTGGCCTACCTATGATGAGAGACCAAGCTAACAGACCAGCAGGATGTACTGCTGCTCTCCCCAAGGAGGTACGAGTGGAATGCTTAAACTCTCGTTTGCTCTTGAGATGTATATTGTATAACAATGTGAAAAGGGTGCGATATATTCCTCAGCCTAGTGGGAAAGTGCGTGAAAGATTTCACGTTCATGATTTCAAAGTCAAGTCAAAGTCGTACAATTTGTCACACACGTTACCGCAGTTTAATTTGTTCTCCGCATTTGACCCATGTCTTAGAGCGGTGAGCCGCAGCCAAGGAGCGGTGAGCCGCAGCCGTGCTGCGCTCGGGAATCATTTGATTAGTTGATTTGACCCCTCAATCCAACCGATTGATGCTGATTGCCAAGCAGGGAGGCATTGGGTCCCATTTTTACAGTCATTGGTATGAACCGGCCGGGGATTGAACCCTGACCTCCCAGTTTCAGGGCGGACACTCTAACCACAAGGCCACTGACTGGTTATTTGAGGCTTTTTGTTCAAAAATGGGCCAATCCTGCAAACTTTGAAAGCCAATGTTAGCCAATTAAGATGGAATATGAAATATCGGACAGATCCGCCGTGAGCACATGACTATAGAAATACTGTGTAACGATTTGCGGGAGTTTTGGACAAAATGTGGGGGAGTATCCTCCTGGTGGCGCTATAACAGGCCGTTCTGGAAAATTTGGGGCAGAGGTTCGTTGGCATCTAGGGAGTGTGTGCAAAGTTTGGCATCAACCTGGTTAACGGCGCCGGAGATTAGCTGGTAACGGACGGACAGACACACACGGACGGACGGAGTGCAAAACATACTCTAGTCTCTCCCCATGCCTTCGGACTGGTGGAGACGATTAAAAAATCACACCCGTGTGAAGTGAGGGGTGCTAATATATTAACTAACTCATGTTGATTATAGGTGATGTAATAGTGATGTAAAACAAACGGTGCCAACACAAACGCCATATTAAACGCCATTAACAATAAAGAGACAATATGATGTAATGAAGTACATTACATTTTCCCTTCATTGTCAATGGTGTTTACAAAACAAACATTGAACTAAAGACAAACATTAAACCCGTGTATAGGAGGGGGCGAGGGGCTGGCACCTCTCAAAAAAATGGTTCGTTTCCATAGATAAGGTCCTGGCTGTTTAATGCAATTTACAATTTAGGCATTTAGCAGATGCTCTTAATCCAGAGCGATTTACATTAAAACAAGAACAAAAAAGCATGGCAAATTGGCAATACATCATATACTACATAAACAAGTAGTTATCATGAATCATACGTAAGCTAAGAACGTAACAGTGGAATATCTATATGAAACTATGCAAATATACACATTTGCATATACTATATAATGCTATGTCTATACATAAAATGCTATAAGTCAAGTCTACATAAAATGCTACCTAAGTCTATATAAAATGCTATCTAAATTACGTTTGCATACGCCTGTAATGGAGTTGTGGGGTCCACATAGTGAGAACCACTGCATTAGATTAGACAAAGGCCCTCCTAACGCCACATGAGTTAATTTTATTCACTCACGTATTTCTTCCCTCCTTGAAGACTGAATGCAGTTCGTTGGATTTCCTCTTCTCTCTCGCTTTCCCTCCCCCGCTCTAGGAGGGATTAAAAACTGCTGGATGTCAGTAAAATACCCATAACATAGGCTTCATAATCTCTCAAAGTAGAAGGAAGTAACTTCAAGTAAGTAGAAACAAGTTATAAATATATAAATAAATAAATAAATAGGCTACTCCGCTACTGCCTTTCTCTCATGGTTTCAACACTCAACAGTGAAATAATTTCCCAACAAACCTCTGATTCAGTCCTTTCAGCTTGTGAAAGTCAACTTTAAGACAACGTTTTTTAATGTTGTACATATTCAGTCATTGTGGAATAATTTATGATTTGTTGTCTTTTAAGGCTAGTATTATTTACACGGCAATCAATCAATTTAACATTAAGGATAATTAGTTGAACAGGTGCTGAAACATAGTGCAATCACAAGTGTGCGGTGATCGAGCCTGGTTGGTGGGTTGGTAGAGTCTGCCCCCTAGTGGTCTGGCTACACACTGCAGTTCACTTATGCTCAGGGACACTTTAGTTAGGGGTAACTATCTAGTAGTTAGTTAGAATAGAAGTTTGGATGAGAATGAGACAAAACATTCTCTCACTCAAGGTAGAGGTTAATTTGCATGCTCTCAATTTAAATCTTTGGCACCATATCATATTAAAGTTAAAACAATTGAGGAGGGAGAACACAGTACACAGCAAAATAATAGTTGGAATGTCTTCAGATACTTTTACAACCTTTTGTTTAGGCAAATTGGCTAATGCAACGCGTTTTGATGTGAAACGTCTTACAGAAAGAGATAGAGGAGCTGCTTGACACACTGTGATAATTGGCCAGAGGTTCCAGGGAGTAGACAGGTCCACAAGTATATTTCAGGCATTTTATTTACCTCCAAAGTGCAGTGCAATTCCGTGACAATGCAAAAAGTAATAAATACTGGGCCAAAATAACATTCCAAAAATAGGAAACAAAATACACCTGCTGGCTAAACTTAAAAAAAAAAAAAAAAAAAAAACAGATCTTGAGACTGTTACGGGCTATTTATCCTTCGATGAGGTCCTGGCTTGCAGCCCTCCCTGATGTCTCTCCTAGACTCAGGTAATACTGAACTGCCTCCACCTGCAGCAATCCTGCTTTTATACAGGTGGGGCAAACCATCCCCTAATCAGCAAGTGGCAATCAATTGACTCAACCACACGGCCAACTAAGGCCTATGAGTAATCTTCCACACTACTATACTTTAGAGGAATATACACTCAAACATATTTCAAAGGCCCAATTCATTCACAGGGCCTAACATAAAGACCAAACATAATACACACAGGAACAATCCCCCCCCCCCCTCTTCTACAGTACTTGGCACCCTCCAATCTAGAGAGGAGTGCCAGTACTGCAGAGGAGAGGCAGGTGACAAACATTAAACATACAGTACCAATGCAACTTCAGTATCAATAAATACAAATAAACATTTTAAACTCTTTCAACCATTGTGTCTATATAGGGCACGGGCTGGCCTGGCCCGTGACACACACACAAAACAACCTTCTGAATCAAATATAAGTGTATTCCAAGGCAGCAACTCGCTCTTCACTTCTGCTGAATAATAGGACAATTAGAATTTAATCACATACATTACAAGACCTCTCAGGCAGCAATGGTAATGGTGTCGTGAAATCAAGAGGAAGGGGTCACATCATGATCAATCACAACTCACAAGTTGAAGGCAGGTGTGGTAAGGGTGTCTGGTCTATCAACCAAAACTAATCAGGAATCTGTTTGCCTCCTTGGGGCCTCTCATATCTGGAGCGTGGGGGGGGGCTGCATGGACGCCATGGAGGTGTGACTTTGTAGTCCAGGAAGGAAGTGAGACCACATTTTTGTGGTCATGAACATGGCGTCATGACTAAAATATCTATAAAAAAAAACATATTACACACATAAAAACACCAGGAAAGTGTTTCTTGTGTCCTAAAATAACTAAACCTCTGATTGCAAAAGGGGTGAAGTGGCCGTTTAAGGAGTGCAAGCTTTCAAAACTCACAAATGAGACGCTGACAGTGACTTCATTTTTAACAGGTTTATTGACATGTGTATAGCGATTGTCTGTGCACCGGACGATTACAGAAAGTTATGATATAAAATAATACAAAATAGCTGTACATAAAGGACAATAAAGGAATGCATTATATCTGTGAGGTCATTAGCTGGATACTAGTAGCAGCTAAGTAAGATGAGTTTAAATGAATAGGATTAGAATAGAAGTTCCACAAGGGCTAAATGTCAGAAAGTAATAAAAAAAAAACTGAGCAGGAATGCCAAAATTACTTAGAACATGTTCATATTTCCGGTTGACAGACTCAAATTGAGTATTTGTCAGAATGTGCCACATTAGTGACATCAGCAAAACATTAAAAACAGGTCAGATTCAAGACTTGGTGATGGAAAATGGTATTGGTGCATTCCTACCGGTACAATAAAGAAACAAACATAATCATGTTATTTGATGTAGATGGATTCAAAGTACAGGGATCGCAACTAAACAAAAGGGACAACCCAGTAACATAAAAAATAAACTGACATATGTCATGTCACATAGAAGCCAAAGGGTGCTTCGACTCTTCCTCCATCCACATGACAATACTGTACACTGTTAAATCTTGAGTGTTCATTTAACTCTTGAGCGTACACATTTCAAAACTTGTGTACACTCTGGAGTGACAAATGAACACTGAGGATTGTGCTGTGTAATGGTAAAGTCGGATTTAATCTCCTCCATGACCTTGTTTGTGAATCTCTCTGGCTTCACAAATCCTCCCTTGGAAATGCCAAGCCTTTAATTACAACCCGTATATGAAGTGTAGCTGTGGTTCCCAACAGCCCTCGGCTTCAAGGGACCACACAGGTGCAGCCGGCTATTCGATTCCACCAGCAGGCGAATCGCGGTCACCTGGCGTTAAGAGCTACAGAAGAGATGCCATCCAGGTGAAAGCGATTAACCAGCTGGACGAGGGGCTGTGGAACAGAGTTGGGAACCACCAAAGGCAAGGACTCATCCTTGACCTACATATCACCCGTATTTGGGGGTGGGGGGAGGGACTTGACGAGCAAACATAAATTTGTGTCTTGACACACAATACTATGCATTCTGTGGCCTGAAATATCCTTTTGAACTGCCTATAGGCATGACCTGCATCTCTCTGTGTTTCTGTACTCTGGGAAACTAATCCTGAGCTACTATAACTGAGGGCACTGCATCAATTGTCAACGAAACCAAGCGTTTCATTTCGTATTCAGACTTCGAATCTGAAAGTTAAGAACCAAAGAAATATTTGAGATTAAGAGAAGACCGCCGATAACTGACGATATTCTGCAGTGAGTTAGTTAGTGGAAAGTATTAGCATAGTAGTTAAGGGTGGGAATTTATGAGTCTCATTCATAAACATCACACATCTATCAAGCATCAAGACAGGCTTTCTTTTTGGGGACATGTCTTTGTTTAAGAAAAAGACAAAATGATCTCTTTTGAAAGTGTCGTCCAGGTTGAACGACAACAGAAATGCAGTTTTTGTGTATTCGGAAGACATGTTGGCCTTTCCCTTTCTCATTATAACACTCAGTTTTACAGTTTGGCAATCCATCGTGTGCAAAGTCATATTAAAATGTTTGTGTCTGTATATGTGTGTATGTGTTTTCTGTAGTGTACATCGGTAAGTGTACGTTCGGCACATGCAAGCTAGACACAATTCCACGTGGGTGTGTGAGAAGTGCCTGATTTATTCGTATTTGAGCGCCAGTTGTCGCACCCACACGAAAAATAGCCAATCTACACACTTACACAATGTTGTTGGCTTGTAGATCTGCAATTTTCCGGTGTGAGGCCACCAACCAGCACTCAACCAAGCATAAATCAGGATTTAATAATATCAATTATACATCTTCCATACTTGAGGCTAATAATATTAGCATTGACACAATCTGAATTTTCAAGCTAGACCATAATCAAGCTACACCGTTAATCTTCAGTTACAAAAATAGTATCACAATATAGACAATTCAATATGAGCACCTGGGAAAGGCTAAACATAGCCTGAGTATTTGGCTACATTCATTGTCTGGGCAATGTTTGTGATCGCATTCGACACAGTGTTGGCAAATATTTTCTCACTCACAAACTCTCCTAGTTTCTACCACACGATAATATTCTGAAACATACAGAACTTGCTTACACTGATAAACAACTAAAAACAGTTAGAAAAATATCTGTCATTTCTTTTTAAACACTGAAACATCTAAAATAATCCCATTTACTCTTCCCCCCCCCCCCCCCCAAAAAAACAATGCCCTCCCCGTTCCCTAACAAAATAGTTTTCTTTGAAGAAAAAAGAAGGTCGTCTTTTGAGGTTAAGTAAGGTCATAGCATATGACCCTCCATCATACTGAAACACACACACACACAGACCCTGTTTGATCATAATTCAGTCATAAACCAGAGGTGTGTTCAGTTTAACATATTGGCAGCAAATCATAATAATGCTTGCTTGTGTTTTACTCAGGAAATAATAAACATGTAAATGCGTCTAAAAGTATTCCCAGTTTGTAATTACAGTTAGGTATTTCACCATTAACCAATCTTGCTGAGCTGTATCTGTATTATTTCATCATACAGATATCTTTAGATATTTAAGTTAACCACTTAAGCCATGAAAATAGTTCATCTAAGTGCTTAATCTTCATTCATCTTAAGCGCAACACCAGCATTATGACAGGGCATATAAGCATATAGGCCTATAATCGCCTTTAATTATTTCTTTTTGTGGTTAAAAAGAAGAAAAATCTAATTTGAGTTGAACACACCTCTGGTTGAGCCATTGCCCCGGAGACCCACCAACACTTAGCTAAACATAGCGCAAACAACTAGCTTATCTAGGAGGGTATTGCATGGAAGTGCTATTATTGCTTCTGAGAGTTATGTAGTGGATTTTGCCCGAGTTTAAAACAAAGTCCTAGTCTAGAACCTCCTCTGCTTGCCAATCTGAATAGACGGTAGACGGACAGGGATGAGTGACACCCATAGTGTGTCAGCATACCAGTACTGTCATCGTGCATGAATACTGGTCCTATACAGATGAGCAAACACTGAGGAATAAACAGGGAGAAGGAAGCCCAGTGCTGCATTCAGCAACCCTGCACTCGCTGTATGTTTCCATCCAATTGTCCAGTGACTTTTAAGCACAGTTTTCAAATCACTGCAAGTATAAATACACACTTGTAATACATTTCCATCAATTGAGCTGCTGCCAATACACAGACTATACCTGCACAGTGCACATATAGAACATAGTTACGCCAAACACACACCTGCCACAAAGGTGATTACGATTGTTAAAGGTTACAGGTTACAGTGTCCCAAGTCATTTGTTTGACTAAAGTGTTCCTAGCACTATCGTATGACTCTTTTAAGGACAAAAAGTCTTTCACTTCAAGAGAATGTAAAAACATATTTTGCAATACTTTTTTTTTTTTAAATCAATATCGGACATTTCTATTTATAATAAGATAACCACTTGGATGGAAACATACGTAGTAAAATCCGGAGCGTTAATGTAGCTCAGAGTGTAAAAAAGGGACCCTTGCGGGTATCTCGATTAGCATATTAACTCTCCGAATTCTTCAGTGTAGGTAGTGTTAGCCGACATTCAGACAGGGGGCGTAGAAGAACAAACGCGCTGCTCTAACATCACGTCCTCCCTACGAGTGACGTCTCTAAAGTGGATATCTGTCGCCGCCGCGTGCAGCCCCCCCCCCCCCCCCCCCCACCCCCAAGCCAACGTTTGCAGCGCGACGCCCGTCGTTATAGCGGTTAGCGGACGCTGCGCGCGCGGCCGAGTCGTGGCTAGTCGATGGGACCCTGGAAGATGAGGCGCGTCCAGCCAGGGGTGCTGAGCGCGGCGGAGCAGAAGGGACAGACGGGCCTGAAGGCGTGGGTGCCGTGGGGCAGGGGCGTCTCGGCCCAGTACTTGGCTGTCCTCTCCGAGCAGACGTGGCCGCAGGGCACGAAGCCGTGCGTGGGAGCCCCGGCGTCCACGTACACCGCGGGTTCACAGCCCAGCCACAGGGGCACGTAGGGCCCCAGGCTCCGGCACAGCGGGCACTCCCTGCGGATGGTGGTGATCTCCCCTTCGCCGCCTCGCTCCGCCTCGCCGTTGGACCGCTGGCCCCAGTCGTGGCGTCCGTGGACGTGGCCGCAGGTGAGGTAGACCCAGGGCTGGCGCTCTTCGAGACTAGAAAAGGGGCAAAACTGATACATTATTCATGGGAAATTTACATGAAAATGTAAATCTAGCACCTAATGCCGCCAGACAGCGTGTTGTGGGTTCGATTCCCGATCCTGATGACCGCTGCTATGTGTCACTCCCCATCTCTCTCTCCCCATTTCCTGTCAGTCTACTATCTCTATCAATAAAGGCAGAAAACGCCCCAAAAATATAGTAAAAGAAACTTCTGAATAAATCCTGTGGTCGCTATTTAAGGAAATAAATAATCTGCAAAGTAAGATATAGATTTGATTCTTTCATGGACCCCCTTGCAATTACACCACAGACCACTAGGCGCTCGCAGGCCCCTGGTTAACCCATTCTGACCGGGCACCCATTTTGGTGTCGGCATCATGTTATGCTTTATCTATTGAAAAATAGCAGATCTACAAGCTCATATCGCGCCACCGAGTGGCGCGATACGAGCTTGTAGGTCTGCTATTTTTGAAAAAATCGAAGAACGACTGACATTTTTTTAGAATCTGATCTCAGGTCAGAATGGGTCGATCAGACCAGTGTGTGTCCAGCGGAAACCTCGTTATGAATCTGATCTCAGGTCAGAATGGGTTAAAAAAGCGGTGCTGTACAGTCCATGTTATAAGCCCTATACCTGTGGCTGCGTGGCAGGCTGGGAAAGGCCAGGGTGCTTAGGCCTACAGGACACTGGGGCCGGGCGGCGTTGAGTTCCTGACGGAGCGCTTCCAGGTGGCGCAAGGTAGGCGCACGTAGCAGCCCCTCTCCGGTGCGCCACAGCAGGGTGGCACCGCACAGGTCTACCAGGGAGCCGTCTCGCAGGGCGCTGCTCTCCCCTTCAGCCTATAGGGGGGACAACACACGGTTTCTATCAAGGCTGGCACGACAAAGCACACGCATACAGGCAAAGAAACACAAGCATGCACGCACGCACGCACGCACGCACACACACACACAAACGGACAGGACAGGACAGGACAGCCACATCTGACTGACCAGTTTTCCTCGGCTGGGCCCTGAGCGAGTCTCTCGGAGTGCGTAGACGTCTCCACACACGGAGATCTCCCGCCACAGCCCCTGCTTGGAGTCCTCGGGAAACCCCTCCGGGTGCATCACCAGCACACCGTTGGTTGTCAGACCGTCCATATGGCCATCTGGGTTTTTCCACTTGGTGGCTTTTTCCTGAGGAGAGGGGATTGGATCACTTTAGATCAGTGACTTCAGTTTAGGTACGTTTTTCAGTACCGGTTACAGTTCAAGCTTCGATGTCCCACGTGTGGAAATTAGGCCGGTGGCAGTAGCATTACAGCTATACCAAAAGTAGTCTTGTGTAGCCAAACAGTCAGAGATTTGCGGCTTACTGATATTTCTTGGGTAATCCAACTTCAGTGTATGGGCTAGAACCGCGGCTACATCCACTGCTTTAAAAACAAATAACATCGTTATCCCAATATGAAGGAACTCACTCAAGTCTTTGCATTGGTTCTGCAATGAAGTCATTGTTTATCAATCTTTTAATTGTTTCCACCCAGTTTTAGCCCATTCATTTAATCTAGATAACCCCCGGATCAGTAGGTGGAAATCTCTGATGGCCTGGCTGGCTGGCTATGCAAGACTATACCAAAAGTAAAAAGAAAATAAATACATCAAAACCTCTAGCAACAATACAAAAAGCATGAAGCTTGACAAGTGTTGTCTCGTAAAGGTGAATAATTGTTCAAAAAGTTCACGTCATCGCTTTACTAAAGGATCTGCATACTAACGATATTGTTCTCGGATTCCACGTTGCATGATATTGTGATAAACGGTTATATCGCACTGATTCCAAATTCCCATCGCATTTCATTTTCTCTGCAAAAGTCGGCATGCTTTCTCGGCATTCCGTTAAAATGTCTTCGCAAAAATCACTTTCCTATATTGTAAGTCTTCCCTTCTGGTTAAATCCATGAGCTGAACCCACTGCGTCGGCCCACTCACCCCGAGGAAGATGTTTTTGGACGAGTCGAAGCCGGCGGCGTAGATGCGCGCGGTGTAGGGGGGGTTGCGTTCGCACACCACCCTGCAGGCAAAGCGTGAGATGGTGCTCGGGGCCACCGAGGGGTCCTCACCCTCCTTGCCTCCTCCGGAGGTGTCTGTCACCACAAAATCAATGGGACTTTCTGTGGAGCGCCCGATCTACAGGGAGACGACACGGAACAGTCTGTTTGAACACAATAGTTCTGTTATCCACTGATAGGATAGGGTGTAATGTACAGCATACATGGGCAACTGGCGGCCCGGGGGCCACATGAGGCCCCCCCACCTTCACTTAAACCCATTCTGACCTGAGATCAGATTCATACGAGGTTTCCGCCGGACACACACTGGTCTGATGAACCCATTCTGACCTGAGATCAGATTCTAAAAAATGTCAGTCGTTCTTCGATTTTTCAAAAAATAGCAGACCTACAAGCTCGTATCGCGCCACTCGGTGGCGCGATATGAGCTTGTAGATCTGCTATTTTTCAATAGCTAAAGCATAACATGATGCTGACACCAAAATGGGTGCCCGTTCAGAATGGGTTAATGTGAATACTGATATATTATTGGTTTCAGTTGTTACAGTTTCAAACACGCAAACACGACTCGTTTTAATCATTCATTCTAAATTAGTAGTATTATTCTAAATTAGTAGTATTAAAATGTTGTCTTTTTATGTCTAATGTATTTGTGTTTAGTTCATAAAGTTAACATAACATAACATAAAGTTAGTCATAATATAATTTAAGGCATTTCAAAGGCATTTGAAAATAAATAGAAACATTACTTTTCAGGAATCCGATAAAAGAAAATAGCAAAAGATTATTCAGAATTTCAATTCAAAGTTTCAAACATAGCAAAAATAGCTGATCTTACAAGCTTAAAACGCGTCGCACTGCGACATGTTTTGATCTTGTAGATCAGCTATTTTTGCTACGACAGTAATATGCAATTACTTAATTATTAAATTATTATTGTTATTAAATAATATGCCCTCTGGAGTGATGCCCTCTCCATCATCAAAGTTTCCCACCCCTGATATACAGTACAATACGTTTTCAAAGACAGGTGAAATTTACCATTCCCAAACTGTGTATGCAAGTAGTCATGTGATTTAGCCCATTCTGACTGGGCACCCATTTTGGTGTCAGCATCATGTTATGCTTTAGCTATTTTTGAAAAATCGAAGAGCGACTGACATTTTTAGAATCTGATCTCAGGTCAGAATGGGTTCATCAGGACCAGTGTGTGTCCGGCGGAAACCTCGTATGAATCTGATCTCAGGTCAGAATGGGTTAGACACGCGGTTGCACGTGCAAAGCAGCACCCGATGAACAGGTTTGACATGCCTTCTACTGCCTTCCCACGGCAGGAATCTATTGATCATCCTTACGCTACATACTACTGCCTTCTCGTTGTAATTTATTGATCGTCTTTATGCTACAAGTGTAAAGGCCACTTAGATTTTGCAGTCAAGTCTTATCTTCCAAGGGGGGGAAACCAAAGACTGTATCGCTGCTGTTGTAAGTTCATTACCTATTATCTAACATTCACTAAACTGAATCTGTGAATCAGACAAACTATCTCTCATCTGAACGGGGCAGCACATTTTACAATTTATGCCATTCAAGACTGGAAACAGCCAAATATCACATTATCTGAATGAAAATCATGTTGCTGTTTCTTTTCTGTCCATTGAGTTTAGCAAATGGCTTCGCAGGCCACAAGGTTGCAGGCAGTAGGCTGCAAAATAGCTACTTCCCCCAGACAATCAAGTTTATGAATGAATGAACAGACCAGGAACAAGTACAACAATAAGCTTCGGAAATGCTTCAAGCATCTCAGTGCGCTGATGATGACTAATCTACATGCTATTCTTTCTCTTCTCTCCATTTGTTTTTGTGTTATTACTTGCGCAAGCAGAGCGCGCAAGTAATAGTTTCGCCCGGTCCGTATGCACCGTCCCAGCCAACCCGCCACTTTTGATGCGTATGCAAATAAAACAGCAAATTTTCTGGGACCAGATTACATACATGACCATATTTCTTACGTCATCATTGAGAGCTAGTCATACATATACATATATATAATTTGTAAAATAAAATAGCAAATTGTGCCTGATTTGCTGGGACCAGAGTACATGGTGTGTATATGTATAACTAGCTCTCAATGATGACGTGAGAAATATGTGGATTAAAGGACCCAATGCCAGAGTGTAATTGGTCTTCGATTGTGACGTAATGACGATATGTTTTAGTGTTGGGAGGATTAAAGGTAATGTTCCTGTGTATACACGTATGTAATCTGGTCCCAGCAAATCAGGCACAATTTGCTGTTTTATTTGCATACGCATCAAAAGTGGCGGGTTGGCTGGGGCGGTTTTTGGCGCAAAGTACCCACAGTATACCGCTAATCAACTTACAAATTACATATAGTATATGTATGACTAGCTCTCAATGATGACGTAAAGTAACCACAGTATACTGCCAATCAATTTACAAATTACATATATATAGTATATGTATGACTAGCTCTCAATGATGACGTAAGAAATGTGATCATGTATGTAATCTGGTCCCAGCAAATCAGGCACAATTTGCTGTTTTATTTGCATACGCATCAAAAGTGTCGGGTTGGCTGGGACGGTTTTTGGCGCAAAGTAACCACAGTATACCGCTAATCAACTTAAATTACATATATTATAGTATATGTATAACTAGCTCTCAATGATGACGTAAGAAATATGGGCCCAGGCCGTAGCGTAACGGTCTGGGCACCGGACTGGTAATCCAGTCGCAGTGTGCCGCGGGTTCGACTCCCGGACCCGACACGGCCTTTACTGCATGTCATCCCCCCATCTCTCTCCCGTTTCCTGTCAGCCTACTGTCTGTCCCTTCAAAAATCAATAAAAGGCATAAGCCGCAAAAAAAATATCTGAAAAAAAAAAAAAAAAAATATGTGGATTAAAGGACCCAATGCCAGAGTGTAATTGGTTTTCGATGGTGACGTAATGACGATATGTTTTAGTGTTGGGAGGATTAAAGGTAATGCTCCTGTGTATACACGTATGTAATCTGGCACCACTGCCGTATCAGGCACAATTTGCTGGGACGGTGCATACGCATCAAAAGTGGCGGGTTGGCTGGGACGGTTTTTGGCGCAAAGTCACCACAGTATACCGCTAATCAACTTACAAATCACATATACATATGTAATTGGTTGACAGTTTACAGCGGTCGAAAGTACTTGCGCGCTCTGCTTGCGCACTAGTTGGCCATTTATGGCCTACTAGTGTGCAACAAGCAAGTATGCACTCGACAGAGTGCAGTTCTAGTTGGTGCTATGTTGGGCTTGAGGAACAAAACCAAAATACCAAAAAGATATTTAATATCTTTTTACTCTTGTGACAAATACAAGATATAACAATAGTAAATTAGAATATTGGATATTGGATCTAAACGATACAGGTCAGAAGACAGTAATCCAGTAAGAAGGGTAAGAGTATTGGACTGCTTTGAATGTATCTGGGTCCCACTTCTAAGCTGGCACCCCTCCATACTATTTTTGTGCTCAATGAATATTCATTAGCACTGGTTGTGAGACATGGACGATTCTGCACAGTATTATCCCTTAGAAGTGAACTAGGCTCTAAGTTAGAAATACTTTAAAACACTTCTCGTCCACTAGTGCAGCAGAGAGTGACAGTACTGTGATGTCATATTGATGAAATCAGGGTACTCCATATATTGGATTAATTGATATTTTTTGGGGAGATCTGCATGCGACTGACTTTCAAAATAGTCACTGTGGTAACCTCCATGAGCTTGTGATATCACAGAGTGATGTGAAAGTGTGACATCATCAACATCGTCAGTGACATCAGAAAGGTGTTAAACTAGTGCTAAAATAGTCTCCATATATGGTCATGTTATGTTTGTAATGATCACCATCCGCCCACAAGGCCATTTTAATATAATAGGATTATTGTTCAAAAAAGAATCACACCCATGTGAAGTGAGGGGCGCTCTTATCATCATACATCATCTCATTCTGGCCCTAATAGGCGATTTTCTCGGCTACATATGACGTACATTTTCCTAATGGCAAATGTGACAAGAGTTCAGGACAAAAAAGATGTAGGTATAGGAAGGTCTAGCGCCCCTCAAAACAATTCCATTAATTTTTTTTAAATCACAATCTTATTATCATACATCTTCATGATATTAAACAAAAATCACACGCGCTCTTATCATTGTACAACACTATTATGACGTAAATTCTCCATTCATTGTCAATGGGATTTTGACAAAATAGACGATTTCTTTAGGCTTTTAAAATCAATTTTTTCCCCGAGGCATTTCTGCATTAACATGGACAAAGAGGAGAGGAGAGAGATTATGGAGGACAGTTAGTCATCTGGTCGGCATGCCTTACCTGAAACATGTCGGTGTCGTTGTCATGGCAATACTCCACCACCACTGTCTGGTTACGGGAGAGAGTGAAGGAGATGCTATGCTGCCCTCTGCTGTGGACAGCCTGTAACAACACAACAAGAAGCTTAGAGTGGTGGTTCTCAAACATTTTCATGTCAAGGACACTTAGGACGGTCCCGATGCATATACAGTATAGGCTACGGTTAAAGTGGTTAAACTGATATTTGCTAGGGCTCTGGAACCCCCTTCAACGACCCCTGGGGGTCCCTGGACCCCACTTTGAGAACCACTGGGTTAAAGCAGTGGTTCCCAAACTTTTTCATGTCAAAAACCCCTAAATTGACACTAATTAGCCTGTGGACCCCCATTTGAAAATATATGCCAGGGACCCCCATAAGAGAAGACCCCTTTGGGAACCACTGGGTTAAAGGATGTGTGTTCCTACAATGGGAGAAGTAACTTCTTTTAAACCATAAACTATTCCCTTTATACAAAATTACAAACGGGATAGTTTAAACCTTGTAAAGGAGAATGGCAGAAAAGTGACCACATGAGTCAGATTAAAAAATAATATATATATATATAGCAAAAAATTGCTTATCTGCTATTTTTGCAAAAAGAATAACGTTTTTTTTGGTGCCTGTAATGACATGCCCAAAATAGGGCAGTAAGTGACTGTCGATCTAAAAATCTGAATAATATGGGAAAAGAATATGGAGGAAATATGAATATAAACAAGTTGTGAATTATTAGGTTAATTGTGAAAGCTAGGTGGAGGCAATTGCCATCCCCTGGAACCCCCAAATGACACCTCGCCTTGATACAGGACTGGGACGAATTAAAACGCAAACAATAATGTATCCATAGATACACACACTCCTATAACCCATTCTGACCGGGCACCCATTTTGGTGTCGGCATCATGTCATGCTTTAGCTATTGAAAAACAGCAGATCTACAAGCTCATATCGCGCCACCGAGTGGCGCGATACGAGCTTGTAGGTCTGCTATTTTTGAAAAATCGAAGAGCAACTGACATTTTTAGAATCTGATCTCAGGTCAGAATGGGTTCGTCAGACCAGTGTGTGTCCAGTGGAAACCTCGTATGAATCTGATCTCAGGTCAGAATGGGATAAACAAAACAAACACACACAGGCATAAACCCCACAGTCCTCATGTGTAGTGATCCTTCCTCTGACGCCTCTATAGAAACAGATAGTCAGAGGAAGGAAACGATGGCTAATGGCATCCACTGATAACAAACACACACACTTTACACAGTGTGTGTGTGTGTGTGTGTGTGTGTGTGTGTGTGTGTGTGTGTGTGTGTGTGTGTGTGTGTGTGTGTGTGTGTGTGTGCGCGTGTGTGTGTGTGTGTGTGTGTGTGTGTGTGTGTGTGTGAGAGAGAAAAGAGCTGACCTACAGTACAAGATCACAACGTGTCACACTGTCATGCTGTGAGCTTGTAGATCAAATTCTACTATACGTTGAGGTACACATTATACTATACTTTGACCCACGCACGCAGTACGCACGCACGCACGCACGCACACACACACACACACACACACACACACACACACACACACACACACACACAAACCTTGCTGTCATGTGGTGTGTTGAGAATGTGCACAGTGCTGGGTTTGACACCGTTGGCCTTGGCTCTCCGGTAGAGAGCGAAGCGGCTTTTTCTGCGACCACGGTCTCCGCTTGGAAGAGAGCCATTATACCTGCAAAGGAGACACAAAAGACACACACACACACACAATGAGTCTTTTTGTTTCCTTGGCTTCGCGTGTGTGTGTGTGTGTGTGTGTGTGTGTGTGTGTGTGTGTGTGTGTGTGTGTGTGTGTGTGTGTGTCAGGGGGGCAGTCAGCCAGATATTTCGTGAAGCCTCATTTGAAATCGGTAGTTCATATAATGGCCTGTTGTGGCGCTGGACTGGACCCAAAAAGCCCCATAGCTCCATAGAGGCCCATGTATTTGGGCCCAACTTCACCTAGACTGTATTACCTTAATAAACATGGTCATGAATACTTTCTTCTTCCAGTCACTAGTTTAAAGTCTCATTTCTAATGTCATAATATTCTTTTTGGAAAATTATGGTCCCATTAATTAAAAAAATGACCATAAAGAAAAATAAACATCGCGTATGTTCTGAGGGGCGTGGCTACCGTTACAGTCTATGATCGGGATTCCCCTCCCACTCGAGTCAAAATAAAAACCAACGGAGAAGAAGGGGGGAAGTCCCGCCTCGTTGTCTGGGCAGCCAATGGCCAGCTGGTCCAAAACGGAGCCAGCCAATGGCCAGCTGGTACCAAACGGATCTAGAAAGATGGCGACTTACAGTGCAGGAATAACAGGCTTCATTTTACGTCCATGTTAGACCCGGCGAACGCTTTGTCCATATTCTTTACAGTCTATGGTGTGTGTGTGTGCGTGGGTGGTAGGCCAGTATACACTATATACACTACATATACAACCTCAATGTCTCCAGTTCAATTATGCCCTTCCCCTCTCCCTGCCTTCCGTTTCCTGTCTCTCTACTAATCCTTTCTAACCAAAGAGGAGGAGAGCATGAAACTGAATATTTCTTTGACCTAATTTCACATGCAAATCAAAATAAGTACAATATAGGTCACCCCATTCTACACTGGTA
Organism: Protomyctophum parallelum; assembly: GCF_964188405.1. Taxonomy (NCBI): domain Eukaryota; kingdom Metazoa; phylum Chordata; class Actinopteri; order Myctophiformes; family Myctophidae; genus Protomyctophum; species Protomyctophum parallelum. The sequence goes on along the minus strand of NC_139717.1, from coordinate 42,131,513 downwards.
CACAAGGACAGACTCACAATATACCAACAGTAGCTGCAACTACTATACGTGATTTTCTTAGCGATTATTCGATAACTTCTTCGATTAATGGAATCGAGAAGAAAATAATATATATATATATATATATATATATATATACATATATATACATCAGTGAATCATGTATATTATATTTTATACATTGTTGCAAAAATATTGAATTAGCAGATCGACGGGCCAATTTATTTATTTAACAATTATCAAAATAATAGATTAAATCGATGTTGAATTAACCAAGCGCATGGCTTAGTGCCAGCTCATTTAATAAGAATATTATAATTTAGCCTTAAGCGTGAGTTGTACAATGAATCATGATAGCCTATCTAGCTCACAAGCTTGTTGTTCTATTTTAACACAGGCACACAACAAAGTAAACTAGAAAAAGTGCCCTTCCGGGCACAGGTCTCCACCAGGTTATCCACAGATCCGTGCAGTTAGAGGTAAAAACACTTTTCGGCCAGTTATAGCGCCACCTTGAGGCTGAGTTGAAATTGTTCATGTGGCATTTCGTCCTCGGCCTAGTGGGAATGTGGGTGCACAATTTCACGGAAATCACGCGATGTGTTCATGATTTGCAGCATTTTGTTTGAAACTGAGCACTCCTGTGAACTTTGGAAGCCAATCTTAACCAATCAGGATGGAGTCTGATAAATCTGAAAGACCCGTTTCGTTGAATGGCTCTAGAGAGACTGTGTACCAATTTGCGTGATGTTTGGACAAAATCTGTAGGTGTACTGTGCAAAAACTTGTTTTGCAGAAAGCGGCCTCCTGGTGGCGCTATAACAGGCCGTTCTGGAAAGTTTGGGGCAGAGGTTCATGGTTGGCATCCAGGGAGTGTGTGTGCAAAATATGGCATCGAAAAACTTGTTTTGCACAAAGCGGCCTCCTGGTGGCGCTATAACAGGCCGTTCTGGAAAGTTTGGGGCAGAGGTTCATGGTTGGCATCCAGGGAGTGTGTGTGCAAAATATGGCATCGACCGGGTTAACGGTGGCCGTGATTAGCTGTTCACGGACACACGGACGGACACACGGACGGACACACAAACGGACGGACGGAGTGCAAAACATACTCTCCCCACATGCCTTCGGCCTGGTGGAGACAATTAGGTTTTGGTGGAAAAGTACATGTATAATCGTGTACATTGATAATCATTGCATTGGAGAGGAGCTGAAACAATATAATAATGAAGTCATCAATAAATACAGATGCCATGTCCGGTATTTATAGTACCATTACTATTAGTAATATTCCACTCTGCAGAACAAGCAGCTTCTCTCAAATGCTTTACAAAGCATGCCACTTCATTTTCAACTCATGAGTCATATATTCTACACAAAAGATTATCTGTGTTTTAAATCTGAGAGCCGAGTGGAGCCAAATGGTCCATTTGTACACACTCTGAGTTAAACTAACACTGGGGATTTGATGTTTGTGTTTCCATCTCTGTTGAAACCTGCCCATAGCTCTTAAACCCTTTTCACTCCATGCCCACTTGAAACTCACGTCCACTGTAGAGGGGGACGCATTCTGTCCCACTTCTCTTATTTTAACAATGCAAGTCCTTTTTGGTGAAACAGAAGAATTATCACAGGTCATCATTAACTCGCTGGCATTACCATACGGCTGTGTGAGCAACCGCTCTCGTTATACAGAAAACAATTGCCTTTTTGCAATGCAAATAATCGGTATCTAATCGTTTTGCAATGCAAGCAACCCATTGTATTAATACCAAGTACTTGTGCGTTGTATTTATCAATTTTAGAAGAAAGTACTAGTCTTGGTCTATCGATAAATGTGTGTATTCTCAAGTTACGGGTTGCTCAAATATAATGTATATGGATTTGCCAGAGAATCACTGTTTACTAAAAACGAAAAAACATCACGTGGATGCACCTGGGACGTATCCTCAGTGATGTATCCCAAGGTCATCAGGGTTTCGGGTCACGCAACATCATACCCTTCACTCAGGTGACCCAGCCGGGGTGATTAAGTCCGGACTTACGTCCCAGTAGCTACCCCTGATCAGTCCCATGATTAGGGAAAGACCAGGGCCTTATTTATATCCATATTCATATGTATTTCCTTAAAATCCACATTCACACAGATTTAATTTATTTGCTAAATAGTTACTGTATCGCTGTTAAAATGTATCGTTACACCCCTAGTTGGAATTGATTTGTTTTTTTAGTTTTGTTTTTGGAGTGTACTCTAATTTGACATAGTTCGGTTTCAACCTCTCTCCGTCTGAAAAAGATCTAGTGAGTTCCCAAGCTTTTCTGGACCAACATGTGAGCAGCTTGTGTTGTTGTTGCAGAGTACATTGGTATGATCATGATACTTTTATGTTCATATTTCATGTCTTCCTTGTCTTGGGTGGTTATCAAAACATTGACGTTGTTGTGAAGCTGGCTGTCATGGTTAGAGTTCATACAGAGGGCCATATGCTGCTTTTAGCTAATCAGCAGTGTGTTGTACCTACCGGTATTTAATCCATTCTAGGCCGGGAACCCCTTTTGGTGCTTTAAACATTATGTTATAATTTAGCTATTGAAAAATAGCAGATCTACAAGCTCATGGCGCGCTACGAGCTTGCCCGCCTGGTGGGCAACAAATGTCTATGAAGGGCACAACGTCTGCCTTCGCTGCCCTTGTATTTGAACCAGTCTTGTGGCTAGCTGGCTTCACTCTGGGCCAGGGGAATATATCGATATTATGACGTGAAACTACTGTGGCTTTTAGTTAACATAATATTGTGATATGGCAAGTGTTGTGACAGTTTTCCTTTCCTGGTTTTAATCTTAAACCCTATTTTAAAGAATGTTTAAAAACATAGCGAAAATAACTGATCATAATCGATAAAATTGACTTGCTTGATTGACTGTTTAAACCCCTGCTATGACATATCGTATTCAGTGTTTTTTTCCTCCCTGTCATGTGTCACTGCTCTTCCCACTGTCTCTTGTCGCCTCTCTTCGTGAAAAAACTGATTTATGCTTATGGAAAAAGGTGAAAGACACTTTCTTCATTTGAATGTGTTATTTTTGTCGAGTGACACGTGGCATGGCACTTTTCCACTGAAGCTGTGGAAGGCTGTGTGTGTTCCATAGAGCCTGCAACCATGTTCAAATTAGGGCTGCAATTACTTTTTTGATTAATCAAATAATCGTGAAGGGCATTTACATTTTTTTGCATGGTTTTATGTATCAACAAATCGATTAACCACTTAAATGTTATTTGTGAAAATAGCTCACACGGTTAAGCTTGTAGATCAACTATTTTCACTGTTTCTTACAACTTTTTGCCTATATCTGTAATGGTGCGTTCACACAGGCAGAAGGAAAGACGCAAAAAGCACATCACAGCATAATTTGCGGCAGCTTCATGTGTCATATACTGTAGCTGCTTCGTAGCTTCACGTTGCTGGCTTCCATTGACAATGAATGGTAAACTGCATCGGTCCATGTGCCCATGTGAATGCAACATTATGTAAGTAGCCTTGGGAACCAAAAGGTTTCCGAGCCATGTGGCCCTTTAGGGCAGAGTGTCACTGAGGTGGCTTGATGTACAATTACATCAAGGGAAGCATTGGGTCCCATTTCTATAGATTTTGGCATGACCTGCCATTTTGGACGTCGATAAATCAGCCACTCAGATCTATCTAAACCAAAAATGTATGTAGAGTCTAAAGTGACCTTATTAGTATATCGTTTCAGTTTCAACAATAACACATTTTATGTCCTCAAACTAAAGTAAACTTTTGGCAAGAGCTGAAACAATCAATTGTTGACAGGAAAAGACGTGTGGTCTAAAACGTCATGCGTTAATTACTCTGTGGAAGTTTTAGGTTACATGATGAAGATTAACGACATACAAGACTACAGACAAAAGCAGGACATGGTATTAAATTGCAGTAGTTTAATGGAGGTTTTGCCTCTCCATTTGTGGACTTCACACGACCAACGCTTAAGACAACAGTATGTCATTTCCTGAGGTATTGACATGAGACTGGTCACTGGTGAATAATGGGGACCTAGTGGTTTTATTTTCCCAGACACTGCTGCTGCTTCGACGTATAGGAAATGTTTGCTCTGGTGCTGGTATTAGTTTAGTAGCAGACATTGTGATTTTAGTCATCATATCAGGTTTATTGGTCATGATCTTATTAGACATTCCTGTTCTTTCCTTGAGCTTCCTAAGGTAGTGGGTACTGTGCTTACAAATGTTATTTATCTGTCCTAAATGTTGTCCTGAATTTGTTGGTACTGGCAGAGCTGTGTAACATTACCGTATTTGCCTCTTCTCTTGGCCAGTTCACACTTGTAAAAGAGACGTTAGTCTCAATGTGTTTTTTTTACTGGTTAAATAAAGGCTAAATAAATGTAATTAAATTAGCCAATGTAAATTCAAGGAACGAGTGGAAATCGGTTGTAATTGCAGCGGTTACCTGGGAAAGTATCAAACATGCCACTTTGTTGTTGTGGTGTTGTTCACCACCAAATGTTTGCTAGTTTCACCTGACTAGCTAATTAGCTTTTCAGCATGCTGCTTTGGTAAAGAGTATTTTTAAGGCATCTCCTCTTAATTGCTAAGTACAGTACACTGAAGAGAGACAGGAAGGAAAGGGTGTGTGTGTGTGTGTGTGTGTGTGTGTGTGTGTGTGTGTGTGTGTGTGTGTGTGTGTGTGTGTGTGTGTGTGTGTGTGAGTGTACATTCTATGCATGGCTTTTACTGTAGGCGTTTTACTGTAGGCATTACATAGATCCAGTGACATGATATCGTATTTATCGCGTGGAAACCTCATATGTACAAAACTGTTACTTTTTAGGATTCAAATAAAAAAAATAGCAAACGTAACAGATCGACAAGCTCAAAACGTGACACTTTGCGCCACGTTTCAAGCTTGCAGATCTGCTGCTTTTGATGCTTGTGCGACACTGTACGGCTGTAGTATGATCAAGTAGGGTAAAAACACAAAATGTTTAAAATAGGGACTCGGAGATGAGAGGTTTCTGTCCGACAGCAACGATATATAGTCGTGTGTACTGTAGCCAGACGATCAAAGTTCTCCTACCAATACATGTGGTGACTGGTGACATCCATTCTAAACGGCTGCTGACAAACATCCCAATAGGAAGGACCGCCCTAATGTCTCTGCATTGGTTCTGCAATGCAGTTATTTTTTTAATTGCCGAATTGTTTCCACCCAGTTTTAGCCCACTCATTTAGATGTCACCAGAGACGTATCATTATAGGCGGAGATCTCTGGTCATATGAGGCTACACGAGACTACATGAGGTGACACCTTCTCTCATACAATTGACTTTGTACTGTATTATGAATGTATATTAACATAATATAGAGAGCATTTCTTGGTAAAAAAGACTCAAAAGTGTATCGTTGGATAGAGCCGGACGATATGAATTCAAAACAATATCACGATTATGTCAAACTTTTGCCACAAATTACAACAAGTTGTAAGCTTGTAGATCGGCTATTTTCCCTGTTTTTGCATTCCACCATTGCACAATCTATAACAGTTATTCGTAATACAGTAATCGGTTAGAAGGTTTCCGTGTCGATAGATAGATATAAGAACCCCCCCTGCCCCCCCCCCCCCCCCCCCCCCTCAAAAAAAGACTCCTTCTCGGTTATTCGATTAACATAAGCAAGACTAAGTCGGTTATTGTTTCTAAATGTTGGGTTTTGATATATTTTCGGTTAATTACCCAGCCCTACCAGTGGAGGATCAATGGCCACACACACACACACACACACTTGACTTAAAAAGGTTCATTGTGGCGTCCAGGTGGCGCAGGGGTAAAGTTCCTGCCCACCAGCGTGGAGGAGACAGGGGCTTGATTCTTCCACGGCGCCTCCGGCCTGGCCGGGCGCTCCAAAGAACACCATTAGCCGTGTCCGCAGGTGGGAAAAGCCTGCAGGGAGCGGAACTGGGAATGATGGCGTGTTCCTCCGTGCACGTCGGAGGAGACATGGTTGTCTGTCTCTACAACACCCCTCCACAGCACAACAGTAGGGGTTGGCAGTCGCTCTGGCTATAAAACACGGGGGGGAATTGGCATACTGACTAAAGTGAAAATGAAAACGAACAGTTGATCAAAAGGTTAATTGTTCACAGGCTTGCCACTCAGATTGTACATGGTCTGCATTTATATGGTGCCATTTTCCAAAGTAGCTTTAGAATGTGTTCTACGTTCACACACAACGGACGCAACCATGCAAGGTACCAACCTGCTCATCGGGAGCAGTTGCTCAAAGACACAAGAGACACTCATGGTCTCAGTGATGCTTTATACAAACACAAGGGAGAACACTTCCATTCATGACCCTGCCTGTCACATCAAACTGGGCCCTCGCTGGGCAAGAGAGGAAGGAGGTTAGAGCACAATCATGGCAGAGGTCTGAGGCAGCTTGATAAAACAGGGAGACCAAGAGGCTTGAGACCAGCGAAAAGTGGGCAAAAATGGAGGTTGGGTCAGGTATTAGGATTAGGAACAAGGGATTAGTTTTTTGTTTGGTTTTTTTTAACGCAGGGCCGGTGAGGTTAGAGAGGGGCAGCGCCGGAGAAGCTGAGCACAGGCCGACTCGGCCTGGCCAGTTCTGTGTCCTGTTCACGCATGTGCGCACCACACCACCATACACAATATGAAATATTCAAACCTCGCTTCTGCCCCTCGACACGGAGGTTATTTTTGTTGGGGGCCAAGCCACCGAGGACGGAGGCCTGCCTCTCTGCGATGAGAGTCAGCACTCAGCAGAATGCCGCGAGCCTGGCTGACAGGGAGGAGTGTAGGGTTGGGGGGGTGGGGTAGAGGAATGCGACAGAGACAACGTGAGAGTGGATAAAAAGTGAGGGTGCGAGATAAGTTGAGAGGGTGTGTATGTATGCGCGAGAGAGCTCATTAAACACGGCAGCGGTGTGAACTGAGCCTTGCTGAGCGGGGTGGACTGGGCCAGGGCAGGGTGCAGCTGTACACAGTGTTCAGACTAACTCAAATGTAATGATGAGCGACGGCATAGGAGGCCACTGCAAACATCATATGCGCTGCTCTGAGCCCCAGCATCCTCGACCACGACGATCACACAGGACATATGTGATCACTGAGGCACACAGATGGAGTCGGGGCCCGGCCGTCCCTTTACATAAGAAGCAGGCCAGTGGGGAAATATGATGTCTGACAACCGGAATTAGAAAGAGCATCACTCCTCCACAACCAGTTACCTGGGGTATACGCTCGCTTGACAGGACATTCAAAGTCACGCTGGTCAGATCTGAATGAACCCGTCTGTCAGGTAATCCACATAGTCCAAGAAGCAATATTATACGTACACTGCAGTGGTTCTCAAAGTGGGGGACCGGCAAGCCCCAGGGGTCATTGAGGGAGTTAATATAGCAGTTTAACCACTTTAACCCTATTTGGTTAATAGCCAGTCTAAAAGCTCACAACACGTCTATGTTATGTATTATCCAACTATTTCCTAAATGTGAACATTTTAACCACAGAAATCCTGTATGGGGTTCCCTGGCACAAGATATTTTCATCCGAGGGTGAAAGCGTGCCGACTAAATACACTCTAATTTGGGGGTCCTTGAACCATGAAAAGGCTTTGAGAAATTGCAGCTTCTCAACTTGGCACCGGTCAAGACGGCAGTCCAAGTTTCCCCCAAAATCCTTCAGTTGCAGGCTTTGCAGCCTCTTCTCGACGGAGCGGATGGGGTGACAGAAAAGCAAACCCACGCCACGTGCAGCAGGAGGATGCGCGTTTGGCTCAGACCTCAGAGTCCGCATGCTATGCATGCAGCTCGTCATCATCACTTCCTCGCATTGATTGCCGGTACAAAGGGCTGTAATAGGCTCTTGTGTCGTAGCGGTGGGAGGCGGGGGGAACGAGAGAGAGAGAGAGAGAGACACAGAGAGAGACGGAGATAGACAGACAGACAGACAGACATGCTGCTCACACTGATGCAGCACAGACACAGACAGACAGACAGACAGACAGACAGACAGACAGACAGACAGACAGACAGACAGACAGACAGACAGACAGACCACCATAAGGTCACTTTATCTTTGGCATACCCAGGAAGCTGCAGGGCAAGAGGGAGCTCTGCACAGCCACACACATATAGGCTACAACAAGGCTGGGATTCGGGAATGAATGACTCTGCGAGAGCACGGGTCTTATATACTAGGCTTATACAGTATACACTACAGTATGTGTGATGTGTATGTGTGTGCTGTGCACATGTCATGCATGTGTGAATGTGTAGGTGAGGTGACTAACTGCACTGCTATCTTGCTGGGGGGGGGGGGGGGGCACACGTGCGTGTGTGTGTGTGTGAGTGAGAGAGAGAGGGGAGGGCGGCAGGGGGCTTCTGTTCTATCCTTAGCATGACAGTTCCTCTGGTATGTCAGCCCTGCAGTGTCTGTTATAGTTACAGCACACGGAAAGGCCTTTAATTATGACATATTATTTGATAGCAACGAGCATCTCTCATTGTTGTTTTTTTTATCCCACTGTCCCACTTTCTGCGATCACAGATGATCCAGCATAGTATGACATCATAGAGATATATGGTTCAGCCTGAGCAATCGAGTGCTGATCTTACACCCACTCACTCCGACCATTGAGGAAAAAAAAGGGGGGCTACATCCGTAGTATAGTAGTCTTTACTACGGGAAACATTGCATCGCAATCAAATATTTTATATATTTTTTGCAAGGAGTTTAGAAAACACACATGATGCGATGCGGGACCAAGTTCAACACATATTTTCGCGGACCGCGTACACGGGGGAGATCAGCCTGACAAATTGCGATGCAAAGTTACTTTGTAACATAGTAGCACACCGTTACACCATGGACGATGTGTGCTACAAATGACAATAGGCTGTCATTAATGGGGGGGGGGGGACGGGGGGGGGGACGTCGATTTTCTTGTTATTCTAACGTTGTTACTATTCAGATAGTGTTATTTAAATGTTAACCTGTCGAACGCACACGTATATGCTACATCTCTTTATATATCTGTATTATTCTAGCCATACTGGCGCTACTACGGGTGCACTTCCAACTATGTTGTATGATCTCGTTTCCAACGTGACTTAAGACTTACCCCAAAATGACCAATTCGCCGTATTTTATCGGGTCTTTAATGGGCACATCATCTTCGTCCGGTTTCGGTGAATTCATCAGAGTGGCGCGATCTTGCTCCTGTAATAAATCCGTCCAACAGTAGCAGTAGTAGTAGTGAGAGATATTTAAAAGAAAAAAAATGAGATAACGCACGCAGGGCTCCTCAAAAAAAAAAAACTACCGGGAAGTTATTTGGATTGCAAGTCTATTCAAGTTTGTACACTGGCCCCAAAGTTTTTGCAGCGGTCCTTTCCCTCGTTTTGTGGTTTTAATTCCGCGAATAAGCATCTTTTTTCCCCCTCACATCCTGTGTAACTGTGTGTGTGTGCAGTGCTATCGATTGAAGGCCTGGAAATCTGCTCCGTAGCAAGAGGAGGGTACAAAAAACAGCTACGGGGCAGGGGAGAGATGGCCGTACCATGTTCCGTGAAAAGGGGTGTTCCGACGGCCACTTTCCCCGAATAGTAGAGGATAAATGCGTCCATAACGATATGGCCTCCTACCGTTATTTACAAATGCGCGTGAACGTTGTGCGCGTGCATGGGCCATTACAACGACGTTATAAACGCATCGCGCACGTGTAACTGAGCGAGAACCCCCCCCCCCAACTCTCCTACAACCCAGGAATAGACCGAGTCATGATGAAAAGCTGGGCTCGCGCTGACTGACTCATTATATGGAAGATAAAACGGGCTTTTCACAATTTCCTGTCCTCCCTGCGATTTCATATAGTGTCGCTGGCAGATGTTGTTATTGTCATTTGGTACTATTGCTATTTTTTATAAATACGAAATAAAAATCCAAAGTGTAGTCTCACTGGTTCATTATTATAGAATCTGACGTAATGTTGTATTTAGGATTTGGGTCACCATCCATCGAGCCCAGACGCGACACCTACGTCTATGTTTTTTAATCACTCTAGAAGACAATAGAGTGTCTGTAGTCTATAATGCGCTCTCTATGTCTCTGACTCTCTGCCCTCTCGTATACACACCCCGTTTCGCCCTGTCTTATGATGAATTGAACATGGTGGACCCGTCACCCTATTGTAAACAAGTGTAATGCTTTATGGTGTCGTCCACAGTTAAGTTTTGTATCGAGTTGTGCTTGAAATGTAGGCTACTGTAATTCTCCAATTGGTTAAAAAGATACTTCAATCAATCAATCAAAGTCTCCTCTGTCTACTAACAGCATCTGTCTGTCTGTCTGTCTGTCTGTCTGTCTGTCTGTCTGTCTGTCTGTCTGTCTGTCTGTCTGTCTGTCTGTCTGTCTGTCTGTCTGTCTGCCTGTCTGTCTGTCTGTCTGTTCGTCTGTTCTATGTGCTTACTCATTGAGTTGCGACCACATGAGGGCAGTGCACTTCAGTTGTAGCATAAAAACTAGAAATTTGGCAATACCAAATGTTAGTAGACTACTCTGCTTACTACTAAACAGCTGGCTTCCAAATGTCTCCCTGTCCCTCTCTGTTGTTCAGAGCTATAGGCCAATAAAATTCTTATTACGGTATGTCGTATGTGACAAAAGGTTTGTTTTGCCCAAGCTCTGAAGTTTGCCGTGAGGCCACGTTTTCTGTTATGCTGCCTAGGTCACACGGACGGTTCATTATTATTGCAGCTTATAGAAATTAAACAGCAATTACTATACATGTTGAAATCAACCTCCAAGTCATTTGTTTTGCGTTTGCTGTTTGATGAGGTGGAAAGGTAAGCCCTTCATGGCTCCAGGCTTTTTGGACAGAACCCAGTGTAGGAGTGTCTTAATTGTAAGGTAATCTCTTTACCCTCTACAACACTACATCATGCCCTGTCTTTGTCTGGAAGTTTGGAACAGTAGCCTACCCTACCTGAAGCTCAGGTGTATGGACAAAAACATGTCAAAACTTGCACAGGTAGCTAGGTTCCAAGGGAAAGGCAAAATTATTCTCATTGGCAATGATGTTGCTCTCCGGAAACAACCTATTTTAAGTGAAAGTAACAGATTCCCATGTGAAAATAACAGGTTGTCAATGACGTGCAACAACAATTATGAATTAGGCTTAAGTAATTCATCACAATGTTTGCCTTACATCATTTGTCGGACATTCAGCAAAATAAAATTGCGTTTGGCAAAATTCACACAAATTGACAAAAAGCTTCTCGGTCCCCAATGCCTTTCGGAATGGAAAACGTGGGGTCATGTTGTTTAAAACCCATTCTGACCGGGCACCCATTTTGGTGTCGGCATCATGTTATGCTTTAGCTATTGAAAAATAGCAGATCTACAAGCTCATATCGCGCCACCGAGTGGCGCGATACGAGCTTGTAGGTCTGCTATTTTTGAAAAATCGAAGAACGACTGACATTTTTAAAATCTGATCTCAGGTCAGAATGGGTTCATCAGACCAGTGTGTGTCCAGTGGAAAACCTCGTATGAATCTGATCTCAGGTCAGAATGGGTTAAACATCATCATCATGCTGGGTAGAGCTCAACTTTAGAGAGATACTTGATGGCAATAACAAGTGGAGATGACTCATACAGTATACCTTAGGCCAGGGTTTGTTTGGAAAGACACCCCACCCTGTGTTTACACACTTGAGTGTCAGGAGGACACCACAGCATTTTCATCAGAAACGTTGAGTCACCTGCACCACCACCTCAGGAGGTCACACGTGTTGGGTGGACAACTCGAGGAATCTCTACACAGTGAAATCCTGAATTGGTTCATTGAATAGTTTATTCGACAGAAATTTAAAACAGCAACAGAGTATATACTTGGTCTAAAAGGGATAGCATATAACACAAAACAAAAGTCCTTACGGCCAGAGATGGGCAGTATTTGAAATACATGTATTTGAAATACGTATTTGAAATACTTTTTTGTATTTTGTAATTTGTATTTCGCTGTGATGGAAGAAATGAGATGTATTTTGTATTTAGATACATTTTTTGACCCAGTATTTGTATTTTGTATCAAAATACTTTTTCAATGTATTTTGCCCATCTCTGCTTACGGCCTTGTTTCCATTCGGGCCCTGTGCAATCAATTCATAAACATGACATGAAAAACAACATAATGCTAATTCAATATCATCAAAAATAGTGAGTGGAAGAAAAAAATCACACCCGTGTGAACTTAAAGGACTACTTTAGTTTTTTTCAACCAAGGTTCATGTTTTAGGTTGTTATTAGAGAAACTAAAAGGTGAGTGTTAATTTTCTTTCATTTGCTGCTTTCTTTCGTTTTGGGGATTTTAGCAATTTTTGACAGGGGGGCGGGGGCATTCGAGCATGGGGCTAAATATGTATTTTTTTACCAAATGTGATGGTGATTTATTTATTTATTATTTACTATAGTCCTAATAAACCCCAGGAAATTACATCTGGCCACAGAAGATCACATGATCTACTGAATGTGAAGGTAGCCTACTGGGGGAAGGCTTATACTGTGTGTATAGGCTCAATATGTCAGTTTGTCACATGTAATAGATCCTGTGATCTTTTGTGGCCAGATGTAATTTCTTGGGGTTTATTAGGACTATAGTAAATAATAAAATAATAAATCACCATAATATTTTGTAAAAAAAATACATATTTAGCCCAATGCTCGAATGCCCCCACCCCCCTGTCAAAAACTGCTAAAAGCCCCAAAACGAAAGAAAGCAGCAAATGAAAGAAAATTAACAACCTAAAACATGAACCTTGGTTGAAAAAAACTAAAGTTGTCCTTTAAGTGAGGGGCACTCTTATGATCATACATCATCTCATTCCGGCCAATCACAATTTGCGTCCTCACTTTTATCCTCAATACGTACTTTGCTCAGCCAATCAAATCATCGCTATGGGGTGCTAAGCCAATCAAAACATCTTTTGGGTACACAAACAGACATAGCTGGGCAACTCGCTCAATCTGTCTAGGGAGAAGTGATCATTTCCTCTCCCTTATAGGCCTGCTGAAAGGTGGATTTTGAAGCCTGTTTTAATAAAGGATATGCCATTGATCTTAATGTTACTATAATTTAACTGTGAAAGGGAGCAAATTGACCTGAAAAGGAATGCCAAAATCCTGAGCGTTAAAATGAACACTCAGAAGGCAGCACGCCTACCCCAAGAACTAGACAAACCAGATGTGTTCAGACAGAGAGACTTGATACTTTCTCTTTCTCTTTGTATTGTACCTGTCTTCTCCTCCATCTTATGTCCAACTGCATTTGGTTTCACCGTCCAACCCTAGACAAGGTGTTTAGTCTCAGTCATTAAGAATGGAACTGCTCTGCGCCTCTCCCTTTCCGAAAGGCCGTGACCTTGTCACCCAATCACGTGGGTCAGTGAGACTGGACAGTGTGGACTTGTCCTCTCCGTCCTCAGTTACCTCAGACGGAGCAAGCACAAGCCCCAAAGAAAAACAAATCAGAGAATAACCGAGGATCATGTTTGTTTTCTTCATATGTTTTAAATGTGTATATATCAACTCATCGACTAGCCACTTAGGCGTTGCATAACAGTGTCATGCAATAATAATAAAAAAGTGAAAATAGCTGATGTGATCGATTATCAATTGATTACTTTATTCAACTATAGAACTGCACTCTGTCGAGTGCCTACTAGCTTGACCGCTACGAACTTTCAAATCTCAGCTTCTCTGTGAAATATTGAGTTATTAGGTTTAGCTATGTGCTATGACCTAGTCATTGGAGGTAAAAAAAAAAGTGTATTTTTTTCTTCATTTTAAACGATTGAAAAACATGGATTGGTTACGTAATCAATAAGAGGTACTACAAAGCATAACAAGCATTGATGTAATTAATACGGGTGAGTGAGGGGATATAACTGGCTTTCGATGGTGACGTAATAAAGGTAGGTTTCAGATTACATACAGTATATGTATACATAGAGGCATTACCGTATATATGTATGTATTTTGTAAGTTGATAATTTGTAAGTTGATAAGTAGTATACTGTGGTTACTTCTAAGATATGTACCAATGCCAGGGTATAACTGGCTTGAGAGTGACGTATTGAAGATATGTACCAATGCCAGGCCCAGGGTATAACTGGCTCTACGATGGTGACGTAATAAAGATATGTTTCAGTGTCGGGTGGATTCAAGGTAATGCCTCTATGTATACATGTATGTAATCTGATTATTATTATTACGTCACCATTGAGAGACAGTTATACCCTGGCATTGGTACATATCTTCATATAAACAGTACAACTTACATGTATACATGTGTAAGTTGTATATATGTAATTTGTAAGTTGATGAGTATGTAGACAAGTAGTACACTGTGGTTACTTGGGTTGTTTTATGCCTATGCCGTGGCTGCATGATTTGAGAGTGACGTAATGAAGATATGTACCAATGCCAGGGTATAACTGGCTCTGGATGGTGACGTAACAAAGATATGTTTCAGTGTCGGGTGGATTAAAGGTAATGCCTCTAATTGATTCAATTAGTCCATTTAACCGTCACAACCCCTGGTTTGAATCAGAATGACAAAAATACGAATTGGCATGTACGCAGTGTTTCCATGGAAGTGTGTCAGCTGACTTCATTTGTCCATGAGGTCATCATGTCTCCCTGCAGAACAATGATGGTGACGAACCAGCTGGTGGTCACATTTTGGACCCAGCTCCAGTGTGGATTATTTCAGGAGTTCTCAAAGTGAGGTCCATGGACACCCAGGGGTCCCTGAGGGAGTCCGGGGTCCCCAGCTAAATGATGGATAGGATCCACCCTTATGGGTCTGTAACTCAGAGAGTGTACAAATGGAACCAAATGGACCCTAATGGGTACTCTATGCTTTAAAGGTTTTATGACATTCATTTTCATTTTTTTTTCTTTTAGGTTTTATGACCTCAATTACACCCAAAAAACCTGAACTTTGAACATTCAGTGGATTTTCTGTGGTCTGGAGTTTTCTTTGGGGTTTGGAAGCCTTTTGAGCTACAATGAAAACAGGCAACACAGTGAAACAGTGACATCTGCTGGCAAATCCCATTGACATATATGGGATTTGCAGGGTCTTACATCACTTACTGCCGGCAAATCAGAGCACCTGTTTGAGCCAGAAAACCCCAGATCACAGAAAATCTACTGAATGTTAAAAGTTCATGTTTTTTGGGTGCAATTGAGACCTTTTTTTTAATGTCACAATCCCTTTAACACAAATTTGACTGAGCAACTTTCACTTGAGTAATAGCCAGGCATTTTCCAAATTGTCCTCTGAGGCTATATGCTGCTTCAGTAGTGATGGCATTACTTCAGAATGCAGAATGTGACGGCATTACTTCAGAATGCAAAATGTTGATACTTCTGAATGCACATAAACAGACTTGTTGAGATAGGCTACAGTTAGACTAGAGCAGTGATTACCAAACGTTTTAGCTCAAGGCCCAAAAAAGAAATTTAGATGTTTGCCCGGGACCCAAACTATTGAAGAAATAGTAGATCTACAAGCTCATGACACATCGCTTCGCTGTGAGCTTGTAGATCAGCTGATTTGTTTGTTTTCTATATGAAATCACTGGAAAAAAAATCATTACATTTTGTTTTTTATGATATTTTGCTTTTGCTTTTATGGGAATGTTTTTTGAAAGTGTTTTGAAATAATAATAATTAAAACGGGTCCCGACCCATTGTTTAGGAACCAGTGGAGAGTATCTCAACTCAGCAGCAGAGGTCACATCACATTTAGAAATGTGCATTTGCTAAATTGCTGCAGCTCACTTTCAAAGCTATCTTGCACAGCCAAATCTGTATTGCTACTAGTAAGGCGTAGGAGTGGACCCTTCCAGGTCAATCGAGTTAAATGAACACATTTTTACTGCTGTGCTTGTTTCAAAGCTAGTTAACATGAAGTTTGATCGTTGTAGCCCGCAATGCAGTAAATAACTCATCATAAATACTATCCAGGAACCATATTTGGTGAGTTTATCACACATTGAGTTAGAGCGTCATTGTGAAGGAATGCGTTACTCCTGCCATCACTATGCAGTTAGTGAATGTCGATTTACTGCAGGCCAAGTGAAAACAGGGAAGAGTGAGACTATCATTTGTTTTGGAAGTGCCCGTCGATGCAAAGTACACACAGATGATGATCACTGGAACACATTCCTCCACTCTCTCTCTCTCTCTCTCTCTCTCTCACACACACACACACACACACACACACACACACACACACACACACACACACACACACACACACACACACACACACACACTGTACGGAAATGATGTCACCTCTCTTGATTTATGCGTTGAGTGTTCCGTTTGAGGGCCTGCTCCACACATGCACAGAAATGCTCTCTATTCCTGTTGTTATCTAATAGCAATAGTGTGCATGCAATGCATGCCTGGCAAATCACTCCGTCTTGTTCCCATTGCCTGTCACGCTCAACTCATGACTGTAAATGATATGAAATCCTTTGAGCTCCTCATTTGCTTTCTCACTGAAAAAGACAATTTTGGCAGAGGGAATCTGACAAAACTGTCTGCCATCTATAGTAAAATGTTATGGAACATCATGGGTCTGTGTACATTTTGATAGTTTGTTTTTGGCAACCCAATACTTTGGCTCTCTACTATATAGGCCCATATCTTCCTCTGCACCAAATCTCTTCACCAACATTGCCCAGTGAGATTCACCCCCCCCCCCCCCCCCCCCCCCTACCCCTGACCGGCGTCCAGTCCGTCCACTGCTGAGACTCCGTCAGCATCACCATGGAGACGAGAGCAAACAAAAGCAAGGTATTTCTGTCGTCTGGCCTTCCCTGCATCTCCACTGTCATTATTATTTCAGACTTCATACAAGCTGGTGAGGCAGAGAGATATATCACAATTATTTCAAACTTATGCCTTGATTTATACAACTATTGAACGTGTGTGTGGTGTGGAAAATATCAGATCTACATGATTCACAACACTTCACACCACTTGCATTTTTTTTTGTACGCCACCAATGCACAACAAAGTGGGTGAAATGGTTAATCAATTTAGTCAAATTGTTTTGTGTTAACAAAACATGAGCAACATTGAGCAACATTAAGTCGGTTATTGGTAAAAAAGAAATTGGCTTGTTTGTTGGTCTTTTTGCCTTTATCCCATTCTGACCGGGCACCCATTTTGGTGTTGGCATCATGTTATGCTTTAGCTATTGAAAAATAGCAGATCTACAAGCTCATATCGCGCCACCGAGTGGCGCGATACGAGCTTGTAGGTCTGCTATTTTTTGAAAAATCGGACCAGTGTGTGTCCAGTGGAAACCTCGTGTGAATCTGATCTCAGGTCAGAATGGGTCATTGATAGATTACAGTAGTCTGACAGGAAAGGGGGAGAGAGATGGAAGACACGCTTCAAAGGTCATCGGGATCAGAGCTCGAACCCGCGACACACCACTCGGCCGGCCCAGCTGCCTATTGGTCAGTTATTATATCATCTTTTCGGTTAATTGCCCATCCGTAAGAAGAGCATGCATGCTCCTTCTACCTGGTAGAAAGGCCGTGGCCTGTGCCAGGCAGACATGACACGTACAGCAGATGGCTCAACATATTTCCGTCCTCTCTGGGCACTCGGACACAACAGGCTCCACAGGTGACAGCTCGCTTCCCACTGGGACGACTAATTGCTTCCACAAACAGGTTAGTTGCGCAACCCAGCAGTCACTATACCATGTGTCACCTCATTCTCGATATGGACTGCAGCCCTGACATGCACACACAAACAGAGGGACGGACATACAGACAAGCAGCACACATGAGCATGACACTAGGTTTTACCAGAGCCATCGAAGGAGAGTTGCGCCATCGATGAGGCAGAGACTAGCGCTGCCAGTCACGTGGTTCATGTAACTCATAATGTTAAAGTGTGTGTGTGTGTGTGTGTGTGTGTGTGTGTGTGCGTGCGTGCGTGCGTGCGTGCGTGCGTGCGTGCGTGCGTGCGTGCGTGCGTGCGTGCGTGTGTGTGTGAGTGAAAGACCTGGAGACCTGGCCTAATGAAGTGAACGGAGATGACACGACTAAGGCTCTGGTATTTACAAACCGACCTGCAGGTTGAGAACCACTGCAATGCAGTGTACATGACACTGTAATGAAGTCTGCTCCGAGGGACACATCACACATGCCAACTGGTCAAGTCGCCGCACAAGCACAGCCTTTTCTGGCAACACATTTAGTAGCTATGTCATTATTGAGCAAGATGAAAAAGGGGATAGCATGTGTGGAGCAGAAGGAAGCATGTATGGTAATGTTTTCCATGGCATGCTGTTACTTCACTCCTGTAAGCATCACAAAAACCTGAGAGTTACACTGACCGTTGACATCGCTTTTCTTCTCATTCCTGTCACGGTGCGACTCAGGAGATGCAGGACCCAATTGCAGAAACAGAGCAGGAGCAGAGCAGGTCAAATGTAGGTGATTTATTCTCCGAAAACACAGGAACACAAGAGAACGCAGGAGAATACAAAGAACACTACGAGAAGAACATAACTTGGACTGAACACTGTAGCAACATCTAAGATCTGGCAGGGAACACAAGGAACTGAGGGTTTAAGTAGACGCAGGATAACAATACACAGGTGAACAGACCTAACAATCAACACAGGAAACAGTAACTAGGGAAAACAGGAAACACTAGCACATCACTAAATAAAAGGTATTCAACAGACTGATATCGTGACAATTCCAGTATTTCATCTAGATTTCTTCATATTGGAATCAGTTTTAAAGTCATATAAAGGTTTTCAATACCATTTCAGACAAAAGCAGAGTTTTCAAAATAAGCTCAAAATTAAACTAAAAAACAAGATATATATGCTGAACTAGTTAATCCAGGCCTATATGCTTCATTGACTGGGGTCCCCCAGTGATCTGTACTTGGTCCAATCGTTTTTTCCCTCTAAACCAAATATCTTCGATCTACAAGCTCCCAACGTGTCACAAAACGATGCATTATATTATGAGCTTGTAGATTGGCTATTTGCCAAATATTCCCCAATTCTCCCTGAACGTTCGCGTATTGACCATAATAGGGATGCTAGGGTTCAAGTGGTTAGCTGTTATGTATTATGTTTATATGATGATTATTATACTTGTACTATATTTCATTTAGGCCTATACTTTTTTTCTGTATGGGTTGCACTGGCACTGATATACATCTGATTTGTTATGTAGTGGGGAAAAGGAAATGTTGGGCCAAACCTTGGAACCTGAAACCGGCCGTAGTCATCATGATCCCTGTGGCCTGTAGCAGGACAACAACTGTGGCTCAGCTCAGCACAGACCAGAACTGTCACACATACACCAAAGCAGATGGCAGTTCCGAGTTGGCATTAGTCAGGTTATTTCAGGATGAGGGTTGACTTGATGTGTTTGTGCACGTGTTTGTGTTATTGTGTGTGAGTGTGTGTGTGTGTGCGTGTGTGCGTGTGTGCGGAGGTAATGGAATGTTGGCGATGGTAGGAGAGTATAGCACTAGTGGGCGGTGGTGGACGGCAGTGGGGCGGAGTGTAGGAAGGAAGATGCTTACAGGCAGAGAGAGAGAGAGAGAGAGAGAGAGAGAGAGAGAGAGAGAGAGAGAGAGAGAGACATTTAAAGTGATTGTCTTCCTGTCCAGTCCTTCAGTGTTCCAAAGTAGACCTATTAATAATTACACAAAGCGTGACTGTCAGCCTCTTACACCGAACCCCGTCCCTCTCATTCATCACACTTAAATGAAGTATAGCAACTGGCAGTTAAACGGCATAAGTTCTGGCGTTACGCAGATTGAACAGTGATCACAGGGGAGTACAAAGCATTTCTGAATTCATCAGCTATTTGATGTACAACATATAGTATAAAGGGTTTAATTGCTTTTTTCTCAAGCTATAAATCTGGTTTGAGAATTTGAATCATATGATTATAGCTTTTCTCAGTTTCACTTAGGCAGCAAAGGTTCACAATAAAACTCATTCGAGACAATTAAACTGCTGAGTAAGAGAGACACTCAATCTTTAACTTATTTTATGGCCACGTGTATTTAACAGGAAGCCTGCAGTTTGTATACAGTATGTCACTTCCTGTCACATATAGGGAAATGTACATCCACCCGACCCAACACTTTAAATTAAGGGAAAGTATCCTTTAGTGATCAACCTAGTATTCATTTGGAGAAGAAGTTTAGTTTGATATATTTTATACTGAAAACATGAAAATATTAATGTTATATAGTCCGTAGGGGGCACGGTGGCAGAGTCAGTAGTGCTGTCACCTGGTGGGGTAAAGTAGACCCTTCAAGCAGTTACCATTACTTTCAGAGTGTGCCGCCTGAGCTGTGTGTATGCAAGGTCACTTCAGTGAGATTGCTACTGTATATATTTGTCAGGGCAGAGAGTGACACGTCAGAATTCTCCAGGATAGACCAGCTCTCTGTCCTGCGCTTCGCGGGCCCCCAAATCTGTGGACTGATATGATCGAATCTGATTTCGTGATGTAACAGGTCGTATTTGCTTTCATATATGTCTTTGCTGTTCACATGTATATATCACATGACCATTCAATTTGGGATAATTGTGGGCAATCAATAAATGCCAGATCTTGTGAATCCATAATTTTAAGTGTACAGCCTGTTTATTGGACTATTAGATAACCCTCTCAACAGGATGGCGCATCACACCTCACAGCTAAAAGTCCTGGGTTCGATTCCCGCTGGGGACGCTGTGGGCACTGGGGGCGTGCTCTCTCCTCCGTGTCATCAATGTCCATACCCGAGGCGGGGTTGGCGAAAGGGCCTCTCTGTGTGGAGTTTGCATGTTCTCCCCGTGTCCCCTAGGGTAGGTACCCTCACAAAAAACATGCAGTAATCCTGGTCTCTAAACTGGCTGATGGAGGGGAAAGGAACTGGTCGGAATAACGTGTTCCTTCCACGCGCTACGTATGTCCGGCCGGGGAAACTCCAGGCCAGGTGAAAAGAAGCAGCTTGGAATGCATGAGGTCAGTCCAAAACGGGGATTCCCATTTCTCTTTTAAACACTAAAAATACATGGCATGCATGGTATTTATATGGTTCATCTATTCCTGTGAAGCTCTTATCTATGTTTAGACTTACCAAAATGGATTGTGTTTCATAATTTATCCTCTGTCCTTGGCAAAGGAGGACAGTACAGAGTTTCAATGAACTGGCACAGGCTCCATTAATTATATCTGGCAGCTTGCATCGTTTCCTGCAGCAGTGGGAACAACACACACAGACACACATACATGCATGCATGTGCGCGCACACATGCAGGATGTATATAATGGGTCATTATTAACCCTAGTCCTCAAGCCAAAAATAAAATAGCTGATCTCAGTGATCTGTAATTATAATAACCCTATAACGGTTTGGGTTAATCTTTTGAATCTTTTCCCAATTGTAAGCCTAACTATATATTTTTAACAACACATGCACGCACGCACGCACGCACGCACGCACGCACGCACGCACGCACGCACGCACGCACGCACGCATGCACGCACGCACGCACACACACACACACACACACACACACACACACACACACACACACACAAAGCCCGTGGCACCCCTTTAATTGTTAACACATTCAGCGAGACAGACAGTGGGAAATGCAATGTGTGACAGTTTTCTTAAGATCTTATGAGCCTGCCTTGGAGCAGAGAGACACCCCGCATGGTACTTTTACTAGATTGTTTAAGTGGCGGCCATGACAACCAAAATGGCAAGACTTCTGAGGAACAGCTTTGAGGCCTGTCCAGTCAGACGAGACTTCTGAGGAGCAGCTCAGAGGCATGTCCAGACCAGACCAGACAGACGACATCCTTATTCTGCCTTTCTCCAGAGGCCCAAAAGAGTTCAAAACCTTTAATCCCTATTAGTCCAGGGGCCAAGCCTAATTTTGGTACCACGTAAGGTGGTACTTTTGTATTCCTGTCTCTAGTCCATTTTGGCCTGAAAGAACGCCTCTAAATCATGACCTATACATTTTCTGAAAAACTTCAAATATTTATATAGCAGCATCAAAACTTTTACATTTTTTAATATTGTACATACTGTACAGAACCTCAAAATGGGCCTAAGGGGGTAAAACACCAAAAGGGGTTCCCGCCCAGAATGGGCTCCTAGTTTATATTTTGGTATGTTACATCTTCCAATTCTGTAGCTTAATGCCAGTTATCTCCAGTTATATGTGACCATATCATTAGCAAACAATATACGGTAAAACATTCAAACTTTCATTATGCTTTAAGTAGCATGTGAGTAGCATAGGGGGTTTTCATGATTCTGAATCCAGCAAGCATTAGTTTTGTGATGAGGTCATCATATTTGGGCAGATTTGGGCAAGTGGCTATGGCGTGTTTTTCATGCAAAACTAATGCTTGGAATGGATTCAGAATCATGAAACCCCCCTAGTTTGACACATCACATCCTACTAAAAGCATAATGAAAATTTGAAAATGTTGCCATATAAGTTGTTAATGTTATGGTCATATATATATAACTGGCGATGACTGGCATTAAGCTACTGAATTGGAAGATGTAAACTAGAGACATGTAGGAATACAAAAATACAAAAACTTTACGGTCACCTTACGTGGTACCAATTTGTGAAAATATCAGCGTTGGCCCCTGCACTATATCCCAAGTGGATCGGATTTGGATTTTGGTGTAGTTCAAAACAAAACAAAAAACTGCATTGGGATCACTTTGATATCTGATAATGTGATTGTAGGATTATCTCTGCAAACATGTCAATAATAAATATGTTTGATTAATAAATTATTAAACAATTCATTAAATGATATCAAATAATAATGTGTGCGTGTGCAAATGACCAGATTCAGTTTTGGCGTATATATAGGCTGACCGGATGGTCCCGGTTTAGAGGAAACCACAAAAGCAGGCTGCGCGAGCTACTGTGGAAAGGCAAGGACGTGTTTCCCTGGGCAACTGGGGGGGAGGGGGGGGTCTGCATGGTGACTAACCTCCAGGAGACCTCAGAAGACAGAGATTGATGGTACATATAATAGTACATACTAGATCTGAACTGAAGATTGAGAAACTGTGAGTGTGTTGGATTGTAGGAGCTGTAATAAAATCACTGTTGGTGATCTGTCAGATGCAGATCAGGTGCAGGCGGCTGACTCTGATAGTGGAAGAAAGTAACACAAGTGCAATTTTGAGGTGCTTTTATTTTTGAGTGGTTCAAAAACTCCCTTACGGAGCTATGTGTGTGGCTGGGTGGGTGGGTATGAACACGAAAATAGCATGGTTGTTTTTCACCACCTGTGCGCAACCTAACACACACACAAACACATATTAATTGTATACTGTATGTGATGATTTCGGACGTGCCAGTACAGTACAGTACAGTACAGTACAGTGTCCCCCCGGGGACTCCCTGGGGACCCCCAGAGACCCACATGGTAACTCTCTCATTTCTCTACCGTTCTGGACATGGGGTGGCTCGCCGGAACTGGGCCCGGCACCATGGCTGTGGTCCTGTGGGTCTGGAACTTCCGGGGACCCCCACGCGGAGTTGTGCCACTCACTTCACATGGGTGTGATTTTTTTATACAAATATTGTTCTTTTTACTCCACTACAATTACTTGCAAACTTTGGTTATTAGTTACTTGGAAATAGCATGTACAAGATCACACAACATGTCGTGGTGCGATGCGCTGTGTGCTTGTAGATTTGGGGGGTTTGTTTCGACCAGTCCAGGACAGGCTTCAGACGCGCTTGGCTCAGATCTGAAACCATTTGATTTGGCGTTAGGAACCTGTTGCGACCGCATGCCCTTGCTGACGTCGACCCAGACAGGGTTCGAACCCACAACCTTCCGCATGAAAGGCATATGGATATGGTATACTCTAACCACTACACTAGGGTGGCCCGCACTGAACTTAAGACATGATTTTCTCAATTTGATACATTTCGTAGGGGCAATCTTCCAGTGTTTCCAGCGTGCTTAAATAAATAGAGACCAGACACAAGCCATCAGAAGGCACTGACGCACACAGACAATGACTTTCTGCTTCACTGATAATGACAGCTTTCCTATATTTAATCATGAATAGCTGCCTTTGTTTAGTCCCGTCTAATTACACAGTACTGTGTAATGGTACGGATACAAAACTTCCAAACTTGATTAAATATTGCTGTTGCAGAGCGAAAAAACACGATGCAATTAAACTTAGAACTTAACAGATGTCAACACTTGCTAACAAATGTTTACTCCCAGGCCTCTAGAGAAATGTAGCTCATGTCCATATCAGCCTAACTGTAGGTGGTCTGTAAATATGGTCTCTAAGTATTGCCAAAAATCTGCATTCCATAAATGCTTTGCATAAATACAACAAATCAGCCTCAAACTAATATTTAAACACATACACCTTTATAGAAAACGTACGAAGAAAATCCATGAGAAGCAAAACATAAAGGTTTACGCATTTTCAAGTATTCTCTCTTCCAGTGATTCTTTTTGGCCCCTAAAGTGTCTCACCACATGCAAGCATTCCATTTCCATACACTGCAACTCTATGGAAACAAGAATGGGCAAACACAGGGCCAGCTGCAGAGGGAAAAGAAACACAAACACTTAAAAGAACATATTTCAAAAGGCTCGCTGTGTCTTAGATGCAGCATGTGTGTCCTTGTCATCCAAACCATCTTTAATTTACCATTTGAGAGATTTCATATGAATTTCTTTCACATCACGGCCAGCATTTAGCTGGCAAGAAAAAGCACACATCATTAACACCCAGGTTTAGTAGCAGGTGAAGCAACATGAATTAACAAAGATTAGCAAAGGCAGAAATGCATTTTGTATGTACAGCATGGAATATGTCAGCAGACCCTTCTTTACAGTTTAGCTGCAACTATTATTCTTATTTTCTTTTTTTAATCTTTATCGTTTTTTCACATTATAATTAGCAATGCTGGTTGCAATCTTGGACAATTCAAGTTGTGGTTATACCACGTACAGTGTTAGTTTCTACGGTACTCATATTTATACGTTATTATTCTTTTATAATTGATTGATCGATTAGCTCGATAAACTGTTGTGCAGTGCCATCATCACTACAGGGGTGAGCAGGGGGTGCAGAGTTAGATGTCAAGCATGCAGACCTGTTGAAATGAATAAAAAAAACTAAATCCTAATGGACCTGGAGTGGAGTCTTGTCTGTTTGTGTTGTGAGCGATGCCGCTTGCTTCGTCACAGGAGGAACTGAGGTAGGATTACATGTTAAGAGGAACGCCTGAGTAAACAAATTAGAGAGGAACTGCCAATAGGCTCCATTAAAGACTATTGTTTGAATCCAACCCCTTCGCACAAGTACAATAGATCAGTCCAACCCCACCTCTCACAGCACACAATGGAAGCGCTTGGGGCTACGCAGAATGCAAACGAAAATGAAGCCGTTTCTGCCCAGTCTTTCATTCAAATCAGACCCCGGTATGCATTTCCCTGTGAACGAATCACAAGTGTTAGACCAGGTATAGCTGTCCGAGGCTATTTCATTTCACATTCACTATAGATTGATATAGTACCCGTATTCCCACTGTGTAGCTGGATGGCAGTGTATCAGCCTCACATCAAAGTCAATTAGTCTGTAGGCCTACATACTGTATATATCCATTCATTACTGGTGGTAGACGATACATGATACTTATGTCTATATTTAGTCACAGTGGTTTAATATACATGGTCACACCCACATTTAATTTACTTTAATCTTCTATTTTTATTAGAATGATTTATTATTCTTTACTTATTTTTTCTCTCCTTTATATTCTTATTTTGGAATCTGCCAGCCTAATCCTGTCTTCCTATCTGTCTGTCTGGCCATCAAAAGGCAAACTGAAGGATAATCTCAGGATGGAGGGTTTTATTGTGTCCATTTTGACAAGTAATGCTCACAATATTTGAACCAAACAACTAGGTGTTGTCAGTGTATAACAGTTAGACTGTCACTAGATGCATTATGTCGTCAAATTGCTCACATCTTCGTCTCAAAAATAGTAGCCGTTTCAAATGAACTTGAGAGACAGCTCTTGAACTGTGCCCTTTATCCCACAGTCACAGAATCACAGGTGAGCATGACGGCAGTTGTGTGTCCACACACACATACACACACACACACACACACACACACACACACACACACCAGTGTGAGCAGAGCATCTGCTGAATGTAGTGACAGCTGGACAAGAGGCCAGTGATGTGCACGACTCAGTCAGGGTCACTCACTGCTGCACGAGCAGTGGAGTTTCTCTTGAAAGTGTTCACTGGGTTTCACTTTGAGATTACAGCACAAAAGAGGCCAATAGATTTCACTGTTGCATTTCCACTTCTCTTCTACCACCAGAGGTCTTGAGTGGAAAGAAACAAGGAAACAAACGTGCTGTTGAAACAAATTAGCCGGCCATCAGGTCTTTGTAGTTTGCATGTAAGGCAAATTGACGTCTCCAGTATGTATGACTGTAGCACACAGTTAGTGAAAGATAGATTACGGACAATCTATGGATATTTTTAGGAAATGAAAAGTGGAGACAAGACAGTTTTGGGAATGGTTGTGTAATTCATTCTCGTCTTGTACACTTGTCCTCCATAGACTGAATCATGTCACATGACTGGTGTGACTTCAGCACTGCAGAAGGTCAAACTCCAAATCAACAGCCACAGAACAAACACCCCATGACAAACAGAGCCATTCCACATAATGAAAGAACATTCATGCCTTCACAGGATTGAATGTCTTAGCTCTTGTCAATACTTTTCATTGGTTAAAAAAATCATAAAACCCAGTGATAATCTTAAAGTTTCCACATTCATGTTTTTTTTTAAAGAAACAGTTTGTAGTATTTTTGCTTCTTTCGAGAAACAGGATTGTTTTGGGGCTGACTGTTCTGAACATAACTGTTACTACTTTCGCGTTAAAAACAATAAAACATGATATCTCTCATACATGAGCTGTTCATCAATTGTTCTCATTTCAATTGATCACTTGCATTTTTGAATAACACAAAACCCATTGTAAATAAGTGTAATAATCTCAGGTCATTTTTTTTCAAGGAACAACAGACATTGAAATTTTAGTTCTGCTTTTATAGTTTACAGCAAGGTGTAACTAACAGTAATAAATATAACCCTTTTAATTTAATTTGCGTGTTTAGTAGAGGATCTGGGTAAAAGTAGAGCTGCATATTTGCTATCGCTACATCAGGCAAGCCACTCCTAAAACAACAATTTCTGTGACAAGTATCCTCATCTTAAAGCATTTCCTGACACTTCATGTGGTGAACTCACCGCTCACGCTCACTCACACACAGCCATAAATCACTCTACAATCAGTCTCAGTAGCAAGAACTAAAGATGGCCAGGTCAGCCGGGCATTTTCCTTTCTCACTGCTTGCAAATGGTAACCTGATCAGAGATTTGTGCCCACAGGCAACTTGTATACCAAGGGCAAACTGCCAGGCTAGCCGGGTCCTATTGTGCGAGTCATCCTAACCCCACTGGTCACACGAGCATTCAGAGTGAGATCACCGTCATCAGAGCCAAACAAGTTCTCAGTAAACCACATGCATTCCACTTACCCAGAGATTTGCCATTAAAACGTACATCGTTTTTTGTGGGATTACCTTGCAAATACCAAACAGACAAATATGATGCTACTGTGAAATACTTCTGAGCTAATGAAAAGCATTCGAGTGTAATTTTCTTATACAGGGATTAATAAAACTATAACAACAGTGCCGTTTACAGTTCAATTGAGACCCTTTGAAACTCATTTTAATTGACTACTGGTTTGGTTTGATATACAGTTCGTATTACCGACAGGCGACATAGAAAACCATTTTGATCATATCACATAGAATCTGTCTTGATTATCTGCGATCATTCAACATTATATGTCAAAACGGTCACTTTTGCAAGGAGCAATGCAATAGTACATACCTAACCATTTCACAAGTTTGGCTTTTACTGGATTGTTTTGTCAGGAGAAAAGTATAGTTACTGTTTTTACTACACTGTTATAAATGGACAAAGTGATACACTGAGACCTTAGGCAAAGTAGGCGAAGCCGACAATCACTACCTCGAAACTAGAGATCTCATCATTTATTCACAGGTAGTGACTCACACGTTGAAACAGAACCAGGAAACCAGGCAAAGCTGAAGTTTTACTTTGAACCACTACAGCACTGACTCACTTCCTCTTCTCACAAATTGCACTTCTCATGGCTGGAATTATGTTCTGACAGCAGTAGACTCATTGAATGACATTCCACTTCCATTTTGGAATCTGGATATATATATTTTTTTCTTTTATTTCTTCAGCATAGCAAATAGAACAAAAAATAAAACTAAAAGCTTTATCGACTATAACTTATGAACATTACTGGTTTCTTGGACTGACTGCATGACACAATTGCACAGGCAGATGTTGATGGAGGGCAAAAAAACCCCCAAAAATTGATTGAGGTCCCAGTTACTGAAGCACTCACTGGGGGTTGGGGACTTTAGCACACACTTGCTGAGGTCCAAAAGTCAGTCAGAATATAGTCAAGCGTGCACATTAGTCAAAAGGGCAAAGGCGTTTGTGTTTGTTTCCTCAACCGCCTAGTTGGTAAACCCATACACCCCACCCAAAGTGCAGACTCAGCAGTGTAAATACTTGTCATACTGTTTTGTCTTTTGGGGTCTTTGTAACTCAGGGCCCATCCAAAAGGCAGCGCCGGAAACTACAAAACACTCAAATGTAAATGGAAGCTCTTGGAAAGAAATAGAGGCAATACGTTTCTGACCCTGAAACAACAAAAATATATATTAACCATTATCACAGTGCCTGTATAAGCCTGCTCCACACAGTGCTTTTCACACACACCTCCCATTGCAGGTAACAAGGATGGAATCACTGCACAGGAAATAACTACGAACACATTCCCTCAATCAATTTCAGTAATTGTGTACAATCAACAATGACAAACGGTGTGCTTAAATGAGGTCTTATCGGGTCCATAAAACACATTCTTACAAACTACGGTGGCAGTTTGAAGTGAACGATGGGATTGATATGCTTCTGATGTAGGCTATGCCTTCCAACACAGATATGAACAAGTTCTATCCTCGGTGGGATTCCCCATCCTTTGGATTTGAAGCTGGGTCATGGTGAGAATACTATACGAAAGCTGAACCAGGGCAGCCTCTATTGACTGCAAAACTATAAATGTATGCACTAACGCCTAACCCACGGCCCCAAATTCCCTAAAACCAATTACGGTATACAAATGAAGTAGAAAAAAAAGAAAGCTTAAAGAAATTATATGGCGCATTCAGACAGTATTGATTATACAGGGTGTAAGGGAAATATACTACAGAGCCAAAGCAAACTAGAAAGGAAGCCAGCCAAAACAATTGTATTTTTGTTTAAAAGAAAATCTGGGTTATAGAGAAGTCATCGTTATCAAAGAGGGGGGGGGGGGTGAAATAATCACACCTCTCCTAGATATATATTCAATAGAGAGGTTATTGAGAGGTCATGTTATTCTTCAATTGCTTCAGATTTTGTTTCAGTGTTCTCCCTCGTCTTCTTTTCACTTGTAAGCCTATACAAAATAGTCCAGGACATTTGGGCGGGAGCACCACTAAGATTTGTAATTTGAGGTAAGCCAAGTCAGGCCTTCATAGAGCCCGTCGCCTGTCGTCGCGCACGCCGGCTGAACGTACCAGTTCCTGTCCCTGATGCGCGTGAGGCCCAGCTTCTCCTGGATCTCGTGGGGCTTCATGGCATCGGGGAGATCCTGCTTGTTGGCGAAGATCAGAATGATGGCGTCCCTCATCTCGCGGTCGTTGATGATCCGGTGGAGCTCCTGGCGGGCCTCGTCTATCCTGTCCCTGTCGGCGCAGTCCACCACGAATATGAGGCCCTGGGTCCCCGTGTAGTAGTGTCTCCACAGGGGACGGATCTTGTCCTGGCCTCCCACGTCCCACACGTTGAACTTGACGTTCTTGTAGGTGACCGTCTCCACGTTGAAGCCCACCGTGGGGATGGTGGTGACGGACTGACCCAGCTTCAGCTTGTAAAGGATGGTGGTCTTCCCGGCAGCGTCAAGTCCAAGCATCAATATTCTCATCTCCTTGTTGCCAAAAATCTTTGAGAGCATCTTCCCCATGTTGTTGGCTGTTCATAAATAGTTCCTTACAGGGATAAGAAATTTGAAAGAGGAAAGAAAAGCTGCTATTTTGTTAATACAACTGCCCACGTGATCGTGCTGGTGGGTTGCCTGCCACAGCTGTCAGTATTCAAAGGGAAGTTGATCTGTCACAAGTTTGTGTGGAGGTATTGGTGATCAATCAGTTAGCATTCCATTGATGAGGGCGACAAACGTGACGACGACGCCTTCACACAGGCACACGCACAGCCTTCACACAGGCAGGGTGTGGGCAATATTTGTATAATCCACCGGCTCTGCGACCTAAAGAACTATTAAAGCCTATATTTCACAACAACCAGTCGGCTACACGCTCCCCCTTTCAAAATCCACATTCCAGGTCCTTAATATTTCCCCGAAATCCAGACGTTTTCAGTACAACAAAAAAAAACTAAAACGAATATAATATTGTAATGTTCATGAAAAGCCTGTTATAACAGCGCTGTACAGGCAGGCCCTTTGCGAGCCCCCGGAGTTACGACTTCCTCTTTGACTGCCGGGTGTCCACACACTTGGACCCAGAAGACACACCGTCGATTCTTTAAATAAAAAATAAGCCACAACCGTCAACCGGGTTGGCTTCAGTTCATTTTGTCCCGATCAGTAAAACGCCGGTATAGGTAGGTATCCTATCCGCACCGGCCCGGGACGTCCTGCCTTCAAAAGGGTCATTGATTCATCCGACTTTGCGCTCTTCTTCCCCCCTGCTGTAACACAAGAAGACGAGCGGTTCAAAAAAAGAGGAAAAAGGGAGGGGTGTCAGCAGAACACACAACTTTAGGTCGTCGCGCGCAGTTCTACGGGTTTAAAATAATACAAATAAACACAACATTGTCTCGGTGACGAGAACGGCGTTGTTGCTTTACAAAAATACATACACCACACTGAGAAAAATGTGAACAATACCTGCGACTACAGTGAGCAACCCCCCGACCGTCCCCAGCCCAGGTTGTGTTTCTCCCCCTCGCCGTCTCTCTCGCTCTGTCCCTCTCTCTCTCCCTGGTCTGGTCTGTGTGTGTGTACGTCTCTCTCCCACCCAGCCGTTTAGATCCTCCACAGCGGCGGAGCTGAACTGTGATACCGGAAAAGGTGCGGACCTCGAACTGCCGCCACTTCCTTTGGGCCGGGCTGGTGCTCCTCCGCTCCGTGCACTCCTCCCATAGTGTGATCCCATAGGCCGGAAGGACGGCCGCTATCTGATTGGCAAGTTGATGCTAGGTCGCCCGTTGGCCCTCCTATGCGCTGGTCAAACGTCTCATTTTAAAAAGCTTAGTCTTATTCACTAGCTAGCTTTGGATTATAAACCTAATCATAATACGAAATAATACATTTAGATCATCATAGATTCATACCTCTCTCTATCAATGTTCAACGACTAATTGGAATATCTATCCCCTCGTCATCGGCGGTTGTCCAACAACCAACTCGCCAATCACAGGGCTACTGTCCCCTCCAAGCTATGGGATATGGCTATGTACTAAAACATTTGGCAAAGTGTCCTGCAAAGAAAAAGACCGAACAACGACCCACCCACATTGAACGAATAGTTGGAGGAAAATAAAGGGGAGGGGACGCCATTTGGGCTTCCAGTGTTATTTAGCGTACGTCCGGTTAGCTAATATTGTGTGTATTTGTGAAAATATGACACATACACTAGTAACACTTACACTACATGAGTACAGGTACATGTAATGGATCATATAACAATAGTTTGGACAAATATCCATGTCCTGACCTACTCCTACTGGTACTGGCTACATTTGATTTCATTCATTCAAACAAACAAACCGAAGTCTCCAGACTCCATTGAGAGATTAAGCTATGACGTGGATGTTCATATTTAAAACCTTAGGGTAAAACCTATGGGTTTTACACCATCGTTAGGTTAGCTCTGTCAACGAACAAGGTTACAATTTAATATTTAACATTAAACTAAGCATATTCTAATGATTCTATTCAAGACCATTAAGCATTTAAGGTAATAGTAATACACAAGTATGAATCAGATGAGAATTTGAGATTAAAGCACATATAGTGAATGCTAGTGCTAATAACTAAGTAGCCTCCCACATTAGTTTGGTTTAAACACTATTACATGATCGTAACACGCCCACCCCAGTAAAACCCACCAGGGTAGGACACCTACTGGTTCACAAGTGGTACTGCCTTAAGTGAAATATAGGAAGAGTTCCCCCCAGAGTATGTTTGTCTAATATGCAATGCTATCCATTTTGGACACTGTAGAAGTGTCCCACCACAGCAGGCTGTAGATTCAGATCTACTTATTCATGCAGTTTGTGTTCAAAAGGCAGTTTCAATAATTTATTGATACATCTTAGTCTACATCTAGTGTTATGTAGGTAAAAAGAAAAAAACATTTTATAATTTAATAAATGCAATTGGCATGAGTGGCCTGGGAGTTAGGACTTTTCAACCTATATTCATAGAATAGGTCCTCACTAATAATCATGATAAAATGGCACAATTTCTCTCTACTCAGTCTGTCTCATAGGAGAGCTGTGGTCAGTACAGAAACCCGTTGCAATGCGAAAAAGGAAGCCATCGTTCTCACTATAATACAAATCTAAACATTTTTGTAAAAATGTATAAAAGAATCTGCCTTTTATGATTATTAGTGAGGACCTATTACATGAAGATAGGTTGAAAAGTGGTGAAGAAGTGGTCCTTTAAGAAACAGTCGTCTCAGGTAACCCGAAAACTGGGCTTTTCTTTTTTAGCAATGTCCCACTTTTATAATGATGTTCTTTACCGTGATTATTGGCACGACAATGTTGCTGTGTGTAAGATTTACTTGTATAGCAGATACAATGACAATTGGCTTCAGGAAGGTCTGAGGAAAGTCGCAAGACCGAAACGTTGCTTCAATAAATGCTCTGAACCCAGCAAGTGGCAGTGTGCGGTTGTCTCTCCTTCCCGCATCAATACTATTCAAAGATGTAATTGAATTGCCGTGTGTAAAACAGCTTGTTACATTAACTTAAGTTACACCAGTACAACAAAACCATTGGCACACCAAACAACCAACTTTTTGTCCGAACCTTCAAATCTTTATTCTGTACATGTACAGGAGGATAACATTTAATCCAGTAAAAACTGACTGGATGTGATGGTAAAGCTTCTCCTCTAGGCCATTCAAGCTCTTAAGAGTTGGCGTTGGGGCCCTTCTTCTTGCCGAAGGTGGGCACCACATTCACGAAGCGCCTGTTGTACTGGATGCGACGCTTGGCACGGCCAGTCTTCTTTTTCTTCTTCTCCTGTTTGTCAACCTGGAGAAAGTGACATGGTGGAACAAACATTTAGGTTATTTGTCCATGTCAACTGAAATATGAGACCGGTTAAGACAAGCAAATTGTCACAAGGAGTATTAAGGATTTGGGTTGAGTTACCTTGGGAGTCTGTCCCCTCACTTTGCCGGCACGGGCCAGAGAACCGTGGACCTTACCTGGTGAACAGAAAGAGGAAATGGTTTAAGTTAAAGAGCCAAGTCTACATTTAATCAAACTTCACAAGGAAGGCATTTCAAGGAAACACCATCACAGGATCTGTTCACTACTGGTTCCCAAACGCGGTCTTTTATGTGAAAACAGCCGACCTATGAATGGTGAATGGATACGGCAGACCATTACAAATCACTTTCAATAGCCTGAAATGGAAAATCTTATACAGCAATAAATTAAAACAATTCTGAGCATTTGCTAGTTTAAGTGTTGCTAGTTTAATTTGAATGTCTAAATATTGCAGAAGACGCTCCTGTCTAATCTAAAAAATGTCTAGTACAGTGAGCGACCATACATTTAGATAATCAGATTTTTGTATATCACATTATTTTATTAACACTGAAGATTTTGTCTCTGCGGAATCCAATAATCTCTAGACCAGGGGGTTTCAACAGGTAAAAGGTATTGCATGTGGTCCCTGACCATGCATTTAGTAATGTAGGAAAGTGAAGATTTATTTTCAATGGAAAAGTGCACTAATGACCTGGTGACTTATGATGCATCAACGTTGTCTGTCAGTTACTGGAAAGTTAGAGGTCAAGACATTCCACGGAAAAGGGAGTTAGAATATCAAGAAGGGCAAGGGTACCAATATATCAGTTAACATCAATTTAATAAGATTAGTGTTAAAGCACTAATCTTAGCGCATATCCCCTCCCAACACAACAGTGGTACCCAGGTTGATTCCTACTGGGTGGTGGTCCCTGGTTCACAATTAGTTGAGAACCTCATACATAGCATGACACATAGCAGGGGTAAACTTCCCACACCAAAATGTTCTTGCACTCTTGGCATATCAGTTTGTGTTTAATCAACAGTTTAGGTCTGAGTGGCATCGTTTTAGCCTGGTTAATAAACCAGACTAATATCGCACGGACCGCGGGATATTAGTCTGGGGAGGCTCAGCTTGGATTTCATTTCCAGGGGGGGCGGGTTGAAACATTTTCTCTTTGACGCAATTGGTCAGAGCTACTGTCAGTCAAAGGTCTCAAGCATTGAAAGTCACTGTACCAAAGCCCGCCCATATTGCATACCGTGTCCCGATTGGCCGCCCCATTTCTCTGGTGTAGGAAATGGGCGTACAATTGAGCCTCTCCAGACCGTAATCCGCCGGCAGGCAAATTTTTTTTGTTGCCAACGGCTGATTCGGTCTGGTTTATTAACCAGGCTAGCATCGTTTAGAGATTAGTATACTGACCTCCCAACAGCCTGCCAGCCACCTCCAGAGTGCAGTGCTCAGAGATGCCACAGGATGCCAGAAGGCTGTCATCCTCCAGTGGGGAGCCAGCTAGCAACAGCACTTGCTCCTCCACCTGGAGACCCTCAAGTGCCTGGACATGGGCCTGAAAAACAATGCATGCAATAATGTATTACTCTCCTTCAACAGCAATGGCTTAAGTTGTACCCCATTGCAAAAAAGCCAACAAAATAATCTTCCGACCTTATATCAATTACAGTGAAACACTACAGACAACTGGACATCTTACCTTGCCTGAAGACTGTTCAGGCAACTGTTATTAATCATGGATAATATCCTAGGTTACGTTTACATCTCAATGTTAAAACAGGTGTTAATTTGCTCATGCATGTTTTGTGTAGGGGCAGCGGTGTCCGAACGGTTTGTGGAGAGGTGTTGATATTGGAAGGTCGCTAGTTCGTATCCCCGGACCGGCACGTTAAAATTACCACGGTTGAAGTGCCCTTGAACAAGGCATTGAACCCCTACCATGAAATGTTCTATGAGCAGGGCCTGGCTGTAAACAAGTTATTGAGCTTAGTCCAGTTACCCTGGGTAAACATGATATCCTTTCATTTCATTTCAGTGTGCACAGGGCACTTTATCATCTGAGTTGGGGACAAAGGTTGAAAACCACTGTTCAAAACTGGTACATTTACACCACAGTGGTGGATCAAATCACCTTGATATCTCGGACAGTCTCCTCTCCGGTCACCTCAAGGGTGTGAGTGTTCTGGGCACGCAGGAAAAGCTGCATCTTGAAGCTGAAACCAAAACAATAGTTTGAACCAAGTCATAAATCCCAGAGGTTTTACTTTACTAAATAAATGCATAACCCATAAAATCATATTGTAATTAGCAATATGTTAACAGTTAAAAACTTCATCACTTCAATAGTTTTATTTATTCAGACATTGAATGGCTGGCATTCATTTAAAACAGCAAAAAGGTTTACTAGTACCTACTAAAGCTGTCAAAGTACAAAGTATCGTCACACATGGGAAAAGTACAAGTATATTAAACAAGAGTTTTAACTTAACTAAAAAAAATACTTATTTAAGTGCAGTACTTAAGTTAATGCAGTACTTGAGTTAATGCACTTAATTTCTTCCAGTTACTGGCTAGCTCTGCGGAAATGTGTTTTCTAACAACGTCACGTCGTCAAAGGTTACCAATACCACCCCTTTTTAGCACTACATCGATTGTCATTGGGACATTAACCTTAAATGAACCTAAATATACTCTCCAACGACCGTTGGAATACGTTTATAGGCTTCCAATTGAACAGAAAAGTTAACGCAAATCAAAGTGTCTCCAACTGTCTAGGCTAGCAGCTAGCTAGCAATGCTAAGCGTAAACAGCCAGCCACATGGAGACAATCCGCTCAAACATCACTAATATAACTCTAATATCGCCGGACCGAAGCGAGGAATGGCTCGGTTATGGTAAATACGTGTATATTATCCGTATTATCGGCCGTTGGATTGTCAAAACGATGTATAAAAGTGATATTTTTAATGAAATACGTGCGGGCCTCACCGCGTTTGATGCTAGTTGTTCAGCACTGAGCACGAAAAGGAATTTTCTGGCGTCGCTACTGCGCATGTGTGCTTTTCCACTTCTTGTTCATCGGGATTTAACGACGTCTTGCTGTTGCATTACCGCCACCCTCTGGAGTTAATTACCAACTACACCTAAGTGATGATTCTCAAAAAATAAAAAAAAGTTTTAATTTAAAGGACATCAATAACCGAGTTCAATGAACCAAATTGGTTCCATTTACCGATCTATATGCGTCCATTTGGAAACCAGTGTCTTTTGATGGACCCCACTTTGAGTACATTCTGTCATACACCAGTTTGTCAGGTCTGCCGTTTTTAAGTGGTGACCAAATCTGATCAGATATATTTCTTGTCTTGCCCACTTCCACAACACTCCAATTTCCCCTTTGCTCTTTCCACTGCCTTCATCATGTTCTTTCTTTCTGATGCCTTTCATAGTGCCACCTATCCATTCCATTTTAATCATGTATATTTGGATATTTCACTTGTGTTCCTCTGTAGATTCTGCAGAGGAACAATGCATACAAAGTCCAGTTCGTTGAATGCAGAGTTCTACTCAAGTCGTGTCTCGTTTGTAATTTGATCGTTACTACCCCCTTTCCTACTTCCTCTCACTACCAATTCTTTATTTTATAGCTTATCAAGAACAGAATTTTTCTAAAAACACAAGCTCTAGCCAATTTGGCCACAAAAAGTGTACATTATTATATCGTGCGGCTATCATTCTGTACACAATTTGCTAATATTTCCAGTTAAGGTTTCATGCTGCTTTTCATATGCCCTACACATTAAGTCTGCTCTTCACATAAAGAGTAATTGTTGCAATTTGCAAAAGACCCTTCTTAAAATACATCAAAACATTTCTTCATAGTTATGCAGAAAAATCAAAAGAGAACAACAAACAGGCTAACAGCATTTAGGCGATTATAGAATGATTCAAGTACACATAAATAGGATATCATAACAATCTCTTTATTATGAAATTAAGTCAAAATAAAAAAAAGAGACACTCTTCAGTTGTGTTTCCTGGAAACAAAACAACCTTGAATTATTAAAAATCTGAAAGCAGAAAAACGGGCTCAGAAATACATCCACGAACACCTCCTTTACAAAGTCATAAAACAAAAATTTAATTTCCTCAGAGAGAGAAAAGAGACCAAACCAAGTCATGTCACTCAAAAATGTTAAAACCTATTTCTGAGGCTCGTTTTCACAGTTGGGAAAATAAACGCTGCCTTCAACAGACACATGCTTATTAAAGAACACAAAAAGCAGCCAGTCAAATGGTGACAGAGATGATGGTGATGACATGTACCAATCAATGTGGGTGAAAACTAAAATATGACATAAGTCAAATCAGAGGCTCTGGGTCAGTCTCGGCAGGACAGAGGGGATGAAGCTCCTTTATGTAAGGTATCAGTCCATCATGTAGGGGGTGGTGGGTAGTACTGGTTATAGCCGGCATACTG
The DNA here is from genome assembly GCF_964188405.1 of Protomyctophum parallelum. Taxonomy (NCBI): domain Eukaryota; kingdom Metazoa; phylum Chordata; class Actinopteri; order Myctophiformes; family Myctophidae; genus Protomyctophum; species Protomyctophum parallelum. The sequence goes on along the minus strand of NC_139717.1, from coordinate 42,093,337 downwards.
GTTGTATTGACCCCAGGAGTTCTGTCCCCAATTGTTGTATTGTTGCTGTAAAGGAAGGAGGGGAAGGTTAAAGCAACCCAACTTTTAGTTGGTCAGTCCTGTTTCTTTCCTTCATATTATCTATCAACAGATTATCATTCATCTACGCAGTGACTCATTGTTCACAAACTCCATCAGTCTAATAAAATGGTATTATGTTAAGTAGAGACATGACTAACCTGGTACCAGTTGTAGTTGTATGCAGTGCTGTTGGCCTCAGGCACCACTTCTCCTGTGGTTGCAGTGACTTCGGCCACACGCTGTTTCTTAGCCTCAGGCTCACTGGAGCTAAGCAGAGAGAAGTCTCAAATCAGTCCAATGTGATGCATACAGTGACATACAGGTTCATGAGCCAGTGCAGGACTGGTTTATCAGTGCAGGCCATAGGTGAGAGCAGATGAACCTGCCCATGGTTAGATGTTGAGGGCAATGAAGAACGACAGGTGATAGCTTGTTTTATTTACTAAAGAACAATATTTATTTACTGAAGGATCTATATTTGTTGGTGAAGCAGAATTAACAACATCTTGACAGGTTACAGTATAAAAGCAATATTAGATTCAAGGTCATGCAGTAATACTATCAGCTGTGAACAGCTGAGAGGCACCACCATCTCTCACCCATTCTCTGCTTTCCTCTTGGTTGACTCAGTTTCTTTCTGAAGTTTCTGGTGATCCTCATATGCCTTCGCTAGTCTGTATGAGATAGCAAAGAAAACAAGTAAATATTTAAGGTCCTTCTTTTTTTTTACTATGACCAACATCACCATCTAGGACTAGCTGTGATGATGCAGGAACTCACATGTTGATATCGCTGCCAAAGTCCTCCAGGAAGTCCACTTTGCGCTGGGAGAAGAGGAGGCGCGACTCCAGAGGTAGCGGGCTGTTGAGGGCGCGGTCGAAACAGGCCAAGATGTCCACCTCGTTCTGCTTCACATCTCCACTGTATTCCAGCTCCAGCAGGTTCAGATACAGCTTTGGACTCGTCTGTAGTAAGTGAAACATCATGATGTGAACAATGAGCACATGAACATATTGCACATGGTAGCTACGTATTTTGCTACCCAACTCTTTTTGAAACACTACACAAACATTTATGTCTAAAATCAGTGCCCTTTAATCTTTGAATTGTGAGTGGACTAAGAACCCACCACATTCTCCTTAAGGACCCATGTGGTCCCTGTCCGACACCGTTGAACAGGTTAAACATATGATCTCACCTGGTCTTTCTCAATAGCCTCCAGCAGCACCTTCCTGGCTTTGCTCAGACTTCTCTGCACCTTCATGAGCAGTCGAGCCAGCTTCACGGCGTAGAACGACGTCTCATTGGCGTTCTTCCCGGACGCCATGGCCTCGCTCAGTAAGGTCTCCGCCTCCTCCAGGTTGCCATGGCGACGCTCCAAGCTGACCCGCCGCAGCCGGACCATGGCCAGAGACGGGATAGCCTCCTCCAGATTCTTCAGGATGCCACGGGCCTCTTCCACGTTCCCTGAGGGAGAGGGAGGAGAACACGCTTAGGACACATTCTAAGGCATGGTTCTCAAACTTTGATTCCAATGACCCCCAGTTTGACATAAGCCACAGATCTTATCAATCAGTCAAGCTGGGGACCTCCTGGAACCCGCATTGGGAACAGGGTTGAACACTCAGTCCAAACACATTTGTCTCAAATAAGATATCTCAAAACTACTGGCTGGACTGCTATGCAATTAGCTGTGCACAAATGTTTTACAGAAGATTAACTCGTGATTCCATGGCAGATGAGTGTTCCAGTGCTATTTCGCTTTGTTCTGTGTACATGTTGGTCTTGAATGAGGGTGTTTGTGTTACCCACCTTGCTGCTCCTCAAAGGCTGCCCACAGCAGGTGGATGGTGGGCTTCTTGGGCAGATGGATGGTGCACGCCTTCTTGTAGACATGTCTCACCCCCTCAATGCTGTAGCCCTCTAGATATTTTGCATACTTGAGAGCGAAAAAGAGAAAAAGGGAGTCGGAGGGAGAGCGAGAGGAGGCAGAGAGAACAGAGGAGAAGGGCGAAGAGAGAAGGAGGCAACAAGCATTTAAAACTCAAGATTCCGGGCGATGGAAAGCTGTGAATTTCTTCATTGACAAGATTCGTTTTTAGAAATTTTCTGTGTAAACCCATCAGCACCTTCATGGAACCAATTAGATAAGTTTCTGTAAGGTAGTGGGAGACGGAGAAGATGCAACGTAGTAGTTGGCAAATGCTGCGGTCAAATCTTGTGTGGCAAGCTGGCCATCCCCTAATACAACAGATACAGTCAAATATCAACGTTACACGCAAAGAGAGAGTGCAGGACGATTTACTGTGTCCATGTGATATCATCGTTGATGAGGGAAGTGCAGGGGAAATCGGTGGGAAGTGTCGGAACGGTTAAGGTCAATTACCTTGATCCAGAACTCTTCATAGAGTGCGCAAGCGATGAGGCATCGTTCAAAGAGAACAACCACACGCTCTGGCGTCCCGTTTTCCATCTCAAATTCCAGGTATTCCTTCCAGTTCCTCAGTTGAGTTTTCTCCAGGGCTTTGACATGGAAGTAGGGTCTCTTAATCTGAGTGGGAAAGGACATAATCAAAAGGGTTTCAGAAGATTCAACCTACAGGTGGCACTTTTTGCTTTCTTTGGTCAATAGGCGTCATCTTATGCCATTTCTGTTGGACTTCTAACTGAATCATAATAACTGACATATTTAAACCTTAACATGTTGCTTTTTCCAGTTCTGATATCCAGTATTTTAATCTGACATATTGGGTTTCCAGACCTTTTTTGCCCCAGTACCGCACCGTACCTAAAATCTCTGGCACCACGCCAAGAAAAGTGGAGTGAAATTATTTATTATCATACTACAGGCAATTGGTTGAAGCTCTCAAGCTGTGCTGACATGGGCATGAAAACAACCTAGACACCTAAAAGAAAGTGTGTTAACCCATTCTGACCTGAGATCAGATTCATACGAGGTTTCCGCCGGACACACACTGGTCTGATTAACCCATTCTGACCTGAGATCAGATTCTAAAAATGTCAGTCGCTCTTCGATTTAAAAAAAAATAGCAGACCTACAAGCTCGTATCGCGCCACTCGGTGGCGCGATATGAGCTTGTAGATCTGCTATTTTTCAATAGCTAAAGCATAACATGATGCCGACACCAAAATGGGTGCCCGTTCAGAATGGGTTAAGAAACTTCTCTTCTCTAACAACCCTTCTATTTTGAGGGCAATAATAATTAATCAAAATTTATCAAATTAAGCGCAATAATAAATAATCAATCAAAACTAATCAAATTAAGCACGCTCTATGGGCGTGCGCCGGAGATTGTCCCCCCCAGCCAGCACCGGGGCAAAGCTTTTTCCTGCAGGAAACACTGAATTGTCCGATTTGGGGCACGTCACTCAAACAATTTAGCTATGGAGCTCCACAGCACTACATGGGTGGTGTGAAAGGTCCAGTTGGTTAACATGGGCGCCTATTACACCTAAAGGAAACTGGCTGGTGCCTACTATACAAATAAGGCTACATGGTGGATTTAAGGCAGACAAGAGGAGCTGAAACTGTACTGCCTGAAAAAAGAATCTGCATTTATTATAAGATGGTAATTACACGTTCTAAATCAAGTACCGTAGTAATCACCAAGCCACGGTGCCCAGACAGCTACACCAGCCGCCCGGGCAACTGAGAATAATCTTTAGACAAATGGACCATTCCTGCAGGGGAAATGGAGTTGCCAGAGGCAGCAAATCTTTCTGGGAACTTTAGGCCACATTTACACGAGAACGGTCGCCAGAGAAAACGGTAAAGTCCCGTTGCGTTCACATTTTTTATCGAACCTTTACACGAAAACGCACACTTTATGAAAACGTTATAATGTGCATGCCAAGTCGCTAGGTGGCAGTAACGGACTGCCAGATAGACCATCACCCATGTACAAGAACACAGACATAAACGTAGATGCCTCTTCCGGCTGCAGTGGCCAATGAGGCATCTATGCAAGAACCGGGTATCTCCCCCTTCCAGACCACAATGGCGCCTGCTGCCACCTATCACAAGGCATTTTATTTACATCATGGTTTTACATTCACCATCGCTGAGAAGCGGCGCTTGTAGGCGAGGAGGGAGCACTTGCACACTGTACTAGGAACTCCAAATATCATATGGCTCAGCATCAATGTAATGTAATAAACATATGCGCTGTGAGCCGACGTGAGCCATGTCGTGGCTTCGTGGATTCACCTTTTTGCCCGTTTTCATGAAGACGGGAGGAAACAATGTTTTCAAAGATTTCCACTTAAGGTGTTTTCACTTTGTTGCATTTTCACCCCTCCGAAAACGCCGTTCTCGTCTAAAGGGTCCACAGCAAACGATACTATATTTTGCCGTTTTCTATAAACACCGTTCTCGTGTAAAAGGGGTCTTAGTTTCAATTACATACACAGGGATAAATAAAGCCAACATACCTGTTCCTCAAAGGTCCAGCGCTTGCTGACTTCATGCTCATTATGGTTGAACACCTCCTGTCGAGACTCAATCACCTTGTGGCGCATATTCTCAATCTCTGTCACCCTCTACATTGGAACACAAGAAAAAGGACATGGTCAACACCCCAGTGTACTGCCTTAATAAACTCGTATCTCATTCTCCACTTGGATGTACAATCTGCAAATCCTGCTGCCAAGAATTTACATCACCATGAGCTTGCCAGATACAAGAAGCCTGCGGAGGGGCAGGTATGTATGCACCCTGCATATCAGCCTGCCGTGGCCAGATCTGGGAGAAGATGCTGGAGTCACTGGGCCACGGTCGATCCCAAACCAGTTTTAGCCGATTCCCTGACCGGAAGCCAACCGTAATCCCCCAGGCATTCATTGGCTTAGCTGCTGACGGAAAAACACCTCTTCAAACCTCAACAGATCTCCTCCCTCTCTCCATGGAAGAACAGGCAATCACCTGGTTATGCCCTGCTACCGGTATGTTTGAATGCATTCCTCTTTTCAGAGCTGGGGCTCTAACCTTTGCTGGGTCCGTGAGGTCCTCCGTACCAGGTGGCAGCTCCTCTTCCTCAGGGGTGGCTTCCTCTCCGTCTCCATCCTCGTCGACTTCTGCTTTGTTGGCCTTGGACAGCTCCACCCTCAGCTGAACAAACTCCTCCTCAGACAGGACGTGTTTGGGGTTCTGGTCCTGCACATGGTCTTTAAACCTGAAAAGAATTGCAACATTAATGTTCCAGGACTCATTGCAACAAAATGTGGAGAAAGATCTGAATAGATTTGATCCATAAATTAACAGTAGCAACTGATGCCTAAATTCTAAGCCGTTTCATGCTACCCGACTTTTAAAATGTCCCATTTGGAAAGTAATTGGGACGTACACGACTGAATCATGGAACCAATGGTGCGTGTCAGTTGTTAAGACTAGTTAATTGTACAATAAATGTGTTGCTGCTAATGTATGCATGTCCCTATGCAACTTGCTGCTCCAACAACGACGGAAAGCGTACTTCTGAAAGTGTTGTGAATACAGCTGAGTCGGGACACCCAGGATGCGGTCATAGATGGTGGTGACGTTGGCCAGGTTCCCCAGCTCTGTTTCCCAGTTGGTGTAGGCCTCCCACAGACGGTCTGAGCGGAAGTCTGTGCCCGCTGCTAGAACTGCGTGTTCATAGGCACTGAAAAGGGCAAAAGTTAAGAGTTAAGCATGAGGCAGACTACTGCCATCCCAAGGTTGTAGGCTTTGTTCAGTTGCCTCTCATGTTTATTAAACGGCTGGTAATAAAATGGCTGGATGAAATGTTAACTCTTCTGTCCTCCCTTGATTCTTCTGCCTTGATGTGGAAAATGAAATGAGCTCCTGAACTTTCAGAGCATACAAGAAGAGTTGCGAGAGAGTTGATGTTGATCGCCTAGTAATAACTAACTCATTTTAATGATTTTTCAAAATAGGCAAATAAGTTTAGGGATAAGGGGTTTAGCACTGACGAAAATAGGGCCCTATGAACCTAAATGAGTAACAAGCTAGAAGTAAATTTAAACCAAGAGTATGAAACCCCCCCTCCCCAATAAAATGCATCCTTGCAGAGACGAGGCATGGAGAGAAAGGCAGGAGATGCGCATCAGATTATTCAATGATCATATCTTAACTCACGCTCGTATGCGTCCTTCAGTCTCCGAGTCAGTGGGGTCTGAGTTGTCTTTGATGAAGGTCAGGTAGTGCAGCCACAGATCTACACTGAGGGGGATGGCCTGCAACCCCCGTCTGTAAACCTGGTGATAGATCGACAACAGGACCATCAAAGTCTTAAATAGTCTGCAACTTTGCATTGTTTTCAGTTTGTGCTCCTAGATATATTTTTTAGCATATACATATACTTCATTTTCTTAGCATTTCAATGCAACCACTGATTGTTCAGCTAAATAGACAAAGGCAATATGCTGCTGTCAACCATTTTAAAAGTGCAAATTTATATATGTATAGATGTAGCCCAACATGTATACCCTTTGACAAAGATGAATGGCATTTAGAAAGTTGCTCTGGATAAAACTTCCTAAACTGTACATTGTAATTGCCTTCACAGAATAGCAGCTCCACTACTGGCTATACGAGGACAGCCCAGAACTGTAGTGGTAGTACACATTTAAAGCATAATCAAAACTTGTATGATGGAATTTCTTTTGATGATCTCATATTTACCTCTTCTGCAACCTGTATGTTGTCATGCTTCTTCTCAATGTCAGAGTACTTCTTCCAGTAGCCGTAGCAGTATGGATAGCGGAGGAAGAATTTATCAAATGCCTTCCTCACCGCTACAAGGTTATTCTAGGGGAGAGGGGGAAAAAAACAGTAGTACAATAACAGTTAGCTTAGGATCCTTCTGTGATTATGTTGTTTGATTTAACCCGTTTCACTCAAAAGACCCTGCCTTTTTCCTCAGTCTCAAGCCTAGCTCAGATCAAAGACATGAGGAAATGACTTGAAAGTTGAATTGTGGAGTTTTATTAAATAAGTAACTTATACTCACCGTTTGGTCAGGCCATAGTCTTGTTATCATGTTATGCACCCTTGACCTTATGATACCGGTATGTTCTTACTATGCATGCCAAGGCTCCATGGCATGAAAGCCTGTTTATTGTTTAGAGTACAGCCTGGTCCTGTGACACAAGCTCCTGTCTTATATTTTCAACAACTATGTTCTCATCTCTGCTTTCTGCAGACAACTGCTTGAATACTGGCTTGATAAACTTCTATCTTAAAAATACAAAAAGTGTCTCCGACTCCATTTGACGCAACATCCTGAGTTCAACATCCACAATTCCTTGACAGCTAGTCTTAAAGTTAACACAGGCCGACAGTCATTCTCACCTCTTGCTCTACATACTGAAGCAGGTAGACCCAACCATTGAAGTCTTCAGGGTTTTCCTCACAGGCCTTGGAGAGCTTTTCAAACTCAACAGGGACCTCTGGCTCTGCAGGAGCAGGAGGTTCTTGGAGGAGCGCGTCTTTTGATGAGTCTTCCAGCTCCATGCCATCTTCTGCACTCTCTGAGGCCTGGCTCCCATCTGGGAGGAATGATATTATTATTATTGTATTGCATCAGTGTTATTGTTGTATTGCATCAGTGTATTGACAGTATCATGTACTTTAGGCCATTTTGTTGCATGTAGGAAATGGATAGAGGGGGAACGATATGCAACACAGGTCAGAATCCAACGGGGGACTTTGCCATTACGTGGTCAATTTCACCATCCTGTCAGCTTCTGGGCACATTACGCTATAAAGGTGTTTGCTACTTAAAAAAAGCAGTAAGTTAATATTTTACAGAGGTTACATTTATCTGCACTCAGGCATATTGACTCTAGTTTTGAGTGTAGTTTCATGTCACATTGACAAATGTTAACAAATCCAATAGTGGGATACAATGCAACATCTAAAGGGCAACTTTAAATTGTTTTACATAGACCCACAGAACACATGGTCAGATTTTCACGTCCTCACAAAAAAGAACAAAAAGTCATCTTCCAACAACCATTTAGCTAATAGCTACCTTGGGCAGAGTCCTCTTCTACAGCCTCAGGCACTGGGGGTCTCTCCTCTGGCATTGGGGGTCTCTCCTCGGGTACTGGGATCATCTCCTCTGGCACTGGCGCCATCTCCACAGGCATTGGCGCCATCTCCATGGCCATTGGCGCCATCTCCACAGGCACTGGCGCCATCTCCACTGGCATCGTCTCCACAGGCACTGGTATCATCTGCTCTGGCAATGGGGCCATCTCCTCTGGCTCCTCTGGCACCGGGGCCATCTCCTCATCACTCTGGTCCTCCTCGCTCTGTTCCTCCTCGCTCTCTTGTGGAGACTCCACAGCTTCTTCTTCTGTGAGATCTACCACCGGCATCAAATGTGGCTCAGGTGACGGTGTCTCTGGTTCTTCTGTGGGCTGTGGCGGTAGAGGAGCTGGTGACAGTGGAGGCTGCTCATCTTGGAAAAGTTGGGCACTAGCAAGCTGGAATTCCTCCACAGCCTTCTCAACCGATCGCAAACCACTGGAAACCAGCTGCTGGTCTGTCGGCTGTTCGACCACATCATCCGATTCCTGGGACACATCGGAGTCCGAGTCCGACTCCTCTTCTGGCAGAATGGTGGTCAGAGTTTCAGGAGGAACCTGGTCCAGGGACCACTCGGCTGCCTGTGTGAGAACAGGGAGGTCTGGAAGAAAGCCGTCCCCGGCAGCACCCTCCATGCCAGGGGAGTCCCCGCTGTCCGGGGAATCCGTGTCCAACATTCCCGTCATGGGTTCGTCTGAGAGGTGCAGGTCTGTCAAAGAGGCCAGAAGAGTAAACTCAGTCCCTTTACATGCTTGAGACAACACAACATATTAACCCATTCTGACCTGAGATCAGATTCATACGAGGTTTCCGCCGGACACACACTGGTCTGATGAACCCATTCTGACCTGAGATCAGATTCTAAAAAATGTCAGTCGTTCTTCGATTTTTCAAAAAATAGCAGACCTACAAGCTCGTATCGCGCCACTCGGTGGCGCGATATGAGCTTGTAGATCTGCTATTTTTAAATAGCTAAAGCACAACATGATGCCGACACCAAAATGGGTGCCCGGTCAGAATGGGTTATACGTATGGAAATTTTAAAAGGTATAACCTTCAAGTCAAAACAGGGTGGGCCTAAATTCCCCTAAAGCTAAAACCTGGCAGAAACAGGGAAACAATGGCAATGTTTAAGTCACAGGATATTTTTTTGTAAAAAAAAAAAACGAACTAATTTGGCCACATAAATATTTATATATAATAATTATACAACAGAAATACACATTTGTACACAATTAAGAATTTCAATTCAAATGAGCTTTATTGGCATGAGAAAACATACGTTTACATTGCCAAAGCAAGTGTCAAAATACATTTGAAAACATAAAATGAAAATGGTTAAGACAAAGAGGTCTTTCTAGGCACGTTGCAGCAGCTGTCGCAACAAGTCACACTTGGTACTTCCTTTACCGTGGATGTGAGTCTGCGACTGGGTAGGTGCTAGCTATAAATAAGAGCTGAGCGAGCTGTTATTTATATAGGCCTACATGCCTGGCATTGCCTGCGTCCCCGAGCTGGCCTCAAGGCTCTGACGTGTTGAGGAAGATATAGAACCAAACAATGCCTGCATGCAGTCTGTTAGTTTCTAATCATATATATTGTTTTACCATTTAACTAGTTTGGAATGGTGTCCAGCATTAAAACAATGTATGATCCGCAGTAGTTTTAGCATATAAGTGTATATTTGTATGTCTTTAGTTTAAATGTTCAGGTGAATTGAAAATGGAGGAACCCTTATGTTATGTAAACAAGTGTTGGTGCCTTTTCTGGTTTTATCCGCTTTATAGCAGATTTGACCTGTACAGTACTACTTTCCTTGAACTGTACCCATTCTGAAATCTGTTAAAATAATTGAGGACAACAGATCTACAAGCCAATCGTGTATGTATTTATTTACACGCGTGGCTTATAATAGAAGTAGGCCTATTCTTGTTTGTTGCCAAGCGACAGGCGTACAAATCTACCTGAAAGACACGTTGGCGCGACGGAAAAGCAGGTTATTATCTGAAATGCCTTATCGGCCTACGTTTGATTCAATCAACCCGTCCCGAACTAGCGTTGTTACATAATAATAGCGTTCGCGCAGCTTTTTTAGTTTGTACCCCCTTCGTTTGGTAACGTTCTATTAACAGAGGTATTTTTGTACAGCATCTTAAAACCAAAAGGGGGTTGAACAAGCGAAAGCGAACGTCCTGGTTCCAGTGAATAGTCAGCACCCCGTTGGGTCATCCACGTTATTAAAGCTAGCGTACTAGCATTAGCTGCTAGCACGCTAGCATTAGCTAACCATTGCGCCTGGTGACAATTTGACAAACAGTGAAAACATTTCACGCCATTAATTTAAAGAAAGGTCACTTGTGACTGAATGCATTTGTTTCAGAAACGTACCTGTATCTTCCATGAAATTTCGCTAGAACAATGAAATTATCTCTAATTTCAATTACTTTATATAAAAAGCAACAACCCGACCGCAACTCTTCATGCTCAACAATGCTACAACTTGAAGGACTGCCAGGAGGAGGAACCGAGGAAGAGTGTTGCCACTTGCCAGGTTGTGTGAGAGAAATAAGTAACCCGTCTATGAAAGAAAAACAGAAGCGACCATGTACCGGTATTTAAAAATATAATATACACAAGCTCACGTTGTGACCGATTGCAACGCGTTGTGAGCTTGTAGCTCTGCTCATTAAAAAAAAGGGAATAATTTAGAATATTTTTGAAACATTTTAACAACACAATTCAGATGAGGGGGGTCCTTGGAGTTGGATAATTAATTACATATTGATTTGAGTGGTCCTCCTGGACATTTAGGAATCTACACCAATATTTGCAAGCAAGCAATTTTACATAAATAGAATCCCAAATACGCTTATAATAAGGGGACATGGCAACACTGAGTCTGAGGAGGAAGCTTCGTTGTATGGAGGGGTGAAGTTTGCCTTTCATTTTTTCTAGCAGGCATATGTAAAAGTAGCACGGGTCGTAGAGTAGACTAGAGGAGCCTTGAATAATATGAGAAGAAAAATCATCATTATCCTACAGCCGACGTCTACCATGAGTCATAGAATTACGGTATTGCAATGTAATGTACGTATTTTTAAGCTATAAAACAACGTTTTAAAAAATGCCTTACAAACGATAAAAAAGGTCACATAATGTACTCTATGTCAAGGACAAGGATTGCATAATTTCTGGGTGCAACTCATTATGGGGTATCCCCTTAGAGTATATACTCTATGGGTATCCCACATGATTTTTGGGTCCCCCCCCCCCCCCCCCCCCCCCCCCCCCGCCCCCAGATGACATTAAAGTGACAATTTGCCAAAAAACATTGTCCAAATTGAAATAATATAAGAAAGAGGCCAAAGATCTACAAGGCAGTTGTTGTGAGCTTGTAGATAAGCTATTTTCACAATAGCCTATTTCTGTGGAACGTCAAACTAAATCTAATGCTTCAACTCCTACAATTCCAGTGCTGGAGGTTCAAATATGATTATTTTTTATTTTGTCTAATCGAGTGTCAAGGACCTTGACCACGGTCCCCCATTTGAAAGAGGCAGGGAGGGACCAGGCAGGGATGGGTGCAGCTAAACCTAACCTTAACCCATGTCTAACCAGTGACTACTAGTCTAAACTAAGAATGCACCCCGGCAGGGACTCCCATACAAAGGTTGTTATTTTATTTTTAAATAGCAGATCTACAAGCTCACATTCCATTATGCAGCTTTTGTGAGCTTGTATACAGACCCCCAACTCTTGGACAGCAGGTCTTTCCCCAAAAATATAGAAAGACAGAAAGAAGAATTTTTCTGCTGACATCTCTATAACTTATGTGTATGACACAACAGGCTTGTAGGCCTACTGTAGAATTCAAAGACTATGGAGGAACCATTTTAAAACGTCAGACTAAAAAAAAATGTTGCAGGCCCTAACTAACTTTATAAATATGGAAAAAACTGTGTATTTATTTTGACCTTCATGCTGTAAAAGGAGGATACATCCAAGCTCCTTGGAATTCAAGCTCTCAAGCTCTCCTCTGACCTCTGAATCTGATGATGGGATGCACAAGTTCCGTTTATGCTGAAGGCTCAGCCAAGGGCTCATTATTAAAGAGTGCGGCCATACAAGCATGTCTCCCCTCAGATGTTTTACATTTTACAGTACCTGACCTTCATCAGACCAGTGCCATGCTTCACCTGTTTGGGAAGGCTTCCCCAAAGAAATGTATCCAGGATGTGGAAAATCTGACAGATGGGTGCCGCCACATTATTGGGATACGGACAGATTCCTTCCCTACACTGGAGGCGAGGAGAGAGGAGGATTTAACCAGGGCATGTCTCTTTCTGCAGAATAGGTGGAACAATAGAGTGTTTGTTCAGTTACATGGATCATCCCATCTCAATAGAGCCCTGCTTTTGTAAACAGAAAATACAGATGTTTCAGGTCAGGATACCAATTTCATCCAATCAGGAGAGAGAGAAGTCAAAATCATGTGCATGGTGTCAAAACTTCGTCACAAACACAACTTCCAGTGAGGACAGACTGTCTTTCCACAGCTACAGGAGGGAATACTGACCCAGACCACTGGAACCTGCTGCTGACTCTGTCAGCTGAATGGACTTTAACAACAACCACCATTCACAGTGAAAGTAAACTTCAGGAAACATTGAGGGGGGAGTGTTACCGACTGACTTCCCGTCTTGAGTGTTTGTAGCTTCACTCAGAGACAACATTTAGACTAGTGTGTGTTCTGTAGGAGTGTAGGGCATCATAATGATGATGAAAGCATAGGAAGGAAGATTAATATTATAGGCTCTTTTCAGGATTACAGAACTGGGTCTCGGCCCAAGAACTCAAGGAGCCCCTAAGCCAGAACCTTTGTGAATAACAGTAACAATTGTTAGTTTATCAACTATTTGCATATTGTAACAATATTGTTTATGGTCTTACATCAGACTACATTTGAGAGATAAATGTGCAGACCTCACTGAAGCACACCAGTATTGAAGGACAACACTGACACCTAGAGGGAGATTCAGCAACTCATTGGTACTTGTCATGGCTATAGAACAGTATTTTTGTGAAAATATATTAAATCCATTCATCATGACACAATAAATTACAATCATTTCACTTGTCACTTATCTTTTATGGGACCACACACTTTGATATTGTTTTCATTAAAATAATTGGCCTAAATAGCTTTATTGCCTCCATAGCCTTGGGCAGAATCGTAGAGCTAGAGCTAGATTTTCCTGCTCTACCTGCTCTGAGACTGTGTGCAAATAACACATGCATGACCATTTTCATAGAATGTTTCCGAGTGCAATACACCTTCCAACCGATCGGATTGTGCAGTTGAAAGCATAAGGAGGAAATGGTTAGATGATTTTCATTGAACAATAAAGAAAAGCAGATCTACATCTTCTCAATTAGAAGCGTTTTGGGCTCCTTTATGCTGCATGACATGACACATCGTACGGTATTGTATAAAAACAAAAAGGGGTTCAAGGGGAAAGAAATTACATTTCACATAGGCAACATCCATTCAAAATGGCATTTCTAGTCTTCATGACAAACTTTGGACACCACAGTGGCTTCGTTTCAACAATAAAATCAATTTATTAAGTCTCAAAAACAGGTGTATTGTCTTTACAGTCTACATGCAAAGGGCAGAAAACACAACGTGGTTCATTTCTCAGAGTGCCTCATATGTACAGTATTAACAAGCATCACATGTTGGCCATGCAAGAAAGGACAATCATAAACACATTTTACCTCTTCTTTAACCAAGGCCATACAAATTTCCTTGGCCGTTTAAAAGATTCTTTGCCCATAAAACAGTCAATGGATCAGGAGAGACATGGGCAGCCGGAATGACCATCCGCTGGTCTGTTGACCGAAACGTCAGCAATAAAGTTTGAGATTTTGACTGTGTGGGAGTTTTACTCCGTCCATTCAAGATTGACTTTTTATCCGATGATCCCTGTTGAAGTTCGCCAGTTGTGCCAACATTTAAATTGACTAACAAACATTTAAATTGACTAACAAACATCAAGACAACTGAAATACAGTGGCATGTATGATCTTGTGAAAGCCAATTGATTGTTGAGGCAATCAGAGCTCCAAAACTTACATCACACACACACACACACACCACACACACACACACATGTGGTGATCAGCTATAGAAACCAACCAGTGTACCATGGGCTATGAGAACTTTTATTTTCTTTAAGTGCAAGTGATTACGTGCATCTGTTAAACAGTCAATTAAGTTTGCATGGCCTAACATGTCAAATAATAACGTACTGTAACAATAAATGAGACAAGGCAGAAACAAACCAGGCAACCTGGCAAAACATAATCAAAATAAAAAAAAGGTAGTTGAACTCTTATCTTTCAAGCATGACCACCTAGTGACAACCCAGCCCACCCCCCTCCCTCCCCTTCGCGTATTGCATGCTGGAGAAGCCTGGTCTGCTAATCCACAGCCACAAGCTCGACTTCAAAAATGAGTTTTGCGTTGGGAGGTATTCTGGTGGAATCTGGGTTAAGGAGGCAAACAAATTCTATGTGCAAATGCAACAATAAAGTTATGTCAAAGCTACTTCCACTTCCATAAAGCACATTTTACAACTCAAAGTTTACAAAGTGCTCGACAGAAGAATAAAACTAAATACACTGTCGCTAAACACAGACAGTTAAGAACAGAGTGGATGTGCTTCTTTCTTATTGCTGGGGAAACTTAACAAAATGTTAAACAAAGAGTGAGGGTCAATATTTGCTTAAAGCAGGAGGTGCCAACTTAAACAAATTAAGTACAGTACTTACTTAATTGTTACTTTCCACGACTGGTCAAAAGGATACTTTGAGTCAGGAACACCCTTCTTTCCATAGGCCCACTCTGGCTCGATCTCCAGTCTGGCCGTTTCTCCCCTGCTCATAGTTAGGATGCCTTCATCCCACTGTGAAAACATATATATATTTATATAATTATTGACATCAAGAAAAAGGTGAGCATTGTTGAAACTTGTAGAAGGCCAAATTGTGGCCAAAATGTTGTACCGACACTTTGTGTCAAGTACAATGTACAGAGCAAAGCGTTTTGCAGATTTCTTGTTTTTGATGAGCCATTGGTTACAATGATTCGATCGTTGGCATTAGCCCTTATGGTAGATGGAGCAGACCGGAGGGTGTCGCTAAATGATGAGCAACCCTGGGGAGAGGGGGTACTGTGCGGAGTGTCCAAGTGCCAATAGAGACGCAAAGGAAAGGCGTTTAGAGACGAGTTGGTAGCAACGATTAAAGGCAAGGCGGCCCGGCACATCGAAAGAGACCGTTGTGAGGTTGTAGGTCTGCCAGTATATGTGCATGACACACAAAGTATGAATCAGGCATAAATGATTTGGACCAGATAGCTGTAAACTTCAGGGCAGAAGCCAGGATGAGCTGCCGAAACGACTTACTCCTCTGATCACGTGTCCCATGCCAATCTTGAACCTGAGAGGCTTGCTCTGCTTCTTCTTTCTGGCCGCTGCAGACAGTGAAAGGTGGAGAACGATTAATTACAGGGAGGGGCCATCGTCACAAGGGAAACGAGACTGCAAAGATCAGGAGTGTGAGTTTTGCACATTTAAGATTGGTTGTTCTCTGTAGGAAAAAGCTTTCGCACAACTAGAAATCAGGCGTATGCACAAGTGCGTAGGCCAGTGGACAACTGGACATCAATGAAAGGAATGAAAATACACCTGCACACTTTATCTGCTCAGTACATGAGTATTTTCTTTTAATAATGCAATGTTTTATCCCTCCGGACCTTCAGGCATGATTGGTTGTTCTCCACATTCAACACAACATGCAAGTATTTTGTACTTCAACACAACTGCTTATGTCGCACTAACAGGCCCATAATTAAGATAGAATACACAATTTGTAGGCCGATAATTATAAACATGGGGTAACAAAACTAAGGTTGAGACAGTAACTAATATATCCCCCATGGCATTCACATAAAATGTACAGTGAGACATATATAAAAGAATAGTTTCTAGATGTAGGTGGTGTCCGGTTGTCATACTTGAGGGAATGTTTGTGTCGAATACGGTTCCGTCCTCCAAGCTTCCAGTGTACCAGCAACTCACAGTCTCGCCTTTCTTTGGATAGTTGGTCTTGTCGCCTTTCTTCAGCACCGACTTGAGGAACTTGGGTGGGCCCTGGGAAAAGCAACGGCAACCTTACATTTGGATGTTTTCGCAAACCACAGTGCAGACGGGTGAAATCAGCCCTCAACGGCTTCCGTCAGAAATATCCTCGCCCCATAGGGGCAAGGCTTCACTCCCTAACTAGGCGGGGCTTTTCTTTTTTACACAAGTTGGGCGTTGTCATAATCTGTGTTTGAATCCGGCTTACGCCACTATTTTTGCTAATTTGCTATATTTTGTTAAGTTTTAGACCATGACAGGTGAAGACTGAGGCGACGGAGTCCGAGATACATGGCCGGTTAAGGGCCGATTCATACTCCTATTTTAGAGCCGAATAAAAGTTCGGTTCGGCGCTGAAGAGCCTACAATTTGACGTCATTTGAGGTTCGGGGGGGGGCGGGTACCGTCCTAAAGTCGGCTCTTCGGTGCTACTGAAAATTTCTGACGAGCCGAAATCATTTCGGCACTACAGCGCCGAAACAGCGGTAAAATAGGAGTATGAATCGGCCCTAAGTCTGGGGTTAGTAATGTCCAACATACAGTACATACGTTCACCCGAGGCTTTGTGCGGTGCCACTCAAAGTGAGTGGTTTGGGCTTGCTGGATGCATGGGCCAACCCCTAGTATGCATGTCAGAAGCAGTTGAACGCTGATTTCACCCCTGTGCGCCGAGTGTCAGATAAAAGTATGAGCAGTGGTTCTCAAAGCGAGAAGGAGGTTCCAGGGAGTCTCCAGCTAAATTACTAATAGTCTAAACCAAATGGACCCTTAACTCAAGATTGCAGTGTACAAATGGGAACAAATGGACCCTTATGATCCATTTGCACACTCAAGCACTATGGGGTCCATGCCCTCCCTAGAGACTCAGTAAACCAAAATGGGGGTGCTTAAAATATAAAAGTTTGAGAAAATATTATGGAATTTGACCGTGTCCTCTGTGATATATAATTACTATATACACATCATGTTCATATGTACGTGTGTGTATATTTATGCCATCTCAAACTTTGACCAGACTAGTACCTCATACACGTCCTCTTTGACTTCCTCTTTGACGTCATCATCCACTTTCACAGCTTTAAGCTGCTCAGAAACATCTTCAACTGGATCAGTGCCTTTGAATTTCTGAAAAGTGAGACAGTGGAACCATGCACAAAGTCACACTTGCATCAGCTGTGCTCACCAACTTATATCCATATCCTGATATTATGATGTAGTAGAGGTATGCAAACCACCCACCCCAGTGCAATAATCTAGGGTTGCAAACTTGCAACAGTTCATTGAACCAATAACTTTAATCCATTGCTTTAACAATATTAACTAATTACTTAAAAAAAAAAAAATTACTTAGTTAAATAGATGTACAAATTCACAAAGCATATATATATATATATATATCACACCAATCATTTAGCAAGGATTGATTTCTCAAAATATAGTCACCAATTGACCAATTTTATCAACTGCCACCCTCCCTCCCTTGTCCTCATGTGGCCCGGCCAGGCCAGTACAGGGGCTAAGCTAGAAGGTGCAGCACCTCACACATGGCACATTCTCTTTCTGAATTCACTGTGCCCTAAAAACAATATGCTGACTTTCACTTTCTACATCAATACCACACTAAAATCAACGCATGCACTTAGTCACCATCCATGAGGTGAATCTTACCTTGGTCTCAAACAGCGCGTTGTAAGAAACAATAAGTTGATCTTTAGTAGCCGTTTTGGCAACATTTTTTATGTTTCCCATCAACTTCTGCTCCGCAAGAAACTGGAGGAGAAGGGGGGAATTTAGAAGGTAAATTAGCCCCATTTTATACTTCGAACAATAACGATTTTAATGTAAACATTGTGGAAACATTTCACTACACCGACATACACAAATTAGGGACACCAGGTTTAATGTGTGGCTAACGAAAGATCCAAGACAAGAACATATCTTGATTCTGCAGCATTGTTCTCATTCATAGCATGCCGTTAGCTACATGCTAGCTAGGTGCAGCAAGCAATGCGGCGCAAAGCCTTGCGGAAATCTCCAGCCTTGCGGCAGATCTCCAAACTCACAGCACGTGGCGGACGGCACGCGCTGTGAGCTTGCAGATCTGCCATTTTCGGCGCCGCTGCCAGTCATGTTCCACCATGCAGGTTTCTGCACGCAGCATGCTAAAGTGCGTCCCCAAGGAAAGATAAACGTGCAAAGAAATTTGAAGTGCTAAAACATACCGAGTGCGCTGCGTTGTCCTGAATGAACTTGATAATGTCCTTTTTGCCTAAATCGTCATTTTTTAGCTGCTCGTCGGTCCACTCTCGAGCTGGTTCGGCCGCCATTTTGGACGTCAAACTCAACTGAGGCCGGGCAGAGCGGTGAACTTTCACATCTTCTTTTTCTACGCTCCTACTTGTTCGGAGTTTCTGGTTGCATTTTGGAAGTTTCGGAGTATTGCTCCCCCTACTGTTGGTCCTGGGTGCTACTGCCATACTGATACTACTGCCGGCAGTGCCCACTGTTTATCTATAGGCCTACCAATGTATTTAAACACCATAGCTAAAACCCAGAACCTGAGGGATATTGGTTTCTCTACCTACTCCAAACTATACCAGGCTTGTGTCCAGTGTTGGATTATGTAGCAGGAGTGTGGGGATTTAGAGCAATGCGATACTTCCTGGGGGTACACAAATTCACGCCAACCCTGGCTATCCTGGGAGATACGGGGTGGGAAACTGGGAACCCAATGAAGTACGGTGGAGTGTGCACATGGTACGTCTGTGGAACAGAATACTATAGGGTTGAACTCTAATAGAATTGTAAGAAAGATTCTTGAGTGGGATATTTTGATCAAGGGTGCATGGGCTACGGACATGTATGATATTATTTCGAGAGAGATATTATTTCTTTCAAGTAGAGGTTACGGTAATAAAATAAATTATTTTTCAAAATGTAAAGGATAGATGGTGTAAGCACATACTGTGAGATAAAACATGTCTATGATACAGAAAACTATGTACTGTATAATCTGTCAAAAAAGAAACGATCCCTATGTGCCTATTAGAGGTGGCATATTGAGACAGGTAGATATGTAGGCACGGTTGAGGAGGATAGAATATGTAGTATGTGATCTAAACGAAATTGAAATTGAAAATGAAATGCATTTTGTTTTTTATTGTCCATTCTACAACTCTATTAGGGAGAGACTTTTTAATGAGATAGATCCAAATCATGAATTTATATGGTTGGAGGACTTCGAGAAACTGAAACGCCTATTTCAAAAGTAGGCTACACATTTTTTTCCCCAAAATGTGGAACGCCCTACCAACAGTCATTAAGACATGCAAATCCCTTGACCACTTCAAAACTGCTCTCAAAGGGCACCCGGACGGCTGCAATTTGAAACTGGCCCCTGTAAAATCTGAATCGCCCACCCACCCCTTTTCCCCTCACTGTAGGCCTATATGTTTTTCCCCTTTTTTAGTGTAATGCTTTATGGCAGGGGTCTGCAACCTTTTTGAAACAAAGTGCCATGTTTTTAGTTTCTGGATAGTCAGCGTGTCACTTTAATGACACCACACCACAATTCCAACATGTTTTGATTGTCCACGAATATAACCTTTTCCTTTGTTAAATATTCTTTCACATTGTTATAATGATCATTAGACTCAGAGCATAGCCCTCCTATATCTCCCTCCCCCAGTCAGAGTTCAGAGTTTTAATGAATGTAGAATGATGTGCAGGATGTAATTTACATACAAATATGAGTGAATTCATTTATTTGGCTAAATATTCTTAATTGTTTATTTACCGGCGGTAATTGGTTTTCTTTATGCCAGTGTGCCAGTGATCACCCTCCTTTGTGCCAAGGTTGGCACCAGTGCCAAAGGTTGCCTATACCCTGCTTTATGGTGTCCTGGTTTGTACCTCGCCCTATAGTGTAGGACAATGCACTACTCCTGAACAGACAATCAGACATACATCATGCCAGGACATGTACCCTGCCCCAGTAAATGTATATTTTCTATCTGTTATTTTCTCTGTTGGTTCCATTTGTTTGGGCAGCTGCCTTTATCCCCCTGGGAGTGGAAATGAGATAACAACCAGAGCCGGTCACGTTGTTTAGCAGTGCCGATGTCGCACAGTGGTGGAAAACGTACTTGCATTTTCTATTTATGTAAAAGTATGTAGAAATACTGCAAGATACTGCAATATAGAAATACTCTGTTACAAGGTAAAAGTCCGGAATTCTAAATTCTAAAGTTTTTGCATCAAAATGTACCAAAAGTAAAAGTATAAATGATGCAGAATGTCCCATTTAAAGTTTTCAAATGTATAATATAAATATCTTGGGGAGTGTGGAAAAGAGGTGAAGAAACGAGTGCAAGCAGGTTGGAATGTATGGAGGGCTAGAACTGCCATATCTAAAAATGTATTTTTAGATATGGCAGTTTTAGCCCTCCATAGTTGAAAACCAAGAGGTTGAATCCAGTGTGGTCCTGCAGTCAAGTCCTACCAACCAATCTCCTTGTCACTGTAGTAGAGCATGGACAAGAAGACAAAGAAGAAGCGAGTTCTATGAACACGATGACTGATTAATGTGATTTTGTTCTGCATAGTGCAGGCTATTGTATAGGGTGGTCCAACCTGGGTGGTCACTGTTTGTACACTGTTGCTTAACTGTTGGATTGTGTGACTGTGTGTATTTTGTTCTGTATAGTGCAGGCCATTCTATAATGTCACCTACATCTCACTTGTGCAATAAACACCCCTAAACTTGAGCAGTGGTGTGGTCTCTTACTAGTGAACCAAATAATAAATCCATGAACAAATACCTCCAGAAGCCTATAGAAAATATACAATAATACTCCAATACAATAGTCCACTAATAAGTAACCGGGTACAAGAACATTTGTACACGAAACAAGTACGGACCGGGACGGGAAGTCGGGAACCAACAAAAACAATAAATATATGGGCATCTGCTAGTACACATCCGAACATGTGCAGGTGTTGGATTGTACAGTTAAGATGATCCTTTTGAAACTTCTCAAGGGAACCTTCGAGGCCAATTCTAGTCTGGCTTGCACGACCAGGGGCCAAAGAAAGTAAGACACTTTTTACCCCCCTCAGATTTAAAGTCTGGTACTACACACCGTAGCCAGGCATTTGATCTGAGATTTAGACCATTATTTACAAAATTAAATTTGGAGGAGATGTGAGGGGGCAAAACACTGGGGGGGTAATATTTTGACAGCAGGAATTGCTCATAATTTGACCCCCCCCCCCCCCCCCCCCCCAGTATCAGGATGTATTAGGATGTTGATATTCATTCATCAGCCAACACTCCCCACTCACACACCGTAGCCAGGCATTTGATCTGAGATTTAGACCATTATTTACTAAATTAAATTTGGAGGAGATGTGAGAGGGCAAAACACTGGGGGGTAATATTTTGACAGCAGGAATTGCTCATAATTTGACCCCCCCCAGTATCAGGATGTATTAGGATGTTGATATTCATTCATCAGCCAACACTCCCCACTCACAGGTAGTACCCCCCCCCCCCCCCCTCCCAGAGCGGATGTATAGGGCCTTAGTCCTACTCCTCCTTCCAGCCCAAATCACACCTTGGAAAGCATGAGTGTCTATTTCAAACGGTGTTTTTTCATCAGCCAACACTCCCCACTCACAGGTAGTAATCTCATCTTGTGGTCTGTTGCTCAAATGCCAAATAAGTAATGGACCCTGATGAAAAGGGTTGAAAATCGCACTGCTATACAGTAGTGCTTGCAGCATCTGTCTAGATACCTTATTTGTAAAGTTATGCAATATTGGTATCTCTTACTTGGTACAAATGTGATTATATTGTAATGGTGGCAGTGGCACTGATTTGCAAACTAGCATGCCACGGGCACATGTGGTCACTTTAAAAATAGTTTAACTGAGATTCACTCTCTCTACATCGTTTTCAAACTGGCTTTCCCTACATAACCCCCCCCCCACACACACACACACACACGCACACACACACACACCCTTCTTGTTTGCCCCTCTTTTGATTTTTATTCCTAGTTTTTAACCTTTTAAACCTTTTAATTTGTTTTCTAATAAATATGTCTGTATTTCTTTCTGTAAAGCGACTTTGGGTACCTAGAAAAGCGCTATATAAATCGTATATATTATTATTATTATTATTATCGTCCTCAGACGAGCCCTCCATCGGCATCTCCAGATCCAGATCCTTGACCCTCAAAACATAGGCCTAGACCCTAGACAAAGTGCAATATTGGCTGAGACATAGTGAAAATAAAGTTTTCTATAATGGCGGCACTAATTTGCATTAAAATGGTAGCTTGGACACTGCCAACTTTTTAACATAGCTTATTCAAGTAAGAAACAGCAAGAAATATTCCATAATGTGGAGTCCGTTCAAACTCAGTGATTCATTCATTTTATTCCAAATGTATAGCTGATACTGACTATATACAATTTTCACCAATTGGAGGTATATATTGCAGACCTTTGGCTACAGAAAGAGTAATATTCAAGATAGAAAGGTAATCTTGGGCTCAAATTGAAGCTTAGGGACATGGGAAGTTTTCTATATACATGGGTGAGGCAGTGATATTCACTATAATGTGTTGGAAAATAACCATCTTTGTTGCTATTTGTTAATCGGACAGTATATTTTGTTGTGTTTCTGGGGATGATGTAGGTCATATATTAATGAGCTCAATATGCAAAGTAACTAGTAGCTTAGCTGTTGTGTAGTGGAGTAAAAAGTAAAGTATATTGTTTCTGAGATGTAGTGGAGAACAAGTGGAAAATAAAGTGACAGTACCTCAAAATAATTTTACTGAAGTAAAGCACGTGAGTAAATGTACTACTTAGTTACTTGAATTAGCACTGTTTACATCACACAGGTGATTGTTGTGTGACTATTGACATCCTGTGGGTTTTGTTTCTGTTCCTGAAAATGAACAAATGACAACAGGCCTTTTTGGACTAAATCCAGAACATTTATTGGACAGCCTCGATGCACCATCACCAGCTAATGAATTGAAAACTGAGTGAGTATCAAACAAGAGCCAGACAGAAATACACACTGTAATGGAAAACACAATACTCCAACTGTTCCTCACCATGGCCATTTTGCTTTCATGTCACAGGGTAAACCCAGATATACGGAGGTACGCGACGATGGGGCGGCAAGATGCCGCCTAGAGCAGGCGTCTCTTCCAGGTTTTTAAACAGCTGGTGGATGGAAATGACGCTCGTGCACGCCTGCTCTAGGCGGCATCTTGCTGCCCCTTATCGCGTATTTCTGGGTGTACCCATACTTTCATACTCAGGAAGGGGCATTTTGTTATTACACCCTCTGATGTACAGTAAGAACAAAATGGCCGCAATGTGAATATGGTCAATACATTACACAGTGGACAAGGGATGTATTGAGAACCAACAACAAAAATGCATCCTAAATGCAATTTAAAGACAGCACATGGACATGGATGAGGGGATTATGTTCAAACAGACACCTCATAACAGATCAGAACAAACAGGTAAGACTACATGTATGTGGCTATCTATGCTGCAGTCAATGACATGACAGGGAATGCAGTGAAAACATCAAAAACGTGCTATTGTTAATAAAATCTAACATGAATAGAAAAGTCTCAAACATTGCCAATCTCAATCACACTATACAGAGAAACCGCTGTTCACACTGCTGTAAATGGTCACACAGTCACACTTCTGTACATCCCAATTTCAATTTTCAAAAATACCAAATCAGGCATTATGTCAGCACAAAACAATCAACAAATTTAAATAAATAAAAGGCGGAACATTTGGAATAAGTTTGAACATTTTTAACAATACAATTAATACGAATTTATGGGGGTTCCTTTTAGGGACCCTCCTATCACAAAATATTTTGGGAGTCCTTGTTTGAGAACTGGTCAAGAGGAATACTGTCTTTGTGCACGAGAATGGCATGATTAGTGTGGTCTACTACTGTACCATCACTAGACACACACACACACACACACACACACACACACACACACACACACACACACACACACACACACACACACACACACACACACACACACACACACACAGTGTCTCTGGGGTGGTCGAGGTGCTACAATATAGACACTGCTATACTGTAAGAAGTTGAACATGTTCTTAAGAGGTTCTCTGCTGGTTCTTAAAGGTTCTGTGTACTGCAGCACTGATTCTCAACCTGTGGGTTGGGACCACCAGGGGTGTGTCGCTGCCTGCAAAGGTTGAGAACCACTACTGTATAGCACCATTTTTGCAAAGGTGCTAGAGTTATGAAGCATCTTTAACTACTTAAGCCCTATCGTCGTGCACTATTTTGGAATATTTTCTCTAATTTCAGATATTAGAATATGTTCACCTAATGACATTCCAAAAATAGGGACACCAGGTTTGAAAGTGGTTTAGATAGGTGTTATATAGCATCAAAAGAGGCTCCCCTATCATGATTATGAGCCAAATAACCACTTATAGTGCTATTTTAGCACCATTTTCTACAGTACAGGGCAGGCCCACAGCCCCAAACTCTCGGAAAAATACGTCAACCTTAAAGGTATATTCAGTGATTTCACTCAAAAAACCTTAGGTTTCGTTTTTGGCTGTGGGACCCAGCCTTTCGTCCAATCAGGATAGAGAGTCAAAAACGAAAGGTTTTTTGACCCCCAGGGGTTAACTAGGGACAGGGAGGAACTCCTTATATGGTCAGCACACTCTATAGTAGGGAGGATTATCACAACAAAACAAAAAAATAAGTGATATTTGAATTAAGTGAAATCACTGAATATACCTTTAACCAAAAACCTATGTGTAAAACGGCATAATAATGCAGTTGTGAAATCACTGCTGAGGCAAATAGACCACACCATAGATTTATGTACGTACAGTATATGGATGGTGCCGTTACACAAATCTTTGTCACTGAAGCCTGTCACTGACTATATTCCACAATCTTCGAATGCTGCATATTGTCTGTCTGCACAGATCATATATGGAGGAAGCATTTGAACATTGCGTGAGCCAGCACTCTGTCTCGAGAAACCCCCAGGGACCCCCATAACTCTGAGAGTGTACGAATGGAACCAAATGAACCCGTAAAGGGTCCATTTGGAAACCCCCTCAAGGAATCCTGAGAGTCCCTGGACGGCCACTACACAAATCAAGGTCTCTGTATCATTTCTACTCTGTGGCTCGACTTCCGCTTACAAAAGGGATGTCCACCGAGACACCACTGTGTCACCACTTCTAACCCTCGCTTGAAGCTTGATTACTGCAAAAATAACAGATCTACAGTAGCCTACAAGTTCACAATGCATTGCTTTTCGAAGCCTTGCAGTGAGCCTGTGGATCGGTTATTTTCAATGCGAGACACCCGCGTTCAATCAAGTATATTTTAGCTCGTATCATGCTACAGTATACTTCCTGCCACCTGCCGCAACACGTCAGTAACAGATCTGGAAGTACTGGCTGGGGGACTTGAGGGGGCTCTTGTAGCTAGCCGTGTCCGCCGGCGTGCTCTGGCCACTGGTCGTGGTCTTCTGGAGGTTTAAGGTGAAGGTTGGAGCCGTTTTCCGCGTCAGGAATTTGGCGCCCGCCCTGGCCTGGGGAGCAGTGGGCGCGCTCACCGGCCCGTGGCCGGCAGGCACGGCAGGGACCGCCGCCATGGACTCAGAAGACCCAGTCCTTCTTGTGAGGGGGCTCAGATAAATCTGCATAGTCACTAAGTGAATGTAAAATGCGGGGAAAAGGGTGTGGAACAGAGAGAAGGGAGGGTGGGTTCGGTTGTTTTGAGGAGCGGTTGGAGAAGGCGGAGGTCATTTGAGGGAGGGGTCGAACATGCAGGTTTGGAACACAGGTGGTATTGACGGATAGGTTCACATGGGTTGATGGGGGGCACACAGGTCACAGTGAGATGTGGACAAATATGAAGAAGGAGTATGAAACAGGAGGTCACGTCAAATGCTTCATGCTCTCAAATGACTTTCTATTGTTGCACAGATGTGGAGGTTGAGTCACGGTATGCGTTTCCTGTAATCATGTAGCGGTGGTGGGGGGATTTCTCAAGGAATGTTGAAGCCAGAGGAGGTATATGCTGTCAAGAAGGAAGCCTACCTTTGCACTGAGTCACTCGCCTCGATCCTGCACACAACAAATGCACACACGGGCGCACACACACATGCACACACGCATACATGCACGCACGCACGCACGCACACACACACACACACACGCACACACACACACACACACAAACAGAAGCAGACAATACGTTAGTTTATGTGTGGCAGCCAATACAATGAATAGAATTCACATTCATTTCATATCCATATTTGCACATCCCCAATTTATTTTCTGTGGCCAAACTGTTTGAAAAGTCTTTTCAATACAATACAATACAATACAATATACATAGCCTATTGTTTTTTATAGTGAGGAGAAGACCTAGCTGCAATAGGCAATGTCAGTTGTATGAAAAACGACTTCTATCTGACACTTTACAGCACCAGGGCTGAAGTAGATAGCAGCTGTTTCCCATTTCACTTTTGCCATTCGCTGCCCAAGGGTCCTTTTATGAAGCTGTGAACGCTGCCAGGTACTGACTGGAGGAAAACAGATTGCGAAGGAAATAAACTAAGTGTTTTCTTACCCACATTCACTGCAGGCTCCTTAGCCTTACTGCTGCTACATGGGGGGGGGGGGGGGGGAGAGAGAGAGAGAGAGAGCGCTCTGGTAAGTTTGCATCAGCATCTGTGGATTCTGCCCTTGCTGACGTCGAGTGGCAAATCGAGTGGCAAAGCAACATGCAAAGTGACTTTAACATTGTTTAATGCAACCAGATTGGACTTTTCTGTCTGGATGCAATGGGCTGTCAAGGCCAGAAAGTATTTTTGCCACTCAGTAGGCATTCCTGCATAACTTCCGGGTTTGATGATGATATCACGCGGATATACCCTCTATTGAACATTTTAGCAATGTTTGTTATTTTGCTTCCTTTTCTTTCGTCCTTTATTTTTGAATCGTTATATTCATAGGATTCTGTTTCTAAATTATAGCTATTTTTTGTTCCTAAACTCCCAATTAATTAACCGTATGCTCATAGCGCAGAATTAATTCATGGCTGACAAGAAAGACAGACAGACAGACAGACAGACAGACAGACAGACAGACAGACAGACAGACAGACAGACAGACACCTTTCGGGGGTTTTCTTAGTGGAGGAAGCTGCGGAGCTGGGCCGTGAGGCTGATTTGACAGTCTTGGGACAGTCTTTCCCACCCCCTGCAGAGTTCTTCACAGCGCTGAAACATGAAGCAAAGATAACACTATAACGTATCCTCAGTGATGTATCCTGAGGTCAACGGGGTTTCGGGTCTCGCAACATCATACCCCTCACTCAGGCGACCCAGCCGGGAGTGATCAAGTCCCGACTTACGTCCCAGTAGCTACCCTCAATCAGTCCCACTAGGGAAAAACCAGGGGCACACAATCCGTTGGAACTACTCCAGAACTACTCTGCCAGGGCTTGGAGGTACACTTCTGGCACATGGAGGGACTAGGCTCTGTGAGTTGTCTCCTGTCCGGGCCCCTCCTACGTCTCACCAGGTCCACTCCTGCTCTCACCAGAGCGAGGACCTGTGCGTTGCACCAGAGTCCCAGCACCAGACAGTTCATTCAGGAGTGGTGGGCAATGGTTCCGCAGGGTCATGGTACTGCGGTTCCGCTTGCTGCTTGCATGGACCTCCTAAAGGCCTCACCGAGGGTTGTTATATCTATTGCCTCTTTCACATCACTTCCTCTCCACAGGCGACACCATTAGTCTGTTAAACCAAATTATTGACATTTTTATTTTGTATTGAAATAGGGTTAGGGTCTTTTTGTATCTATATCTATCTATCATTAAAGGAGCACTTCACCCATTTTCAACCGTATCTTCATAATTATAATTGGACTTGACTCCTCACTAATGCTCATTATTGAATGTTTGATTCATTGATACTTTATTGATCATAAATGTACACAGTACGTGGTTCTTGGACGCACACGGGTTGGAGGGTTGCAGAAGGTGGTAGAAAGGTGGCGTTTTAGGTTTGGGAGACAGGCAGCAGTGAATGAGAGCAGCTAGGCCACTTATATAGGGAACAACCTGCCATTCAATCAGGCTTGATTGGATGTGCCTTTTGACAGTAGGCCTTAAGACATTAAGGCATTAAGATAACAGAAAAAAGGCCTGGAGACCTCCAATGTGGTCCTATTAGAATCCATTCATGTCTGTCTACTCACTCTGCGTCGGTGGGCTGTGGGGATTCCAAGCTAATAGAAACTACAGCCTTTCTCTTTTTTGGAAAGTGCACTGAAATAGAAACCATATTGCTTGTGCATTCATTAAAATGAAACCTTGTTTGAAATGAAGCGGATGAAGTCAGTGGTGTAGGCAGGTTTCTGAACTGCCCATACAGCCCTCCTCTGAGACGAGTAGACAAAAATGGCACCATGTTAGAATGAACATCAGTGAGGACTAATTCAACGAGGACAAAGTGAGTGAAGTGCTCCTTTAACTACTTGCAATCTGGCATCTCTATTTTGGTCATTGTAGGCTAAGTGGTTCATTAGCTCTCTCTCTGCACAGTTACAGCAGTGTACCCCATGATGTAGCAACACTACAGGAAGGGAACAGCAGAGGGAAACTATATCCTATCAAACTAATGACACGGAATGGAATGAATGGTTGCATTGATGGTTGGATCACTTGAAAGGGCTGCATTAAGCAGCACTACAGTGTGAAATAATTATAATAACCCTACAGTACACACATGTATGTGTACAGTATATAACCATATGCATGTGTATGTGAATGCAACATGTGTGCACACATTGCACGCAAGCTTTGCACGCACGCACGCACGCACGCACAAACAAACAAACACACACACACTTTATACCTCTTGGGTGGTGTTGGTGAGACGTCGTAGTTCCTGGCTGTGACAGCAGAGGGCAGTGTGTTGCTCTTCTTCTGGGGACCAGCGCTAGGGGTCGACATGGGGGGTCTGGCAGAGAGGGCCAGAGATGCGGGCCTGGCTGTGTAAGTAAGATCACACACAAAACACGAGACAACATGATACAAAGTATTTGTTGTAATGACAGTTACACCAACAGGGATTTAGTGGAGACAACCTAGTTGAACCTGAACTACTAATACATTTTGTGCGATCACAGCTTGCTTCTGCAGCTTGTGGCATGATAATTAAGCTATCATCACTACACTTTCATTTGCACATCAACATCAAATTGCAGAACAGATGATAAATAAATACTTTCTGAAACGTCTATGGGAAAAATGTATTCGAAATTCTCTTTCGGGCCACTCGATCGAACGGGGGGCTGGACTGCGACGCTCTATACACCAGTGCATCTCTCCTTTACCTTTGCCCGTGGACACTTTCCTGGAGGCCTGATGATGCTCCTCGGAGATGTTGAGTCTCTTGAGGACGTCGGCCAGCGCCATCTTCAGCATCTGGATCTCCTCCTCCTGCATGTGCATCCTCTGCTCCAGGTAGGTGAGACGGTCCACCACGTCCAGACCACTGGCTGCTGAGCTCCTGCCGTCTGCACAGGGGGGAACATCAGTTTACCCCATTCTGACCTGAGATCAGATTCATACGAGGTTTCCGCCGGACACACACTGGTCTGATTAACCCATTCTGACCTGAGATCAGATTCTAAAAATGTCAGTTGCTCTTCGATTTTTCAAAAATAGCAGACCTACAAGCTCGTATCGCGCCACTCGGTGGCGCGATATGAGCTTGTAGATCTGCTATTTTTGAATAGCTAAAGCATAACATGATGCTGACACCAAAATGGGTGCCCGTTCAGAATGGGTTAATATTACAATTTAGGCATTTAGCAGACGCTCTCTAGAGCGATTTACAGTAAGCAAGAACAACAGATGGTAATACATCAAATACATAGAAATATAGTCATCGAGGATCATGAGCAAGCTAAGGACCTAACATCCGACTAACTAGAATATCTGTACAATATACACTATAGAGTGCTATGTCTACATAAGATGCTATCTAAATGACATAAATTTGCCTTTGCATACGCCTGTAAGGTCGTCGAGGCTATAGAGGGCAAGTGCTAGAGTCAGAGTGCTAGAGAGATCAGAGTCAGAATCAACTTTATTGTCACATTCACAGGTGTAAAGGAGTGTGTGAAATGTCAAGTCACGCATGCTTAAAGGTATATTCAGTGATTTCACTTAATTCAAATATCACTTATTTTTTTGTTTTGTTGTGATAATCCTCCCTACTATAGAGTGTGCTGGCCATATAAGGAGTTCCTCCCTGTCCCCAGTTAACCCCTGGGGGTCAAAAAACCTTAGGTTTCGTTTTTGACTCTCTATCCTGATTGGACGAAAGGCTGGGTCCCACAGCCAAAAACGAAACCTAAGGTTTTTTGAGTGAAATCACTGAATATACCTTTAAGACCTGAGGCCGATACTACAAAAACCTTCTAAATCAGTAGTTCTCAAATGTTTCCGTGCCACTAAGTACCCCCAAATTGATATTATATATCTCTGCTGTTGGGAAGAAACGACCAAACACCAAAATGTTCATTTTTCAGGAAATGAAGAAAACCATATATATTTTTAAAACAAAGCAATACTGCCTCATCAAAGTCGGTATTGTGACTTCATACAGTATCAGATGGTCAGATGGAGTTAAGGTTTTGTCCAAAGTGCTTTTTACTACTAGTCATTGGTTCAATATATTTTTTAACACACAGATAAAGGGGTGTCCAATAGCTCTGATTTATGCCCCAAAATAATCTAAAACCTAAAAGATGGTGTTAGGTGCTTTCCTCCTGACAGCAACGGATGACATCCACTTGAGTCGAGTTAAATGATGATTAAAACATTACCTTCGTAATTATAGTTACAGTTATTGTGCTTGCTGCGCACAGCAGTTAAGCCTATATCGTTTATTCGTTTGCTTTTCATTAAACATAATTAACAGCGATTTGACAGCAAGCAGACGTACTGTACAGAGGCAGAGTTTAATGTTCAATAATGCAGGCCTTGTTATCCTGTTAATTGACTGAAAGAGATGCCACACACGCACACAGACTGGGAAAATTAAAATATGACACACTAACCATTTGAGACATAATGAAAGTCACAGCACATGTGGGAGTTAGCAAACCTTTGATGTGTGTAGAACATACAATATGAACACTCACTAGATGATGCACACAGACAGTGCAGAACGCTTCATTCAAATGGCATCATAAAGCTAGGTACACTGCATTAATATGAACTGAATATGGTCACTATACCATATATAGGCAAAGGTTTTTCAAAGAGTTTCAGAAATAAATAGCCCCAAAAAGCGGTGTGAGCTTGTAGACCGGCTATTTTCACAGAGAGTGACCAGGCAGCTGAGCCTGGCACCCTACATTTTCCTTTGCGGGTGTTTCTTTTGATTGTGTCTATTCCATTGGTACGTTGTGCTAAAATGTCTGTTCATATTGCATTGTTTTTGTTTTAACCTGTACAGCACTTTGGTTGACCTGGTCATGTGCGTTATACTCAAATTAAGAGTTGGAAGATAAAGCATAACATAACAGCACACAACAACGCAGCGCATGCTGACCGTAAACATGACCGCGTTTTTAGGCCGCTCAAGCATGGAGCTAACTCTGTTTATTAAATAGTAGTGACACACATTGGGATTATTTGAAAGGACAGCCTGAAAGGTGGCTCTAGTGCTGCTTTTACCAGCAAGATGTTAAATACTTCTAGACCTGCTATATTTGCCGAATGCTCGCCCCTGGCAGTAAGGATGCCAGCTGGGTTCAAGATGTTATCTGTTAAAAAAAGCTTTCACACACCTACATGTAGGTTAAAATAGGTGTGAAGGCAAATTACACGATGAACAACGAACAACAATTACCCGCACACTCCCCCAGCCACCTGCTCCGGTACAGGAGCAAAACATTATTAGGAGTGCAACCGCGTGTAAACGTTTCTGTCACAAAAGATGTGACCTCCTGCCTGCCTAAGGAACCTGTCTGTACCGCACAGATTGGACACACACTCTGCGGGTAGTTTTATTGTTCTCAAGGGTTCAAAATGTTAAACATAATCCCGACGCCCTGCCCCTGGCCATTCCCATAACAGCTCCCTGCAGAGGGAGGCCGCGTAAAGAGGTCACTGAACAGCTGGCCCCTGTAGAGCACACAGACCCCACACCCCAACATCAAACAGCAGGGTGGAAACATAAACAACAAATCCTTGTTGTCGGGCAGAAACCTCCTATCTGCTCCTATCTATTTGAATGGCCTACTACTTGATCATACTAGAGCGTCACACAAAAGTAGCGGATATGCAAGCTTGAAGCGGTGAGCAAAGTGACATGTTTTGAGCTTGTAGATCTGCTACTTTTGGTATTATTTTATTTGAATTTTGAGAAGTCACATGCAGTTACGGACGGACGGACGGACGGACGGACGGACGGACGGACAGACAGACAGACAGACAGACAGACAGACAGACAGACAGACAGACAGACAGACAGACAGACAGACAGACAGACAGACAGACAGACAGACAGACAGACAGACAGACAGACAGACAGTCTAGACAATGTGCAACACGTAAGGGACTACCGTTGCAGGGGAGCGAGGAGGAGGAGGAGGAGGAGGAGTGTTTCTGCTGGCCGAGGAGGAGCCGCACATCCTCCACTGCCTTTCTTCTCCTCTTCCGCTCCTCCCGTGAGCACATCCTCTCCGTCCTCTTCTCTCCTCTGCTCTCCGTCAGGTGGGCTGGCACTCCATCCATCTGGATCAAAGAGCAGCAGCGCACAGCCAACCTCTTCAAAAAGGGCAGGTGCTGCCTGGCCCCGAAGTGAGCTCGGAACAAAGGGTAGAAGTAGAGGTGCCCACCGTATACTGTAT
The DNA here is from genome assembly GCF_964188405.1 of Protomyctophum parallelum. Lineage (NCBI taxonomy): Eukaryota > Metazoa > Chordata > Actinopteri > Myctophiformes > Myctophidae > Protomyctophum > Protomyctophum parallelum. The sequence continues at coordinate 42,059,974 of NC_139717.1, read as the reverse complement.
AGCTCCCTTTGACAAACTTGTTTTTATTGAAGAAATACAGTGAGTGACCTTTAAAATTAGCTCTTCTTCAGACTCTGTCCATTCAAATTTTGCCAGGGAGGTGTCTGATCCGCTGGCATCTGATATTCACTCAGTTGTGTACAGTACATATACAGTATGGTCTCTCTCTCTCTCTCTCTCTCTCTCTCGGTTGGCCCACTCTTCTTACAGCATCCAGGGCCAATTGGTCGTTTGCTGTATTCAGCGTCCAGGGCCAGGTGGTAGTTTGTTGTATTCAGTGTCCAGGGCCAGGTGGTATAGTTTGTTGTATTCAGTGTCCAGGGCCAGGTGGTATAGTTTTTTGTATTCAGCTTCCAGGGCCAGGTGGTAGTTTGTTGTATTCAGTATCCAGGGCCAGGTGATAGTTTGTTGTATTCAGCGTCCAGGGCCAGGTGATAGTTTGTTGTATTCAGCATCCAGGGCCAGGTGATAGTTTGTTGTATTCAGCGTCCAGGGCCAGGTGGTAGTTTGCTGTATTCAGCGTCCAGGGCCATGTGGTAGTTTGTTGTATTCAGCATCCAGGGCCATGTGGTAGTTTGTTGTATTCAGCATCCAGGGCCAGGTGGTAGTTTGTTGTATTCAGCGTCCAGGGCCATGTGGTAGTTTGTTGTATTCTGCATCCAGGGCCAGGTGGTAGTTTTATTCAGCATCCAGGGCCAGGTGGTAGTTTTATTCAGCGTCCAGGTGAGGTGGTAGTTTGTTGTATTCAGCGTTCAGGGCCAGGTGGTAGATTCTTGTATTCAGTGTCCATGGCGATCGAGGTGGCAGTTTTATGCAGCGTGAGCGGGTGAAGGATTTGATCCGCTTGATCCTCCCTCACGTATTCTCAGTGGTTGTTTGTCTGCCACTGAGGGGACAGGAGGATGTCTGTGACGTTTAAACTCTATCCCACAGCGTGTGTGCGTGTGTGTGTGTGTGTGTGTGCGTGCATGCCTGCGCACATGGGGGTGGGGTTTATAGAGCTCAGCAGGCATCCTGTTCAGCCCAAATTTGTGTGTGTGCATGTGTGTCTACCTACGTGCATGTGCACGCACTATGGAGTTTTTAATCTCTCACACTGAGCCTCTTTGGGCACAAGTGACCCGGCCTACCCCCCACTCATAAGCCCCATTTTGGAAAGACGCAAACAAACACACACACACACACAAACACACACACACACGCACACGGACCGGAAGAAATACAAACGTGACGTGACGTGTCGAACTAAGATGAAACAGAAAAAGGTGAGTCATAAATTGTAAAAAGAGGCTGCCCTGCGACTGTCTGCTTATACAACACAGAGCTTGTGTGATGATCCTACATAATAATGTAGTTGCATCATGTTCACCTGCAGTGTTTACAACAACACAGACAGACCACACACTGGCTGCTGCTGGTGACACTAATGAATAACAACCTGAACCTGTCATACAACGTTAGAGGCATGAGGCAAAGCTACCTCACGCTAATGAAGAGAGGAGCTGAGCCACTTGTTACGTAACTGTACTGTACCCGTTCACTGTTGACGGAGATCCCTTTCAACAGGATTCCCAGTCGGGCAGTAGAGACACTACTACTGGGACACTGAACCGAGATCGCACTAGGCTGAGGCTATGCACACAGAATAACTCTTCATACTTCCAGGCCCCTTCCCTACTTCCTTCTAGCCACAGGGAGGCATACCATTTTGGGTATTTGATGATAACTTCATCATGTTCTAGCTTGTATAGTCATCAGGTCGGAACCCTAAATCAGAATTACCCAAAATAATTCACTGCATCATCCGGTCTAAACCACGCCTAGACCGGATCACACGGGCAATTGAGGAACACAGACCGAGATGGAAGCAAGGTTAACTTCCTTCACAGGTGTTATCGTGCATAGAGCCTATTGGGAGGTGAAGAAGCATTAACCACTTAAACCCCAAGAATCCATATTCTGGGCAGGGAACGCTAGTCAAAAATAGTCAGTCTACAAGCTCACAACGTGTCGTGTTGTAGGCTAGCCAGTGGGATACTTTCCCTTCCTTTTGCTTTAAATAGCATGTGACATATGTCAAACTAGGGGTTTTTCATGATTCTGAATCCATTCCAAGCATTCGTTTTGCACAAAATACACTCCTTGGGCTAAAAACAGCCATAGCCACTTGCCCAAATGTGCCCAAAATGTGCTGAGCTCATCACATTTCTGCTGACCTCATCACATTTGTCATGATGTCTATGGCCGTTTTTAGCCAAAGGAGTGTTTGTTGTGCAAAACTAATGCTTGGAATGGATTCAGAATAATGAAAAACCCCTAGTTTGACTAAAGGAAAGTTTGACATTTTTGACAATTTTGTTGTTAATGGTAGGGTCACAAGAAACCCCTATAAAACATTGCTCAATACAGACAGCCGGTCAGCAAGTAGATTCATGAATGTAGACAATATTTTATTTTTCAATCAATTAATTTTCAAATAAACTAGACCTGTGCCACCGGCCTACTTGAGAACGATGCAAGTTTTTCTGTTTGTCTGTGTCTGAAGAGTGCAAACTGAAAAAGTGAAAAGTGGACTGGTTAAGTAATCAAATGGCAGGTGTGGGGTTGCCATGGCCAGGCCCATCAATTGGTTGAGGCAGAGGCTGGGAATTGTACAGGTGAGGGGACTGGCAGAGCCTGACCAGAGACTTTTGTGGTGGTTCTGGACAACCGTGTATCTGACCGATTCAAGGCCGGGCACCGCGGTCCGTATGGTGGTCCTCAGCTGTCTGACTCAGTGGTGAAACACTTATCTGCATAAGCATATTAATAACCATTGTTACCAAGTGGGATTGTGGATTGGCTGTTTATCAGTGATAAAACCTTTAAAATTACATACTGGACATGAGCCAGACTTGGAGGTGAAAAATAAAGTTTGAATATGTTCCAGGCCTGGACAACATATAGGTTAAACAACTGAAGAAAAGAAAAACAACTCAAACAACAAAACTCAACATAACTTTATATAGACTCCTGACTCCACCCCTGGCTAAGCAGTCAGCAAATCACAATGCATTAGCAACACCCAAGATGCTCCCCCTAATGCAATCAATCAGAGCTCTGTTCTGGCAATCAAGGCAGCTTCCCAATTACAGCATCTGCAGAGATAAACAAGTATTTTAGATGTCACAGCAGAATGTGCACCTTCTGTGGGACTGAGTATCTATACCTACATACATCATCATCATCATCATCATCATACTATCATCATCATCATACTATAATTCTAACAATGTCTGTCTGAGTGTGTGTCTGTCTGTGTGTCACTGTGACTGCCGCAGCTCCTGCACCAATCTGCCTGCACCAATCACTCCCACTTTTCACACAGGCATTGACCATATGAATATGGAGGGCGTAACGAAGCCCTTTTTTCGATTTGACACATTAATGAATTATGAATGAATTTATTAGTCAATTACAAACGCACCCGGGCGCAGTACCCCCCACGGCAATACAGCATAAATACTATAAATGTATATTGTTGAACAATGAATGTGTATTGTTGTTCATAACAAATTACTCTGACAGAGGCTGCTCTGTCACATTTCTTACCTCTCCTTCCATGATACCATGATATGTAAGTAAATAAGTAAGTAAGTAAGTAAATAAGTATGTAAATTTTATTCATGTAGCACCTTTCACAGAGTGCTTTACATACAATAAAAATACAGAACAAACAAGCAAGCTCAAATTAACAAGACGACAGTACGAGCATCATAAATTATAAAACAAAAGTTAACTTAGGTTATTAAGTTCAAGTTGAACCATCCACAAATGCTTGTTTAAAAATAAATGTTTTGAGGCAATTAAAAAAAATGCCCACAGAGGGTGCAAATCTCAGCACTAGTGGAAGAGCGTTCCAAAGTTTGGCCGCTACGGCCTGAAATGATTTGTCACCTTTAGTTCTTAGTTTGGTGGAGGGTGGGGCTAAAAGACCCTGTTCTGCAGACCTAAGGGCCCATAACGAGGCACCAGGTCATTCAAGTAGCCTGGGGCCTGACCATGCATCGCTCTGAAGGTGAGCACAAGCACCTTGAACTGGACCCTGAATAGTAAGTAGTCTGGCTGCAGCATTTTAAATCATTTGAAGGTGGTCTATGGTGGTTTCATTTAAACAGGTGAAAAGAGAGTTGCAATAGTCCAGCCGTGAGGAAACAAATGCGTGGATAATTTGTTCTAGTTCCGTGTGTGAGACTATTGCTCTAAGCTTGGCGATGTTTCTGAGGTGAAAAAAGGGGTAACTGATTTCATATGAGTGCATGGATTGGTCAAAATTGACACCAAGGTTCCTGATGTTTGGACGCACATTGGGCTGTATTTTGCGTGTCGTAAGGACCAGGTCTTATTCCCTAACTTGAGTAAACTAAAGACCTGGAGGCGTGATCAATGCCATTTGGCTATTCTGAGTGGCCAAAGAGCATTGATAACGCCTCCAGGTCTTTAGTTTACTCAAGTTAGGGAATAAGACCTGGTCCTTAAGACACGCAAAATACAGCCCACTATGTTTGAGGGGCCCGATGCTGTCCACCACTTCAGGCACAATATTTTCAGGGTCAACAATAAGTACCTCAGCTTTGTCGTTGTTTAGCTGGAGGTAATCTCTGCCATCCAGGCTTTGACGGCTGATATACATTCAAGTAAAACATCTAAATTAAAATCAGCAGAACACTTAGTGTTAAAAGAATAGTAAAGCTGGATATCATCTGCATAAAAATGGTAATAAAAAGTGCTGATAAGGCGTCCTAAGGGTAGCACATAAAGTGCGAATAAGGTTGGTCCAAGGACCGAACCCTATGGGAGATCCCACAGGAGAGGGGAACATAGTGAGACATTGATTGATTGATTGAAATATTTATTAACAGTTTGTAGAATTTACAGTACATTTTAAGCACAAACTCAATACAAAGACTGTCAACTGTGAGTGGACGACCCAATTAAGCATTACACTTGTTTACAACAGGGTCCACATTGTTCAATTCATCAAAACATTTAAAGACATACAAACATTTAGAGACATACAAATAGACATTTCTATGTAGCTAAATTCATCATATGGGAAGCAAAAAAGGGAAAAGATACAATATACAGTGAGGGAAAATGGGGTGGGGGGGTGGGGGGGATTCAGATTTTACAGAGGCCAGTTTCGAATTGCAGCCATCCGTAGGTGCCCTTTGAGAGCGGTTTTGAAGGAGTCAAGGGATTCACATGTCTTAATGACTGTTGGTAGGGCGTTCCACATTTTGGTGGCATAGGAGCGAAAAGAATTTAGTCCCTTGTTTGTGCCGAATCTGGGTTGTACATGGTTTGTTGCACTCCCTCTGGTGTTGTGGGTGTGGACTTCGTTTACATTAAGGAAGTATTTAGACAGGTACATGGGTATCTTGGTGGTGTATCGAATCTTGTGGACCAGACCCATTGCAAGATGCTGTACTCTGTCGACGACCCTAAGCCATCCCAGCCTGTCAAAGTGGGCAGGGGTGAGGTGGGTTCGGGGGGTGAGGCCAAGTAGGAGCCTGACCAGTTTGTTTTGGGAGGTCTGGAGCCTTGTTTTAAGGGCCTTTGATGGGGGGCCTACTGCCACTGAAAACGTCCTGATATGATGACTGTATGTGCAATATGATATATTTGCATGCTTGTTTCCTGCTCATTCTGTTTTGTTTCCATAATCTGCTAGGGACGTCATAGATCCTGCACTGTTCTTACACAATGTATGTATACGTTGTTGTGTTGGCATAATATGCCAAAACATATTATGTTCTCCACGCCTGTGACTCGACGGATCCTCACCGACCACTTGTCCACCGATTGGTTTAGATGGAGATTTCTAGAGACCTTACAGATGGTCAAACTAAAAATCACATTGCAACAGCGTGGAACGTGTGTATCGAATTTGAAGTCATTGGAGCGAACGGTTCTCGAATTACGTGGACTACAGACGTACAGTACACACATACGTACACACACATGCACGCACACACACACACACACACGCACGCACGCACGCACGCACGCACACACATACGCGCACACGCACACACACACACACACACACACACACACACACACACACACACACACACACACACACACACACACACACACACACACACACCTTTTGTGAATCTCTGATGCCTTAATGATGGATGATGGAGTAATACGGACGCCGAACACAAGGATGGACACAAACATGTTGGGGGACATTACCACCGCATAAGGACAAATGTAACTCATCAACTCATCAATCATGATGTCATGGATGATTTGTTGACGATCACTCGGTGAAACCCGTTTCTGACGGTTCTACAAGGTTTCCCCCCCCCCATCTGAAATGTTGCAGTGACTCAAAGATTCGAAGACGTTTCGTTTGTCATTCACTCGTACCAGAATGTGCAGTGATGTGGACTGTTGATTTATCACATTAACCCTGGCACTTATATCTTGGGCACAGCATCTTGCAATGGGTCTGGTCCACAAGATTCGATACACCACCAAGATACCCATGTACCTGTCTAAATACTTCCTTAATGTAAACGAAGTCCACACCCACAACACCAGAGGGAGTGCAACAAACCATGTACATTATTTTCGCTCCTATGCCACCAAAATGTGGAACGCCCTACCAACAGTCATTAAGACATGTGAATCCCTTGACTCCTTCAAAACCGCTCTCAAAGGGCACCTACGGATGGCTGCAATTCGAAACTGGCCTCTGTAAAATCTGAATCCCCCCCACCCCCCACCCCATTTCCCCTCACTGTATATGTATCTTTTCCATTTTTGCTTCCTATATGATGAATTCCTGTTCTGTTCTTTAGCTACATAGAAGTGTCTATTTGTATGTCTCTAAATGTTTTGATGAATTGAACAATGTGGACCCTGTTGTAAACAAGTGTAATGCTTAATTGGGTCGTCCACTCACAGTTAACAGTCTTTGTATTGAGTTTGTGCTTAAAATGTACTGTAAATTCTACAAACTGTTAATAAATATTTCAATCAATCAATCAATCAATAAAAAAAAATGAAAATGTTTTTGTAAATCTTCGGTTATTCGGTTTTCCAATAGAATTCTCCCCACATCCAGCCAAGCATGCAGCCCGCCCAGCCATAATCTCCTTCCCAGAGAGTGTTGACTCTGTGGACCCCTAGCCTGTGATTTGCTGCTTCTATTCTTGCCTTGGCGGTGACATCATCGCTGTGCCACCTCCGCCCAGCCCATATGGGATTGGGATTAGAATAGCCCCATAATCCCGGTGCTGTAAAAGGGAATTAGCAGACCCCCTCCCCCCGCCCACCCACACACACACACACAGCTCAATCTCTGCACCATCTCTAGCCCCATATGTGCCCTCTCCCTATACGCTCATTCTGTAGCTCCGAGATGAGGTCACACACTGGGCCCCTCCCACCGCGTTTCAGAAACGGCGCAAGTTTCCGCAAGGAACGTTTCTTATCCTTACCACACCATTAATCCAAAACGTGTAGGGCCCATGTAGGTTTACACTAATTCAACCTTAGGATCGGCCCAGAAAATCCAACTAGAGATTTGAACCGAGCCTTTACGTCCCGTATTTTGTCAGTCGCTTCCATGTTTATCAAGGAAGTGTGCGTGTGCGTGTGCGTGTGCGCGTGCATGCATGTCGAGTGAACTGAAGACAAGTCAGTTGGAAATCTTCGACCAGGGGAGGCGCCGGGGAGGCGCTAAAGCTTTTCAACTTCCTTGATAAACATGGAAGCGACTGACAAAATACGGGACGTAAAGGCTCGGTTCAAATCTCTAGTTGGATTTTCTGGGCCGATCCTAAGGTTGAATTAGTGTAAACCTACATGGGCCCTACACGTTTTGGATGAATGGTGTGGTAAGGATAAGAAATGTTCCTTGCGGAAACTTGCGCCGTTTCTGAAACGCGGTGGGAGGGGCCCAGTGTGTGACCTCATCTCGGAGCTACACCATCTCAAGCATGCATGCACAGTATAAATGCTCCTCTGACTGGTTGCCATGCAAAGGTAAACACACGCAAGCCAAGCATGCACGCACACAGTTCCTTTAACTCACAACACAAAAGTAGGCACGCACGCACGCACGCACGCACACACACACACACACACACACACACACACACACACACACACACACACACACACACACACACACACACACACACACACACATGCATATTGACAAACTCCAATACACGCCGAGGCAAAACTCCAGCACAGGGAGGGAGTGCTATAGTGACTGTTTTAATCTCAGCTCACAGATGGTGCTTCCTGAATGGAGAAACAGCATCTGTCCATTCATATCAGCACTCTGCACACGGGCACACACACGCACGCACGCACAGGCAAGCCTTCGTATATTATTCCGCTGCTACTAATATCCCTGGGGGGACAGGACGCCCTTCCCCAAATCTCCGCAGCCAAGCAAGGCAAATTCCAGCACAGCCCGCAGTGCCTGGAGTAGACAACTTCACTTCAGCAGCTATAGCCTACGGAGGAACCACTATACTGAAAGATTTACTTTACTTTGCCCGCTCGGGGCAGCGCTGCAAGGTGGGTTGGTAAATAAGGTCACCAGACAATGTCACCAGACCTTTCCAGGGATGAAACCTGTTGTGATTTCACACACGTGTCACGTGGCGTTCCAGACATGAGCCCCGGCCCGTCACCCCGTGGCGGGCCCTGACACACACCTGTTAAGTCGTCATTCCATTTAACCACTTAAACCCCTCCAGCATCCGTCCGTATTGTGGGGAAAACGTTTTGCAGAGAATAGCAGATCGACAAGCTCACAGCGCATCGTCGCAACGAGATGCGCTGTGAGCTTGTCGATTGGTTTACAATTTACAATTTAGGCATTTAGCAGACGCTCTTAATCCAGAGCGATTTACATTAAGCAAGAGCTTTCCCCACAATAACAGAAAACAAAAGTTACACGAGTATAGAGCCCTGAGGGACACTCTGGCCAACCATAGGGCTTAACCCATTCTGACCTGAGATCAGATTCATACGAGGTTTCCGCCGGACAAACACTGGGTCTGATTAACCCATTCTGACCTGAGATCAGATTCTAGAAATGTCAGTCGCTCTTCGATTTTTCAAAAATAGCAGACCTACAAGCTCGTATCGCGCCACTCGGTGGCGCGATATGAGCTTGTAGATCTGCTATTTTTCAATAGCTAAAGCACGACATGATGCCAACACCAAAATGGGTGCCCGTTCAGGGTTAAATAGCACATCTACAAGAACTCATTGTATGAACCTTTTAGGGGGGGGAAATAAATAAAAATGTTAACCTGTTTTCTTACAGGGACACACCAGGTTGAAAGTAGTTACGGCTCAACCACTTAAACCATTATATTACGTCGACCGGGGTGCCCCAGAGGTCTGATTTATTCCCCTCTGCAGATGGGCTGAATGTTTGCCTACTTTCTGCAAATGTTTGCCTATTCTGACGTGGCCATAATAGGGAGGCTATGTTGTTAAAGACTGTCTTTAGCTGTGCTCTGTCAGCCCTGCGGTGGTTGGTGCTGTCCAGTCAGTAATGAGCGGATGTTAATGTCGACAAAGTGTATTGGATTCAAACACAGGTCTGCTTTTTGGGGGATTTCTAGAATTGAGCATTAGCAGTGCTCGGTGTCTTGCCCTTGTGCAAGACACTGAAAAAACGCTCCCCATCTCTCCTGATTGGAATATAGAGCTATTTAACTCTTTTTAACAAGTCTATATTTATAACCACTGTTGAAAAGAACACCGTAGCTTCTATTCATTAGCTTCTGTTCTATTCATTCATCGCACATATCGGGTCCAATGTCCAAAACTGTTACTTTTCAGGATTCAACTTTTGATGGTTTTGTGTGACGCTGAAGTATGATGAAGTAAGATGTTAATCTATGAACAAACAAGGTAAAATATTGAGATAGGAGGTTTCTGCCCAACAGTGATGATATCTTTTAGCTTGTTTATTCTTTTTTATCAACCTGACTGGTGGTACTGACCTGTCTTGCAGATTGTGGAACTGGTGTGGTGGTACTGGTCATGTAACAGTGGTGTAAAAATACATGCACTGTACTCACCGGTATGTACAATTTTGAGGTATTTGTACTTTACTTGAGTATTTCCAATTTCCAATTTCAGAGGAAAATATTGTACTTTTACTCCACTACATTTATATTGAAAGCTTTAGTTACTAGGCCTAGTTACTTTCAGTATTATTACAAAACATACATAAAACACTTCCTACTATACATTTCGGCAGTGTTGGGTCAGTTACATGTAGCTTAACTTGCCCAACACTGGTTGTAATTATTATTTTTTTTTTTTTCTTCCAGTAAGAATTGAGGCTTGAATACCTAAGCAATAGGTCTATTAAAGTTAATGAATAGGCCTATTAGCTATGATTCACTGTTTTGCAGTGTTGGGTCAGCTACATGTAGCTCAATTTTCCCAACACTGCAGATAACAATGCATAACTTATCGGTTAAACAATGCATAACTTATCGGTTTCCCAACACTGCAGATAACGCATAACAATGCGTCGCGACGCATTGTGAGCTTGTAGATCGGCTATTTTCAAATTATTTGTATACATTTGAAAACTTTCTTCAATTCTGAATTGTGAGCACTTTCTACTTTTGGTACTTTAAGTAGGCCTACATTTTGATGCCAATACCTTTGTACATTTTGAGTTCCGGACTTTCACTCATAACGGAGTATAGTTCTGTTCTACATTGCAGTATTGATACTTTGACTTAAGTAAAACAATGGAGTACTCTTTTCACCACTGCTGCTGGTGTGGTGATAGTGGTACTGTATAGTCACTATACAGTGGTACTGTATAGTGGTACTGAGTCTACTGACCTGTCATGAAGTCTGTGCTCAGCAGGGACTCGCTGTTGAAGCTCTCCCTGTGCATCATGGCTGCCGGCGCCGGCAGCAGGTCGTGGCCCGTTTCCTCCATGCCCACACCCTGGTCCTCCACCCCCGCCTCCATGAGAGACATGGAGAACAACCCTGCCATGCTGCCCGCTGCCATGCCCTGACCTGACGACTGTGTGTGTGTGTGTGTGTGTGTGTGTGTGTGTGTGTGTGTGTGTGTGGGAGTGTAGGCTGACACTCGCTTACCTACAGTACTGTATTACCACAGCTTGATGAGCTATGAGTGACCTTCCTTCCCTAAACCACCACCACCACCTATACCCCTCCCTCCTCCCTCTCTCTCCCTCCCTCCCTTTCATCCCTTGTTCTATGAAGAAAGGAGCACGTACCGGGTGCTGGGAGGAGGGTAATGATGTCACTCTAAGGACAGATTAAGGCCTCAGTAAGCCATCTGAAGCCCTCAGCCCAGGAGTGTGTGTGTGTGTGTGTGTGTGTGTGTGTGTGTGTGTGCGCGCGTGCGTGCGTGCATGCATGCGTCTTCGTCCTCACAATAAACAGTTGTTTTACATGGAAAACAAATGTTCTTAGAGTTAGGATTACAACAACCCCAACCTGAAAAGATCCAGGCTAGTGTCAGCGTTAGGAGTAGGCATTTAGAGGTTATAGGTTTAAGGTTAGAGTTATTCATGATTTATAGTGGTTGAACTTGTGCAGCGATGTCACACAAGCTCACAACAAGTACAAGCAGTACAGTACCAGTAAGACGCCTAAGGGCGACGTCATATACTCATACCGTATGGAGCGTGTCTTGAGTGTACAGGGTTTGATGAGGTCAGATCAACATATGGAATGTCAGAACAGGTCAGCTCCATATATGGAGATCTAAGGGTGGCAGTGGGGGGCAGTGTCTTGAGTGTACAGGGTTTGATGAGGGCCCAGGTAGGGCCGGGCCCTTAATTTTCGGGCCTGTTGAGAACTGTAGTTATTCGCCGGCTGCCGGGCACGGCTTCACAAATAACTTTGGGGTAGGCCCGTCTAGAGTTTAAATGGACAGGTATCAGTCAAAAGGGAGACATCGAAGAGGAAGGATGGACACACACACACACACACACACACACACACACACACACACACACACACACACACACACACACACACACACACACACACACACACACACACACCTCCTCCTCCTCCTCCTGGTAACATGGCTGATGATGGTATTAAGCATTTTTGCTGTCGTGAATAAAAGTTGCCGACATGCACAATTGTGATCCCCCGACCCCCCACAGCGCTTGTATCACGCTGCCATCCGGCGAGGCCATGCCTGACACACAGTAAGAACGATGCGGATTCTCAGATTAACCCATTCTGACCTGAGATCAGATTCATACGAGGTTTCCGCCGGACACACACTGGTCTGATGAACCCATTCTGACCTGAGATCAGATTCTAAAAATGTCAGTCGCTCTTCGATTTTTCAAAAATAGCAGACCTACAAGCTCGTATCGCGCCACTCGGTGGCGCGATATGAGCTTGTAGATCTGCTATTTTTCAATAGCTAAAGCATAACATGATGCCAACACCAAAATGGGTGCCCGGTCAGAATGGATTAAGGGGCAGAAGAACTTGATTAATTACAGTCATCAAGGGGACAGTAAGCCGAGCGTGGTAATTACAACAGCGAAGGACAACAGGCCAGGCCAGTTAGGCTATTGTACCAGAGGTTTCCCCCGGTGTAAGCTGGTTTTCTGTCGATTTCGCATTCACCGGGATTGCTTTGCTCTCTTCCTCTCTCTATCTCTCTGGCAGATGCTTCTATTTGCTGCTCTGCCTCTTCCATAGACGCTGTCTAAGTGCATCTATTTGCTGTCCATGTCCAAATTTTCTGCACTTCCTCAAGATCATCCACTTCAATCAGCTGAGTGTGCTGGAAGAACACTCCAGTCAGTGTGACAATAACCCGTCTTGGAGTGTCATCTCCTTTTTATGCCTGGAGTTTGTGAAAGGCTCAAGCTACATTATCCTTGTATTGAATGACAACTCAGTGCAGTTATTATCTAATTACCGCCCGCTAATGTTCTTTAATGTCCCACTGAGCCGGTCCTCAGTGTAGAGGGACTTCTAACGTCTCAAAAGCAAAGCTTACAGCTGGCTAGTGTTATCCCCTCTCTGTCAGGTCTGTGTAATGGACACGAGAAGCTGTTATTAGCTGTCTAGCACATGCAGGGCTGCGGTCTAGGTCTGTTCAAAGTAAAAAACAATCAGAGGTAACAATCAGGTGACGATGCGTAGGACATCCATGGCAGCAATCTGTCTAATCTGTGGTCAATGCTAAACTCTGGTGCCATTTACCTTTACAACCTATATTTAGAGTAGCCAATTATTTTTGAACCCCATTTTGTCTCCCCAATTTAGTCATGTCAATTTATTCCTCCTCACACACACCTGCCAGTGAGGAGCCTCCCACCAGGAGGACGTTAGCCGTAGGTCCTAGCATTACTCATCTGCGAAGAGAAATTTAAAAGCCTGGTCAGCCTGTCGTGCCGGAACATCCGTCAGATGTATTTCCCCCGGATATGATATTTCACCCCTTTTGCAACCAGATCTAATTTTATTGATGTTTGGGAGACAAGAAACACTTTCCTGGGGGGTTTTATTTGGGTAAAATGTGTTTTTAGATATTGTAGTATTTCCAAGTGTCCATGATGTCATGGACACTGGCCTCACTTACTTCCTGGACTACATGTTCTACACCCACACCTAGGCGACAAGGCGCAACAAAAGAAAACCGCTCACGGCAGGAGTTTGCCAGAACGCCATCGGCCAGAAAACCAGTTACTCTTTTACCACGCGGGTGAAGCTTCATTTCCATCCACCAGCTGTCTAAAAACCAGGAAGAGACTCCTGCCGTGAACTTTTGTAGAGTAATAAAAGGATAGAGACTGAACCGGAGCGATAGCCGCCCCCCTTAGTATTCGGTGGAAGTTGCTCAGTGGCGTTTTGAAGCACCCACAAGAACCCATGTAGTTCCAGGAAGGAAAGGAAGTGAGCCCAGCCCATGACATCATGGACACTTTGAAATACTAAAATATCTATAAACACATATTAACCACATAAAAAACCCCAGGAAAGTGTTTCTTGTCTCCCAAACATCATTAAAATAAGATCTAGTTGCAAAATGGGTGAAGTGTCCCTTTAACTCCCAATGGAAATTGGTTAGAATAGGTCACATGTAGGATGGAGACAGAATAATATAGGGGCACACATGTGGTGTGACTTGGTGTGGTTGAGTCACTCGTCTAAAGCAAGTTAACAAAGAAGCTTTATGTTGTGATTCAATTCAGCTGGCTAAATCAAGTTTTAAGAAAGGCACACAACAGTATATAGCCTAAGCACCCAATAGGACTGCAGTTTCTAGTGGCTGAAAGGAAGGTGTTTTATTACAAGATAACTTGGTGAAGACTGGAGGTGAGCTGGGTGCTGTCAGCATCTGCATCATCTTGACATTCTTCTGGATTCAAGCTCGATCAAGACCTGCGTCTCTCCTATCCACCTTCTCCTCCCAGCCCATCTCATCTGGCCTCTTCAATAAAACATAATACCTGAAAATAGTCATCATAAAAAAAAATGATATTAAAGTGTATAATGAAACATATCTGATGTCTTTTGGCTCCACTGTGGACATAACCTCGCGTCACCAGACTTTCCACTATTATATCGACATGATGAACAGAGCGTTGGTCAGAGAACCTCTGAACTTTAAATGTCATCCCTCTGCTGCCCTCCTGTGGAGACTGCGTGACATTATTGGACAGAACTTGCTTTTGCTGTAGGAGTTTCAATAATACAAAAAATGAGCAGTGGTCAGTGGTAGGGAACGTTACATGTGTTCACTTATTTACTATTAATATCATTAACAGTGTAAATGCATGCATTAATTCATTTTACAGAGTAACTAAGTAGGCACAAATACAAATGGCATTAATTATATAACTGAAGTGGAGACCGAGTTAAACTATGCAACTTTCTTTTGTCCAATCTGTATGTTAATACGATATATAACCAATACAATTGGGATCGTTGTATTTAGTCTCTCTGCTCTTCCATTTAGAATGTGTCAGAGCTCAGAGGTCATGTCAAGGATCTGACCGGATGGTCAAGATTCAATTTATCCCCTGAGAAAGCAGGCAGGCTCTATTATTAGCTCAATGGCTAATGGCTAAGTTAAATTAAATTCCATTAAAAACATCACCTGTCTCGACGTGCCCAAAACAGGGACGGCAGGTTGAAAGTGGTTAAAATATGTCTATTTTTAGGGTAGGCCTATAGTATTAGCAGTAGCCTACTGGACAATGTGGGTAGTTGGATTTCCACCAGCAAAGCTTTGATATAATGGACTGTATACCACAGAGTGACTTCTTTGCTAGCTCAACGAAACAAACACCTAAAAGAAAAACCACAATCACAGTGTTTGCATGCTATAGTACTACACTTCACAAAGTCTACAGGTAATGTTTAATTAGGTGTCAAAATTCAATAGAAAATTAAAACCAACACACAGGGTTTTCACAAAGGACTTAAACTTTATAAATATTCTTTCAATGAAACATCAAATCAGCAGGGATGTTATATAATTCTTCCAAAAAAAAAAAAAAAAAAAAAAAACAATCCAAGAGATTTTTTAGAGACAAAGTGACAATAATCTGATACACACATTGTTTCTCTACTCCAAAAATAACTAGATTTTAATACCCCAGCCCCATGTGATTCCCCCCCCCCCCTCTTCCAAATATATCAAAATATATGTCAACAAGAAGCATCAATACAGAGCACGTAAAGCAGGAGTTTATGGGTCGGTTTGGGTGCTTCGTTTTTTTTGGTTCGCCAAGCGAACCGCATTCGTACACCTTCTGGGTAGCATGGGTTTAAGGTCAGAGTTCACAGAGTGATTGACCCCTGTGACCGTGGAAACCGTACATACACAGAGACGTGCAGGGCCGTTGGTAACACCAGATACAACTCTGCTCATGTCAGCCTAAAAGATCACAATCTGTTGCTGTTGGGGCAGAAATCTCCTATCTCCATATTCTAATTTTGTGATTTTTTGTTGTTGTGATTCTGACCTGAGATCAGATTCTAAAAATGTCTATTACATCCTGACAGTTTCATTATTAACCCATTCTGACCTGAGATCAGATTCTAAAAGTGTCTTCGATTTTTCAAAAATAGCAGACCTACAAGCTCGTATCGCGCCACTCGGTGGCGCGATATGAGCTTGTAGATCTGCTATTTTTCAATAGCTAAAGCATAACATGATGCCAACACCAAAATGGGTGCCCGGTCAGAATGGGTTAACACCCTACTTTCAGTGGTTTTCAACCTTTTTCACATCAAGGTCCATTATTTATTCAGCATTTGAGCCACGGACCACCATGAGATCTAGCCTCTCAGACCTAAAACTAAAGAATAATTTATTGTCATTGGATAAGATTTTGTCCACAATGTAATGCTTTAATTAATGTGCAGCCTGCACCGAATGTGGTACCATTCGAATAAAATTAAATAAAGATTCATAAGGATCCATTGGGTTTCCAACTCTCTATTATTTAAGCTGGGGACCACCTGGAACCCCCTCAAGTACCACTGGTTGAAAACCACTGACCTACTTGATCACATAATACAGCGTCGTACAAAAGCATCAAAAGTATAACATTTCCAAGCTTCACGTGTTGAGCTTGTAGATCTGCTACTTTTGCTATTTTTGAATTTGAATCAAATTTAAAAAAATAGGTGGAAACCTCATATTATGAGGTTTCCACCCGACAGACAGAATCATGGAATCATAGAATCATGGTGGAAAGCTGGCATGTCCAGAAGTGTTACCTTTCAGGAAATAAACTGTTCCACAACCAGAATAGTTAGTCACAAGCTCTTGGTAATACTATTCATTGGTTCAATATTGAAAACACAAAACAAAACAAAAAAAACAGACAAACTTTCATTTTAAAATTGTTTCAAAAATGGCAAAAATAGTGTGGTGCAATGTGTTGTGAGCTTGTAGATCGGCTATTTTTAGCTACTTTTGCAAAGTAGGGTATTCCTTTAGGAAAAACACACAAAAAAGTTGAAATATGGAGATAAAAAGTTTCTGCCCAAGAGCAATGATATATACAAAATGTATTTATACCAACTCCACAACTGTGGGCCCTCAACAGAAAGGCTGATGGCTTATACTTCCTCCTAGTCCCACCTGTGACCTCGCCCATCCAAGCTACAGCGATGGGCGATGTCACGGACAGGGGCTATGGGCTACAGTAGTACTGCCCAACAGCTGTCCAACAACCCCCCACACGTCTCCCTTCTCCCCCTGCTGAAAACGTCTGGGTTTCCGAGGCTAGTAATACCGTGTCTCCTACATTCCTCAACAGCCGTAAGGGGGTGAGGGAGGCGACAAGGGGAGTCGGTGATGCGGAGGGTGGGTACTGTTATTGTTAAACAGCGGTTGGGTTGCCGAGGCAGTTCTGCAGATCTAGGATTCCTGCCCTCTAGGGGCCAAACACTGTAAATGCACGTCTGGGAGAAAGGCAACGGTGACCAAGCCGATCCTGGTTGTCTGGAGAAAAGAAACAGACACGAATCTTCAAAGTCGCCAATAGATTTAGTACTATACACAAGTATTTCTCAGCGCTGAAATAAACACAACCCATCAATGACGCTGATTCATGTGAAGGTGGCCCTCGGGCTCCAACAAGTAGAACAGACTCCCAACAGTAAGTTATCTAAGGTCAGTTTTAAGATATCTAAGGTCAGTTTAAGGGCACGCCCGTCCATGACAATGAACTCTGAAACTGCTCTTGGATCAGGTGCTTGATCTAAGGCAGTGGTTCTCAAACGTTTAAAATTTCAAGGATACATTTCAAAGATTAATTCAGTTCCAGCAAAATAACTTTGGTTCTAGAACTGGTTCAGTTCTAGATTCTTGGAACCATGGCGCTTTCACGGAACCGGCGGCCATTATTTGCGTTCCAGTTCCGAACCAACTTTCAGGGTTCTGAATAGGGATGGAGCTCGTTAATTTTTATTGATAACGATCACATTATCGAGCATTTTCTATTAATTTGTGAAAAGACGGGAGACGACAACAAATGTGTGTACCGTCACTTTAAAAGCGTAATTTAGTTTTTGTTGCACGGATGGTTAGCTCAACCGTCTGGGCACCTAGGCGGCGTGTGTCATCCCCCCATATCTCTCCCTATTTCCCGTCAGTCTACTTTCAACCTATCAATAAAGGCAGAAGAGGCCAAAGAAAAAGTAATTTTATTTACCCGGGCAGTGCTGGTTGGCACTGCAGGTATCTTGTCTTGATTGTTTAAACATGACGTCATGGGCCATACTATGTTCAATAACAGGCTTGATAAGCTTAAAGCTTATTTATAACGGGTAATCAATAAGCTTGTTATTGGATCTTTTCGGGTATCGGTTATCGGTTATCGAGCTCCATCCCTAGTTCTGAACCGTTTCATTTTCAGTGAAAACACTGGTTCAACATTAGGCGGGGGGAAAAAAAAGAACCGGTCCAACCCCGGTGGAAAAGGGGCATCAGAGTCATTCGTTCCTTGGTTCTTAACCATCGTAGACTTAGCTGAACTAAAAAGGTCCGTTTTGGGGGACATGCCTATAATCAACGACAAAGGGAGGCATCTTTTCCTGGAGCCTGGAGGGCTGTCTCAAGTTGTGTCTCTCTCTCTCTCTAAGGCCCTGATTGGACAAATCAATGAGGGCTCAGGTGACCCGCCGGTTGCCGTGGCATTGTCTCCCAGACGTCAACGCTTTATAAGGTCAGTCAGTCAGGACGGGCAGGAGACTGAGACACAAGAGGTCACACGCACCACCACCTCCTCTCGCAAGGCCGGGGATCAGACTGGTCAACTTGAACACCTCGCATTTAAACCCATTAAAGGTGGTGTAAGTGCTATATAGAGCGTTTGTTCAGTAACTGGGCATCTATCCGGACATGACATCTTCCAGCTTTTTAGTAAACAGAAAAGAAATGTTCGGATGGGTTACCAATTATATCCAACCAAGAGAACAGTATCCCATTGATCAGTTTCAATGTTACAGTATTTCCAGTTCCAATTTGGTCTAATATTCTTT
Organism: Protomyctophum parallelum; assembly: GCF_964188405.1. Lineage (NCBI taxonomy): Eukaryota > Metazoa > Chordata > Actinopteri > Myctophiformes > Myctophidae > Protomyctophum > Protomyctophum parallelum. The sequence goes on along the minus strand of NC_139717.1, from coordinate 42,040,903 downwards.
GTTTAATCACGTGATATTTCACTTGTTCGTCCTGTGTATTCTGTTCCCAAAAATGTATTTTCTGTTTATTGAAGATCTAGAGACGCCATAACTGAACAAACAACAATGATCGCTATCAGAATACAGAGCCGTTTACACCACCTTTAAAAGGAATAATAGATGGAATGTGATTCTTGTGCCCTCCTGTCTGCCAGCCAGGGTGTGCTTTGGTTTGGTCTCCACCCCTGATACCAAAGTCATATCTCTAACTTAATACAAACTAATAACATTTACATCTTAATTCAACTGCTACTCGAGTTCATCTCCAAACTCATAAGTTACAAACAAACGGGAAAAAAATATTGTTTTTAATCCGCAACCGCAAGCATCTCAGAAACATTATTTTAACAATTAAAACACAATATTTCCAAATAAGTTAAATTGAAATCTTAATATATCGTATGGTTTAAATAGCATTTATTTTTTCTTCCTCTTTTTATCTTTAAATATAGTCATTACAGATCTTGCAAAAATACTACTTCACTGTGCATTGGTTCGTCTTGCTTGTTTATAAGGCTTAATTCATATTCCATCGCGGGAGGAAGTCATTAGCCAAAAAGAAACATTAAAACACCTAATGTTGTGTATCACATATCTGTTCTTTTAGGCGAGCGACATGTCATACTATGGAGTATACATTAGGCTTAAAGAGTGCCCGGAGCTTCCTGGGTTAAGATTTAGGCTCGGATATGTACACTTCAACAGAAGAAAAAAACAACATCTCCAATGCCATGTCCATGCATCTTCCTATCCAGCCAGGCTTTGTGGTCAGATCTCAACAACCCCCCTCACTCCCATCCGCAATCAATTCTTTCCTCTTATTTGGTTAAATCATGATTTAAATCCGAAATTAGTTTCAAAGGAAAGTAATATGGGTTTTTTTTCTTCTTCTTTTTAAATCATGATTCAGTTGAGTTCATTTTTCCAAAAATAGCGACTCAAAAAATATATTGCATATGCCATCTTAGGAAATCGACATTAATAAAATATTTTTTTTTAATAAGGAGAAATCTATAAGTAGGAGAATATATGTATATATATATATTAATTTTCTGAATAATCTGGGCATGGAATAATAGTAATAAATATCCCCAATCATCAATTTTGACTTTAACCACAAGGATTCTGGGAAACGAGCTCGTTTCAGCTGCAATTCTGGGGCTGTGATTTGTGTCATTCGAACAGAGAAACGGGTCATCGATGGCTTCTACGATACTCAAAAAGCGTACAGATTATCCAGTGTCTGAAGGGAACGGGACGCTTTGCCGCGCGAGAAAGCGATCGGGTACTCTTTACATCTCCCTAAAAAGGTACACTCGCACACTCCCGACACTAGCCATCTTCTGGCATATAACGCGAGAGAAAAAAACACTTGAAAGGTTTCAAAGGCAATGCTGAATGAACGTAGTGGAGGGGGGAAAAAAACTGTCGTGTCTTAACCACTTTAACCCTGGTATCCCTTTCGGGGGGAAATGTCCAAAGAAAATCATAACCTTTGAAAATAATCTTTCAGATTGTTTTTAAAGTGGGGAAAAGAATAGCCGATCTACAAGCTCACAACACATCGCAATAATACGGCGCGTTGTGAGCTTGTAGGCCATCTATTTTCACTACTCGTTGTATATCGGGCTTAAGTGGTTAATGTATCAAAATGCCCCCCCCCCAGCCCAAACCCCCCAAAAAACACAGAGCTACAGCGAGTCAGGCATACGTTCCAAATTCCAATACTTTTTCGCTTTCACACTTGGATCACATCTACCATACTGTACTGTATACATACGCATATATGCAGTACATATACTTAGAACAGGTGACCCAAATCAAAGGGAACGATTCTGCTTATAGATACATGTACATATATGGAGTAGATAATATAACAGGTTGTGCATAATAACGACTAGGCTAAGTGGTGAAATACCAGGAACATAATGCAGTGACAATGATGTCATGAGACAGGCTTTTTCCCTTCTCTACCACACACACACACACACACACACACACACACGCACACGGGCGAACACGCACACATGAATAATACACAGTATTGTTCCCCGGTATCATATTAGTAGCTGGGAAAGAAAAGGAAAAAAAAAGGAGGGAAAAAAAATAATAATAATATATATATAAAAAAAAAAAAACATTGAACACAATCATTGACATTTTAATTAAGGAATGGATTAGTGCAATCAAACAAGGTAAGAAGGGGGGGGGGGGGTGCTAAGTAGGGGAGGGCCGAGTGAGGAAATAGGAGCTCTGCTTTGTGTGACAACCTTTGGTTTATCTTGGGGAGGAGGAGAGGTGTACCGGACAGACATTCCCGTACGCCACGACGTTACAGGATGCAAAAAGCACAAGAAGGCTAGCAGCTAGAGCTAACAGATTAGCAACACGAGAGTGCACCTCCAATGAGCCGTGTCGTAAGCCCCTTTCCCCACATGGAATCCATAACACTGCTGAATAAAACTACATCCTGCAGAGGCAGTTATTCACACATTGTCCATGTTATGTTTTTCGCATGGTATTTCATTCAGACCAAAAGATTTGTGCAGAGATTTAAAAAAAAAAACATTTAAGTTCCAATTTACACACACATACGTGGTGTGATGTGTTTAGAAAATAGCTGATCTTGTAGCGCAGCTATTTTTGCCACGTTGACACCAAACGTCCAATACGGAACAAATTTGCCAGTGGAAGTATGGCATTGAGTGCAAAATGGGAAAGGGGCTATCGAGCACGAATGGATAAAAAAAAGAAATCGATACGTATTTGTTGTGTGTCTTCAGGGATCACATATCATAGCGTCATATGTTATGAATGACAACGGGGGGATATGTGTTGGTGAGGGCTTTGTTTCTCTCTCTCTCCTCTTTCGGGGAACTACAGCAGGCCTGTTCGTTCTATAACGCCTTCCTCGTCCTGTGGCTGGGACTAGCTGCCTTTAATGCTCTACCTGCAAGTCGTAAGGCAAAGTCACAGGGAACAGTGGAGGTGGACGGGGTAAGCTCATACTAACACAGGGGGGGGGCGGGGGAACATCGCATCTCCTCAGTAAGAGAGTAGACTGCTGGGAGAGGCTCTTTAGCTTTTTTCCTCTGCCCAGCAGGACTCCTACTGTAGCTGAGTGTGTTTTAGCTTGGCTACGGAACCTTGGGTTCATTAAAAACACATCAGGACTTTTTATGGGGTTACAATTGTTTTTTTTTTTAAAGCACTTTTTCTTGAGAGTGTGGGGCTTGGTAAAGAGAGATCTATACACCTCCCAGCAAGCTACAGCAGGTACAGTGTTTGGGGCTTACATACACAGGGCACCGTCTTAAGATGAAAACGCATCAGTGCCTGGCACTGTTTGTGGCATGCAGAAAGAGAAGGAAGGAGAACCTTCCACTTCCTTTAAACCTTGCATGTGTGGTCTGACTGCCTGGAGGCCTGCTCAACAAACATCGCACATTTATCCCCCGCACAGCATGCATGCACTCAACTCACTCACACTCCACCATCTTTTACGGACAGAATGCCAATGCCAACGTGTAGTGTTCTCATAACAAGCGCCACCTTCCCTCCTACCAAAGCATCATCTGAGAAGCACCCAGTAGTAGCCACCAAGACCACCGGATTACCAAAACGGAAACCAACACGATTGTTTCACTAAGACACTTGAGGGGAAACCGAGGGGCCCCCCCTCTACGGTAACGCCAGTCCCACGCCTCACCCCACCCCACCCACACACACCATCATTTGGTTACGCGACCTTGTAAACTCTTGAGTACCGCGTAAGCCGGCGAACCCCGAGCTGAGCTCACGTCTCTCACCGTGATGATTTGTGAACTTGTGAAGCCATGTCTGCAGCACCCCACCCCCCTCACACCGTGCCCTTCTGGTCTGAGACGGCGTCTTGGCTTTGCTCTTCAGTCGGTTTAAAGAGATCTGTGCTTCAGAACACATCAGGGAATCCCTGTCTCCCCTTCATGGTTACCGTTGTCTAAAAAAAAACACTGCCCGTCCCCGATCCCTCTTCTACCCCTCCAACCCCACCCCGCCCCACCCACCCGGTAGCTGTTAGGCCCCCCCCAGCAGTAAAGACATGGGTTCTCTGTTGTCCTTCCCAACGGCTGTTCCTCAACGCGAGGCTATACTGGCTGTGGGTGTCGGTTGTGTCGGTCTGCGTCGAGGCCTCCTCCTCCTACTGCAGGTTCTTGAGGATGCGTCCGTAGCGGAAGTCGTAGACGTGTCGGCAGAGGTACACCAGCTCGGGGTCCACGTCGGCGGGCACACAGCGGTGGGAGGGGGGGGTGAAGTCGGCACGCCCGGGCACCACGCGGGGGCGGCCCGCGGGGGCACCCTCCGCGCGCCGCTTCACCAAGGCACAAAATCTACACGCCGGGAGACACACACATGCACATATCAGTCATTAACCCATTCTGACCTGAGATCAGATTCATACGAGGTTTCCGCCGGACACACACTGGTCTGATGAACCCATTCTGACATGAGTTCAGATTCTAAAAATGTCAGTCGTTCTTCGATTTTTCAAAAATAGCAGACCTACAAGCTCGTATCGCGCCACTCGGTGGCGCGATATGAGCTTGTCGATCTGCTATTTTTAAATAGATAAAGCATAACATGATGCTGACACCAAAATGGGTGCCCGTTCAGAATGGGTTAAGAATCAATCAGTGTCTACAGTGGGTCCACTGCTGATCCACAAAGGTTTGGGAATGAGTGCACTGGCGTCTATGTGTAAAAAGAAACTTTCAGCTGCCATTCTTAAAAAAAAGAAAAGGATCACCTCAAAACCGGCACAGGGCACAACGCCAAGTGTTTCAACCATCACACCCCCCCACCGCGCGCATGCACGCACACACACACACACACACACACACACACACACACACACACACACACACACACACACGTAGGTAGGTACCCCTGTGTTTGGCAGTTCTCATCGGAGGCAGCGGTGTCAGTGACATGTGAACTGATACCCAGACAGGACATGCTTCCACATGTCTGCAGAGTCACAAGTGTAAATTCAAAAGAGCCACCACCAAGCTTTTGAAAATAAGTCCCGTGAACGGTGTGTGTGTGTGTGTGTGTGTGTGTGTGTGTGTGTGTGTGTGTGTGTGTGTGAGAGTGAGAGCGAGAGAGAGAGAGATTGAGAGAGTGATTTTGAATGAGTATTTGGGTGAAGTTATTGGTTAGCGTGTGGAAATTGTATGTTTGTTACTTTGTAAGAGTCACAAACATAAGAGTGCATGTATGTTAGTATGCATCTATCTATCGTGTATATTATATACTGTGTGTGTGTGTGTGTGTGTGTGTGTGTGTGTGTGTGTGTGTGTGTGTGTGTGTTAGTCTCCTTACCGACAGTACTGGGCCAGTGGGAGCACGTAGCATCTGTCCTCTATACAGGCCACGCTGTTCTCGTCCTGATGCCGAGAGGCGAAAATCTCGTTCTGAAAGCGACAGTGTTCAATGTCACACCCACACCGACAGGACACGTCACCGCCAAGCAACTACGGCACATCAGTCCACTGAGATCAGATTCATACGAGGTTTCCGCTGGACACACGCTGGGTCTGATGAACCCATTCTGACCTGAGATCAGATTCTAAAAAAATGTCAGTCGCTCTTCGATTTTTCAGAAATAGCAGACCTACAAGCTCGTATCGCGCCACTCGGTGGCGCGATATGAGCTTGTAGATCTGCTATTTTTAAATAGCTAAAGCACGACATGATGCTGACACCAAAACGGGTGCCCGGTCAGAATGGGTTAAATGTTCCTCTCTCCGACAGAGCAGGGTCCATTTTTTGGACCGGAATTTAAGTTGCTTGATACAGTATTTAGATTAACACCTGTCCTTCTGGTTCTTTTGCATGTTTGTTGTTTGTTTGTTTTGTGAAAGTAAACTATCCCCTTTTTTTAAGACTTGTTTTAGGCTTTTGTGCCTTTTATTGATAGTTACGGTGAAGACGGACAGGAAAGAGGGAGTGAGAGAAGGGGAGAGACGCGCAGCAAAGGTCGTCACGAACGGGACTCGAACACGCAACGTGCTGTCAGGCCAGAGAGCCTATATGTGGCATGCGCCTGGATAAATTAGGCCAGCGGGGCGCCTTGTGAAATATCCCTTTAAAGTTAAAGTGGTTAAGACGGACCATAAGCAGAGACAATTTGCTATTTACAATTTAGGCATTTATCAGACATTCTGCATTCAGCGACTCGCAGTTAGCAAAAAACATGGTAATACATTGATGATTGCAATAGGAAGTGCATTCCATAGTTTTGGAGCCAGAAGAGAGAAGAGTTTGGGATGTGTGGAGCGTTGTCCCAGCGTTTTTTAGTGAAGGAACGTCCAGCTTCCCTGCGTTGGCTGATCTGAGGAGGGGTTTGTAGGGTTCGATCAGACTTGCCAATACCTTTTGGTTGCTTTGAAGTCCAGCATCAGCATTCATGCTCACATGAATAGCCCATTCTGACCGGGCACCAATTTTGGTGTCAGCATCATGTTATGCTTTAGCTATTTAAAAATAGCAGATCTACAAGCTCATATCGCGCCACCGAGTGGCGCGATACGAGCTTGTAGGTCTGCTATTTTTGAAAAATCGAAGAGCGACTGACATTTTTAGAATCTGATCTCAGGTCAGAATGGGTTCATCAGACCAGTGTGTGTCCGGCGGAAACCTCGTATGAATCTGATCTCAGGTCAGAATGGGATAGTAGACCGAGAGTATAAAGACTATATAGTCTCTGCCGGGTGGAAACCAGATATGTCCAAAACTGTGTCAAAAAGGTATTTTCCGTGGATTGAAAGGTCTAACAACACATCCAGGTCCAAATGGGCTAAGTAAAACTACACGCCATGCAGACATCTGTTACCGCTGGAAACTGCAGCATTGTTCTATACCAGCATCGACTCTCGGACCATCTGACAGCTGCCTGGCTGTTTTGTGAAAGGCAGACTCTCCAACGAGGAAATGAGAAATATCTCTGTCAGTGTGAGTCTACTGGAGAGCAAAACCCAGCTCGATATTTAACCCATTCTGACCGGGCACCCATTTTGGTGTTGGCATCATGTCATGCTTTAGCTATTGAAAAATAGCAGATCTACAAGCTCATATCGCGCCACCGAGTGGCGCGATACGAACTTGTAGGTCTGCTATTTTTGAAAAAAATCGAAGAACGACTGACATTTTTAGAATCTGATCTCAGGTCAGAATGGGTTCATCAGACCAGTGTGTGTCCAGTGGAAACCTCGCATGAATCTGATCTCAGGTCAGAATGGGTTAAAAAAATCAATACCGACCGTGTTGCTCAAAGAACAATAACTGTGTTACCAGGGGGCGGAAGAAGGTACTTTTTCACTTACGTAACAGTAGCAGCAATACCACCACTGTAGAAATCCTTTGTTACAAGTATTGGAAATTGCACTTAATAAAAGTGCCAAAGTATTGGCATCAAAAAAGTACCAGACGTAAATGTACTTATACGCAAATTTTGGAGTATGAGTGAAGAAGTCTAGCCGTTTAGTCAACAATGACTCCAGGCAAGTTCGTTAATGTTTTAACAAGTTTAGAATTCTAAAAATAAAGCCATTAAAAGGAAAAATGATCTGGATGAATATGTGCGACAGGTGTTGGTTTGTGTGTGTGTGTGTGTGTGTGTGTGTCCTCACCTCACAGTGTGCGCTGGGATCTCGCCCCCCCTGGGTGTGCTCTGGTCGGTAGTACCAGAAGAGGCTCATCATCATCTCTCCTGAAGGTGACACAATTAGACACATGAAATAACAATAAAACCCTTGGACCAATTAGACGCGCACACGCACGAGCGCACACTCACACACACACGCGCACACACACACACACACACACACACACACACACAAAGATATGGGCATGATTTAGGGTTTAAGCAACAGCTCTATGTATGGCTATCGACATACAGTATACCCGTTCAACCTCCATTTACTACCGATTCATCCATCCATCACTTCATCCATCACTTTACTCTATTAACCTCACACACGCAAGCACACATGCACGCACGCACGCACGCACGCACACACCTGTCTTGGGGTCCTCCCAGAGCGCCGATATCTTGGCGACATACGGCAGGGACTTCTTCCTGGGACCTGATCGCAGCAGCACGGTGTCTCTGATACGTATCACTTCACCGTCTCGCTCCACTCCTTCATAACACTGACGGAGAGACGTCTCCTCCTCTCCCTGATACGCGCACGCACGCACGCACACACACACACACACACACACACACACACACACACAGAGTTCTCATTATGAAAACAAAAAGGATTGTGTCAAACGGAGGTATGGGTAAAACTCAATTATCTCTCCCCCAAGAACTCCATGTATTTCATAGCCTCCCAACAGGCTGCTGAGCAGATGCAAAGCAGTGTGCCAGCGGGGTCTGATCAGGTGACAGCGGTAATGACAGAACGTTTGAGTCAAGCTAATCCTTGGTCCATCATTGTGTGTGGGGGCACACACACACACGCAGACCTAGCAGCTCTCTGTAAAAAAATGCTGAGAAGAAGTATTTTCATTTTAAATTGCCAATTATTCTTTGTGATGTCAGAACAGGCCAGGGCAACTTGGACACTGCAGGCATGAAGGAAGCATGAGTTCAAGTCCGTTGCTCTCCCCATGTCCGCTATGGGGACTATAGTCTACCCTGTCTACTGACTCGCAGTCTCCTGCCAGTGACGAGCCTCCGTCCTGACGAGCCTCTACCGGGAGAACATATCGCCTCCGTCCTGGCGAGCCCCCGCCAGCGGGAGGACGTAGCGCCTGGCTCTGTCCTGCTCCTCCCGTTCAACGCTCTCTGACCCCCAGCCCATACGAGTGGCCTACATGCAGCATCCATTATAAACCTCCCCGCCTGTCTTCCCTTCCCCCGAGTTGTGATCGTAGACTATAGAAGACCGGTGGTTCCAAAATTGTTTCGCGTGTCGCAGACCCCCCCATCTGAAAATGTCAAAAGTGGATGCAGTGGATCTGTCTCTGCATGCAGTGGTGGTGGACAGGTACTTTACACCTGTGTTTGAAAATATCCCCCAAAATAGGGATGTCCGCCCGTTTTTTTAATGTGGCTAAAGCATTAAGCTGCATCTCCACAATGTTTTCCCCCCAGAAATGTCTTTAACTTCACAAAAACATAATATTTAGATTTTCTTTCACGTTTGTTTTTCTTTTCAACGTTTAACTGCTACGGAGGCTTCTGTAGCTCGGCAATTATGGTAAATGCATAGCAACCTATGCATAGCAACCTATATTCTTATATGGTGTGCTGCATAGCGTAGTAGACAATATAAGCATAGCATATATGCCTATGTAATAAGTTATTACAAAGGCTTATGCTAAGCCTATGCTTACCAAAGCATATGTAAAACCACTGAATATAATACACACTGGAGGGATCTTGTGTGATTCATAACTAGTCACGCTGTTATGTCACCATACTGTACGTCAGTGCTCATGATCTTAATTAACACATAAATAAGCATTTGTCTTCAGGATTCAGGACAACTGGATTCGTCATATACTGTTCTGCACACGAGTTGATATTGGTACGGTAAGCGACGTTACGGTAGTTTGTTGTGTTAGATAGCTCTAGATTCTGATAGCAATCATTGTTTGTACAGTAACAAGGGAGTCTCCCCGTCTCTCCAGCTCTTTAGTAAACAGAAAGCGCATTTCCAGGTCGGGATACCAACCTGTTCACTCACCTTTTCTGTTTGTTAACGTTACTGAACAAATACCTCGTAGCAATGATTACTATCAGAATATAGAAGAGCTTTAAGCAAAATGTGAACCAAGGCCATTTCACTGTGAAAGTGACATTTTGGCCCCGTTTCCCAAACTTGCCCCAGCCCATCTCACATGACTCAAACTGGTGCCACAAACCTCCCAACACAGCTTATAGGGGCCGTACGGTGCAGTGGATATTTTGACTTTCCGTTTTTATTTAATTTTTTATGTTGCCACTACTCTTGGAGCAGCCATAAACTACACAGGTTCATTCCGATGTTCTGGGCATCTTTGTAATGTTAGTGTTAGTAAAAAGCAGGTAAAAGAGTAACGTTGTGTGTGTGTGTGTGTGTGTGTGTGTGTGTGTGTGTGCGTGCGTGCGTGCGTGCGTGCGTGCGTGCGTGCGTGCGTGCGTGCGTGTGTGTGTGTGTGTGTGTGTGTGTGTGTGTGTGTGTTTTCAATGGCCGTCTTTGTCCTTTGTTGCTCTGTGAAGCACTTTGGTACAAAAATACTTCCCTGGAAATCAACTCATTTATTGACCAACGTGCAGTGGTTTTTGTAAACGTTTAGTTAGCTATAATGCTAAAGAAGTGCAGTATGTATGTATGGCACACCATGCAATTTATGTTGGCTAACGGTTAGCCATGTTAATCTTAGCCCTGAAACATATGACCCTTTTAACCAAAAACCGTTTGTTTTAATGAAGACATATATCACTTACCCTACCTTTAACCTTAAATGCCTCTAGAACAACCAAATCGAACCTCTGTTAACCAAAATTCTCAGGATGTTTAACCTTTCAACCTGGGAAGGAACCCTCATGTCATAGATAGACATTTTCAACAAACTTCTATAAACAAACTTTACTTTACCGACTGACACACGACACCTACTGACACACACACACACACACACATGCTCCCCTCGACTCGAGACACCTACAGCGATGAAGACATCCTTCTCCGTCGGCACTCCGACAGGCCTCCAGCCGTTGGTGGCCCGCCGGCGGCTGATTCTCCTCGGTTTCGGCTCCGTGGCCACCGGCGTGGGCGACGGCTGCTTCTGAGACAGCCGGGTGGTGCGCACCGCGGAGGACACGGAGCCGTCGGACGGCGTCGGCGGCTTGGCGCTCTGCGGACACTCCCTGGCCAGTTTGGGCCTGCTGGCCCCCAGAGGAGGGGGCTGCTCTCGCCCCCGGCCCCCGGCCAGCGGGGTGGGGAGGAGGCGGGGTTTGGCCTGGGTGGTGGAGGAGGAGGAGGAGGAGGAGGAGGAGGGGGGCACACTGGGAAGAGGGCAGCTGGACAGGGGCAGAGCCGGGCTCGTCACCAGTCCCAGGGAGGGGCTGTGCTCGCCCTGGGAGGACGAGTAACTCTCTGGAGGAAAGGGAGAGAGAAAGAGAGTTGAACCACACTGGTGCAACATAGGCAGGGGACATAGTGAGGTTTTAGTCTGGCATCGCCAGACTAATACCACTACCGCGATGGCTTTTGTTTTGCACTGCCACAGTTAGTGGTCTAGATAGCATATTATAGCATGGTATAGTGTATACTAGTTTCATCGTAAAGATATTCCACTGTTAGACGATGAGATAGATGACTACTTCTATGTATTTGATGTCAAGACCTTGAGTGTCGCATTCCAGTGTCGTACTGTAAATCGCTCTGGATTAAGAGCATCTGCTAAATGCCTAAATTGTAAATTGTAATTGTAAATCTTGAGCTTGTAGATCGGCTTTTGTCGCTGCGGGAAACTGCAGGACACTGTCGTACCGTCGTACGAGTCTAAATTAAGCATCAAGCATTGAGATTCAAAATAAGCAAATCGCGCAATTCCCCTGAGGCTCTACTTAACATAAAGATTTACTTAACATGCTTGTTTTACAATTCAATGATATACAACAAGGCTGATACAGAAACATAGTATATAGGCCTGGGGTTCTTTATCTAAATCTTATGCTTCAAACTACAACTGTAGTTTAAGTCTACGGCTGAGTGTGTGGGCGCCAAATCACTGGCCAGAGGCAGACAAGCAGACAAAATAAGTTCTGCAAAGTAATAATCACTCAGTATCAGGGCTCATGTTTGAGATAAGCTAGTCCGTCATAATTACAGATAAGCCGAATGGAAAATTGTAACACTTCATCATTTCAGCTTGAAATGAGCGTGCGAGAGAGAGAGAGAGATACGAACGGCCCCGGCATCGATGGAGGCAGAATGAGCCACCCGTCCTAGTCTGGACCTGTGTAAATATTTGTTCTCCCATGATTCTTGGTGAAACATTTAATAGATGTCTCAAACAAACTCAAAAGATAACTCTGGAATGTAACTCTAACAATACATTTGCCATTGCTCCACACTTGATATATTAAAAGCCTGAATGAATGATTTCTGAATCTCAAGCCTGCTGCTCTCGATTTCTATCTCCAACGTGTTGGGGCTGATTTCACAATGATGGCCATTGATTGAACCAATAACAAAAAGACATCCCTCTTCACATCATTACCTAAGTCACACAAGCCGTTCCATTTACAGCAAGCGTCTTGATTTGAAATCGATGACAGCGTTTTTTCATTTTTTTTGTTCCATCAAGCATTTCACAAAGCTAATAGGCTCTAAGCACAGCAGCATATATTGGAAAGAAATGGGACCGCTTTGCTTCCTTACCTATACATCACAGGTTTGACCAATGATGCAAATTAAGGTTGCGTACTATTCTGACTAAACATTGCTGATAATGTGCACGCATGCTCACTGGAAACACTCTGCTACACCTTGTCTCAAATTAGGGTCTATCATCGTTCATTGAGGGGGTTCCAAATGGCCCCTGGCTTACGCTGGTGTAACTCTGAGTGTGTACAAATGGAACCATATGGACCGTTATGGGTCAATTTGAAATTAAAATGTTTGAGAACCACTGTGCCGTACTAAATGGAACGGAGCCTTCATTGGTATCATGGGTAACGCCTGTGAAGGAAGTAAGGAAGAGGCCAAATTTCTTTCCAATATGGCTGCTGTGCATGGAGCCTATTTACATGCACTCAGACAGGCGAGAGCCATTCTCTGCTGGCCTCAGCCATGCTCACACATTGTGAGCTATACGTGATCTCGCCTCTGTCGGGTGGAAACCTCATGTGTCAAACAACGTCAAACGCACCAACATTGCAGCTGTATGAAAAGCTTGAATTATCTCTTTCTATCTGCAAAATGTCTGTTTCATAAAAACCCACAGTATACGTTATGTGGTTTCTTTTGGTGTGTTGGAGTTTGGAAGCGCTCGTTTTCAGTAAAGCAACCCCCTGCATTATGAGCACTTCCAAATTCCACACAACAACAAAAAAGAATCACCTGCAAAGGAATCTCTTGACAGGAAGTAGCTCATATATACCCTGAAGAAGGCATCTTGTTTGCCGAAACGTCAGATCAATAAAGGTTTCTTGCATCGTGACTACAAACTGTGCGGACTCTTTTCCCTTTTCGGGAAGTAGCTCATAACATATCTACGGAGAATTTTATGAAACAAACAGCTGCAATGTTGGTGAGTTTGACGTCGTTTAATACTAGTAATACTATGACTTTTTTGTTTGGATGTATGGTCTGTCAATGGGAAATTGCATCTAGTTAGCAGTTACCACCTTACTGGCAAGATGGCCGCGGTCTGCATATGGTCAATTATCAATTATCTGCTTAGCAATTACACTATTGATCACTTCATTTGATTAATCAAATAATCGAGAAGCAAATTCGAATTTTCGAATAGATTTTTTTTAAATTGTCTAAATCAATTAGTCTGATTAAAGGTATATTCAGTGATTTCACATAATTCAAATATCACTTATTTTTTTGTTTTGTTGTGATAATCCTCCCTACTATAGAGTGTGCTGGCCATATAAGGAGTTCCTCCCTGTCCCCAGTTAACCCCTGGGGGTCAAAAAACCTTAGGTTTCGTTTTTGACTCTCTATCCTGATTGGACGAAAGGCTGGGTCCCACAGCCAAAAACAAAACCTAAGGTTTTTTGAGTGAAATCACTGAATATACCTTTAACCAGCTAAGTCCTATTTTATACTTTGTCGTCCAACAATGTTGCTGAAAAATTGCAAAAATAGCAGATCTACAAGCTTGCAATGTGTCGCATTGTGACACATTAATTGAGCTTGTGGAACTGTTCCTCTCCTGCAACTACGCGTAAACCATGCCATAGCAATCAGTCGCCCAGCTCCTGCTCGCTCGCTCACCTGTTTTGATGCTGTGTGTGCAACCAGTGCATCCTGTGCTGAAAGTGCACCCCCTGCTGGTGACGGGAGGCATCCCTCGGTAGGCGCAGCCGCTGATCCGGCAGGCTTGGCCGTAGCAGGGCGAGCCCACCGAGCCGCAGAAGGCCGCCGGGTGGGCCAGCCCCGAGGGGTGGGACCCCCGCGGTCCCAGCAGCTTGGAGCCGGCCATTCCGTTGTGGCACAGGGCGGAGGGGGGGCCAAAGTTCAGGGGCCGCGGCGGCGCCAGGGTCGCCGGCGCCGCTCCAGTGTGCGCGGGGTGGGCGATGTGCACGTAGTAGCCGTGGGAGAAGCAGTGTTCGGCGGTGCACAGGCATGGGTGGGGGCTGAGCGCCAGGGCCGCGTGGTGGGGGTGGGAGTGGGCCAGGGACGGCGAGGTCACCAGGCACTCGCGTTTCACGGGGCTCATGGCCGAGTTGAGGGACTGGTCGTCCGGGTCCCTGCTGTAGGCCTCCTGGCCCAGGAAGAAGGCCAGGCGGTGGCAGTACTCCACCGAGCCCTCCGGGGGGCAACAGTAGTACGGGCTCAGCTCGGCCTCCACCTGCTCCTCCTTCACCGACTTGAGCGGGTACGCCAGCATGCTGCTGCGCTGCTGGTACCCCGGCTTGGTCAGCCGGTGGGTGCAGCTGCCCGTCTCCCACTCCACCTTGGGCTCAAAGCCCGCCTTGGCCGTGCACGCCGTCGTCGGCCCTCCCTGTTGGGAAGAGGAGCCCTCCCCCTTCGGTTTCTGCGAGCACTCCTTGGGTTTGAGCTTGACCCTGGACTGTTGTTGCTTTGGGGTGGGGGAGGCGGCGGCCACGGCCGGAGCCTTGCAGTCGGCGGTGGCGGTAGCCGCCGCGGGGGGCGTGGCTCTGACTCTCTGCTTGCTGCTGGCCGAGGAGCCGGTCAGCCTCAGCAGCGCGGCGGCGTTGAGGCCCGCCAGGCGTCTGGGGGCGGGGGCGTCCAGGCTCTCCTGACTCATAGCCCCGCCCCCGTTGTCGTCTCCTCCTCCAGGACAGGCTTTGGCCTTTTTTTTCTTCGCCCGCTTGGAGCTTTGGCACGGCGACGGCTTGCGTGGCGGCGAGGCTTTACCCACGCCGCCGCCTCCTCCTCGCGAGGCCTTGGGAGCTGCAGGAGGAGGGTCTGCTGCGTCCGCAGTGCCGCCGGGTTCCTCCTGCTGCCTCTTGGCCTGCTTAGCCGCCGGCTGGTGTGAGTCGGCGCTGGCGCCGGCGCCTCGCTCAAGCAGCAGGCTGTTCACCGCCTCGGCGTTGAGCGAGGCCAGCCTGCGCTTGCGGGGCTCGGGGACGACGACGTGCGTGCGCTCGTCCTGACTCGGGCCGTTTGATTTAGATTTGCTTTTTGGTGTCGTTATCTTGGCCTCTCTCTCTCCGCCGCCGTTGTTGCCTTTTCGCTTACTGGTCCTGGGCTTCTTGAGAGAGAGCCGTCGGTGGCGGCCGTGTTTACTCCGTCGGCTTTCAGGCCCCTTTGGTTCTTCTTTGTCGGCTTCGTCCAGCCGGGTGAGGAGGACGTGGCAGCTGAGGCCCTCGTCCTCCGAGCCCCCGCCGCCGCCGCCGCCCCGTCCCCCCCGCAGAGGATACGACTTCCTGTCCCGCTTCTTCTTGTCGCGCCTCCGCTCCGGCTTTCTCTTCTGGTGGTCCGAGGAGCGCCTCCGCTTCCTGCCGCTGATCCTCTTGGCCACGCCTTCGTGTCCCTCCTGTCCCTTGACGATCTCGTTTATCCTCTTGGTCCTGCCGAATCGCAGCGAGCGCTCAGTCCAGGCCCGCTCCATGTTGTCAGCATGTGGCCGGCGGGGGCAGCCCGAGTCCCACTTCTCAGCGCCGCCGCGGCTCTGCCCGAGGGAAGCCTTCTGCCGGGCGCCAGTCATCACATGCTGCTCCACGGGGCCTGGAGGGACGACAAAGAACAGCAGCCATACCAGTCATTTGTTAGCAGTGGTTTTTCAACCCTTTTCATATCAAGGCCAATTATTCATTCGGTATTTGAGCCACGGACCAAAATTACATTTAGCCTCGCAGACCCAAAACTAGGGGTTATTTTGTTATCGTTTTTCCACAATTCCATGCTGTATTGATGTTGGTACCATAGGAGAGACAACATTCATGTTGATCAAAAGCATAGACTTCTTGAAAATTAAGTTTAACAATAATTTTACTCAAGAGAGTGTAAAGTAAAATGATTAGTTACCAATTTTCCATCATTTAGCTGGGGACCACCTGAAACCCCCTCAAGGACCACTGGTGGACCCTGGACCACTAGTTGAAAACCACTGATTTATAGATGTTTAACAATAATTTAACTCTTGAGAGTGTAAAGTAAAATGAAACCAAATGAATGGACCCGTAAGGGTTACCAACTTTCCATCATTTAGCTGGGGACCACCTGGAACCCCCTCAAGGACCACTGGTGGACCCTGGACCACTGGTTGAAAACCACTGATTTATTAGAATCACCACAATGGCATCAAAAGCACTAGATAATTAGTGCTGGACAAAGTACTCAACCCCAGTCAAAGTGTATACTCCTGATCGAAAATCACTCAAACTATCGTAAGTACAAATTAGAATTGTATATTTTCTTTTTTATTATCAATGCATATTATTTATCTATTATTAGTACATTTGAGAGAATTTCACGCTCAAAATGCAAGGGTGGCCAAGTCATACACCATATTATCCCATTCTGACCGGGCACCCATTTTGGTGTTAGCATCATGTTATGCTTTAGCTATTGAAAAATAGCAGATCTACAAGCTCATAGCGCGCCACCGAGTGGCGCGCTAAGAGCTTGTAGGTCTGCTATTTTTGAAAAATCGAAGAACGACTGACATTTTTAGAATCTGATCTCAGGTCAGAATGGGTTCATCATACCAGTGCGTGTCCAGTGGAAACCTCGTATGAATCTGATCTCAGGTCAGAATGGGTGATTGTATGCGGAGTATGCAGAAGTGCCGTTCAGGTTCACGCCTGTGGTTTGTGGCCGTGAAACTTCACAGCCTTTACCTCTGCGTTCTCAACCAAGCTTGACTACTGGCCAATCACAGTGGGCCTGTTCTACCATAACAACGCGTCACCCCGCCCACAGCTGGGCTTTCCTACAACTGCGGTGAAACAACAACAACACCACGGACACACTTTGGACAAAAGCACGGACAAAACACGCTTGGTGGCCAAAGACACATCGCCGTCTGCCTTGTGCCTTCGTTCAAAATGTACGCTTTGTGTGTGTGTTTCACTGGGACACACAGTATTCACTGAGAAACAACAAGAACACAGACTCGTGTGTGTGGGGAGGTTCTCGTTGGCCTGCATACATATATATATATATATCGGTATATATATATAATAATTTATTACAATGTTCTGTGGACATAAAATCACACCCGTGTGAACTGGGTGGTGCAACTACAAATGGAGATGGTACACTCTGAGAGTCAGAATCCCGTAAGACCCTATTTGGTTCCTAACGTCCTAACTATCTATCATTTTAGCTGGGGACTCCCTGGAATCCCTGCAAGGACCTCTGTTGAGAACCATTGACCTGACCTAGTACATTCTGTCATAGGCCTTTTCTCTCTCAGCACACAGTCAAATCTTAATACTACTGTAGTTACAATCAGGATGTGTAAGGGTTGGTAGAGGTTCTACGTCACAAGAACAAGTACGGTGTCTGTGTGCAATGCTACAGTTTACATTACGAAGGGGTCACTTTAAATCGCCCCGTTTTTGAGTGAGATCGTCTCCTAATTGTTTGTAAATATTGACTATGGCTTTTGTTCAGCACAACTGTATAATCGACACGAGGAACAGAAGAGAACGGCGGTCATCAGAGGTTCTTTCGGTATGAGGGTGATCAGGTTGAGTCAATGCTGACTCATGAAATTTAAGTAGGGCAGAATCAATGGTCAGCAGCAGACCCACAGTAGCCCGAAAGAGGGAGAGGAAGAATTAAAAAGGCAGTCAATAAAGGACATGGAGGCACGCAAACTTTTGAGGGTTTAATCTTTACATAGACCTGCTCACAATGCAAATCAACAGTTAGATAATGCAATCATACATGAAAGGGTCTTGTGCTCTTGCCAGTTTGGAGATCATTGCAGTAATAGTGGCAAATAAAACTACGACGAAAAATGTTCGTCGACTACCTCAATAAACTCAATAAAAACGACATACAAACCGAAACTAAGACTAAATATATTGACAATTTTGTCAAACATTTTATGTTTGTTTGCGCTCGGGTGTTTTGCGCTTTGAAAATGGCAGATCTACAAGCTCAGAACATGCGTCGCAGTAGATGTATTTTTCAGCATGCAACCACGTGTAAAATCAGGCATTACGACACCATCAAGGCCCGCCAAAATACATTTTTGAGCGGTGCCTAACCGCTCCATCACGCAGCTATGTGTTTATGTATGTATGTATTAGGGCCGGGACTTTAACGCGTTAATTGCGATTAATCGACTACAGAAAGATTATCGCGTAAAATAAATTAACGCATTTAATCGCACTCCTGTTTTCACACCGGAAAACAGGAGTTTCAGAGCAGGCAGTCGGACCGATATAACCCATTCTGACCGGGCACCCATTTTGGTGTCAGCATCATGTTATGCTTTAGCTATTTAAAAATAGCAGATCTACAAGCTCATATCGCGCCACCGAGTGGCGCGATACGAGCTTGTAGGTCTGCTATTTTTGAAAAATCGAAGAGCAACTGACATTTTTAGAATCTGATCTCAGGTCAGAATGGGTTCATCAGACCAGTGTGTGTCCGGCGGAAACCTCGTATGAATCTGATCTCAGGTCAGAATGGGATAAACGGCGCACCAAATAGCCTCCAGTGCAGCATTGCATGCGGTCAGTCAGACATACAACAACACCCAATTAAGGAATGAAGAATATCTATATATCGCCTTTGCCCCGTAAATGGGACATTTAGATTTAAAAGCTAAACAGCACGGTTGTGTGCAATAGCGGAGGGGATTTCTCCCCAAAACTCCCCAGATAGCTCATTCCACTCACTGTTTTGATTGATTTTATTCTATCATCTTAGTGTCGTCGTCCCCCCCCCTCCCCACCCCTAATAAAGTAGCTTTTATTTGTTTTCTCATGCCCCCCCCCCCCCCAAGTAAAGCACATTTGAATATCCATATAGACTATCTGCACTTATCTGTTGGTCTTGGTTAAGTAGCGTACCACCTTGATAAAACGAATACAATGTTTTACTGCTTAAGCTTATGTAGTCAATATTCATTGATTCACTGATATACAAAAATCCATTTGGAAATGTTTTTTCTCACTGTTCCCAGGTCGAATATTGATATGCGATTAATCGAAATTAATTAATTACAAAGCCTCGAATTAATTAGATTTATTTTTAATCGAGTCCCAGCTCCGTGTATGTATGTATGTATGTATGTATGTATGTATGTATGTATGTATGTATGTATGTATGTATGTATGTATGTATGTATGTATGTATGTATGTATGTATGTATGTATGTCAGACAGACAGACAGACAGAGACCAGGGAGGAGGCCTAGTACGTATAGTTGCACCGCTCAGTTCACACAGGTGTGATTTTGAAGACAAAATCAACTAAAATCACATATTTAGTGGACTAAAACTAGACCAAAAGTAAAACATTTTGCACACCCAGATTGACCGCTTGCCCCAACCTATGAGATTTAATGACTGGATGACACGGAAAGCACACACATAAACAGTGAAGACTGTCACACTGACATCGTCCACCAGTTATTAACTTATTACAATATCAAAGCTCCGGGCAGAGTCTTTGGAAACATCCTGTATCCTACTATCCACCCACCACCACTGCTTCAGACAAGCTTTCAAATGCTATCTCAGGTGCTATTTACACGAGGATGGTGTTCATAAAAAACGGCAAAATAAAGTATCGTTTGCTGCTGTCATTTAGACGAGAACCATGTTCACAGGAGGTGAAAACGCAACGAAGTGAAACCACCTCCCAGAGTGGAAATCTTTTAGAACGCCGTTTCCTATGGTCTCCATATAAACAGGCAAAACGGTGGATCCGCAAAACTTGTGACATCATGGCTTACGTCAGCTCTGGTCGGCTCGCCCCGTGTCCTACGTTTTTACATGGTGTCATAGGCATGCGTCAGTTGCTAGGGGAAACGAACAACAACAACCATGTCGGATAGTCCGGTTTGCTGGAGGTGTGATGAGGACGCGACGTTTGTTTACTTTCTGTGTAGAAGAAGAACGTAAGTAGTTCTACGCATGCGTGACTTATGTCTATGGTTTATATAAGCGCTGCGTCACACGGACCCCACAAGGACACGCGCCACCTAGCGACCTGGCATATATATGCATGCACTTTGTAGCATGTTCATTCAAGTGTGCGTTCTCATGTAAATGGTCCAAAAAAATGAGAACGCAACGGGACTTTGGCGTATTATATGGAGATGGTCGCCGTCTAAAAGAGGCCTCAGTCACACCCTTCTAACATAAAGAGTCCAGGAGTTATAGTATATGAAAATGTACTGAATTGAAAATGTGAACTTTTTTAGTTCTTTGCCCACCAAGTTGTACCATATGATATTGAATTCATGCTTCGTGGTTTTGTGTTGTGATTTGTTATACAGTGTGTTGAGTCATTGTGGACAGAAATAAAGATACAGACTGGAAGACAGACCGCAACAGCCTCATTACAATAGTTTTGCAGTCACATAGAACCTTTTTCTTATGTTTTACTTCCATGTCTTCAGTTCACAGTAGTTTGTGAAGTGCCACAAATCTGACAGTGAGTTGATGAATGGTGAGTTGGTGATTAAAGTGTTGAGTAGGCAATTATGGTGCCAATCAAGTCGTATTGTAACCTGCGTGTTTTTACTTTCTATTTTGCACTGCTGTAGTGTATAGATGCAAAAACTCAAGGACACATTCTCCTTCAGAGCAAAAACACATTTTCATGCTGAGCACTTCATTCAGGAGGTCATGGCAGTTGTGTTGGTGGCTACATTTAAACGTGCTGCGTTTTCTGCCACAAAGGAATTCTGCCACAAACCTTAAGATTTCTGTTAAGACTTCAGACTTTTGGTCAACCTAGGCTGTGGACTGTGTATAGCATAATGAAATACAGTAATACTACATCAGACAAGGGTATGACCTATAGACAAAAATAACTGATCTAAAAACCAACAACACATCACCATATGACGCATTCTTGGTTATTTTTTAGCAAGTGACATCTCGTACTATGGAGGGTGTTTACGTACTTCCATTCATATACTGAGGGTTTCTGTGTTGAAACAGAACTCATGCTACATGATTTTGGGCATATTTCATAATACAGTAGGCGGAAACATTTTCAAAAATAGGGCTTAAGTGGATAAATAAAGCATAAAGCACTTTATATTACTTGCTTGCTTAAAGATGTATTGTTATGATTATGATTATTATTTAATCATTCATTTTGACAAAATATCAGTCAAAACCTCTGTAATCGATGGGCTAGGACTCTCAAAATGTCAAAAAATATCGGACCCAACGTTCAGGCATTGGTCTGTCACTATACTAGTATGTACCTTGCATGGTCAAGGCCAGGTTAGCCTCGGTACCAGGCTTTCATTTTTGTTGGTGCAAAAATGTAAAGCCTGGAGGAACGCATTGGCCGCTCTGGTCTAAAAGTGGGAGTCAACCCTTCCGGGTGGGCGTCGCTCCAAATGATGTGACGTAGCGCTGCACTAGGGGGGAGAGGAGGGGCCGGGGGTTTGAAATTGATTGATTGATTGAAATATTTATTAACAGTTTGTAGAATTTACAGTACATTTTAAGCACAAACTCAATACAAAGACTGTCAACTGTGAGTGGACGACCCAATTAAGCATTACACTTGTTTACAACAGGGTCCACATTGTTCAATTCATCAAAACAATTAAAGACATACAAACATTTAGAGTCATACAAATAGACATTTCTATGTAGCTAAAGAACAGAACAGTAATTCATCATAATGGGAAGCAAAAAAGGGAGCTTAGTTAGCTCAGGCTAAGGCCAGGGTGTCAATTCAAATACTGGAAAATTAAAAGCAAGGAAAACATCACACCACAACAAAAGCTAAATAAAGCCAAAAACTCTTTATGTTTTTTTCCTTCTTATTTTTACAATTTGGGGAATCTGTTTATGGACTGGCAGGCCATCACAAAAAACATCTAGAATACATACAGGGCCTATTCATACTCCAGATTGAGGCGATAGCTTATCACCGCAGTGTATGGACTCATTATGAAGGTGACGGTGATAACTTATCACCTAAAACTGGAGACACTGCATACTAAAAAATCCTAGGCTAACTTAACTGTACAAAATGAAACCAAGTCAAGTGGACCCTTTTGGTTTCATTTCTCAGGGTTACAAATGGACAGATTGACAATTAACATTTTGTCGTGCACAGTCACATGTGCAAAGCAAACGCGCCTCTCTAGAAAATCCTGAATGTGAACTGTGATGCCTAAAGCCACTCTGCTGATAAAGACAAAGCCTGCCTGAGCAGCTGAGCTTTATATCATAGTAGTGCTGTCAACAAGATCTTAACTGGAACATGGGACTCTCTCTCTCTCCGCAAGAAATCATCCCGCATGAGAGGTTACAGCTCACTCTTCCCCATCAAACACGGATACTAATTTACAATGCTGCTAAATCAAACAGTTTGACTGTGTCTTAAAAGAGGATTTGGTCCACTCCAAATTAACTTCACGGACTTCACGTAGCCACTCTTATGACGTCAATTCAATTAAAATCAATTAAAAAGGAGGGAGGGTGGATGGGGTAACAATTGGCCTCCTGGCATGTGCACAAGACATTTTGCCACTGATTGGTCCAGCGGTTTGTGAGATTTGCTGACACACGCGTGAGCGTGCAGACACAATCACACACACACACACACACACACACGCCATTATGCTAGCTCCTACAGAGCCATGTCATGAAAAAGAGAGAGTCAGTGAAACTTTCAATATAATTTCTTACAGTGCAGGAGATTGGAAAACAGTGTCTTGTCTTCTGAGAGTTAAAACAATGGATTTTTACGCTGACCTTGATATTATGGTAATACACAGTATAGTTTGTTTCATTGGGGTACAACTAGGGCCGGCGATGATGATTAATTATTGCTACCCACCTCTTTTAGCACAAGCACAGCAATGAGAGTGGAACACTAAGGAATAGAGACATTAGAGAGGCTACTTCATAAGGCCGTGTACTGTGACCATTATAGCCATTTGGTTGTATAAGCACAGCTAGGCCTGGTGATTGTACGAAATTAATTTCACGTTTACAGAGTAGAGATCAATGACCCTGCACCCCATCTCTAATTGGTTAGAAAATAGGCTACAGACTGCTCTCTCACAGCCCCGTACAGAGTCTGCACATTAGGTTCCTTAGACCATTCTGACCTGAGATCAGATTCATACGAGGTTTCCGCCGGACACACACTGGTCTGATGAACCCATTCTGACCTGAGATCAGATTCTAAAAATGTCAGTCGTTCTTCGATTTTTCAAAAAATAGCAGACCTACAAGCTCGTATCGCGCCACTCGGTGGCGCGATATGAGCTTGTAGATCTGCTATTTTTAAATAGCTAAAGCATAACATGATGCTGACACCAAAATGGGTGCCCGGTCAGAATGGGTTAGACAACCATGTGTTCCAGGGGAAGATTTAGGTTATGAGATTTTTCTAAAACTCGCTGAATGGTGAACGTCAAAACTGCGCAGAAGTTACATCCAGGACCGTTTAAAACATTAATTAACATGCATACCAGCAAATCATGCTTTACAAGTCCCATAAGGCTGCTCTGATTTCCATGTATTTCACCAGATATAGGGGGAGAAAAAGCAGACACAGGCAAACATATGCTTAATGTTATGTTAATTCCAACAACGGCAACAATTATCTATATGAAACATGACTGCCCTTGCATCGATTGCAGGCCCAAAAATACTTTCTTGGACGAAATTGTAATGCTCCATTACCGAATTGCTCCATTATGTCTTAATTGAAGCTGGAGGCTATATAGGTTCCAATAAAGCAGGTACATTCCAGCTGTACTTCATCATAAACACAAGAGACCCAAATAAAGTGCATAGTATACTCTATAATATAGCGGTTAGAGCATACATGCCTTTCATACGGAAGGTTGTGGGTTCGAACCCTGCCTGGGGTCGACTTGCCTGTCCTGGACGGGAGTCTATAGCCTACTGGTCCATAGAAGAAACTATTTCTAAAGTCATTGGGGTTTAAAAAAATATATATATACATGTAGGCAAATCAACTGATTTACAATCACAAGTCGCTCATCAGCCATACAGCACCTGTATTGTAATTAACTGCTTATAGCCTACATACTCTCCTTTCAACTTTCAGGTATAGGCTTGAGTCGACCCAGACGGTGTCAGATAAAAAAAAACACAAAATAAATACAAAGCACTAGGGTAAGGAAGCCTATTATTTCCACCAGCTAATAAGCACTAGGTAGGCTAATATTTATTTTACATTTCCCATGTCAAGAGAGAGCTATGGTCGGCAAGCCTGCTGAAAAGGCAAGAGGCGTTGGCTTGTATAGGGTTTATCAGGAGAAGGAGAGAGAGATAGCCTACGGAAGAATTCGAAACATTTTTCTCTCAGGGGCTAATTGTTTATATACAAGACCAAAAAAAGAGCAACTTGCACCACCATAGGTTTACAGCCCGTACAGTAGGCTACAGTACAAGTACAGGCTGTGTGTGTGCCTGCCATGGTGTGGTCAGATCGAAACAAAAACGTCCGATCATAAGACATCAGCACACACTTGAGAGCAATGAGGACTGTAGCATCTATAGGATATTACACTACAGTAGGTATGTAGGCTACAGTAGACTATATAGGCAAAGCGCTTGACGTAAACCTCGATTATACTAGACTAGTACCGCCGTGTCGCTGGCCGAAAAGAAACCGATATAGCCTAAAAGAGAAACGCCGCCGTCGCGACACCACACACCAGGGCTTGTAGATCGGTTCTGTTCTTCGCCGTCGTACGATGATAGTATAAGTATAAATTAAGCTCTTAAAAATGGGCTTGGGGGTTCTGTTGGTTCTGCCAGCAGCCACACACACAACACCAAAGCACCAACCAAAACAACACCGATCGCCAACAATATTTCTGACGGCCGATTATTATGACCAAATTGACCAATAACAGTGTACTGTGTTTCGCCAGCAATGCATAGCAGACCCAGTCATACATACAGTTCCATCTTATGTACGAGGATATGGCAGCTATCGCTTCCCAGTTGAGAGAGAGAGAGAGAGAGAGAGAGAGAGGAGGCGAAAATATGTTCTGCTGCTCTTCTCTTTTTGGACGGAAAAACACGCAACTTCAAAGCCACGGCACGGAATCGTAAGATCGGCAGCGCCGTGATAAACACACACATCGGGAGGTTATGATAACTTACGCTCGTCGACATGACTGCCGCCTGGTCGAGACTACTAGAGGATCGTCGTTTTTTAAATGTTGGAGCTTGAAGTGGTGGCTGGTGGTGGTGGTTGTGATGGCAGAGCCGAGCAGAGCCGAGCACTGCGAGAGGGAGCTCCGTGTAGTCCGTATACTGGGAGGAGGAGGAGGAGGAGGAGTGGAGGAGGAGGAGTGGTGGTGGTGGAGGTAGAGGAGGAGGAGGAGAACGACGGTGGTGCTGGTGTGTGTGTGCGTGTGCGCGCGTGCGTGCGTGTCTTCCTGGTTCGTGCTCCACCACCACCAACACCACCACCTATTTGCAGAAAAACTTCTTGCTATATATATGGACCATGCACTGCAGGCTTTAATAGTTCGATGACATCCATCCATCCACCCACCCACCCACCCCGTCCTCCATTGACGGAAAGACCAGCTGTTTAGATTCTGAAGTCTAACCTAAATATTTGTAGACTAGACTTGTTATACTTGTAGTGTCTGACTGCGTTCATTCCCCCCCCCCCCCTCCTGTTAACAATAATTGGTTCCACAACTTCCACTGGATTAATAGGCGACATCATGGACTATGGATGGTTGGACGATGGATGGATGCAAGCCAAGCCCCCCCCCTCCCCCCCCCCCCCCCCCCCCCACGACGTCAGCCTCCTCCAACCCTGTCATGTTATGTTGTGACCCAACCACTTCCAGACTGTCCGCCCGGCCAGACACAAAATAAATAAATACACAACGAGGAACAACGAGGAGAGAATATATAACCAGCCATTCTCATTCTCAACCCCTTTAATTTAAAGGACCCCCAGTTGGATAGGCATCTCCCCCCCCCCTTTCCCCCCATCCCCCCTTCAAGGACCCCATGTGGCGGTCCCAGGTGGTCCCCAGGTTGAGAACCAACTGTTCTATACAGTGGCGTGCAGTTGTCATGCCTTTTAACCTATTCTGAACGGGCACCCATTTTGGTGTTGGCATCATGTTATGCTTTAGCTATTGAAAAATAGCAGATCTACAAGCTCATATCGCGCCACCGAGTGGCGCGATACGAGCTTGTAGGTCTGCTATTTTTGAAAAAAATCGAAGAACGACTGACATTTTTAGAATCTGATCTCAGGTCAGAATGGGTTCGTCAGACCAGCGTGTGTCCAGTGGAAACCTCGTATGAATCTGATCTCAGGTCAGAATGGGTTAACCACTTGAACCTCAACTCCCGGGCCAGGGGAACATTTGTCAGAAATGGCCGATCTACAAGCTCACAATGTGTGTCGTCTATTTCTGGCAAAGAGATTTGATTGTACTGTAGAGGGGATCAAGGGCAGACCAAGTAGCTCTGGTCTGTTTCACTACTACAGTATAAAGTACTGGTATAAGTATAAAGAGGGTTTAAGTTTTTTAAATGCTTGGCGTAAAAAACGTCAGGCATGGTATGGCTGGAATTCTAAACAAGATAGCCTATTATGAATCAAGTCCAAGTGATTTGGCACCATGTGTTCTTTAAACACAACCAAATGGTCCACCAGGAAATTCCAGAAAAACTGCAATGTCTCTCGCAGCGTCTGGGTGACAGCCCGAAAGAAAGAAGAGGGCTGTACTCAGTACATAATCCAGTACATGTTATACTGTAGATTGCATTGCTTGTTGTTATTAATGATTGGTCGGTTACCCATACCCACTATCAGGTCATTCACCTGTCAATGTAAGTTATTTACTACTGGAATATTCATTTAAATTAGAAGTACTTAAAATTGTATGGCAATTCTGTCCAATATAGGCTAAGCCTATATAAACAGTATACACCTCCCAGTCCCACCCCACTAGTCACAGGAGCTGAACAGAGAAAAAAACCTTAGAATATATACTGCCACAGCTTGACTACCTATTATGCTTGTAAGTGGCTCGGTTGTCTAAAAAGCTGAACCGAAGAACATATTCTATCACTTTATGGTGATAGAATGGTGTAAAAAAAAGCCTTGCACACTCATGAGTTCAGATACACACAGGTGGCAAATGAAAATGAAAGTAAGTAAGTAAGGTGTTGGGCTACAACCAGAACAGCTTTAAATTACTGTGGCATCGATTGTATATAGGTCTCTGGAACTTTACTAGGGGGGATGGAACACTATAGTTTTGACGATTGTCGTGGAGAGTGTTGTCGTTGTCTAATACATCAGTCTAAAATCTCCCATAGGTGTTCAATTAGCTTGAGCTCTGGTGACAGCCAGCATCAAAGGCCATAGCATATGTTTCACATCATACTCATCAAACCCTTCAGTGACACCTTGTGCCCTGTGGATGAGGGATTGTCATTCTGGCAGAGAGGAGAGTGAGACACTGATGGGAGTATAAGATAGATAGATAAGATACATAGACCTTTATTGATCCCACTGGGGAAATTAAGTCGCCAGAGGCAGCACAGAGTAAGAGAAGTACTTTAACATACAGTTCGCTACCAAATAATATGGTAGAGACACCAGAACTAAGAGTCAACAGAAGGACATACAAAAAACACCATCAACAATGAATGCGTACTATACGACAGTTTACACACTATAGCCTACAGAAACCGGCACTATGCAGAAACAAAATCAAGAGATGTTTCATTATAGGACGAAGGTGATTGTATTGATTTGCAGTGACCCTTCCCTCCAAGGAGACAAGTGGACGCAAACCATGTCCGAAAAATGTCCTCCACAGCATAAGAGAGCCACTGGACCCCCCTCACTGTAGGGCAGATCACGATCTACCAGTAGATCACATAGGTTGTGCAAGTATAGACCACATGACATGCTCCTAAAATATATAATAATTTTATTTTTGGCATCTACCAATTAAGGTGACTTGATTGATACATGACATAAAAAGGACCTGTCAGCTCAAACCCACAAAGCAATACATTGTTTTCAAGAGTGTTGCAGACAAACATTACAAAGTTAAAAAACCTATGCCAATTCCATTTTGCCCTTCTATTTCCCATTTTAAGTGCGTTTGTCTTATACGCCTCAGGTAACTGTTTAACTATCTAAACAGTTACCTATATTTATCTATTGAAAAATAGCAGATCTACAAGCTCATATCGCGCCACCGAGTGGCGCGATATGAGCTTGTAGGTCTGCTATTTTTTTTAAATCGAAGAACGACTGACATTTTTAGAATCTGATCTCAGGTCAGAATGGGTTAATCAGACCAGTGTGTGTCCAGTGGAAACCTCGTATGAATCTGATCTCAGGTCAGAATGGGTTAAAACAATTTTCAGCAATGGGATAATATTTTTGTGGGTGGGTAGATCTTGTTGAGCTTGGTCAGTTTAAAAGTAGTTCTCAAGTCAAAAAAGTGTGGGCACTGGGCACCCCTGCTGGAGGGCGTCAATATTTAGGCCTGTACATACACCACACATGCACCCACCCACGTGTCAAGAATATGGTGGTGAGTGGTGACCATATACATTTTGTCCCCGTGGAGTAGAGCTGCCTATGTAATGGTTTTTGCACCACTGAACTTCAAAGTGTACATTTGTCTTTGTAAGCAGGGGTTTATGCATATGCATTGGAACCCTAAAATAATGTCCCTCTTTCTATGTTGTTTTTTCTCATGGACTGTTCTTGCTGACACAGTCTGAGCAAGTCCTGCATTGACATTCTCAGCCACCTGAGTCAGAGTTGATCTTATGCTTTTCCTAATATAATGCAGCAATGAGCCTCACAGCCAATGAATATGCGCTTTCTTTCAACCACAATTTATATATTGTCTCTGTCGGATGGAAACCTCATATGTCCAAAAACTGTTTTTCAGGACTTTTCAGGATTAAAATAAAAAAGAAACAGCAAAAGCAATTTACAAAATAAAATAAAACACAAACGGTTATTATGGAGATCAGAGGTTTCTGCCAAACAGCAACGATATGCTGATGTCTTTCCCGTAGATCACTTTAGTCACAATCTTTGTGACCGAAGCTCCTGCCATCTGTTCCCCAATAGTGAACCCTTTTTCATAGTCACTTTGATCTTTTCCTCTTGCCATATTGATGCAAAATCAAGGTCAACTTGGGCGTGCTCAGCATTTGTATATACATGATGCCACAGAGCATGCCATGCCAGGATGTTAATTACTTAATTGTATAATGTAGTAGGTGCATACACCTGTATAGAAGCAGATGCATTCGTTATCTTTCCACACTCATTTATTCAGATTCAGGTTTTTTCATGTGCCTGAAATCTGAATAATTTATTCTAAAAGGTGATTAAATCATTGCTTGGTCTAATCTATTAGTGTTGTGGAAAAGATAAAACAAGGGTTTGTTGACTTACTTACAGATTACTTAAAGGACAACTTTAGTTTTTTTCAACCAAGGTTCATGTTTTAGGTTGTTATTAGAGAAAGTAAAAGATGAGTCATATTTCTTTTTTATTTGCAGCTTTCTTTCGTTTTAGGGATTTTAGCTCTTTTTGACAGGGGGGCGGGGGCATTCGAGCATGGGGCTAAATATGTATTTTTTTACAACATTTTATGGTGATTTATTTTTGTATTATTTACTATAGTCCTAATAAACCCCAGGAAATTACATCGGGCCACAGAAGATCACAGGATCTACTGAATGTGAAGGTAGCCTACTGGGGGAAGGCTTATACTGTGTGTATAGACTGAATATGTCAGTTTGTCACATTCAATAGATCCCGTGATCTTTTGTGGTCAGATGTAATTTCTTGGGGTTTATTAGGACTATAGTAAATAATAAAAAGAATAATCGCCATAATATTTTGTAAAAAAATACATATTTAGCCCCATGCTCGAATGCCCCCTGTCAAAAACAGCTAAAATCCCCAAAACAAAAGAAAGCAGCAAATGAAAGAAAATTAACACTCACCTTTTAGTTTCTCTAATAACAACCTAAAACATGAACCTTGGTTGAAAAAAAATTAAGTTGTCCTTTAAATAATCATGATCTCCAGGGCTCTATACTTGGTCACCTCCTTTTTTCCTTTCTATATACGAAATGTTTTCACTGAAAACAGCCGATTCACGAGCTCACAACACGTCGCATGGCAACATGTGAGCTTGTAGATCTGAGATCTTTGTCAAATGTTTGCCTATTATGACATGCCCAGAATAGGGACTCTAAGGCCCATGTGGTTATATACCAAATCAATTGACCTTTTTTTTTATGGGACACGGAATCGATCAAGTTCTGTTGTTCTCAACTGTCGCTTTAAAAGAAAATCGTCATGCCTAATCTGTCTGATTCCAATTTATACGCTTACAAACCTATACAGACAACTTTTCTCTTCCATATAAACACAAGACAGGGAATGGGGCTACCATATCGATTAGCCAATATCAAGGGAGAGGAAGGTCTGACTGACATCACTGTGGATAGCTCTGAGAATGTTAAAATGCAGGCTCGCAATTGCTAAAAGAAGCAAATCAATCACATAAATTGAGGATGAGAATGAGCCCATTCACTACTGAACTCATGGTATACTTGACTTTATACTGCTGACCATTTTAAAAGCATATTAAAGTTCGATATCTTTTTCAGGAAGCCTCTGAATACCCTTGATTATAGGTAGCACAGAACATTATAAGTTATAATTGTGTTTTTGCATTTTAAAGCACACATTTATTTGAAAAGAGCTGAAAATAATCCGATTCGATTCATGAACAAAATCGAAATGATCATAACTTATTAAGCACAAACATCTAGAGAAAATGTAAGCAACTGCGAAATAAAACAAGACCTGCGTGGCCACTATGTATATATCTCAGACGCCATGTGGCCAGTCTATATGTCATATTTGGCCAAAGTGCCAGCCCATTCCGATGTCCAGTGACATCCCGTTTAAAATAAAAGTTTTAAAAAGTTAAATATTTCAAAAAGTAACTTCCTTGGCCCACTGGCAGCATGTGCACAATACATTTGGCAGTCCAGCGGTTTGTGAGATAAGCCCTCGACACGCAAACACAGAAACACAGAATGCACACAGATCCTCCGAGTAGTCTGGAAAATTACAGAAAATGGTCTATGCTCGTGTAGGGTATATAAAGTATAGCCAGAACTGTGAATAGACTGACGTTTTATGGTCATTTAATTGTGATATTGACATTGGCTTGAAGGCTGTCGCATTTTCTTTACTCTCCATACTTCCTCGTTCCTGCCTCCTTTGTCATAACAAAGAACTGCAAGTCTTTTAGATTGTCATATAAAGCCAGTCGCTGCATCAATGTGAGAGTTGAGAAAGCATAAGAGAACTTGAGCCTCTTGTTTTAACTTGCTTTTCCTGGCGTGAATTACTGGTCCTTGCTATTTATTGTGCAATTTTCTTTGATGTTCCAATGGCAGGCCTAGGCTGCAAATAACGGAGACAGCAGTCCACTCTTCTAAAGTAAATTATACATGCATCCATTCAGAAAAAGAATGCATGGCACTATAGGGAAAATGTAAATAACTATACTAGAAAAGTGAGCCGTTCAATTAAATTAATTGGTTGTTATGACATTTTAGTTTTCTTTTTTTTTTACACTTGCCGTCTTCCGTCTCTCGCATCTCCAGGTGTTATGGACTGAGATGATTAACAACACCTCACTCGCCCTTTATCACATGCATGAGCAGAGGTGTGTGTGTGTGTGTATGCATATGTGTGTGTGTGTGTGTGTGTGTGTGTGTGTGTGTGTGTGTGTGTGCGCGCGCGCGCGCACGTGCGTACGTGCGTGCGGCGTGTTTATTATGGAAGTCAAAGGTACTTGGATCAGGCTGAAAACTTGCCCAAATATGGAGTCATACAGTACAGTCATACAAAACCATATATTCTTTTGAACAAAGCAATACTGCCTCATCAAAGTTGGTGTTGTGATTTTGTCAGATACTTGAATGAGAGGGGGAGAGGGGGTGGAGTTAGCTACTTCAGCAGACAGTTTGAGGGTCCAATGGAGTTAACTGGTTTTGACAGAAGCACTTTTAATACTTTTCATTGGTTCAATATTTCTTTAACAAACACACAAGACATAAAGTGTGTTCAATAGCACTGATTTATGAAAACAAAGAAAAAACTAAGTTAGCTGGTTTCTGCCAGACGGTGACTGACATCGCAGCGTTGCAACTTTTTATTTATATTATTATTGCGACCGAAGGTCGCA
Organism: Protomyctophum parallelum; assembly: GCF_964188405.1. Lineage (NCBI taxonomy): Eukaryota > Metazoa > Chordata > Actinopteri > Myctophiformes > Myctophidae > Protomyctophum > Protomyctophum parallelum. The sequence continues at coordinate 42,008,227 of NC_139717.1, read as the reverse complement.
GTTCAGCATTTCCCCGTCAGTTAGTGTGTCAGGCACCACATGGTGCCCAGGTCTCGTGACATCATGTGACACACTGACATCATCAGGGATGGAGATAGAGACCCTGACGTCATAGTAAATGTGACCTGCTGTCGTAGTTAAGCCCATGGAGATCCCTGATGTCATCACTATTGGCCAGCAACTCTACATCTGACCTCACAACCCTTAGATCTCCATATATGGATATATTTCAGAACCTGTTATGATAATCCCATATTTTTAATTGATCCTTTCCCCATCCTTCCTCTTCAACGTCTCCCTTTTATACCTGTCGCATTAAAATGTCAAACTCTAGACGGGCCTGCCCCAAAGTTATTAACCCATTCTGACCGGGCACCCATTTTGGTGTCGGCATCATGTTATGCTTTAGCTATTGAAAAATAGCAGATCTACAAGCTCATATCGCGCCACCGAGTGGCGCGATACGAGCTTGTAGGTCTGCTATTTTTTGAAAAATCGAAGAGCGACAGACATCTTTTAGAATCTGATCTCAGGTCAGAATGGGTCAATCAGACCAGTGTGTGTCCAGTGGAAACCTCGTATGAATCTGATCTCAGATCCGCGCCCGGCAGCCGGCGAAAACTAGAGTTCTCAACAGGCCCAAAAATTAAGGACCGGCTCGACCTGGGCCCTCATCAAACCCTGTACACTCAAGAGAATGTCCCTGCTACCACCCTTAGATCTCCATATACTGTATGGAGCTGAACTGTTCTGACATTCCATATGTTGATCTGACCTCATCAAACCCTGTACACTCAAGTCGACCCAAGTGATTCAATTGGTTCAATTCAACATTGGTTGCTACATGAGTCTACTCTCAACCGTTTGGTTGTAAGGAGTTGCTTGGCAATTGGCAACCCATTCACGATTATGAATGGTGGCAATATGGATTTTGTTTTTTTGCTCGAGACCCTGTACGTATGTTCTTAGTCTTCCGCTTTGGTTTCATTTCATGTGTCTTTCATTATTTTGTTTTTTGTTTCATGTGCATTTCATTGGGAAAAACTATCCATTGAGTCCGTAACCCGTGTTTACTAAATATCTCCGCCAGGCCGAAAGCCAGGGACAGAGATTATGCTTTTGCCCCGTCTGTGTGTGTGTGTTTGTCTTTATGTGTGTTGTCCCATACTAATTTCACAAACCACTGAACCAATTCGATTGGCGCCAAACATTTTGTGCATGCTGCCACCAGCAGAAGGAAGTCACTCCCTGAACGTTATTTTATTTTTATTAATTCATATGACACACTGTTCCTCTGTGGTCCAGGCTATGGGATACATGGCCGCAAGCTGCCCGTCCAGAGTATGGGCTCTAGATCAGTGGGTGTGTCATTTGACACCAGGTTTACAATTCCTCAAACAGACGCATGCACGCACGCACAAGTATGACGTGCGCACGTGTGTATGCGCACTGCCCACACACACACAAAGACAGAGAGAGACACATAGGCTATGCCACACCACTAACAGACTGAACTCATGCGAGTTGTGAACTCACGTGTTATAAACCTGTAGATCTTCAGCGAGCAACTCCGGCTTATGATGGAGTATAAATCATGCTTTATTTAGTTCCGTTTTGAATGTCGTTTGACACCGAGTCAGTGTACAGTGCAGGCAATAATGCAACAATAGTTGCAAGAGTAGATCGACAGTTCTTGTCTAACCTCGGAAGGACGGAAACCCAGATGTATTTAGCTCTTGTCTAGCATCTTTATCATTTTGAACGGTGTTAATTGGAGCCATGTCTTTTTCGAAGTGATAGGTGATAGCTAATCATGTTGTGCGATCTACTGTAGAACATTTGCGTTATTGAGGTTTGTGTGGTCTGTCAGTTGGAATTTTGCAATAGTTTATCCTCTCTTTTTTTAACTACATTTTTGTAGTTTGGGGTGGTTGTATGTAGAGAGTAGTACAGTGTTGCCTTGCAGTAATGAGATGTTGCCAAAGTACTGCAACAACACAGTCCGCCTACAGAGATGAGATCAGTTTACTGGCACTCTGGTGCCAGGAGGACAACAACAGCCTCACCTTCAACGTCGACGAGACAAAGGAGCTGATCGTGGAGCCTTTCCACATGCAGTGGAAAGGGTCAGTGAGTTCAAGTCCCTTTTAGTACACATCAAGGAGGAGCTCAAGTGGGACACACACACCTGTGAGGAAAAAAGGCCCCGCAGCGACTATACTGGTTTCACCGCCTGGAGAAGTACTGAGTTACCCGCATCCTCAGATTGTACTACAACATGAGAGCTGTGTTACAGGCTGGTATGGAATCTGTACAGACTGTACTGCATGAGAAAAGACAAATCTACAGCGGGTGGTGCGATCTGCAGCATAACAGGAGGCAAGCTCCCCTCGCTCAAAGGAAGTGTAGCTACACGAAGAGTTGTGTCGTCAAAGCTCAGCACATCATCAACCCATTCTGACCTGAGATCAGATTCATACGAGGTTTTCCACTGGACACACACTGGTCTGATTAGCCCATTCTGACCTGAGATCAGATTCTAAAAATGTCAGTCGTTCTTCGATTTAAAAAAAAAATAGCAGACCTACAAGCTCGTATCGCGCCACTCGGTGGCGCGATATGAGCTTGTAGATCTGCTATTTTTCAATAGATAAAGCATAACATGACGCTACCACCAAAATGGGTGCCCGGTCAGAATGGGTTAAGGACCAAGGCACCAATCCAGTTACACATTGTTCAAACCAGTCTACAGCCTACAACGACCGTAGCTAGGCAAGGCTGGCCTACCGTAGTATCAAGAGCCAAAGCACCGTGGCAATTTTATGAGCAGCTTCCACCCAGCTATAGCATCAGACTGTTGAACATGCCTGGCTAATCCTGGTCTCTAAACTGCCTCCCCCTGGCCAGCCGGGACGCCTGATGGAGGGGAAAGGAACTGGTTGGAATAACGTGCTCCTTCCATGCGCTACGTCCAACCAGGAAACTCCCCCCCTGTCAGGTGTAAAGGAGCAACTTGGACACTCAAGCATGAAGGAAGCATGAGTTAAGTCCGTTGCTCTCCCTAGGTTGGCGGAGGGTGTGTAGAGCCCAGGATCACATCACAGGATGATTGACACAGGGGTGAAAAATGGGTTACAAAATCGTGGGACAAAAAATATAAATTAAAAAAAAAACAACATGCCTGGCTGTCATCAGGCTGCCCTTGAACTTTTGCTTTTCCTCATGGACCTATCTGGGTTATACCAGTACAACAACCTTTTGTGGACTTGTGGTTGAACTTGCCGATATACTCACACAGGCCAGTAACGGATACCATGCTTTACTCTGCGGTGGAAAGTCTTGTGACACAAGGTTACATGTTTGGATATTAAGATGGAGATGTTTTTCCTTCCCTTGCCCCCCCCCCTCTTCTTTCTTTTCTTTCTATTTCTGGAAACAATCAAAACGATGGAGCTTGGACAAAAACTAATTTCCCTCACTGTTTTTGTGACACTGATTCTGATTCTGTATGCCAAATTATGATTACTTATACATACATGTCACTATAACCACAACTTCGGTCTCACCCCTAACCAAAGGGATTGTCGTGTCGCTCATGTCATTAGCTTCAAAACCTTGTCATACTCTCTCCGTCATGCAGTCTCGGAGTAGGCTATCCAGTTTCTGCCTCCTTTGACACGTGCGGTGTCAGGTTAGCATAGAAATCTGACAGTGCTTCTGTCAATGAGAAATTTAATAGCATCTTTTGCTTTACACTGTGTAATTACAAATGACCTGACGTTACAACCGTGATTTCTTTTAGAAGCAAATGAAGTCAACATGTGAACGCAGCGTGAACTGAGATCAGGATTATTATTTATTATTTTATTATTCGAGTAGCCCACTGCGTCCTGGTAGCCTATACTTGATCATGCTGTGAGGAACATGTAACATTGTTATTGTTACAATGATGTAATTTCATCTATGCCGCTATGACCAACATTTGCGTTTATTTAGCCTAACTCTTTGAGCTCTGTTACTCAAACAATGCCACTATCATAGGACCCACGCTTTACGCTACAGTATTACAATAACACCTCATCTAAAAAAAACAAAAAACAACACGTTATCAACACAACCTACGCCTAGTACCGATTCTCTAATCAACACAATCCTTCCATGACATAACCACTACTACCCAGTCATTTTACCCACACGATATTTACATACGTATAATACATACATGTATTATACATACAGTACATGTGGGTTGATACAGTGCCACACATCTCTGCCAATGTTCCTTTCTGCCTCTTACCAGGTTAGTAAATAAACAACGGTTCCCGAGCCATGTCAGAAGTTGGAACAGAAGCCTATCTCTGTAGTGTGTGATGCAGCTTGATGTACAAGTTATTCACAACTTGTACAAGTACACCCCCTGGACACTCAACCACAAATGCACTTACCAGGGATCTTGGCCTAATGAAACAGGAAGAAAGTAGTATGCACTGCTGTCATGCTCGTAGAACGCAGTACCACGGTGTGGTACCAATACTTTTTACAGCTGCAGTTGCTGAGAGACGGAGGAAAAAAAATCTGCTTCTCCGACAACAATGGATAAATTGGCTGCCCCATTCGCACCTTTTACCAAGCTACAAAAGCTGCTGAGACACATAGGCTAGTGTGTGTTTGTGTGTGTGTGTGTGTGCGTGCGTGTGTGTGCACGCGGACTGTACGTGCGTGCAACAAAGTCGCAAATTGACACGTCGGAACCAGTTGATTTTCAACACAGTGTTATGGTGTTAGGTAAGTAAAGGCTGTATAGTGTTTTGTTACTGTTGTTTTATGGTCGCTTGAATTATTGCATTTGTCACGAGTTTGCTCTCATTCACTAGGCTATATAGTATCTGATTATTTTAAGTCTATACTTGTGTGTGTTTGCGTGTCTAAAACGACAGCTGTGCACATGGAAGGAAAAAAAAATCACCATTACACCACTGACTATATGCATTATGCAGTGGGAAAACTACATTACACTGCCCTGGGTAAGCAAACCCATTCAGAGATCTGCCCACCCTTGTAGTTAATTGATATTTTATACTGGGAGAGGGGCAGTGAGGGTTCGGAGATGGTGAGGCACTCATTCTATGATTGGGGGGCTCTTTAAATATAGTTTTGGAGACTATAGGCTGCCCCAGGGGGCAAGTGATCCTCCCCATCACTGAACTTGTCGGACGACTAATGCTCTACCAGTTAGTTGAAGAATATCAAATTAATGATGCACTCAATTTAACCATTTTGTGGTTTTCACATTTCGCTCTTTCAAAATTACTTCAGGGGATGGTGGCATTTATTTTCAGAGTGAAATATGGATGGATTGAATGGTAAAGCGATGAAAAGATATTCAGTAATCAGGCCAGAGCTTGTGGTGGACGGGCTACTGTCTCATTTACTTTCAGGATTAATGACTGGATGCTTTAAAGGGGAAATGGCACTCGATGTAAGATTTAATTACCATGGACTTGGACAGTTAAATGTCCATTTGGTCAGCTTGAGAACCTTTTATCACTGTTTGATCTGTATACTAGGCTACTGAGCTTTGTTCACCATGTACAGAAAACAATTGTTTGACTCTCTGAATCAACTGAATGTACAGTAGTAAATTCAAAATGTTTCCGTATTTATGAGAAGGTTGGCTCATGGGAGAAGCAACTCTGAATAGACTGCTATAGGCTGTAGTCCTAAATCCTGGAAGTGACTTTGAAATGGATTCCCTCGACAGATTTCCAGTGCTTTAAAAAATAAATAAATTTATGAAGACAACCTTTTGTACAACCTTTAATATCTCAACCGTGAATTTTGAAGCCGTTATGTGCATTTGTATTCATCTTTATTATATTAATTGTGCAGTTCAAAGTGAGTAGATTTATAATGTTGAACAAAACTAATATCATAAGCCTTTGTTTACAGAGCTTATTTTCTTAACCGCTTAAGCCCTATTCATTTATTTTCCTTTGATTTGTTATAATAGACTAAATTGATTATTCTGATTAAGCACTCAAGCCTGCACATTTATTTGTTTGTTTCTTGCATCATTATTGCATCATGCAATGAGAAAATAGCCAATCTACAAGCTAACAGAGCCTGTAGATCTGCTATTTTTTACTTTTTGTTTTTAAATTCCATTCATCGCAAAACTTTGAAATAATCGTGGCATTGATTTGAAGCCAAACTGCACAACATACTGCTGTTTATTGGCCTCAATGGGAGGACAGAGTGAACTCTTCCCACTTGTGGGACATTACAGTCAGTGGTTAACCGGTTAATGGCTCTCCTCTTTCAGAGGACATGCGGTGCAACATCCTTTCCAAATCAAATATGTGGATCATAAAATCTGATTTCCTCACTGGATCGGTTCGAGGCTCAGGTTACTGCCGGCCGCCACCGGTACTGTTAGCCAGCAGGGCACCAGACAGTTTAAATTAACGACGCTACTGATGGGCAAAGGAGAAGGCGAGAGGGAAGGCGGTTTCAGAGGCAGCAGGAGAGGAGGAGGGTGGAGGTGAGAGAGTCAGAGCGCTACATGTGCGGAGGTGTGATGCTGCCTGCGAGAATGATGCTGAAGACGCAGAGCTTCCAGGCAAAAGAGGCAAGCCAAAGTGCCAGTGTGTGGATGCAGTGAGAGAGGACACACGGGTGGCTGGAGTGACAGAGGAAGATGCAGAGGACAGGATGAGATGGAAATGGACGATCCGCTGTGGCGACCGCGGGAGCAGCGAAGAAGAAGTTGAAGGAGACGAAGAATTAAGAGCAGTGGAAGAAATGAGATAAACAAAGATGCCGTTTCCTGACCAGCCTGGAGAAATAGATTTTATTTTATTACATATTTCCTCAGCTGTGTCTGTCACGGACACAGCTGAGGAAATATGCAATAAAATATGCAGAGATTTGGAGATTTCTGCCGTAGAGATGTCTACTATAACCCATGCAATGGAGTTCGGTTTGTCAAATGATTACATTTGAAAAGATTGTGTCCCACATTAAAGCTGTACAGAGATGTAAAAGTTCTATTTGTTAAAGGAGCAGTTCACACAAAATACAAATCCCATTTTTCCTTCTTGCCTCGTGAGTTCCATAGACCTTATTTTGAACATTGTTCTGCTGAGAACTATTTTCTAGCAAAGTACACCAACCGTCTAGTGTCTACCGTGAGCACAACACTGTTATACATCAAAGTAATTATGCATTGATTCGATTGTGTACACTCTGCTAAAGTAAGAAACTGACCAAACAACCATCCCACCACACAACACTGAGCAAATATGCAATCCATCCATGCAAGCCTGCCTCACAATTATGGATCTGTGTCATCTCAGACTGTGGTCTCATAGGCCATTATAACTTGAGTATTGAAATTGAACTTTGGCCAGGAATCCATTAAAAAGGTAGCTGTAATCGTGTTCTCCACACTTTAATTTTGAAGCACCTTTTATTAAGCATGCTGCGATTGCCGTTATCGCCGTGTTGACTGACTGCCGGCTCTAGTCTGCACCGCCTGATAGCGCAGGGTGTGAGTCATTAATACACTACTAATTCGCCACTAAAGCTTTGTGATAATTAAGACATTTATGGAGCTTTATGGTGAATCAGCAAAGTGTTGTCTAGCATGTGGGATCAAAGAGAGCTGCAATCCAAACTACAGGCCTACTGAACAAACCCCAGAGGATTAATGTTCAACTACAATAAACTGAAGTGTGTCAAAGAGTATAGTCTAATACTTCTCCCCCCTGTTTAGACTAAAAGGAAGAAAATGTGAAACCCTGGGGGGGGGGGGGTAAAAAGCAAACAGCAGCTACACTGCAAACTCCTGAGGCTCTGAAAGTGGACAATAGACCCTAAAAGGTTTTTATGGTTTCAGAATTAAACCCTGGCACACTGAGGATTTTACAGTGTTAGTCATTTATGGTAGCGGCAAATAGTTAGGCATTTATGGGAGACAACTCAGAGGGAGAATAATCACAACAGGATGGACAGGATGTTGTCCATAACACAATGATAGAAAGCTCAAATCTCAAATGACTTAATGAAGCAAGCAGGAAACACAATTCATCCAACTATAGAGAAACTTCAATGACTCTCCGGATCCAGCACTATGAAGCCTGCTGCTTCATCGTAGATATGCCCTGATAAATCAGACCATATGCAGATAGGGTCTATATCGATCCATATGGAAAAGGAAACACCAAACCAATGGAAATGGACACATTAAAAGCAAATGATATGGTATTCTCCACTCGGTGCACAAAGGTTCTCAGAAATATACAGTGAAAAGAGAGGATAAATCTAAATTGATGCTAAGCTGATTCTAAATTAAATTATAATTGTTAATAATTGTTAAACTTGTTTATATAATAAGAAAAATAAAGAATGAATAACTATATTATAACTATAAAACTATAGAAAGAATGTAAGCTATAAATGAGTATGGATTCACATGGACGCATATTCCCATATTCACTTTACTTCAGCTGACATTAAACAAATCCACTGTCAAATGAGATAAACCTATACTGCCAAAGCAGTAGGCCCTGACAGAAGCTATGAGCAAATTAGCAATAAATATATGCAATTATAGTTAATATAAAATAGCAATAATACTGTATACAAATATCCTGTTCTGTAGGCCTATAGACCGTTGAACATGGCTTACCGGCAATATGGATTAATATTTAGACATATTCACACCTGTCAACTTATTTCCTATACTACAGTGCACATTTTCACCCTTTCATCATCATTGCCTCAATGATGATCAACTGACAAACAAACCATATACAAAAGCTGTGTGTTTCTTCCGTCATGATTTGTTTGGTCATTCGTTTGAATGATGACATCGATGGACACTTCTGTCTGTCTTAAGTTGGTACGGTCAAGCAAGTTGGGATATTGGAAGGTGATGTAGCCTAAGGTATGCAATATGACATGTTGAGTTAGGCTACAATACAAATGTCTGGCATATACATCACATCATGTCTTAAGTTCACTTGCCCTCGAAATGAATCAGGCTAAATACAATATGCATAATTCTTATATAGGCTACTTGTCTTGTTGATTAAGAATGTAGGCCTACAGTATTCTTGCCACTGTAGGTTTATCATCGTTGTGACAAATGACAATGTCACAAACAATGATGATGATGATGAACAGAGTCTAAATTTGGAATAGGACCCATTGTCGCATTAGCTTTGCACTTTCGAGGTGGGTTCGTTGGTTGTTTGGTAGGGTAGGGTAGGGAGGGGGGAACACATCGCACACAGACAGTGTGATCAAGTACCACTCCCAGGGATTCTCCTCTACATACATCGTCGATGGCCATTCGCCCGAGTCTAATGTCGAACACACAGGGGGAAAAACGCCTTTCACAGCCGCCGGGGAGGAGGACGCTCCTCCTGGGCTATATACATGACACAAGCACGCTTCACCTCAAAAAGGCATCGAGACGAGAACAGCGGAGAATGATAAACAAGAGACAAGACAACCGCTTTACTCACCGTATAGTAGATCTCTGTCTGACAGCAACTATTCTCTTCTATAGTCTAATTGGCAGTGAGGGAATAACAGGAGAGCTCGAATGACCGACCCGGGGATCCAGCAGGCAGAACACCTTGTTTTCCAGATGGTTCAGGCAAGGCAGGGAAAAAAGCCCAAGTCCCCGCGTGTGTGTGTGTGTGTGGTGGAGAGACGTGAGGAAAAGAGAGATACGGGAGCCAGTTTCCAACCTCTCCGCTACTTGAACCCGTCGGTTGAACGTCTTCCCGTTCCGCGAAACGGCAATGTCGCCCGATCTAACCGTAACGTAAGGCTAGTAGTCACTCACTGCACGAGGAAGCATTCCCGCAACAATACCTCTCCCGTCTGATAGTAATAATAATATTAATACAAAAAACAAAAGGTAATAGCGATCTTCTCAAAAGCGAAACGAGCTTGCTGCTCCCTCGGTTTTAACGTCCCATCCACTGTCTTCAACGCAAGAAGAGAAGTGCCTGGCAGGCTGGCACGCTGGTATAGTCTAGTGGTGGTGGGCAGTTGAAATGTCGACAGGGCTGCTCTGCTCTGCTGGGGGAATGGATACAGTAGCCTAGTGTACACACGCACACGCATTACGCACGCACAGCCACACACACATACACATTCGCGTCGCTTATCCGTTACTTACACGCATGGTACATTGCTCACACAGCTTTCAGTTTGCGCACTAACCCTACCAGCAGCCAGGCTCCGAACTCAGCAACTACGCGCAACATTATAGAGCTAAACTGCGGCTCTTTCTCAAGGAAGGAGAGACCGACTGTGTGTGGCGGCATGGCATGTGAACTTGAAGTCTTGGAAACGTGTTCTTCTGTGAGGCAGAAAATAAGATAATTCAGTAGCTCTGTTCTCAGGATCGCAGCTATTTTACATAACTGAAGATCCTCATCCTACTTCTGTGCTCGAACATGTGATGTCAACATGGTGACTGGTGAGTCTTTTTTAAAGGGGTATGAACGGCAGTGTCGAGTCACTAGAGAGGCTGTATACTGGACCGATGTTACTGACTCCAGCTGAACTTTTCGGGGGTCTAGCTCTGTGTGCCTCTGTTATGTGTGGAGGTGCAGGCTGGAAGCACCTTGCAAGTGACAGTCCTGCTGTGTTGGCCACGCGGAAACACATGCCCCGCAGCTGGGAGCCCCACTGTGGTCACTGGTCAGTGACTGAGGGAGTTAAATAAAGGGGAAATCCACTCAAATGCATGTGGAATTCACTTACGATCACGTACGATATTGGACAGTTAACTAGTAATTCAATCAATGAATCGAAATGGAAGGAGTTAGCCAGACAAACTCGGACAAATTTAATACAGAGCTTGTTTCTCTTAGCATTATGAGTCACTGTGCACTGGTACCTCAAATGTGTCATAGTTTATGACACATTTGAGGTAGTGCACACTGCAGCACAGTGACTGCATGCATGCAATGACTAGTCCTATATAAGGGAGATGGATGGATAGCGATATAGCCTAAACTTACAGGTATCTTTTTCAAATAAAACCTCTCTAAATCTTTATATTTGTCAGTGATGACAAAGTAAACATGGCTTGAGTGGCCATGCAGCCCTGCCTGTGATGGCCAAGCTGGCCAGGCAGGTCAAACAGACTGAAGAACAGCTTTATCCCTCAGGCTGTGAGACTGCTCAACAAGCCTAAATGAACATTGAACATTCCATGGTATTACGGCCTTGTATACTGACCTGAGTCCTTTAAAACTTAAAAAAAAAAAAAAAAAATTATACTTAGTATTGTTATTTTACATTTTACTTATGTGTATTGTGGAGCATCACCCAACGAAAGTTTTTCACAATACTGTACCTGTACATCTATGTGACAATAAAACACCTTGAACCTTGAACCTTGAGGCTGTTTCTATGGCCAGACTGAGACTGCAAAAACTAAGAAAATAACCCTCACACTCATCTGCTCCAAAAGTGATACTTTATTAGTCAGAAAAGGAGGAAATAACTCGCACACTCATCTGCTCCAAAAGTTATACATTATTGTCGGAAAAGGAGAAAAGAGCCCGCACACTCATCCGCTCCTATATAAAGTATATCTTTTGGAGCAGATGAGTGCATCATGTGCAGGTTCTTTTCTCCTTTTCAGACTGAGACTGTGTCCATACAGCCAAAAACATTATCAATGTTTATCTCGGTTTTCTATCACTCACAGTGGTCAGGTGTTCTTTTTATGGTCATCTAGTCAAGTAGAATTCTAATCTGCTTTGTAATTTATGTGATCTAATATTTGGTGTACATTTTGTTTTTGTTTTATGGTAATTAGGATGAGCCACATTGATTGCTATCTGTCCTGAAGCCCAATCTGCCTCTCTCTCTCTCTCTCTCTCTCTCTCTCTCTCTCTCTCTCTCTCTCTCTCTCTCTCTCTCTCTCTCTCTCTCTCTCTCTCTGTCTCTGTGGTGTGGAGTGGTGTTCCTCTATTGAAACTGACATTGGGGAATGCTGACCAGGAACTAGCTCTGGTCCATAGCTCTAATGCCTTAATGCAACGGCAGCAAAGGGCATAGGGCTATGGACCAGAGCTGACCAGGAACCAGACATTGAACATATAAACCCCCAGTTTCACAGAAAATATGTATAACGTTACCGTACCATACGTAACAGTAACACCACAGATGTGGGTGCTTGTGTTTACTTGAAAACACAATCTAGTGAACACGATAACATACGTTTGTTGTAGGCCTACATCATATGAATTCAGTAGAATTAGCTTATATATTCTTATTTTAGAAAAAATAGCAATGAGAACATTTATTCTTTATCATTATGATAATTTAGATCACAGTCTTCCCTGCACTATAGTATGTGCTCACTGCTCAGATAGTAATTAAGTGGGATAGTTGCACTACCTACATTCTGGGACATGGTTTTGAGCCATTTATGTCTTCTCCAAAGCGGCCGACACCTCATGTTAAGGCATTTCCAGGGAAAGGTTTCTTCTTGTTCACAATGTTCCCATTAACATGTAACACATACTATCTGTTGAATGATGAATCCCCAGCTTTTAATCATTGCCAACATGTCTTTATGATGATGATAATGATGATGATCATTATTAATGTATATTATTTTTGCATTTCATCATGAAACATTAGGCCCATGTACAGTCCCATTCAGTCTGAGGAAATCCATTCACACTGGGATTATCACACTATCACACTAACAGGCTGCCGCTGCAAAATTAATGTGTTATTTTCACCCTGAATGAGAGTTTAGGAATGGCCCTGTTGCTCATTCAGAGTTAAATTAACACGTCATATAAATTCAGCCTTTATTTTTGCATTAGCCTATATACTTCATTTACAGAAATAGCCATGAGAAAATCATTATAATTATAATTATTTACATAATAGGTTTTCATAATAGTATAGTTTTCACTGCTCTAGTGTTTTCTGCCTTATTCTGTACTCACTCACTATTGGGATGAGAGTTATGGGACGACGATATTCCCATTCAGTGTTAAATGAGCACTCAGTTAGCATTATGAGGTTCATAGGAATATGTATTTTGACAACCCAAGACAACAGTACACTAAACAGTTTAATATTTAAATGTTATTATTCAAATCTATTCAAATGTGTAGTTGAGGTAGCCAGTACCCAAGTGCGAGGGTCCAATGTATATCAGCAGAAGCTATTAAAGCTGGAGCACATCTAGCTGGCCTTTTGAAATCGAGTGCAAGGTAGGGAGGAGGCACCGATATGAATATATAAATATTGGGTGGGATGATTTGCCATCTCACAATCCCCCTTCTTAAATGGGATCAGATGAGACTCTAATTGTAGGTTCCTCTGTGCGGTGATGCAATCTCTCCCCTCTGGCTGTTGTAGTTTACACACTCATTCATTTGCCTAAGGCTTTATCTCATGTGCTAGAGTTCCTGCTTTTAGCACAGAGACACCTTAGTGGGCCACCATGCCTTATTATGGAAAATGAACAGATTGGCATTCTAAACTTTCTATTATAGCTTGAATTCAAATATATAAATGTGAAATAAAGCATATAAAATAATCAACCCTTGGGCCTTGACCCATCAGACGTAAATTATTACAGACCAATTATACCAGTATTACTCCATTACTCCAGCAGTGGAGTGGGCAACTTCTCGCAGTCACAGAGGTACTCCATGCTGCCCTGGCTGCCTCCCACTCCTCTGTCCTCATCCTTCTTGACCTGGTTGATGTCTAACTGTGACTGTTTTGATGTCTAGAGAAGACTGACTGTGAGCTTCTCTTTTCCCCTGGAAAGTTCTGCCCCCTGCAGGATCGTTCCATTTCCATCAACAACACATGGGTGGATCCTGTTTCAACTGCCAAGAGCCTGGGTGTGGTACCTGGAAGTCAGCTGTCCTTCATGACACAAACATCCATTGCAACAATCACTCACAACATCTGAAGAATCAGACCCTTCCTCACCAAGAGTCTGCCCAGCTCTTTAACCAGGAGTCATCTCCATGCTTGACTATTGCAACTCCCTCCTTTCTTGTCTCCCGGCATACTCACTCAAGACCCTCCAAAGCCAAATGATCCAGACCAGAGTGGCATGCTTCGTCTTCAACCTCCCAAAATGTTCACGCATCCCCCCTTTTTTAAGTCATTGTCACAGTACAAAACAATGGTGATCAAGGGCATGGCACCCCCTACCTTCAGGACGCGATCCAACCCCCCACACAACTTACCGCTCAGTGCGCTCACTACAGTAAATCAGCTAAGCAGGAAATCGTTCTGGACACTCTCTAGGCCTAAAACAGCTTGGCCATCTCTCCACTTGTCCTGGACTCTTTCCCCTACTGACTCCCGAACTTATCTCCCAGCATAAACACAGTTAGAACAGCAGACTCACTCACCATTTTCTGCTGCAGTCTGAAAGTCACACTCCTAGCACTTTCTTTCCTTGTATCCCTTCTTGTCACCCAGGCTAATTGCGGCCATAGGTTGCAGATTACTATGAAAACCTGCAAAACCTGTCAGTCCGTCCGTCGATCCGTCACACCACCATATATGGTCGTCAGTCCGTCACGCCTCGAGACACGCTCCATATATGAAGATCATGACACTGACCTCATCGAACCCTGGATAACCATACATGGAAATGACTGGATCATAACCTAGATCTGCATACATGGAGCCGGCCAGCAACTCTACATCTGACCTCAAACCCTTGGATCTCCATATATGGAGCAGACCTGTTCTGACATTCCATATGTTGATCGTGCCCCACCCGTCCTTCCTCTTCGATGTCTCCCTTTTGACTGACACGTACCTGTCCATTCAAACTCTAGACGGGCCTGTCCCAAAGTTATCAGTGCAGCCGTGCCCGACAGCCGGTGAAAACTTAGAGTTCTCAACAGGCGCGAAAGGTAAGGCCCTACCTGGGCCCACATCAAACCCTGTACACTCAAGAAACTTCCCCCTCTGCCACCCTTAGATATATGGAGCTGACCTGTTATGGAGCTGACATGTTATGCTTTAGCTATTTAAAAATAGCAGATCTACAAGCTCATATCGCGCCACCGAGTGGCGCGATACGAGCTTGTAGGTCTGCTATTTTAGAAAAATCGAAGAGCGACTGACATTTTTAGAATCTGATCTCAGGTCAGAATGGGTTCATCAGACCAGTGTGTGTCCGGCGGAAACCTCGTATGAATCTGATCTCAGGTCAGAATGGGATAATATGGCCAGTAGAGAATTCATTCCATATGTTGATCTGACCTCCGCATAAAGCTCCAGCGCTCGGCCCAACAGTCTGCCGTCACCCAGGCGAATGCATGCACGCTTCTCGCCCTCAGGGCATCTTTACTGGTTATGCTATGCAGATATACAGTATATCGGTTGCTATAGGTCATGTATTTTGTTATTCGGATTTGTTTTTCTTGACCACAAATGCTATGAATTCTAATTTAGATAGCATGTTGAGACGATGGGTTTGATATTCACCTGGTGTGAAGCCTTGAATTGCTTTTCCTTTTACTCTACTTATGTGATAATTTACCCTGTCGTTTGTTGACTCCAGGGTTCATGACATTTACTCAGGTTTTAGCGCTTGCAGGCTCAGAAGGGACAGCAGCCAACATGAGAATCGAAAGGTCCCCAGCTTGATCCACGTCTCCTCCTGGGTTAGTGTCAAAGTGTCCTTGGGCAAGACACTTAACCCCCAACTGCTCCCGATGAGCAGGTGGGTGCCTTGCATGGTTTCGTCTATCATCTGTGTACTGTGTGTGTGTGCGTGCGTGCGTGCGTGCGTGCGTGTGAATGGCTGAATGTAATGCACGTAAAGCGATTTGGATAAAGGCGCTAAATGCACTATTTACCACTCTGTATAAGAGCAACTGCTAAATGCCTTAGCTGCCATTTTAAATTCCTTATTTGTATTTGTATGCTCATATTTCCCCTCTTTGTGTTTCATTTTGCTCTACATCTTACTGGTATCTGTCCCCAAGCAATGAAAACGTTTGAGATACTACAGCACTTTGTTGAAACTCCTTCCTGAAGGAAACATAGCGGTGTGCAGATTCTATGCCTGATGTTTGCCTGTCTGGCATCCTATAGTTTCTAGTTATATGTGACTGTTGTTTGTTGACTATTGGGGCGCCAGTTCTCAATGTCTGGCCCGAGGACCTACAGGGGTCGTCCTCAGTGGGGTTCCAGGGTGGTCCCTGTTTTTCTTGTGGACATATCAATGTTGGGGTCCTTGACATGAACATGTTTGAGAACCACTAATGCATGACTATTCTCGCTGTTGCTTGTTCATGCTTACTCTGATTTCGCACTCGCACAGCTAAAACCTAAATTGTAATTTCATTTGGAATACTGGTTTGTTTGTTCAGGTGTTTTCGGCACCCTCTGCTGGACAAATTTGCAGCCAGTGTGCCAGACAGATGGACAGATTTGTTATTTCTCAACTAATGAATTAAAAGTTAATTATCATGCTTAATTAAAGTTTCAATCCCAATGTCTATGTCCTAGATTCGTCCACCAGATTCAAGCTCTTGTCTCCAGTGTGGAAGAGCGGAGATTCTCCGTTGGTAAGTCTTATGACCGCAGCTTTTCACAGGCTCTGAGGCTCTCGCAACAGCACGATGGGATTCAGCTTAAAAATGTCGTTTATTTCTGTGTTTAACTTGTTGCCAGTACACTTTGATGATGTCACATGATCACATGTGGACAGTGGGAGCTTAGTGGAGAGCACCCTGCCTTCCTTCACCCTGTCCTGTTTAGGTCAAAAGAGACATGTGGGAGCCAGCCATAAAAAGTAGACAGAGGCCTGTTTCTTCATTTATCTAAAAAGTAATTCATAGAATAACAAAGATAAAGTGCCCCTCGGGGCACAGGTCTCCACCAGGGCAGGTCAGGTTGTGGACTCCTGGTGGCACTATAATAGGCCAATGTGACAAGGGTGGGATATATATTCCTCAGCCTAGTAGGAAAGTCTGTGAAAGATTTCACTTAAATTGCACGCTGCGTTCATGATTTGAGGATTTTTGTTCAAAACAGGCCAATCCCGCAAACATATCGGACAGATCCGGCTTGAACACATGACTATAGAGATAGTGTGTAACCATTTGCGGGATTTTTGGACAGAATCTGGAGGAGTAATATAAAAAAAATGTTTTTCAACAGTCAGCCTCTTGTTGGCGCTCTAACAGGCCGGTCTGGTTCATCGTTGAGAGGCTCAAAATTTGGCATCGACCGGGTTAACGGTGCCGGAGATTAGCTGTACACAGACGGACGGAGACACACACACACACACACACACACACACACGGACGGACGGACACGGACGGACGGACACACACACGGACACACACACACACACACACACACACACACGGACGGACGGACGGACACACACACACACACACACACACACACAGAGTGCAAAACATACTCTCTCCCCATGCCTTCGGCCTGGTGGAGACAAAAAGGGGGAAGTCAGAAGTACAGTATCATGCAGCACATTTATACCTAGTAGCTCCCACTGGAAATGTTGAACAAGCCGCTGTTTGCAAACAGCGGCTGTCTTCCTTTAATAATACAATTTCCAGTGGGAGCTACTCAACAGTGTGCAGACATTCTCTCCTTCTCCTGTACGTATCTTTATGTTCAGCACCTGAACGTTTTTTAGAGATGTGCACTTTCCTTTGGATTCCGTTTTCGTAAATGAATGCCTTACTTGATCATACTACAGCGTCACACAAAAGTATCAAAAGTAGAAGATCCTAAGCTCGAAACTATTTTTGAATTTGAACAGTTTTGAACATATGAGGTTTCCACCCGACAGAGAAAATATGGAAATGAATGTGTTAAAATGAGATTTGAGGATGTCAGTTGATGTTCCTCATGTACAGCACTACAGACCAAACAGTTCTGTTTATAATGGTAATTTTAGAACTGGTTGGAAATGTAGATATTCCTGTGTTCAAAATAGTCCTCCTAGATAAAGTAGTAAGTGAAATTAATTATTGTCTCCACCAGGCCGAAGGTCTCCACCAGGCCGAAGGTCTCCACCAGGCCGTAGGCATGGGGAGAGAGTATGTTTTGCACTCCGTCCGTCTGTGTGCGTCCGTCTGTCCATCTGTTTACAGCTAATCTCTGGCACCGTTAATCCGGTCGATGCCGAACTTTGCACACACGCTCCCTGGATGCCAACAATGAACCTCTGCCCCAAATTGTCCAGAACGGCCTTTTATAGTGCCACCAGGAGGCTGACTTTTGTAAAACGCATTTTTTTATATTACTCCTCCAGATTTTGTCCAAAAATCCCGCAAATCGTTACACAGTATCTCTATAGTCATGTGCTCAAGACGGTTCTGTCCGATATTTCATATTAATATATAATTGGCTAATATTGGCTTTCAAAGTTTGCAGGATTGGCCCGTTTTGAACAAAAAGCCTCAAATCATGAACGCAATTTACGTGAAGTCTTTCACGCACTTTCCTACTAGACTGAGGAATATATCCCACCCTTTTCACATTGGCCTGTTATAGCGCCACCAACAGGTGGATTTTGCAAAGAACAAAATGCCTCAAATCATCCAATTGCCATCAAAGACGTAAGAAATAATGGCACCCTTTTCATATTGGCCTATTATAGCGCCACCAGGAGGCCACAACCTGACCTGGCCTGGTGGAGACCTGTGCCCTGAGGGGCACTTTTTCTAGTTCTGTTTTGATTTACTTTTATTTGCCATGCTTTATTTTAACAAATCATGTTAGTGTCATCAGATTTCCTGTGATTATTTATTTTTTCTGGCAATCTTTCAATGATTTCTAACATTTTTTATCTCGCTTACTCAATAAAAATGACAAAAAATAAAATAAAAACATGATCTATCAGATTGTGAAATTAACTCATGTGGTGGAATCTCTTGAGGAGTAAGACACTTTGAGCAAAGATGACAGACCATGCAGTCTGCATGTTCACTATATTTATTCAGCACAAAGTACATAATACAACACATAGGAAGGTCTAATCTATGCAAGTGCGAGAGCGAGTAGCGGTGGCTTCATTAAGTTTATACCTCCTTTCTTTCCCTATCCAGGCAGACACAATCAAATCTTACCTAATACCAATTACAAGGTGTTTCAATCATATGAGCATCCTGCATCCATCATCAGCATTCATGTTGATCATGTCCTGTCTCCTTCCCATTGTTATTTAAACCAGGCCAGTACACAAGTCACAAGTGTCCAAAACTGGTGTGACCCTTTCAGATATCATATGTGTCGGACTCGTCACGTTGCATTACTCTTAATCCCCTCGTGCCGTTCTTTTTCTTTTCTCCCACCCCACAGAGCCAAGAACACACGTCTTTTCATTGAGTCACAACTCGCTCAAATCTCACTCATTTTTGTCTCCACCAGGCCGAAGGCATGGGGGGAGAGTATGTTTTGCACTCCGTCCGTCCGTGTGTCCGTCCGTGTGTCCGTCCGTGTGTCCGTCCGTGTGTCCGTGAGCAGCTAATCTCGGCCACTGTTAACCCGGTCGATGCCAAATTTTGCACACACACTCCCTGGATGCCAACGATGAACCTCTGCCCCAAACTTTCCAGAACGGCCTGTTATAGCGCCACCAGGAGGCCGCTTTGTGCAAAACAAGTTTTTGCACAGTACACCTATAGATTTTGTCCAAACATCACGCAAATTGGTACACAGTCTCTCTAGAGCCATTCAACGAAACAGGTCTTTCAGATTTCTCACACTCCATCCTGATTGGTTAACATTGGCTTCCAAAGTTCACAGGAGTGCTCAGTTTCAAACAAAATGCTGCAAATCATGAATACATCGTGTGATTTCCCTGAAATTGTGCACCCACATTCCCACTAGGCCGAGGACGAAATGCCACATGAACAATTTCAACTCAGCCTCAAGGTGGCGCTATAACTGGCCGAAAAGTGTTTTTACCTCTAACTGCACGGATCTGTGGATAACTTTGTATGCCAACTCCCTAGAGGCCAAGGAAAAACCTTTGTCTGGAATTTTTCACATCTGCTCTTTATAGCGCCACCAGGAGGCCGACATATGTAAAACACATTTTCTATTATTACTCCTTCAGATTTTATCCAAATTTCACGCAAATCGGTACACATGATCTCCATAGTCATGTGATCAAGACAGGTTTGTTTGATTTCTCATATTCCATCCTGATTGGCCACGATTGGCTCCTACAGTTTTCAGGAGTAGCCCGCTTTGTACAAATCGCCACAACTCCTCAACGCAGCGTCCCATTGCGATGAAACTGTGCACGCATATTCCCACTAGGCTGAGGAAGAATCCTGGTGGAGACCTGTGCCCAGAAGGGCACTTTTTCTAGTTACATTTTAAATTAGGGCTTTCATTTGGTATATAGATCGTGCGTGTAGGCCGTCTCCATGGAATGGTATGAAGCGAAAAGGAAAGTTCTGTAAATACATCGTTTTAAACCCCATTTAATGAACTGACGGCCGGGCTACACCGGGCGATAACTTCTTTGACTATGCAATTATATAAACACAGTGGACACAAGGAACCCCGTGGCAGGCACTCGCTTCTGCTGATTATATAGGAAAATTACAAACAGATGCATAGGAGAATAAAGAGAGATGACGCAGCCTGCACTATCTCCATGCAGGCGCGTGGTGCCTCGTGAGTGCCGCTCTTTACCAAACTAATTTGGCATTACTGGTGCTTTGAAACTCCACTATCGCTTTCCCAAATGTGTGTACCAAAATAGCAATTTAGGGGAAAGCGTGCCAGCACACCCATGACCACACTTCTAGGCGCAAATACCGGTGTCGGCAAAAAGGATAGCGGGTGACACTGGACCAAAATACCGTTAAGGGACAGAGGAAGCTCCTATATTCGTAATTTTCTGGCAGCAGCTGAATTGCGGGCCGCGTCACGGGTAAAGTTGGCGACGAAATTGGAGCCCCTATATACCAGACAGAGATTGTTATAGGTTGCCAGGTTGGTATCTACAGTTACTCAGATCTAGAGCTAGATCTAGTATTTCTTGAAGCTACTTACTATCTATAGTTCTATACAGTAGATGTGTCTTTTCTTGTTGTTCTTTTTCCTTTTTGTGCCTTATTTCTGAGTCTGGTTTATCTGTGTTCTCCGTTATGTAGGCCTACTGTATGTGGGTTTGATGTTGGCAGGGAGGAGGGATGTAGGATATGTGCAGCCTACTGTGTGTTGTGAAAAATGGCTTGAAAAAACACTGCACTTAATTTAACAATCCTGTACTAGCTTAATGCTTTTCCAAAAGCTTGTTAAATGACACACACACATGGACTCACGCACGCACGCACGCACGCACGCACGCACACACACACACACACACACACACACACACACACACACACACACACACACACACACACAAAGGGATTCACAATTAAGCTGAATCATGATGCAGGGGTTGTTTGGAGCACAGGCGTGCTAACAGCACAGCGTTCTCTCCATTTTGATGAGAAGAGCCTTGAGAAGAGACAAGACAGGACATGAACTCCATCCAACAACAGCGTGGCTGAGGGACTATGTGGTACCCACCCCCCCCCCCTCTCCCTCTCTGTCTCTTGTGCGCTCTAGTCCACACACATTCAAACACACACATTATACCGGTATGTGCATAATACATATTATAAATGTAATCTGAATTAGTTAGTCATGCACATACATTTTTATTTTATTTTACATTTTTTCATTTCAATCACATTACAGACCTTTACATTTTTGATGATCATTGCTATATTAAAGCAGCACTATGTATAACTTTCCTCATCTACCCTGGTAAATGGTAAATGGTGCATTTATATAGCGCCTTTATCCAAGGCGCTTTACAGAGATTGTGCATTACATTCACCCATTCATACACCGATGGCAGCGGAAACCATGCAAGGCACCAACTAGCACATCGGGAGCAATTAGGGGTTCAGTGTCTTGCTCAAGGACACTTCGACAGTAACTCTGGGGGAGCCCGGGTTCGAACTGGCAACCTTACGGTTACCATCCAGGCACTCTACCCCTGAGCCACCGCCGCCGCCTGGATTTGAACCCGATGTTTGGGCTAATAGCCTGCATGCTTGCCTACTTGCTCAGGGATACATTGGATCTTGACCATTATCATATCAAAAGATCGTGTCTAGATGTACATGACCTTTGACACAATCCGTCTCAATAGAAGAGCATTGAGACAAAATACAAGCACCCCAATTGTATAGTTATATTGTATTGACATAATCTACTACAGATTACATTGTGAGGCTTTACCCATTCTGACCGGGCACCCATTTTGGTGTTGGCATCATGTTATGCTTTAGCTATTGAAAAATAGCAGATCTACAAGCTCATATCGCGCCACCGAGTGGCGCGATACGAGCTTGTAGGTCTGCTATTTTTGAAAAATCGAAGAGCGACTGACATTTTTAGAATCTGATCTCAGGTCAGAATGGGTTCATCAGACCAGTGTGTGTCCGGCGGAAACCTCGTATGAATCTGATCTCAGGTCAGAATGGGTTCAGACAGTTTTTTATGCAGTGGGAAGACACTCTCTGGGCCATGTTGCCTTGTGCATTGAACAGGAACTAAATTGTATTCTTTTAGGTAGAGAACACACTATTTGTGCTCTCTAAATGGCAAGTGAAGTTAATTTGCAACTGGATGGAAGGGATGGAATCACATCATCCATATTTCAGCCTCCCTGAGTCCCTGCACATTTTATAATCACTTGCCCTAGCCTTGACGACCTTGCAGGCTTATCCCATTCTGACCTGAGATCAGATTCTAAAAATGTCTATTACATCCTGACAGTTTCATTATTAACCCATTCTGACCTGAGATCAGATTCTAAAAGTGTCTTCGATTTTTCAAAAATAGCAGACCTACAAGCTCGTATCGCGCCACTCGGTGGCGCGATATGAGCTTGTAGATCTGCTATTTTTCAATAGCTAAAGCATAATATGATGCTGACACCAAAATGGGTGCCCGGTCAGAATGGGTTATGCAAGGGTTGAAATGTAATTTAGATAGCATGTTTTATGTAGACAGATACCAGGTTCATTTTTGGCCAGGCATCCTATAATTTGTATAGTTTAAATTATTTTATTTCGTATATTGTACGGTTTAGAGTAGACATGATGATAGGTTCTTGGTTTACCTATGATCTTAGATTACTATTTCTATGCATTTGAACCTTACCTTATAATGGGGCGGCAGTGGCTCAGGGGTAGAGGCCGGACGAGCGATGGGAACTGTGAGGTTCCCAGTTCGATCCCGGGCTCCCTTAGTGTCCAAGTGTCCTTCCCGATGTGCAGGTTGGTGGTGGTGCCTTGCATGGTTTCCTGGTGTGTGTGTGTGCGACTGTGCATGCGTGTGTGTGTGCGACTGTGCGTGCGTGCGTGTGAATGTAATGCACAATCTACAGTATGTAAAGAGGTTTGGATAAAAGGCAAGCGCTAAATGCAGTTGCACCATTTACCTTGTGTTTACCTTGCTTGCTGTAAAACAAGTCACTTTGCATTAAGAGCACTGAGCACCTGCTAAATGTTTAAATTGTAAATTCGCTCTAAGAACTTTAAAGTTTAAAGTTTAAAGTTACTGTTGTTACTTAAAGTTACTGTTGGTCTGGCTTTAGCTACATTACAGTGCTTACATGAGCCTTATGAGACTGTCCAGAAACCAGTCTAAAGGACACATAATTAGACAACACCAAAATCATGAAAAACATCAATCAATCAATCAATCAATCAATGAAAAGGTTTAACCACTTTAACCCCATATTTTTTGACTATTTGAAACATTTTAACACAAATCTTGTATAGGGGTCAAAATCTTTTCAAATCGGGGTCCACTTAAAAAAAAAAAAAAATAGCAAAGCTTGTAAATCAGCGTTCTTTTAGAAATTTATGAAATTTGGGAACATTTTTGGAAGAGTTTGGAACTCTCGGCTGAGAGAGTTGAAAGTGGTTGAGCCCATGGAACAAGGTGTGTCATAGTTGTCAACCAGAGTCTGTATACGCGTCTCAAATTGGAGCCCTTGAAAAAGCTCAGAGGTAAAGATTTAATGACTTCTGTGCCTCAACCTTTCCAGCATCCACTGTTTTCCTTTCCCCAAAGACCACAGCCAATCACCGGTCTGAATTCTTGCCACCTTTGAGGACATGACAACGGGCCGGATCAGGTCACTCATGCAGAAAAGTATATAGGTTGTAGAATCAGCACATTGCAAGCTCTCATTTATCTACAGTACAGTTGTTGACAATCTTGCACATGGAAAGTGACAGCTCTGTCTTTGACAAGATATACATATTTAGTGTGCTGCAGAATACATACCAGCGATGGCTGTGTTCACAATTGAGCTCCTAACCTTCCGAGTCGTCTTCTCAATCGTAGGAGTTGTCGGTAATACGATTCTCATCCTCGCCCTCATTCAGAACAGACTCTCCCGTCTTAAGTCCTTTGAGGTGTTCCTTCTGGGGCTGGCTGTGTCCAACTTAGAGGAGATACTTATCGTAGACATCTATGATATTATCACACTCCTTGACGAAACAGGATCGTCCATCGGCAAATGGGAGTGTCGGACAATGAAGTTCCTGACGATGTTTGGCGAGATAGCCAGCATCACCTTCACTGTGCTCATCAGCATCTTCCGTTATCAGAAGCTGAGAGACGCTCACAAGAGGGTCAAACTTTTCCTGGACAACATCAGGTCAGCCTGGCTGGTGAGCGTTTTTTGTGTTTTTATTTCTTTTTTAATTAGCGTTCCCATTTACACCGTGGACATGGACCACATTCTCCACATGGAGAAGGACTATCATAACTCCAGCAAATGCCCCCCTGACTTCTTTCAGTGTCACAAAGGGAATTGTCCATTGCTCAGCCGCTTGTACAAATACATTTTCGTGTTGATGTGCAACATGCTTCCTGTGTTAATCGTCACGTTTACTGGCTGCCTCATCATCAAGGTCCTTCTGGGACAGAGGAATAGTAAGGTAATACCAGCGGAAAGTGGCGGGTCACAAATACTTGCCTTGAAGAAGAGCAGGGATAAGATCATGCATCGAAGCACAGTGTCTGTCCTGTCAGCTATGGCATTGTTCCAGGTGAGCTGGACTGCCTACGTGGTCCTTCATCTGGCCGTTGACGCCGAAGACTTCGATGGATACCATGAAGTGGAGTTCTGCCTCGCTATATTATACACATCCATTAGTCCCTATGTGTATGGGATAGGAAATAACCTCTTCTCTTTCAAGACCTTATTTGCAGAGAAGTAAACAAGAACCCTTTCTCCAGCCCTATCCATTCTCTCAGTTTAAGGGAGGGAAGTTGAAGATTTTTTCTTTTTTAATTTTATGCGTCCAATTCCACTTCCCTTCTGATAAAGCAGAAATTATTCATGAACAAATCACTTTTGACAGATCTGTGTCAATACTGTTTATGTCTGCTCTTTGTGATTGATGAGACTGTCAAATTATTTACATGCAGGTAGACAGAGAGACATGTTAGCATCCTCTGGGTGGCTATACGTGTAGCTTCAGACATTTCAGCAATATCATATTCTAGAAAGAAAGAACTTTGTATTGTTGCTTTTATTGTAATTCCATCTGTGATGAATATGTAGCCTACAGTAATAATATCAATATACCGGTATCCAATATTATGAAACAGATGTTGTAGTTGAACATGTTCACATCCATAATGTATATTAAACAATTACATGCTATAAATACGTGAATCGTAACTCATTTTAGGAATAAAATACCCACTAGTAAAATTCAATTTATCATGTAAAGTTACAAATAACATTCAAGTCAAATAAAAAAAGAGACAATATCAAGAGTTCTGTGTCCAGTCCATGTGTATGGAGAATATAAAATAATGTATACAGATGCCTTACACTGTGTAAGTACAATAGTATACAAGGGTAGACAAAGACAAAGACAAAGACAAAATAGCACAACAATTGAATAAAGTCACAATAATAATGAAAAAAGAGAAAGAAAGAGTGTGTGTGTGTGTGTGTGTGTGTGTGTGTGTGTGTGTGTGTGTGTGTGTGTGTGTGTGTGTGTGTGTGTGTGTGTGTGCGTGTGTGCGTGTGTGCGTGTGCGTGCGTGCGTGCGTGCACTGTGTGTGCACAGCTGCCTCTGAGTGTGTGTAATAGGCAGAGGCAAGTCCGGCAACAGGCCCTTTAGTGTCTATTGTTCATAGGCCTGTTTCCCAGGTGGAAAAAGCTGTCATGCGCAGACTGCTGGTCCGGGCCGGATCAGGTCACTCATGCAGAAAAGTATATAGGTTGTAGAATCAGCACATTGCAAGCTCTCATTTATCTACAGTACAGTTGTTGACAATCTTGCACATGGAAAGTGACAGCTCTGTCTTTGACAAGATATACATATTTAGTGTGCTGCAGAATACATACCAGCGATGGCTGTGTTCACAATTGAGCTCCTAACCTTCCGAGTCGTCTTCTCAATCGTAGGAGTTGTCGGTAATACGATTCTCATCCTCGCCCTCATTCAGAACAGACTCTCCCGTCTTAAGTCCTTTGAGGTGTTCCTTCTGGGGCTGGCTGTGTCCAACTTAGAGGAGATACTTATCGTAGACATCTATGATATTATCACACTCCTTGACGAAACAGGATCGTCCATCGGCAAATGGGAGTGTCGGACAATGAAGTTCCTGACGATGTTTGGCGAGATAGCCAGCATCACCTTCACTGTGCTCATCAGCATCTTCCGTTATCAGAAGCTGAGAGACGCTCACAAGAGGGTCAAACTTTTCCTGGACAACATCAGGTCAGCCTGGCTGGTGAGCGTTTTTTGTGTTTTTATTTCTTTTTTAATTAGCGTTCCCATTTACACCGTGGACATGGACCACATTCTCCACATGGAGAAGGACTATCATAACTCCAGCAAATGCCCCCCTGACTTCTTTCAGTGTCACAAAGGGAATTGTCCATTGCTCAGCCGCTTGTACAAATACATTTTCGTGTTGATGTGCAACATGCTTCCTGTGTTAATCGTCACGTTTACTGGCTGCCTCATCATCAAGGTCCTTCTGGGACAGAGGAATAGTAAGGTAATACCAGCGGAAAGTGGCGGGTCACAAATACTTGCCTTGAAGAAGAGCAGGGATAAGATCATGCATCGAAGCACAGTGTCTGTCCTGTCAGCTATGGCATTGTTCCAGGTGAGCTGGACTGCCTACGTGGTCCTTCATCTGGCCGTTGACGCCGAAGACTTCGATGGATACCATGAAGTGGAGTTCTGCCTCGCTATATTATACACATCCATTAGTCCCTATGTGTATGGGATAGGAAATAACCTCTTCTCTTTCAAGACCTTATTTGCAGAGAAGTAAACAAGAACCCTTTCTCCAGCCCTATCCATTCTCTCAGTTTAAGGGAGGGAAGTTGAAGATTTTTTCTTTTTTAATTTTATGCGTCCAATTCCACTTCCCTTCTGATAAAGCAGAAATTATTCATGAACAAATCACTTTTGACAGATCTGTGTCAATACTGTTTATGTCTGCTCTTTGTGATTGATGAGACTGTCAAATTATTTACATGCAGGTAGACAGAGAGACATGTTAGCATCCTCTGGGTGGCTATACGTGTAGCTTCAGACATTTCAGCAATATCATATTCTAGAAAGAAAGAACTTTGTATTGTTGCTTTTATTGTAATTCCATCTGTGATGAATATGTAGCCTACAGTAATAATATCAATATACCGGTATCCAATATTATGAAACAGATGTTGTAGTTGAACATGTTCACATCCATAATGTATATTAAACAATTACATGCTATAAATACGTGAATCGTAACTCATTTTAGGAATAAAATACCCACTAGTAAAATTCAATTTATCATGTAAAGTTACAAATAACATTCAAGTCAAATAAAAAAAGAGACAATATCAAGAGTTCTGTGTCCAGTCCATGTGTATGGAGAATATAAAATAATGTATACAGATGCCTTACACTGTGTAAGTACAATAGTATACAAGGGTAGACAAAGACAAAGACAAAGACAAAATAGCACAACAATTGAATAAAGTCACAATAATAATGAAAAAAGAGAAAGAAAGAGTGTGTGTGTGTGTGTGTGTGTGTGTGTGTGTGTGTGTGTGTGTGTGTGTGTGTGTGTGTGTGTGTGTGTGTGTGTGTGCGTGTGTGCGTGTGTGCGTGTGCGTGCGTGCGTGCGTGCACTGTGTGTGCACAGCTGCCTCTGAGTGTGTGTAATAGGCAGAGGCAAGTCCGGCAACAGGCCCTTTAGTGTCTATTGTTCATAGGCCTGTTTCCCAGGTGGAAAAAGCTGTCATGCGCAGACTGCTGGTCCGGGCCTTGAGGCTGCAGTACCATTTGCCAAACAGTAGCTGCTGAAACAGTCCATGGTTGGAGAGGCTGGGGTCTACTCTACTGACACACCATCATGCAGTCACTATACCGTTATCCCATTCTGACCTGAGATCAGATTCATACGAGGTTTCCGCCGGACAAACACTGGGTCTGATGAACCCATTCTGACCTGAGATCAGATTCTAAAAATGTCAGTCGTTCTTTGATTTTTCAAAAAATAGCAGACCTACAAGCTCGTATCGCGCCACTCGGTGGCGCGATATGAGCTTGTAGATCTGCTATTTTTCAATAGCTAAAGCATAACATGATGCTGACACCAAAATGGGTGCCCGGTCAGAATGGGTTATTCATTGCTGATTGGGGCTGAAATGTCCTATACACTGGCATGCTGCCAATAACATAGAGAACTAGATAAAGTGCCAATCGGCACAGGTCTCCACCAGGGCAGGTCAGGTTGTGGCCTCATGGTGGCGCTATAACAGGCTGTTGAGGAAGATTTGGGCCGGAGGTTCGTGTTGGAGGGATGCAGGTACAATGTTTTTCCATGTGTGCATACATAAGTTGTATACAGATCGATGCAGTTATAGCTAAAAACAGGAATTGGCCTGTTATAGCGCCACCGTGAGGCTGATTTTGAGGAAAAAATTGTGGCATGTCGTCCTCGGCCTAGTGAAAATGTGCGTGTATAACTTTACGGAAATTGCACACTGTGTTTGTGTTTTGTGGCCTTTTTTCGAAATGGACGAATCGTGTGAGCTTTGGAAGCCAATCTTAGCCAATCAGGATGGAAGATGGGAAATGGTGCCGCTCCGTGTTGATCACATGACTATGGAGATCATGTGTACCGATTTGCGTGAAATTTGGATAAAATGTAAAGGAGTAATAATAGAAAATGTGTTTTACATATGTCGGCCTCCTGGTGGCGCTATAAAGAGCAGATGTGAAAAGGGTTTTTCCTTGGCCTCTAGGGAGTTGGCATACAAAGTTATCCACAGATCCGTGCAGTTAGAGTTAAAAACACTTTTGGGGCAATTATAGCGCCACCTTGAGGCTGAGTTGAAATTGTTCATGTGGCATTTCGTCCTCGGCCTAGTGGGAATGTGGGTGCACAATTTCATGGAAATCACGCGATGTGTTCATGATTTGCAGCATTTTGTTTGAAACTGAGCACTCCTGTGAATTTTGGAAGCCAATCTTAACCAATCAGGATGGAGTCTGAGAAATCTGAAAGACCGGTTTCGTTGAATGGCTCTAGAGAGACTGTGTACCAATTTGCGTGATGTTTGGACAAAATCTGTAGGTGTACTGTGCAAAAACTTGTTTTGCACAAAGCGGCCTCCTGGTGGCGCTATAACAGGCCGTTCTGGAAAGTTTGGGGCAGAGGTTCATCGTTGGCATCCAGGGAGTGTGTGTGCAAAATTTGGCGAGATTAGCTGCTCACGGACGGACGGACACACGGACGGACACACGGACGGACGGACGGAGTGCAAAACATACTCTCCCCACATGCCTTCGGCCTGGTGGAGACAACAAAGCTAGTGATCATATTCATAACAATGACCTTATACCAAACAGTATACCTTTCTTGAGGAAAACTTGTTCCAGTGAGTTGAATGAGGATTGATTTTCTCCTAAGTACTGAGATGATATGGTGTCATGCATACTTAAAGTATAGTTAAATCTTGATTCAAAGATCACGACACTGACCTCATCAAACCCTGTATATCCATACATGGAGAAGACTGGATTATCACCTAGATCTGCATGTATGGAGCCGGCCAGCAACTCTACATCTGACCTCAAACCTCAAACCCTTAGATCTCCATATATGGAGCTGACCTGTTCTGACATTCCATATGTTGATCCTTTCCCTGCATCCTTCCTCTTCGATGTCTCCCTTTTGACTGATACCTGTCCATTTAAACTCTAGACAGGCCTGCACCAAAGTTATTAGTCTAGCCGCGCCCGGTAGCCGGCAAAAACAGATCCGAAAATGAAGGCCCGGCCCTACCTGGGCCATCATCAAACCCTGTAAACTCAAGACACTGCCCCCGCTGCCACCCTTAGATCTCTCTCTCTCTCTCTATTCTGACATTCCATATGTTGATCTGACCTCATCAAACCCTGTACACTCAAGACATGCTCCACTTGTTGAGTTGAGGCATTACATTTAGTTTGAATCGATTAAATATTGTGAAAATAGCAGATCTACAAGCTCACAACGCCTCCAGTTGCAATGTTTGCCTCTTTCTTATATTATTTGACAATTTGGCCAATCTTTGACCAGTTTGTATAGTAGTTTGTTGGTTACGTTTGATGCAGTAATGGTCTTTTTTCATTTATGTATTTATCTTTTGAGGAAGTAGAGGAAAGTCCTTGTGCATTGTGAATAATGAGAGAAAAGACGTCCCGCACACTGTCTTCACTTATAGAGCAGCAGTTTATTCATAGTCAGGGAATATTATCAAAAGATCAAATCTGGGAATTCATTGCTTACCAAGTCGTTTCTTCACCAATGTGTTTGTAAAGGTGTCTACTAACATATCCCACATTGGTTTCTATTTTTTCGTTTCTTTATTTCTCTTTTGAGGTATTAAAAAGGTCTTAAATGTCCTTAAATTGTCAGTTCACTGTCATCTGGGGACCCTTCCGAAACCATGTGGGGACCATGATTTTGCAGTTTTGAGAAACTTGAGAATCACTGACTGATCACTGAAACCTGAGAATCTCTATCAGAATACTGATATAGATATACTATAGGGTGATGATTAGTCCATTCAGAACAAAACAAAGACAACTTTAAATTTACTTTGGATTGTGAGCCAAAGAAGGGAGGCAATGGATAGGGTAGCCCTCCAAGCAGAACCCAATGGTACTGAAGTTTCTGACATTTCTTAGACCCAGACCATGGGGTCCTGTTCCAGCAGTATCCTGCCACCTGGTACGCGGACATATATAAAACATAAACAACGTGGATAACGCCTGTCTGCGCTCTTTGACGACTTTTTTTCGTGTGACTTTTTTTTCTGAATCTGTGAAGTATAAGTACCCATACATGCCGCTGCGAATATCTCCTGTGGCGCGGAAGCCGTTAAGTATTTACTTTGTTTGACCGATTTGGTCGCTTTGATTCTTCTCTTCCTTCCTTGTTTATTGACACCTCATTGTACCGCCTATCTGGCTAGCTAGTGGCGCTATAGCTATGACAGAGCAGATCAGAGGCAGGGACGTAGCCGGCACAAGCCAACCGCACACCGGGAGGTGGTACAATAAACGGTAAACAGAAGAACAGAAGAAATAAAGCGACCAAATCGGTCAAACAAAGATTAAAAATACTTAACGGCTTCCGCGCCACAGGAGATATTCGCAGCGGTTTGTATAGGTACTTATAGTTCACGAATTCAGAATAACTCAAACAAAAAAAGGCCGTCAAACGCCGCAGATACGATGTTACGGAGCATATTTATGTCCGCGTTCCAAAATTCCCATACGAAAATATAGTTATGAACAGGGACCCTACAATAAAGCGACATCCAAATTTCAGAAAAGCTTTATGGAGGGTTCCGAGAGGGGCTATGGATAGGGATGAATAATGTTTACCCGCTTACCGTAC
This sequence comes from Protomyctophum parallelum, assembly GCF_964188405.1. Lineage (NCBI taxonomy): Eukaryota > Metazoa > Chordata > Actinopteri > Myctophiformes > Myctophidae > Protomyctophum > Protomyctophum parallelum. Next base: position 41,976,190 of record NC_139717.1, on the reverse strand, counting down.
GAGTGCGAGTCAGGAGTGACAAATTAATTATCAATGCTGCAGACTGCTGACTGGACTTACTTAAGTTAAGTCACAAATAATCATGGTGAAGTGTTACATTTTCCATAACAGGTTCTTCTGATGAATCTCACTGACACTGACTGTGACCATCCATTAATGATTAATCAATAATTTTGACTGAATGCCTGGTGAATCTCATGAGATGATGAGATAGTATACTGTAGTTATCTTGGATTTCCCAAACACTGGGTAACTTGGGACCCATTGACATTTTTTTTAAAGATATTTTTGGCTATTACAGATAGCTATTACAGACACAATTTTCATAAATTGTTCATAAATTAGAAAAATGAAAGTATTTGTGAAGCTCACAACGCGTCGCATCGTTGTGAGCTTGTAGATCTGCTCCAGTAGCCCATTTATTTATATTTACATAGGCCTACATTTCTTTATGGGCGCACACGCACACGCGCACGCGCGCGCGCGCACACACACACACACACACACACACACACACACACACACACACACACACACACACACACACACACCAAAAGAAACAGACAGACGGTCACGGAAAAGGCGCTAGACTAGAGCGGCAGAGCCAGTAGGGTACCGGGTACGGCTCGCGTGCCGAAATAGTAGCTTATACATTTTCGGCGCACGTGCAGCGCCAGCTAAATAAATCACCCTCAAGCGTTTGAGACCAGATCCCATAGCCCGCAGAGACAGTCCTAGACTGTGATTGGCTGCTTTGTCAGCAACCAACAACGACATTGTTGAAGAGTGACGGTTCAACAGTTGACTGTTTTAACCTTAGAGTATTATTCTAAGGTTTTAACATGCAGGTAGTCATTCAACTGCGACGTTAAAGTCATGATTCGAAAGTACAAAAAAATAATTTCTAGTCTAATCATTTATATCCATAGAAGAGGCTACGAATTCAGTAAATTCACTGCAGGTGCGTGCTATCTTTGGATTTCCCAGCAGGAGGCTTGCAGCTGACTGCTCACACAGTCACAATCATAGCCAACTGACCAGAAGGGCCGCTCCCTTGAGTAAGTAGCCTAATAACATTATTAGGATATAATTATGGCTGCTATTAAGGTACCTATAGATAGCTATAGATACCAACCACTGCCATAGCGTGCGCTTACAGTGTGGTCGATTGTGTGAGCAGCTACAGATAGAGTTGCGTTGATGAGGAGTCACAGTCTACGTCACGTGGTTCATGTATCGCGCGTGGCCGCGTGCTTCATCAACACCCATTATGAGGATTCATTGTTCGACTTCGAACTACGAGTCTTGTCTCTTGTGTGTGTGTGTGTGTGTGTGTGTGACTGTGTGTGTGTGTGTGTGTGTGTGTGTGTGTGTGTGTGTGTGTGTGTGTGTGTGTGTGGGGGGGGGTAGCCTATTTTTTTTGTTGCCCGATGGCGTCTCTCTCTCTCTGTTTGTCTCTCTCGCTCGCTCTCTCTAAACATATGATTCAAAATATAGCTTACAAAATGTAAACATAATTATTGTGCTGGGAAATTTATGAATTTGGCCGCTCAATATATTTTTCTTGTGTGTCCATGTGTGTTGCCTATTTTGTGCATTTATAAATTCATGTGTAATAGGCTAGTGCTAGTTCTTCCAGTTCCTTTTCGATGTCAATCCAGGACCTTTTCTTGGCGAGGGAAGTCCTTTCCTAAATCAGTCACACTCACAGGGTGTGGGGTTGACATTGGCCACCACCACCCTGTGGTGAAGACTCTCTTCATGTGTAATTTACTCATTTCATAGATTTTTTTCCTTCTGCCTTTTGTGTACCTACTGTATATCGATAACCATGTACTGTAATACTAGTGGTTTAGTGCATTTTAGTTGTACTGCACCTTCATTTAAATTGCATTAAATTTAGAGAGAGAGAGGATATAGTTGTTTAGAGTTGACACTAGATGAAGTAGGAAGGAATGCTAAAGTTTAAACACCAAAGTGGCGAAACAATGTAATTCATTAGTAAACAATAGCCTATCCTGAATTGGTAGGCCTACTATCATTGGTATTCACAATCACATACTCAACTTTTTATCATTATCTAGCTGACCATTTAATTGCACAAAAATTTTATTTGATCACTTTGGAAATGAACTATAACATCCGTGGGTTTGACATACTACACTGGTGAAGACAGCATGTTAGCATAACGATTAATGAAGAATTTTCGCCGTGGCGAGTTCTCCGGATACCGTACTACTAATGTAATGTAATGTAGTATCCCATATCCCAAAAATAAATGAAATAAGTAATTGAAGTTTTTTTTTTTTTCTTTTTGTGAAATATCCCTTTAAGTCAAGTGGTTAAAGGTTTATTCAGTGATTTCACTTAATTCAAATATCACTTATTTTTTTGTTTTGTTGTGATAATCCTCCCTACTATAGAGTGTGCTGACCATATAAGGAGTTCCCTCCCTGTCCCCAGTTAACCCCTGGCGTTAAAAAAAACCCTGTAGGTTTCGTTTTTGGCTGGGTGGCCCAGCCTAACCTGACGCTGCCAGATCCAAGAAGCTTGCTACACAAATTTGTTTCACAGCTTATTGGGATCTGGGATCGCGGAAGCAAATTCGATGACGGGGCTGTTCCTTTTTTTCAAGATACTTGGTAGATGATTGGATGGTCTGTCTATCACCGTGTGGGCGTGCAAACACAACCAATCATATTGACGTGTCTATATAGCTTCACATCCGGTTTCGCACATATCCCGCCCTTAGCTCACGCTGATTGGTTCGGTACGGAACGGATTTGTGTCAGCTCAACTCCCTGAGAGATCCCAGATGAGTGCTGTGTTGGGGAACATGGTTACCCAATACCGCCCCCATCTGGCAGCGTCAGGTTAGGCCCAGCCTACATCCAATCAGGATAGAGAGGGGCCTTCCGCCAATCATGATCGAGCGGGGGCGGGCCTTGGTGTGTGTGCTGTTGGCCTGTTGCGTGTCCCCCCACTGTAGTGCACACATGTGCACATCTTGTTACCGGACTGGACCAGAGGGTTTTCCAAATCACCCAAATCACTGAATGCTCCTTTAACCCATTTTGACCTGACGTCGAAATTAAAAAAACGTTCGCTCTGAAAGAATATATATTCAAATATTTGTGCCGCATTTTAATGATTTTAAAAAAATAGCAAACCTACAAGCTCGTAGCGCGCCATTCGGTGGCACGCTATGAGCTTGTAGATCTGCTATTTTTCAATAGCTAAAGTATAACATAATGCTTAGTTAAAACACCAAAAGTAGTTGCTCCTCAGTATTTCTTCTCAATAATAGAAAATAAAATAAAAAATAAAGTCGATACGCTTCCTGGTAGGCTATAGTAGGGACTGCCCATATAGCTATGGTAAGGGTGATGAGTTCTAAAACAGGTGCACACCTGGACACAGACCTGAGAGGAAAAATACAGGAGGTTAGGTGTTTTGGGTAGGGATGGAATCATTTATTAAAAAAAACATATATACAGTGAGGGGGATTCAGATTTTACGGGGGCCACTTTCGAATTGCAGCTGTCCGTAGGTGCCCTTTGATAAGCGGTTTTGTCAGGGGATCAAGGGATTCGCATGTCTTAATGACTGTTGGTAGGGGAATTTAGTCCTTTGTTTGTGCCGAATCTGGGTTGTACATGGTTTGTTGAGCTCCCTCTGGTATTGTGGGTGTGGACTTCGTTGACACTAAGGAAATATTTATATATTATATATTTATATATTTAGGTACATGTATCGAATCTTGTGGACCAGACCCATTGCAAGATGCTGTACTCTGTCGTCAACCCTAAGCCATTCCAGCCTGTCAAAGTGGGCAGGGGTGAGGTGGGTTTGGGGGGTGAGGCCCAGCCTGACCAGTTTGTTTTGGTCTGGAGCCTTGTCTAAAGGGCCTTTGAGGTGCTGTGGTTCCCATAGGTGCATGCATAGTTGAAGAAACCTTGTTTTGAAGAAACAAGGGTGGGTTCCTGTTCTTCAGGGTGTATTTGTTGACCAGTGAGGAGACACTCCTCATGTACATGTACGGTGTTCCGTTCACCTCCACCATCTGTTCTCCCCCCTCCAGGTAGGAGCTCACTGATGTGCTATCAAAACCAATTTAGCTTTTAGCGCGTTAACCAGTATTGAGTGATTCACGGTCTGATAGCACTGTGAGCTGAGTGGTGTGGTTTGGTTTTCTGTGTGCAGACTGATTGTGCACATGGCAGCATGAGCTGAGATGTGTGGTTCACTTCACTGTATGCACGTGCAGTGTGAGCTAAGCTGTGAGCGTTAGTGTTGTGTGGTTCACTGTAGCAGCGTGTAAGCTGAGCTGTGTGGTTCACTATATGCACGTGGCAGTTTGAGACTGTGAGCTGAACTGTGATTGGTGTAGCAGCATGTGGTTTTCTGTATGCAGGTGGCAGTGTGACCGGAGCTGTGATTGGTCTATACTTCTGTGGGGACAAAATGATCCAGAGATACATGATAGAGACAGACAAAGAGATACAGACAAACCCTGTTGGCTAGTCCTTCAGTGCCATGCTGTAAAAAAAATTATACACAGATGAATGATGAAAAGCTTTTAAAAAAAATTTATGGTGCCATGAAGAGCCTGCACAATTGCACATCCAAGTGAAAGTTGTTTACTACAACAACCATAAAACATCATGCGTATCCTATTGTTTTTGCTGCTGCATTTATAAACACGTTTTATAAAAGCACTTTAAAAATGTATGCCTATGCTTTACATTCATGCATTCACCTGCAGGTATAAAAATGCCATATGCTGTACCCCCATATGCTGTAAACCTGTAGGGTTTCCGTATAACCACTTAAAAATGTGCCATCATACATAATAGTTTTGTGGCAGAAATTTACTTTCTGTGATTTTGTTTTGAAATACATAGCTGTTGTTTAGACTAATGCTACATTTGTGATGTAGGATGGTCTTCCATACCATCGCACCTGATCTGCTCCCCTTCATCACCTCCATCATCAACACTTCAGTAACCTCAGGCTGGGTCCCATCTGCCTTCAAGTCAGCCAGGGTAACAGTGTTCCTCAAGAAAACAACTCTTGACCTCTCAGACGTCAAGAACTAGGACCGGTATCACTCCTTTCCTTTCTTTCCAAAACTATTGAACGTGTTTGTAAACCTGCTGGATCCCAAGCAGTCAGGATTCAAACCGGCCCACTCCATGGAAGCTGCACTCCTTGCAGTCACAGCACTACTGCTGCCCAGGGTGCCTCCCACTCTGCAGTCCTGATTCTTCTCATCTAGACCAAGGGTTTTCAACTGATTGTGAACGAGGGACCACCACCCTGACTTAGAATCAACCTGGGGACCACTGTTGTGTTGGGTGGGGATATGCTAAGGAGGCTTTTGTAAAACTTGCTATGCATCCCATGTGTATACATCCCAGTCCCACTGTTTCTCAACTCTATACTAATAAATTATAATGTCCTAATAATAATGACTCAACCAGACAATACGTTGCACATCCCCCTCTTGAGATTCTAACTCCCATTTTCTGTTGAATTTCTTGACCTCCGACTTGTCAGTAAATTACTACATGGACGGTCATCATAGGTCACCAGGTCATTCCATATCTTGCAAGTCTGATCGGACCCTACAAACACCGGGACAATGCTGAATGCGCCACATGTCCCAAACTCTTCTCCCTTCTGGCTCCAAAACTATGGAATGCACTTCCCATTGCAATTAGAATTCCGCTGTAGTCTGAAAACCCGCCTCTTCAGACTCCATCTTAGCCCGTAGAACTTGCCGTAGCATTTGCCCTAGCCTTGATGACCGTACAGGCGTATGCAAATTAAGGCTCAACTTATGTAACTTAGATAGCATTTTATGTAGACATATATAGCACTCTACAGGTATAGTGTATACGCATAGTTTCATTATATAGATATTCCACTGTTGAATCGTATGATCCTTGATTTTTATGTATTTGATGTATTACCATGTTTTGTTCTTGCTTACTGTAAATCGCTCTGGATTAAGAGCGTCTCCTTAAATGCCTACATTGTAAATTGCAATGTTTACCTGGTATCCTAGTTTATTCGAAGCACTATTGTTCAATTGTACTCTACTTACAGGACTTGATAGGGTTCATGCTGCCATTTACTCTGATTTTGCACTTGTAGGTCACTCAGGAGGATTAGAGTGTGCTAAATACCTATATCTCTAATTGTAAATTTCAACTGCAATTTGCTTGTGTATCGGCTACTTTTTGCCATGCTAAACAGTCAAGGAAGTATACACTTCAGTGTGATGCCAGGAAGTGTCTCAGTGGGACATTACATTGCAGCACTACACATTAGTATAGCAGTCTAAAAAAGTCAAAGAATATCCCATGACTTGGTACACTTTGATGCCTTGTGTGTGGGTAGAGGGTAAAGAATTCACAGTGGACTGCACTACATCTTGAAGGGCTCAAAAAACACACCCTTAGTTCTTCTGGAGGCCATCAACGCAAACACAAATCCTTGAGCAAATTATATATTAAAAAAAAATCACTACATTTTAAATGGCATGATGCCAAGGACTTTCTATTAGAGAAATAATTGCCCGTTTATTAAAATGTGTGCTGTGGGCTACATTTTTAATTAAGCTGTCCCAGTCCATGGGACATAAGAAGGGCCCATTAAACTTTGACCTGCCCTTGAAAAACAGCCATCTTTATCATGCATGAGCCACATCTTAATCAAAGTGACTTGTGTTAAATGTGATTAGTTTACATTTAGTTGCCAATTCAACCTCAGTTAAAGTAGTATGACACAAATTCAAGCCACAGGATTGGGTTGATAAAAGTATAGGATAAGACTGTAGACAACTGATATTTTTTGGTTAAAACAAAATGTTTTTTGTGGTTAAAGCACTATATTCTGATAGTATATAATTGCTATAGAGTATAGACTAGACAGGTTTCCTGCTCTTTAAAGGACCACCTCACCACTTTTCAACTTATCTTCATATAATTGGTTCTCACTAATGTTCATGATAAAATACCAAAACACTCAGTCTGTGTCTCATAGCCGGGCTGTTGGCAGTTCAGAAACCAGTACACCATGGTGACATCATCCTTAGGCACATTATTATCAATTTTAAATTATTATTATCGTGAGAACGATGCCTTCCGTTATCGCATTGTAACTTTTCAGGTATAGAAAACCTGCGGTTTCTATTAGCTATGTCTTGGATTCCCCATTGATGATGTCACTGGTGGACGGGTTTCTGAACTGCTCACAGCCCTCCTATTATGAGACACAGACAGAGCAGAAAAAAGTGGTGGCATTTTATCATGAACATTAGTGAGGACCAATTATATTAAGGTATAGGTTGAAAAGTGGTAGGTGACAAAATGTCAGCCAATCAGGAGACAGTAGCCTATACCCATTTATCAATGTTCCAGTTCCAGTCTGCTCATTTCTCTGTGTCATCACTTATGTTCACTTGTTTAAACCCATTCTGGGCGGGCACCCATTTTGGTGTCAGCATCATGTTATGCTTTAGCTATTGAAAAATAGCAGATCTACAAGCTCATATCGCGCCACCGAGTGGCGCGATACGAGCTTGTAGGTCTGCTATTTTTGAAAAATCTAAAAAAACGACTGACATTTTTAGAATCTGATCTCAGGTCAGAATGGGTTCATCAGACCAGTGTGTGTCCGGCGGAAACCTCGTATGAATCTGATCTCAGGTCAGAATGGGTTAATACCCTGACTGAGTTCTCTATCCTGGTTGGATAAAATTGTTCCCGACCTGAAAATGGATTCTGTTTAAGAGATAAAAGACATGGCGAGACCTGTTACTGAACAAACGCTAGCAATGAGTTTTATCAGAAAATAGAGCCACTTATTTTAACCAAAGTCACTTAAGATACCCTACCTTTAAAATAAACAAATAAATATTAGCAATTCTATAATAGGTTAATTTATAATTATAGCCTAGTTTGTAGGCCTACAGTATGCAGGAAAGTTCTCAGTCCTGGGGACTGATTTCAGTCCTGAGGATCTCATGGGGGTCATTTAATGAGATCAGTGCAGATTTGCAAAAAAAAACATTTTCAGTCTTGGTATTGTTTTTTGGCTTTAAGCCCTGCGTAGGCCTATGTGTATGTGTCTCTTTCAGTGCCTACCTTTAAAGTTAAGTTAAGAATTGAGATAAGTAGACTATAGCCTACCTAAAATTATGAGGGATATAGGCCTACATTTGCTCTCCCTCATAGCCTATAAACTGAGTTAAAAAACAAACGGGGTTAGTATGAATTGTGCAACGACATTTTAAAGACATAATTTTTCCTTTGTACCATGCGGGGTCACTCACCCCCCCCCCCAAAAAAAAACTGACCATGTAGTCTGGACTATACAAAAAACAAGCTGCGAGGTGTTTGATCAGCTCTTTTTTGGCAAGATACACCTTCGCACCACTAAAAGGTTCATACATGCATGTTTTGCCTATATATTTGCAATCTAGATTAGATAGGACTGGAGCTGTAAAATCACGCATTGGAGGCGAGTTTAAAATGTTCAGGATTCACTCCAACCGCGTAATTAAATAAATAAACACAAGGCGTCCATTGAACGTGGAATGAATCGTGCTGATTTGTCCACGTGGAAACTGGTTCGGTCACTTCTGTCGCGTTTCACATCCTGCGTGGATCGGGTCAACGGCGACGCAATTTGCGCTTGTTAATTTCGACCATAGTTTCGCTGCGAATCGAGATTCGAGTTATATAACTTATTATTTGCTTTATATCTATCGTGACTATATTGTAACCTAAGTAACTGTGTAGCCTACGTTCAAAGTTGTGTGTCGTGTTTATTTAGCATATCAACAATCTGCGATTTGCCGACGTCATTCTCATCAACCGCACGCAAATCGCAAATCAACGAGGCGAATGCATGGCGCACGTTAGGAGCACACGCTTCTTCTGGTAATGTATTTATTTTTTTGTTGACGTGTGTAACATCAGTTGATTATTTGAACTGGTCTACTTATTTGTTTATTTTGTTGTTGCTTGATTATCAAAACAAAAGTGTGAAGTCAAGTCAACAAACAGGGTCCGTTGTTGGAAGTCCAACCCCCTCCTTGAACTCATAACACACTAGGAACTGTGACGGTGGCCATTTTCTCTGCTGGCAGAGGTGATTCTGCACAAGTAAAATCCGTAGTGTTAATTTGACCCCGAAAGTGTACAAATGTAACCGAATGGACCATTTCCGCGGTCCGTTCGGGTTGTGTTGTAAACTCTTGGAGTTACAAGTACAGACAGATGAATCAACACAACGCATGTGACTGTGTTTTACAGCTACAGGGAAACGGGGTAGTGTTTTAAATTATACTCCACTTTGACTGGTGGAGACAGGCGGTGTACTGTATTGTTGTTGACAGGTCTCGGGTCTGTCATCTCATCGGAGTCTCCATACAAAGTCCATTTCAGGACTGTATGTAGATAGAGGTCTCGCAGTCAATATTTTTTTTTTATTATTATGGGGAAATTATTTCTCTCGTAACCACCCGACTTGAACCGTAAGCTATTTGGAGTCTTTGGACACAGTGAGCTCACAGTGTGTGTGTGTGTGTGTGTGTGTTATAAAGGCCTATAAACTGGGCTTGCCTTTAGAACTGTGTATCACCCTGTGGCATGTGCACGGCAAAATCCCCACTTAATATGACGGTATAAAAAAAAATCACACCCGTGTGAAGTGAGGGGCGATCTTATCTACATCATCTCATTCCGGCCAATCAGAATTAGCGTCCTACCTTTGTCGTCAATGTTTGTGTTTACACGAACACTCAAAATTGTCCATTCATTGTCAATGGCATTTAATGTTTGTGTAGGACAAAGTTTGTGTTGGCACAAGTAACTTAGCACATATATAGGCCTACACCAAAAGCTGCATGACTATTCCTAGTCATTTTGTTTGACCGTGAACGCGGAGAAACGTTGAGACTGCGTGGCAGCTTAAGTTATTGATTTATGTCATTTGTGTCATCTAATAATGAAATAAAGTCAGACCTATGAAATAGCTAATCCCTACAATGCTCTACACTCGCATCATCCTATCCTATAGTAGTGCTTCCCCTTATGACAAGATATTTAAAAAATATATCTATAGCCTGTATCGCTTTGTAGTTTGGACCAAAACATTTATTGACCTCATTAACGGAATTCACTGGAGTTTATGGGCGAGTTTAAGTTAATTAAAATTAATGTGTCGATAATTTGTGCACGAATGAACGAAACGGACGTTAAGTCCTATGTGGCTGTCTGTCTGCATGGGTCAGGAGCATATTGATGAGCAGCTGCTTTATTGATAAACACATGGAATTAGAACTGTGTGTGTGTGTGTGTGCACGCGGATTATTGACCACGTGCAACCACCGACCGTCCTGCACATTTTAAGAGCGACATTACGTTTTATTATTATTATTGGAGGTCGCTGTTATTTGTCATGTAGCTTAGTATATATAGTGAGGACTCGGAGGGGTATCGACTCGAGTCCCGAAATGCACCATGAAAAAGTGACCGGTAAAAAGGAGAGGAGCGTGCGCATTGGCTGCTGCCATGGCGTTACGTCACGCGGAGGATGTGTGTGTGTGTGTGTGTGGTGAGCGCACGCGCGCGTGCGTGCGCGGTTCAGACTACTAGGGGGTGAGAAAGAACGTGGATGGTCGAAAAGGTGGAACAAGGCAGTAGAAGAAGAAGAAGTACACACACACACACACACACACGCACAGCCACGCAACACAGAAACACAACAGAACAGACGAGCAGCTCCTCACACGGAAGACGAGAAAGAAAGTCAAGTCTCGAGGGAAGAAGAAGTCTGGCTAATATTCCCTGCACGGACTTCGAAGGGTGAAGTTTTTATTTATAATTTTTATTTTATTTTATTTATTGCACGAGACCGGAGGAGGGGGAGGAGGGGGGGGGGGGGGGAAGAGAAAAAGAAATCCTCGCGGGATGGACTGTGACTCTCCCGCGTTTCCTCGCGCTTTCCCCGGGAATCACGCGCCTGCCATTGAAAGAAGGGGCTGGTTGGTTGGTTGGTTGTGGCGTGCACGCGCCTTTCGGGTCGCCCTGGTGCGTGGTTGCTCCTCCGGTCTCGTGCACGTGCTGCTGCTCGCCTGTGTGCCTATCCTCTCTCTCTCTCGACTCGAGTCGCATGCATCGAGCAGCGACTGGCGTGGCTCCGGCCTCCATTAGAGAATTAATGTTTACGCTCGAAGAATCCTCCTCCTCCTCGCACCGACCGACCGAGCCAGCAGGGCCTTTCTGTTGTGTCGCCACGAGCCACGCACGACGAGGCGAGACGAGGACGCGCAACAGTTCTCGGGGTAGTTTATTCCGATCATAGATAAATAATCCGCGGTCGGCGATCGAACTGCAGGGCTGCATAGAAAAGGTAAGGCGTTATTTTGAAAGAGCAACTTTTTCTCCCCCAACTTGCTGAGTGGTGTTGTGGTGGTGGTGGTGGTGGGGCCTCTCACACAGCACACACGGTGTGTGACTGTGTGTTGTGTTGGTGGAGGGGAGGAGAGGTGTTGTCAAACAACTTTGGATTCCATCGATGGCATTTATTTATTTTTAAGAGTGAAATAGCCGGTTGGAAATAGTGTAGTTTATAGTAGAGCACATAAGTGAGGCGCTGTGAATGCACGAGTCGCATTAACACCTTTTTTTTTAGTTGGGTCACAGGCGGCGGTGTGACAATCATTCATCAGTTTACCAGAGGCACACGAGAGACGACCTGTCTGTATGTAGGCCCGGTTCAGACTGCACATAAGTAGTATAGGACAAGAAGTGATGGATTTTTGGTTTTAATTAGTAGTGCAGCTGCAGCTTCTGTGTGAAATTGTCATGTGTATTCATTCACTGTTGGGGAATACATTCGGTTTAGACCCGAGCCTCTGCAGTCTCATCCCCCACTAAAAGAGGTGGGACAGACAGGTAGCCTTACCTTGTGAAGGTGGAGTGTAACGTTACATTTCTTGACCATGTATAATGGAAGTGTGTGTGTGTGTGTGTGTGTATATATATATATATATATATAATTGCTTTCTTCAGTTGCAGTAGTATTTATTTTTTGGTATTGTTATAATGTGTGTGCAAATGTACTCTTATTTCATGGTATATATTTTCCTTCTATGGTGTGCTATGCCTTTTCAACTTTTACCAATAGGCTATATGGTATTAAAGTTGCAGCATCATAACATGGCACTATGTTTAACCTCTAGAGCTTAATCCAAACTTTTATACATACACAAGTAAATTAATACATGTCTCCCTCTATGTATTTACAAACATTGATGGACAACAACCTTTATACACAAATAACTGCCTGAATGTATTTACAAACATCGATGGAGATATGCAGATTTGTTTTGACCCATTACAACTTGAACTGGGAAAGCATCCGTGTCATTGGCTATTCAGAAATGGCAGATGTACAAGCTCACAGCGTGTCACGCCGTGCGGCTCTGCAAGCTTGTACATCTGCTATTTTTTATATTTGAGAAATGTTGAAAGTGTGAGGACTAGGCTACTGATTTAGAAGAGACATTTCACTGCTGGAAGAAATTGCAGTCACTCAATGTTAAAGGACCACTTCACCACTTTTGACTTCATATAATAGGTCATCACTAATAATCATGATAAAATGGCACCATTTTTTTCTACTCAGTCTGTGTCTCAGGACGGCTGTGGGCAGTTCAGAAACCGCCCTCCAGTGACATCATCATTAGGCAGATTATTTTGTACAAAAATGTTTAGATTTTCATTATCGTGAGAACGATGGCTTCCATTTTCGCATTGCAACTTTTCAGCACTAGAAAGCCTGCAGTTTCTATTAGCTTGTATTCCCCATCGATGATGTCACTGGAGGACGGTTTCTGAACTGCCCACAGCCCTCCTATGAGACACAGACCAAGTAGAAAATAATTGCGCCATTTTTTTCATGATTATTAGTGAGGACCTATTATAGGAAGATAGGTTGAAAAGTGTTGAAGTGGTCCTTTAATAGTATTTGTAGTACACAACGCTAGCACAAATTGAAATTTGCACCATATGTCTGTGTGTTTGACTGGTTTGCCGAATTCCTACAATGCTCATAATGCTTTAGTGCACTTCCCCTCATTGTGGAGAGGGGGAGGCTGAATGGAGGTGTGACTTTGTAGCCCAGGAAGTGTGCATGTGCATGACAGGTTTTTGGTCATGAACATGGCGTCATAACTAAAATATCTATACAAAAAAACACATTACACACATAAAAACAACAGGAAAGTGTTTCTTGTCTCCCAAACATCATTAAAATAAGCTCTGGTTCCAAAAGGGGTGAAGTCGCCCTTTAATTAATTTATTGATGAATTAATTCATTGTTCTCATCAATATACCCCATAGAACACTCGACCATTACCAATATATATCAGGCAGGTTCTGTTGCACTGGTCAGCCTGGCTGCAGGTGTGTGGAAGGTGACCGCCAGGTGGCTGAAACGTCCTTTTGTGCAGTAGTAATTTTAATCAGACGCAACACATGTGTTCCAGTTTTGTAGGGTTTTAATCTGTTCTGTATTAACAAATACAAAATACAAAATACTTAACAGGGGCAACCAGAGGTAACAAAATGGTTGCTGCCAATTGACTCTGTCTGGTTGCCGAGAGAAACCAAGCAACCATTAATATCAAGCCCTGTAAGTTGGGAGGATGTTTGGTCCACGATTTCAAATCAACTCAAATTCTTGCCATCTTGTGTTTTTTGTTAGTAGTGAGGACATTATATGATTGACATGGCTATAACTCCACGGGAGATGACTTCATAGTTCATATGTGTACGTTCATACACCCTGGGTTGAATTAAAGGTATCATTGTTTGCAAACCGTCATGTCGGTTTATTGTCATTGTTTATGTAAACTGTAAAAAGTGTCCTGTAAGTCAATGGGCTGGACGTCTTCGGAAGCATGACATAAAGAATCAAATCAATCATAAAGGCTTTCTTACCTTTATTTGTAGTTGTTACGTCCCCACCAAAGAGGTCCAGGTGTTATTTTGTGCAAAAACTCATTATTGGCTATTTCCCCTACCATACGCCCTCATTGGGTTGTTGGGTTTTAGTGCTAATTCGCTTATTTCCATCGCTCGAAAATCATTTCTTTGTATATATCCTCTCTTCATAATGTAAATAGTATCCCAAGCGGCACACTTTACTAATTATTTCGATGGAAATATGTGAATTAGCACTGTCTAAAACCCAACGCCCCATTGAGGACTTATGGTATGGGAAATAGCACATGGACCGCTTTGGTGGGGACATAACAACTACAAATAAAGGTAAGAAAGCCTTTTAGTCCAAAATAACACATAGGACTTTACAGTGTACCTGTTCATCAGGGTCATACCACCATTTAGGTCTATGCCAAGCAACTTGTAAATATACAAATGGTATCATTGCAACTAGCCAACTTCTCCCCCATTTCCAGGTCTGCTGTCATCCAACCGATTCTAGAGTAAAGTATTAGTTTGTTCACAAGGACTGTAAGGAGAAATAAGTGCAGCTATGTTCCCCTTGATCCCCTAATTTCCTTGGTGGTTCTCAAGAAGAAGTTGTCAGTTACTGACAAGTCGGCAGCAGACAAATGTGTACAGCTGCAGTGCTAGCGCTCGGCTGTGCTCTGTGTTGCCTCATAGTTGGTGCTACAGCTTAACCCACTGGCTGAGTATCTTTTAGACATTAGAGCTGTGGTAGGGTTAGGGATATCAGTCAGTGTAGTTTAGTCAGTATGTGAAAATTGTTTGTGATTATCGGATGTGCATATGTGGCTTTTTACATGAAGACTATTCATCTTGGTTAGTTGGTTACCTTTCCTGTATACTAATATTACGATCACATGTAGAAGGACATATTGTGTCAATACATTTAGACAACTGCAGGTAAACGGCGGCAGTTCATATATTTTAAACTAATATGCACTCTGTTTTACGAACATCTGCAATTCTGCATATATTTGATAGTCTCCTGAACATGATATTCTGGTCCTGTGACAAATCTCAGGCTTACCAAATATTTTAATTTACTCAAACTGTGACTATGTTCCATTAGCTCTTCCCCTCATTAAATAGTTTAAGTTAAAACAATGCTGGTCCTGGGTGTAGGGCAGGCCACATTAGTGGTTCTGATTGCCTAGTGTGCCAAAGTGTGTACATTGTTTAAGTCACAAACGCATGGTTTTCATATCGTAAATATATGAACATTGGCTAAAAGCTTGTGTTTACTCCACGTAGGTTCTTGTTTACTTGGTTAGACTAGCGCTCTGAATGGCAGCCACATAATAACTTTCAACAACTGTCATAACGGCTTGGTTACAACAGAAACAGACTTCCTCTTCAAAATAAGAGCCACTTGTAATGATTAGTGTTTGATTAGTCAACACTAGTTTTATTTCTAAGTCTACTTACAGGAGATAGATATTTGTAGTAGGTGACACCAGAGCTAGTACATGTTGGTACTGGCGGCGGTACGCAAGGGCGTATTTATGAAGAGGTCTGAGCTGGTGAATGTTGGCGATTAACTTTGACAGTTTAGGCTACTATACTATGTGACCGGACTGCATGGTGGAGGAGGCAGCAGCAGCAGCGCACCAGAAAAGTGACAGAACGGTGGTTGTTGAACTTGCTACCGCTGTCTGGCCTCTGGTTTGCGAACCAAATGAGTTGCTTAGTGCTCAGCATCAAAGTATATAACTTAAGTTATCGTGCCATATGCTTAAATGTTCTATACGACCATCAATTCATCTGCAATAGTTCGTTTTGGAAACGTTGGGGCTTAACGAGACACTGCTGTCTCGTTGAACCCAGCTGGGTGAATAAGCTAAATTAGACTACCTAATCAACGTCAACACTCACCACGGTAAATGCTCCATATAACTATGAAAGCGCTAATGTTAATGTTCACTTCATACACGTAATATAGTTACATGATGACTAGGGATGTCAGGGGTTAACCGGCTAACCGGTTACTGTACTTGTCACTGTACAATACTTTAAAACAGTTGTCATGTTGCACACATGCCTAAAATTGTTCTTATTTGCGCCGCCCAGCTTGTCACACTCCAGGCTGCATGAACAGCGCTCGGGCTCGGTTTTCTGCCCCCTCAATGTCCCAAAGTTCTCTGTTGTACTTCTGGCTAGTTAGTTGGCTACAAGGGTAGCTTTGCGGTAGTCGAAATGTAAGCGAGTGACAGCGAGACGAGATGAACACATGTCGACCGTATAAATGCAGAGACCTACTTGGCATTATTAATTCCATTATTGGTCAATTGGCCTGGAGGGAGAACGTTTACAGCCGCTGCCGCTTCCTCCTCCTCCTCCTCCAATCCATCTCCCCACACTGGCACGGCTTAGCCTACGGCTATCAAGTTAGCCATATGTGCTATCGATGTTTGACGTTTTTTTCGTCAGCGAAAAGTCAACAAACAGAACACGGTGACATGCATGCTGATCTTCATTAATAATTTAAAAAAAAGGCTTAGCCCATGCATCCAGTGGCTTTATAGGTATAGGTTGCTCAGATCTGGACTGGATTTATTTATGTTTTGGACTAGAACCGGCGGACCTCTGTACTGTAGACGCGCAGATGCATGCATCATGCAGATGCGATGCGTTGTTTATTGATGATTAAGCCTACAAAAATTTATTTATATTGTTAAATGTTGCTTTTTTGTTTGTCTTTTAAAAAAGGAGCATAAATAAATGTATACCATTCGTCTACCAACTTTAATTATGTAGCCTATACATGCATATTACATTTGGGGTAGCCTATTAAAAAAAAGAAAAAAATCAACCACTATCCGTTAATGACCCGGTTAATCCTGTCGGCTAACCGGCTGGGAAACTATCCCAACTGTAGCCTACAGTTCACTGTAGGCTACAGCTATTTGGTTTCCAAATCATAGCGCTGTACAGTACAGCAATTTAATTTCCCCATCGTAGCGCAGCGCGCCTCATTGTGTGCCCAGAAGAACAGATCTGCAAGCTGTCGACATGCAATCGAGCGGCATGTTGATTGTTTGTATGTCTGTTCTTTTGGTTAGGCAACGCACATTACGCGTGGTACGTGGGTTTGAGAGGCAATGATTAATGTAAACTATATAAGCCTACAGTAGCCTAGTAGATTATAGCCATGTTGACAGTTGTCATAATATTGTATAGCTCTGTTCGGGACTGTTGCACAACGTTAGCCAACGGTGAATGATGAAAAAGTTGCACTTTGTTAACGGGACAGTATTGGCGATTAGTCCGTTCACCCTCGCCTCAATAACATTTGAACCACGGCGCAAAGCGCCGCGGCCATATAGTGGCATTTTTTCTCTCTCCCACTCAAACTTTTTCGGGGTTTTCGGGCCTAACATTATGGTAATTCTTAGGGTCGGGGCCGAGCCTCGGGTCGACCCAGTTAGGGTAGGGCCGGGCCTTAATTTTCAGGCCAGATGAGAACTCTAATGTGCACCTGCACAACAGTTAACGTGCACCCCTGGCCATTCTCTGTTTTGCTCCAAATCTAAAAGTTTAAACTTTGCACACCTGCCACATTTTCTTCTTCCACAGTGACCCTGCTGTAGTCCCAAATTTGATGCAGCATCTCACTTCCACCAAGGCACAGTGGGATGGGCTCAGTGTGCATCGGTGTCACAAATGAATGATGCATAGCAGTCATGCATATCCAAATACCGTTTAAAGCAGCAATGAAAACATGAAAGGATGTCTGCACACTTTGACTCCCTTAAGTGCAACTTATTGGTAGATACACACCAGTGATGTTACAAGCGAATGCTCTTAGTTGTGATACATGCAGAGATGCAGTTCTTCTGAAAATACTGTATACACTTTGATCACATGATGGTGCAAAGTGCATCATAAAACGCACGCATGTCACACCATTTACTGTAGAATGGATCAGGTCGTTCATACCTTCGATATGGCTATGCTTAGTTCAAGCTTGGTGCAGGAGAAAAACAAATACAGAATACCCAATACAATAATGTTACTACAACATTTAATTTCATGAAACTAATGCTAATTATCATCAAAGACACAATCTCATTCACAAACAATGTTGAGAGGATATACAGTTTGTGTGTGTGTGTGTGTGTGTGTGTGTGTGTGTGTATATATATATATCTATTCTATATTGGAGAAGTTGTACACAACACATGGCAAGAAACCCAAAGCCACAACAGCTACGTCGCTATTGCAACACCCACAACACCATCTTACACACTACACCCACACACACTCACACGGCAGTGACGTCACACACTTACCTTCGCAGTGTTCGGGACCTATCTCCTCCTAACGCCAAAACTCGACACCACCCGCCAAACACTGGCACTGCCACCAAAAATGCCTCCCTTCCACACTCACGCCGCCAATGCATTTGTTTACTACAAACATTATCGCCCGAAGCACCCACACCCCCGGAACACTGTTGCCCTTTCACCACGCTAAATTCGCCAGAAAATTCATTCACAAGCCCACAAATGCCATTCAAATGCCATTCAACACAAACTACGACTCGCTTACAATTCGCAAACCTGGCAACACTGCCCTGTCTTCTAATAGGCCCACACTAGCTCTCAGAATCTGATTCTGATCTCCCGCAGGAGAAGAGAAACGAGGAAGGGGAGAGGAATTGTAGCCTCAAGATTTTGCTTATTCCTTCTAAATCTCTGTATATAAAATTTAAATCACTCAGCGAATCTCTTAGTTACATCAACATTGTTCTTTGTCAGAAGTTGGTTTGTGCTAAGTATTCACGATTACACAGATCGCATTGGGCTATTTCGCCTGCAAGCCATACTGCAGAGTACTTTTGATTGCGCGCACACACACACACACACACGCACACGCACGCCTGGCTTGCACACACACACACGCACGCACACACACACACACACACACACACACACACACAGGAATAGCCATGCAGGCTATACGCGGCGCCAGCAAGACAGGACGTTATAATCTTGAGTTTCATTAAATAACTGTCTTTCTCCGCACGTGCGCACACAACATTATTCAAGTCAAATGCGTAATGGCAATATTGGGCTAATATAGGCTACCAATACAGGACGTTATAATCTTCACTTTCATTAAATAACTCTGTCTTTCTCTGCACGCGCACGTGCGCACACAACATTATTCAAGTGAAATGCATAATGCCAATATTGGGCCAGAGAAACTATAAGACAAACGCACATTTTTGGTATTTGACTTTGCTACTGATGATTGTAAGCAACAACAACTATTTCATTGTGTGTTTGAGCTGACAGGCCCTTTTTTATGTCAATCAATCAAGTCATCTCAGGTCATCTCAAGCGGCAGATGCAAAAATAGTTTTTTATATTCAAATTATATATATTTTTAGGGCCATGTCATGTGCTCTACCTGCAAAGCCTTTATGATCTATAACTTTTGGGCACCGCTTAACGTCAGATCAGGGGTTTTGTCGGCCAGCGCCAAAAATGCTCCCCGACAGCATAATCGGAGCAAATAACGGGCAGTGTGTCAGATCAACATATTATGGAATTAATTCTGTACTGGCCATATATGATGAGGTCAGATCAACATATGGAATGTCAGAACAGGAAGGAAGGGTGGGGAGGATCAACATGTGGAATGTCAGAACAGGTCAGCTTCATATATGGAGTTCTAAGGGTTTGAGGTCAGATGTAGAGTTGTTGGCCGGCCTCATATACCGGTATGCAGATCTAGGTGATGATCCAGTCTTCTCCATGTATGGTCATCCAGGGTTAGATGAGGTCAGTTGTCGTGATCTTCGTATATGGAGATGGCCATATATGGTGGCGTGATGTGACACTAGGTGTGATGTCACAAGGTGTGACCATATATGGAGGCGTGATGTCACGAGGTGTGACCATATATGGAGGCGTGATGTCACGAGGCGTGACCATATATGGAGGTGTAGGGTGACTACCTAACGGACGGACGGGAGATTCAGGTTTTCAACCTACCCATTAGCTGTGATCAGAAAACACCGTCCTTCATTTCTGTTCTTTATCAGTGTTCAGTGCTCTACTATAACATTGATATACGGTGTCTACAATGAGACTGGGTGGATCTGCAGTAAAGCCTTGTATTGATGTCAATCTTTTCCAATGCTCAAAAAGCTGTTCATGTCAGCTGCCAGTGCTGTCAAAGTTGAGCCAAGTCATGATTTGGCCAGAATGGGGTTCAAAAGGTCATTGAAGTCCAGGTCCAATCCACGCCTTTTTAAATGTCAATGTGATACAAGGAGTGAGCGCCACGTGAGAAGTGGTGACTGGAAACATTAACCCATTTAGACCTGAGGAGGACTCTACAAATGTCTTCTAAATCCTGACCGTTTCCTGAAAAACATCATGGTTCAGTGGTTCTCAATATTTCACGCCCAAAAATATATGTAATTGGCCGCCGACCCCCCCCCCCCCCCCCCCCCCCCCATCTGAAAAAGATTTGAGTTAAAAACCGTTCGCTCTGAAAGAATATGTATTCAAAGATTTGGGCCACATTTTCACGATTTTTCAAAAATAGCAGACCTACAAGCTAGGAGCTTGGAGATCTGCTGTTTTTCAATAGCTAAAGTATTGAAGCACCAACATGGGTTCCCGCCCAGAATGGGTTAAGCACACAGGTTGATGTACTTTGATAGTTGATGTACGTACGTTTAAAACGGTGTCTAATTTAAAATGAATTTTTTTTTTTCATTTTAAATGGAAAGCATCAGGCTGTGATTACTCTGTTCTACGTTCTTTACGCCTTGCGAGTAACGGTAGGGTTCGATAATGCAAGCTGGCAATAATCTTAGACTGGAATTACTAAATCACATGTGATCCACCAGGATTTAGCACTTTGGATAAATCTTTCTCTCCTTTTTTATCTTTCTCAGATAGTAAATGAAGGAGGAGGAGCAGAGTTAGCAGAAGGAGACCGTAGCGGAGATCCTGAACCTCCACAATGGACGCTGTACATTCACCCCCACAGATGGACTGCGGTGTTGTGTCTGCAGAGGACGTGGCAGAGAATCCCCTGAAAGTGGTCCCCTCCTCAGTCTCCGCTGAGAAAGCGATTGAGAACCACGCTGCGTCCATGGCCAATCGCAGCTGCAGTCCGCCTCAGCTGTCGCCCGCTGAAGCTAGCCCGGCCAAGCCCGCCACGGCCGCGGCAACGCTCACCAATGGCGTTCTGGACACCAGCCCCACTACCATGGACATGGCCTCAGCGTCAGACTCCCTAGCGAGTGCGGAAATGAGCGAGGTCAACGAGGAGACCGTGCCGTCGTCGACGCCTCAGTCTACCTCGTCTGAAAACACGGAGGCACCGGCTGCCGTGTCGGAGAACAGCCTGCCCTCTTCTTTAGACTTCAAAGGAATCTGCGTGACTCTCGATAACGACAGCATATGGAAGGAGTTTTACCTCTGCGGGACCGAGATGATCGTCACCAAGCAAGGCCGCCGCATGTTCCCCTGCTGCCGATACCGCCTGTCCGGCTTGGAGCCCAAGTGCCGCTACTCCCTCGTCATGTCCATATCGCCGGTCGACCTGCACCGCCATCGCTTCACTGGCAAGAAATGGGAGGTCGGCGGAGTGTCCGGGAGCCACGCCAACAGCGGTTTAGTCCGGGCTTTCGCTCACCACAACTCCCCCGGCACGGGGGCACAGTGGATGAGCGGCGTGGTGTCCTTCCACAAGCTCAAACTGACCAACAGCACCGGCGACGTGGACGCCGGACACATCGTCCTGAACTCTATGCAACGCTACATTCCCCGGCTGCACGTGATACCCGTCCCCAAGGGGACGGGTCCCACGACCAGCCAGCCCGTCATCCAAGGACCGGAGAGCTTGACCTTCACCTTTCCACAGACGGAGTTCTACTCCGTGACGACTTATCAAAACCTCAGGATCACGCAGCTGAAGATCATTCATAATCCATTCGCCAACGGCTTCAGGGAGGCCATGCAATCGTTCGGCCTCAGCAAGCCCATGTCGGAGGTTCTGCCCTTGGATGATGACCACCAGTCCCCAAATCGGACAACTTTCAGCCCCAGTGCTGGGTCAACATGCGTGCAACATGGGTATGTGGGAATGCTTTGTGTGTGTTTCATATTTAATTAGCTGACTTGTTATTGCTATTTCTTGTTTGCTCACAATCAGAGGTGCAGACGTGCAAACAAATCGATTTACTCTTATTATAAAAAATAAGCAAAAAAAATCTATCTATATAGTTTACTTAAAATAGCTGTTCTATAAGCTCACAACGCATTGTGACATGTTGAGGGCTTGTAGATCGGATATTTCAATATTTTTGCATAAAGCTGTTGATGACTTACGTTACAGGACATAGTATGAAATATTGCTTAAGTGGTTAATCTGACCAATCGATTTAGTCTATTATGAAAAGAAATCAGTTCAGCTATGTTCACTGAATGTTCTCCCCAGAATAGGTACGCCACGGATTCATTTGGCCAAAGAAAAACTCACAGCACTCACATTCTGCACAATCCACGCTAATGACACTTAAAAATCCTGAGACTTCATTTCCACATATATGTTGGTGTGAACCATTTTGGTTCCATTTGTACACTCCATTTCATCGTGTGTTTGTTATCTTCTGTTTCACAGTGCGCAGATGAGGCATGCCAGCTCTGCTTCATTCTCCGGTGAGGAGGAGGAAGAGGAGGAGGAGGAGGAGGCTGAGGAGGCTGAAACGCAAGCCAAGAAGAGGAGAGTGGCTGACGAGAGCGATCCTGACATAACAGTCGACACCGGTGATGACGGCGGCAGTCTCCAGTACCTGAGAGCCCAGATGGCCACTGAACAGCCCAGCCCGGATCCCTCGCCGACATCGACACCACATCGGCCCTTTCCTCTGGAACCGGGCGAGTGTGTCGAGCCACTCGTCTTCGAACTCCCCAAGAGACGCTACACCAGGATAGCTCCTAAGCCACAGCGCTACAGCACCTTCGACTTGTCGGCGTCGCCCGAATCCCCCGAGTCCCCCGAGTCCCCCGAACGGCCCAAAAGACGGCCCAAGAAGAGGCGATGGGGGGGTCGATGGGGGACCTACCAGCCAAGGGGGTGGGGGGGGAAAGCCAAACCTGGGACAGCCAAGGCCGCTCCAGCCAAGCCCGCCAGCCAGCTGCCGGCGTATCCTATGCAACCAGAACTGGACGACGTGGAGGGGTTACTGTTTGTGTCATTCACCAGCAAGGTAAATATAAATCACAACATGCCCCCGGGGGCTTGTTTCCATTGTGGTCATCAAGACATATAAATATATACAATAAATCATCAATACTAGAAGCTATAAAAGTATGTTTACAGAAATATGGGGGCTCCTTTCCTTGTGATAACATTGTTATTTTGTTATCGCTGCTGTGAGTGTGAACCAGAACGCTGATAAAAGTTTCTTTAAAAAAAAAAACACTTTCAACCGGGCCTCCCTATTTTGGGCATGCAGAAAGCTACATTTGAGTGCAGTGTGAAAGCTGATCCATGCACAATGTGACATGCGACATTAAAGTACATCTTTCATAAAACCCTAATAGTCTTGGATATTTCATAAAGGGTTTAGAATGATAAAACATCATAATTCACAGTGTTTAGGAAACGCTGTGCTATTGTGGACTGTGGAGGACTCCTTTCACACGGTTTCCAGAAATCAAAGTTTTTGGTTGTGAGATTAAGTTTTTTGCTTGAATCCCTGGATGTGTTGTGAGCTTGTAGATCTGCTACTGCACCACGCAACGCAGACGAAAATATAAAGTAGGGCTTAACCCATTTTGGGCGGGAACCCCTTTTGGTGTTAGCATTATGTTATACTTTAGCTATTGGAAAAATAGCAGATCTACAAGCTAGGTCTGCTATTTTTGAAAAATCTTAGAACGACTGACATAGAAACAGAAAACTGTCATTTTCAAACAGACATTTTTGTCTCCACCAGGCCGAAGGCATGGGGGGAGAGTATGTTTTGCACTCCGTCCGTCCGTGTGTCCGTCCGTGTGTGTGTCCGTGTGTGTGTCCGTGTGTGTGTCCGTGAGCAGCTAATCTCGGCCACCGTTAACCCGGTCGATGCCAAACTTTGCACACACACTCCCTGGATGCCAACGATGAACCTCTGCCCCAAACTTTCCAGAACGGCCTGTTATAGCCCCACCAGGAGGCCGCTTTGTGCAAAACAAGTTTTTGCACAGTACACCTACAGATTTTGTCCAAACATCGCGCAAATTGGTACAAAGTCTCTCTAGAGCCATTCAACGAAACCGGTCTTTCAGATTTCTCAGACTCCATCCTGATTGGTTAAGATTGGCTTCCAAAGTTCACAGGAGTGCTCAGTTTCAAACAAAATGCTGTAAATCATGAACACATCGCGTGATTTCCGTGAAATTGTGCACCCACATTCCCACTAGGCCGAGGACGAAATGCCACATGAACAATTTCAACTCAGCCTCAAGGTGGCGCTATAACTGGCCGAAAAGTGTTTTTACCTCTAACTGCACGGATCTGTGGATAACTTTGTATGCCAACTCCCTGGGCCTAGAGGCCAAGGAAAAACCTTTGCCTGGAATTTTTCACATCTGCTCATCCTGGTGGAGACCTGTGCCCAGAAGGGCACTTTTTCTAGTTAGAATCTGATCTCAGGTCAGAATGGGTTAAGTGCATAATGCATCATTGCGTTTTCTCCCCTCACAACAGGAAGCTTTGGGGATTCATGTTGGCAGCATGTCAACCAGTAGCTCATTACCAGTGTCACCAGTGTCTCTCACCTCTCAACGTACTGGTGAGTCAAGTAGATATCTTAACTTAAAAAATGTATTTAATTGTTACTTAAACCCCAAAACATTGTCGAGCACTCACTCGCGCACTCGTTGTGTGCTTATCGATCTGCACATTTTTAACCGGAAATTTCCCCGGAAAATAGTTTCAACCGCATAAACCCCAGAAAATGGCTGGAAACCGGTCGATCGACAAGCTCACAATGCAACACGTCGTGAGCTTGTCGATCTGCTATTTTCAGCGAAAGCCTTCCCCCCCCCCACAACAAATCAGAAAAGGACAATTGGGTGTAGAGGGCCCTGAAGAACTCCGGTAGGGTGGTTAATGGAGGAGGGGTAAAAAAAAGCACAACAAATAAAGAGCGTGTGCGTGTGCGTGTGCGTGTGCGTGTGCGTGTGCGTGTGCGTGTGCGTGTGCGTGTGTGTGTGTGTGTGTGTGTGTGTGTGTGTGTGTGTGTGTGTGTGTGTGTGTTCCAGGGGGTGACGGAGACAAGATATGTCCTCTGCAGGAGGCATTGCAGAAGGACCTTCGGGTTCTGAAGCACAGGCAGGTCATCCATCCTGTGCTGCAGGAGGGTGAGTGGCGTCTCACCGTTTTCTCACTGTTTATGTGACGTTTGTTTCATTTGACACGGACATCACAAATTACACTGGACAAAACCGGATGCATTGTGTGAGTGTTGTAGCACGAGTGCTGTAACATACACTGACGGTGTAAAATGGAACCAAATGAGTCTGTGCGTTTCCATTTTGCACACACACAGATTAAAGTACCACTTCACCACTTTTCAACCTATCTTCATATAATAGGTCCTCACTAATAATCATGAAAAAATGGTGCAATTTTTTTCTACTCGGTCTGTGTCTCATAGAAGGACTGTGGGCAGTTCAGGAACCGTCTTCCAGTGACATCATCGATGGGGAATACAAGCTAATAGAAACTGCAGGCTTTCTAGTCCTGAAAAGTTGCAATGCAAAAATGGAAGCCATCGTTCTCACGATAATGAAAATCTAAATACTTTTGTAAAACAATCTTGTTTAAAAAGAAATCTGCCTAATGATGATGTCACTGGAAGACGGTTTCTAAACTGCCCACAGCCGTCCTATGAGACACGGACTGAGTAGAAAAAAAATTTGCCATTTTTTTCATGATTATTAGTGAGGACCTATTATATGAAGATAGGTTGAAAAGTGGTGAAGTGGTCCTTTAACACTGGAGTTTTCAGTGTAGTTTCGGTCTCCCCCAAACAAACAAGCTAAAAAAAAGGAAAACAACTGGGGGTTAAGAATTCCCGTCATAATGATATACACACACACACATAAACCTATATCTCCCATCCGTATGGTTTATCAATATTGGCATAAGATGGCTTGCTTGTGTACCTCCTTTGACTGTTTGCGTTTGTCCTTCTCTCTAGTGGGCCTGAAGCTGAGCCTCCTGGACCCGGCCCAGATCATCGACCTGCAGTACCTGGGTGTCCGTCTGCCGCTGCCACCTCCAGTCCTCCCAGAGTCGCCTGGTACTACGGTTCCCAGTCCCATCGGTACGTATGTGTGCTTTTTTTTGAATGGTTTGCCAAAAAAACAATTTGTCCGTCAGTCAAATGCATCATGTCCTGGTAATTATCCCATTCTGACCTGAGATCAGATTCATACGAGGTTTCCACTGGACACACACTGGTCTGATGAACCCATTCTGACCTGAGATCAGATTCTAAAAATGTCAGTCGTTCTTCGATTTTTTCAAAAATAGCAGACCTACAAGCTCGTAGCGCGCCACTCGGTGGCGCGCTATGAGCTTGTAGATCTGCTATTTTTCAATAGCTAAAGCATAACATGATGCTGACACCAAAATGGGTTCCCGTTCAGAATGGGTTATAGCACTGACGGTGCTGCTGACACAAGATATGGGCAAAAATATGTAGCAGCCATGTTGTGCTTTCAGCACGTTGCTGTTATTACAGTTATATTAGATGAAAGAGACTCTGTTTTACATTTGTGTCAATCAAATGGCATTATCCCAGTAATTACACCGACAGAGGGCAAATTAACTTGTGGTGTTAACGGAGGTTGGATGCCTCACCGCGCAATTATTTCCACACTAATTTATGCGGAGCTGTAAACCGGATGGCCCAAGGGAAAATAGGCCAATAATATCATTAACTGCTATTTTACTAGTACGAAACCTTTGGTATTTTATTTATATTGGAACAGTGGTAGAATATTTTTTTTCTTTCACATTTTTTTTCGGCTGTAATGAATTCAGCCAGTGAGCTTTTAATGAGCAAATACTTCAATGAGACTCCTGAAGCTCAATGAATGTAGTGCTCTACTACAGTAGTTCTCAAACATTTTCACATCAAGGACCTCTAAATTGACACTTATTAGCCCGCAGACCCCCATTTGAAAAGATACTCCAGAGCCCCCCTTAACCCATTCTGAACGGGAACCCATTCTGGTGTTAGCATCATGTTATGCTTTAGCTATTGAAAAATATCAGATCTACAAGCTCATATCGCGCCACCGAGTGGCGTGATACGAGCTTGTAGGTCTGCTATTTTTTGAAAAATCGAAGAACGACTGACATTTTTCGAATCTGATCTCAGGTCAGAATGGGTTCATCAGACCAGTGTGTGTCCAGTGGAAACCTCGTATGAATCTGATCTCAGGTCAGAATGGGTTAAGAGAATACTTTTTTACGGCTCTAGCAGTGATTCTCTACCATTTTTATTTCAAGGACCCTCAGTTTGACATACATTAGGCTACGGACCCCCCTTTTAATGGCATTTCTATCTCTGGGACCCTAATTTATACAGTAAAATCAATGTTAATTTAAATCTGAGAGTGTACAAATGGACCCGCCAGGGTCCATTTGGTTCCATTCGTACACTCAGGAGTCAGGACCCCATGGAACTCCTTCAAGGACCCTTGGGGGTCCCCGGACCCCACTTTGAGAACCAGTGCTCTACTAGTCAGCCATGCAGACGAAAAAAGGAGGAGTGGGAGTGTAGCGGTACTTAACAATGATATTGTGAAGCAGCGTATGCAGCCATTGTGAAGCGGGGGTTTCTTCAAATCGACTGAAGTGGGGGGGGGGCAGAAGTGTTTTGAATCGCAGCCGTTCACTGAGCGTTAACGGCATGCGTTTCCCCGACAGCTGGGGGATTGTCTTTTGTCTCGCGGACGGGAAAGACCAGTGACCTGACGAAGATAAAAGGATGGCGAGACAAGTTCATTAAGGAGGACGAATCATCTGCTCCCAAACGTGACAGTAAGAGTTGCCCCCCTCTCGGCGTCGTCTTGTTGATTGATTTTCCATTTTTTGTCTATTTATAGGATTAGCATGCGTATTCCTATTTAAAATCTCAACGACTTAGGTTGTTTCATCATTTTGACTTGGCTAAATGATTCTTACTATGACTTTTTGGTCAGTAAATAATAATCTCTCTCTCTCTCTCTCTCCTCCTCTCTCTCCCCGTCTCCCAACAGGGTCACAGAAGGACCTGTCTGCCTTCTGCAGCAACATGCTGGACCTGGACGAGTATCTGGAGAACGAAGCTCAGCAGATCAGCGAGCGCGCCGCCGCCTTCTCCACCAGCTCCGAGCAACTCTGCGTGTCCTACCGGCTGCCCTCCTCCAGCACCAGCTACGTGAAGACCCTGGACAGTGTGCTGAAGAAGCATCAGGTTCAGAACAACATCGCCTCAGCCAGGCCAAAGCCGTTGCCCCGGGCCATCCGTCCCTGCCCTCTCTCTTTCAAACCCCTCCTTTATAATGCCCTCGTCAAAGCCGCCGCGCCCGTGGCCGTCGAGAAGAAGCCCAAACCCAGACCCATCGCTCCCAAACCCGCCTGGATCGCTCCCAAACCCACCGGGGCCTCGGGGACCGTCCTCACCCCGGTGCAGACGCAGAAGCCCGCTGCGAAAAGGGGCCGTCGGCCCAAAGAAGTCAGTCCTCCTTCACAGAGGTAATGGGACGTCCTTTCTTTAACCCATTCTGACCTGAGATCAGATTCACACGAGGTTTCCACTGGGACACACACTGGTCTGATTAAAACCCATTCTGACCTGAGATCAGATTCTAAAAATGTCAGTCGTTCTTCGATTTTTCAAAAAATAGCAGACCTACAAGCTCGTAGCGCGCCACTCGGTGGCGCGATATGAGCTTGTAGATCTGCTATTTTTCAATGGCTAAAGCATAACATGATGCCAACACCAAAATGGGTGCCCGGTCAGAATGGGTTAATGGGGGGTCATCATTGACATGGGACGTCCTTTCTTTCGAGGTCTCAATTGTTGTTTTGGGGAAATAACTCATTTCTACAGAAGATTGTACTGTTCAGTGTAAATGTATTTATTTTTGTATATATATATTTTTGTATTTATATTTGTATTATTTTGCTCTTACTTCATACTCGGAAGTAACCCCCCCCCCTTGTGAATATGTTCAGCTGCAAGTCATCCTGATTGTCCTCCTTTTCAATTGTCTGTGTCAGTTGCCTTCCGGGTACCAGCCAGAAACCAGCGCAGCAGGACCGCTCCCCCCCCGCAGTAGTAACCAGCCAGAAACCAGCGCAGGACCGCTCCTCCCCCGCCGCAGGAACCAGCCTGAAACCAGCGCAGAACCTGTGGACGAGTGTTGGCTACATCCTGGGGCCGACACCTTTCAGACCGTTGAAGTCGCAGGTCAAGATTCTAGAAATGGAGACGGGAGCCTTCAACCAGGGTTTCAGAAGAACACACCTGACCCCACAGAGAGTTTCCATAGCTCTGTCCGTCATACTGACGGCTCAGGTAACTTGTTTTGTTGACCTTGACGTTGGTTAAGTAAAGGTTCAATTAGAAATTGAATATGAAGATGAAAAGGAGGATTTACAAATCTGATTTGTGGCTCGTCTGAAATGCTACATGCTGATAGTTTCTATGGTAACTATCTAGCTTTTCCACATAACCTCTGTAGCAGAAGATAGTATAACAATTAGTGGTAATTATTTTATATCCATGGTGCCCCCGACAACCTGGACAGTGACTTGGAATATCTTGTGCTTTGGTTGTTGTGCCCATTCTCTCTCTCTCTCTCTCTCTCTCTCTCTCTCTCTCTCACACACACACACACACACACACACACACACACACAGATGACACTTTGAGTACCGTTTTAAATGACCTTGCCCCCCTCCTCTCGCCCCTTGGTACCAACCAGATGGATCTCTACAAAAAAGAGGATGTTCCAGATTACCAGAAGCCCAGTGGGCCAGTGTGTGGCCAGGAGTTCTGCAGACTGGGCTGTGTGTGCTCCAGTCTCAAACGAGAAAGCAGGGGACCGCTTCACTGCCGGCGGCCAGACTGCATGTTTGGCTGTGCCTGCTTCAAGGGCAAGTTCATCAAGCAGGTCAAAGAGGAGGAGGAGGAAAGGGATGTGAACGTTTACAGTAAGTCTGGATTTAGGTTTCATTAACCAGTGCCGCTGCCTCTGTTCTTAGTAATACCAACTTGAGTTGCTCTGTACTTAAAAAAAAAATCTACATCCAATGTCTTTGACGAAATTAGCTGATATACAAACCCATTGAGCTTGTGCAGATGAAATATATAATGCAGCATGTTTAATACAGCAATCAAATGTGCAACGAGGGGCTTTACTACATTAGCTATTTATTCATTTATTTTCAACATGTGTGACCAGATTTGACTGAGAGACTGCCATCGCGCACATTCCAGCTTTTTTTTTTTTTTTTAAATGAGTTAATAGCACAGGCAGACTCTTCACATACTAGAGCATGTCTGAAATAAGTGTCAAAGCTGAAATTGACATGTAAATATGAAAAAAAATGCTTAAACATGTAGCTAGGTGTAATGTTAGAGACCACAGAAGACATGTAAATATGAAATAAATGCTTAAACATGTAGCTAGGTGTAATGTTAGAGACAACAGAAGTGAACCTTTCAAGCCTGTTTTCTCAACTCGCTGTCTTCTGCAAGACATTACTCTATAAGCCATATCTCCAAAACTGGTGGGTCAAACTGAACAACCAATATGTCAATTTGAAGCTATGATTCCCTGCTTTGATATGAAATGAAAAAACAAAAATTCAAAAAAATCCAATGGCAGTCTCCCAGTCAAATTTGGTCACATGTGGTGTTTTGTTTTTAATACTAGCAGTAACCCATTCATTCTGTTTTTGTTGTGATTTTTATTTTTGCATTTGTAAGACGTGCTGTTGGGAAAGACAGGAAGTACAGAGAGAGTAGGGAAATGACGTAAGGCAAATGGGCCGGGGAATCGAACCGGGGGACTTGCTGATGAGGGCATTTAGTGCTCATGTAGTAGTGCACTTAACCCATTCTGACCGGGCACCCATTTTGGTGTTAGCATCATGTTATGCTTTATCTATTGAAAAATAGCAGATCTACAAGCTCATATCGCGCCACCGAGTGGCGCGATACGAGCTTGTAGGTCTGCCATTTTTGAAAAATCGAAGAACGACTGACATTTTTAGAATCTGATCTCAGGTCAGAATGGGTTCATCAGACCAGTGTGTGTCCAGTGGAAAACCTCGTATGAATCTGATCTCAGGTCAGAATTAGGGCTGGGCGATATGACGATATATATCGTATTTTCGATAGAAAATGTCTATCACGAAAAAAAAGCTATATCGCTTATATCGCCGTTTCGCTTTACGGCAGTATTTTACGTCACAGCGCTTATATACGGCATGCCCAGCAGCCCACCGCGCGCACTGAAAACAGTGAGCCAACACCTTTCGGATGTCTTCTCTATTATATACTCTAAGGCCAACACGACCACAACACAAGCCGAGGTGGTGCTTGCACCTAAAAGAGGGAGATGATGATGATGGCTGACGAGATTCAGAGCGGTGTAAGGGGCACGTTCGGAAATACCACACCGGAGCGAACTCATCTATCAGTTTGCATTGCACAGTGCGCCTAGTGCGCTATTTCCGAACGCGCCCTAAAGTAACCGGTCATTCACTGTTATAAATGCAGGTTTCATGTTGGGTCAAATTGATAAATTGCGTGAGCCACGCATGTTTTACACAGTTGAACAATAAGCTTGTCCGTCGTCGGGTGCACTGCAAACTTCTTCCAAGACGAAGACGTTCCTCTTACCTGTGCAGTCCTCCTGCTGTGTGTTTGTCTTGTTTTATTGTTCCAAATAAATTATTCCATTTGAAAAGTCCTTAATTCAGCAACAGCTTACAACAACAACACAAGACGCTGACTTTGTTGTGATCATCAAAAAAAAAGGAAAAGAAAAAGCCCCACTCGTCCCAGACTCCCATATACGCACAGCTGTGGGCATGGAGAGTTGACGACAAGATCGCGTTCTCTCTCACTATCGCCTGTAGTCAATTAAACATCGTTAAGCTGCCCAACGTTAACTTTAACAAACTAAACTATAACTACAACAGAACATGTTTATTCCCTATACAGAGCTTAAATGAACTGAAACAACTGTAGTGACAAACTGTGACATGAGATATTTATTTTTTCCTTAAGCCAATTTAATGCAGACACAGGCCTGTACTTCTGTGTCTGAATGGCAACGTCTTATTTCTTTCTTTTTTCTTTTTAATTGTCATAATAATAATTATTATTAATAATACTAATAAAACTTTATTTGTATAGCACCTTTCATGACATGAAATGCAGCTCTCAAAGTGCTTTACAGAGCAATGGAGAAAAAAAGAAAAGCAAGGCAACGACATTAAAAAACAAGCAGTGATGCAATACAGTGAGGACATGAATAACAAAAAATAAAAGATCAATTAAAAGCAATGTTGTAGAAGTGGGTCTTGAGCTGTGCTTTAAAAATGTCTACAGAGGCTGAACAATTGAGTTCAGCCTCTAATTATTATTATATACATTTTATTTTGTAATATTTTTGTACTTGCTTTGGGCCTGTCTGTGCATGGGAAGGGCATCAGTATTATATTCATATAAGTAGACTGGATAATGTGAATTTAATTGTTTTTTGAGTGGTGCAACCATTATAGACAGCTATGTGTGTCCCTGTCCCTGTATCCGAGCACGGAAATAGCATAACTATTGTCACCACCAAGTGTCACTGTTGTGCAGCCTAACACAGACAGAGGCCAGGGAGGAGAGCTTGTACAGTACAGTACAGTACAGTACAGTACAGTACAGCCCAAGTACAGTAAAGTACTCGACCTGAACAAAAATCAATTCTTTTAGATAAAAAAATAGGTATCGTAAAAAATATGCTATATCGTGAGTATATCGTTATCGTGATAAAATAAATTCTATATCGTGATATGAGATTTTGTCATATCGCCCAGCCCTAGTCAGAATGGGTTAACCACTTGGCTACCAACTCGCCCTATCCCAATCATTCCTAATAAATACTCTCACTCTCCCGTGCAGAAATAGCTGATCTATTGTACAAGCAACGCACCCATGCAACGTGTTGTGAGCTTGTAGATTGTCTATTTTCTTTTCTTTTTAACCCATTCTGACCGGGCACCCATTTTGGTGTCAGCATCATGTTATGCTTTAGCTATTGAAAAATAGCAGATCTACAAGCTCATATCGCGCCACCGAGTGGCGCGATACGAGCTTGTAGGTCTGCTATTTTTTGATAAATCGAAGAACGACTGACATTTTTAGAATCTGATCTCAGGTCAGAATGGGTTCATCAGACCAGTGTGTGTCCAGTCGGAAACCTCGTATGAATCTGATCTCAGGTCAGAATGGGTTAATGAATGCCTCAAAATAGATTTGAAAGCGGGTAATAGTGAATTTTAATGAAACGCTTGTGTCCCTCCCCAGCGGTCAGGAACATGGATGCCCGGCCCAACCCGGGCTCTCACTCTGAGGTACTGTGGTCTCAGTGCTCTGCTGAAGATGACCCAGAACCCATCTTCTGCCCCAAACGCATCATGGACCTGCCCCGTGGTCAGCCCGCACCTGCCACGAAGCGCTACGTCCCTCGACTCAGCGAACCGGTACAGTTCATAGGCTAAAAAACATCTTTTAAAAGCCATGACTTATTATGAACTCTATGTAAATGGTTATCTTTTCTTGATTATGTTTATTTCTGTTAATTCCGTAACATTTATTCAATGATAACTTGGATGAGCGGTTGTGATGAAATTAGTTCATGCTTCTATATTCACATTTAGTCACTTTTAACCACTCATGCCCTATTGTATACGTTTAGAAATATGATTTTTAGAACGTATAATGACATGCCTAAAATGGGGACACCAGCTTGAACCTTTTAAACGCTGAACGAGGAATGACGGGTCTCTCAAACTCTTTTGCAGATGAGGGAGGAAGATAAAGATCCTGTTTATAAGTACTTTGAGCGCATGATGACTTGCGCCCGTGTGAGAGAGTTCACCAACAAGCCCCGTGCTGAGCCTACCCCGCCACAGTCCCCCACGGCCAATACGTCACCATGCCCGCAGCCCCCTAGCAGCCTGCTGCCGTCCAAGACTGTCCCCACCAAGAATGCCCCTGTCCCCACCAAGAATGCCCCTGTCTCCACCAAGAATGCCCCTGTCCCCACCAAGAATGCCCCTGTCTCCACCAAGAATGCCTCTGTCTCCACCAAGAATGCCCCTGTCCCCACCAAGAATGCCCCTGTCTCCACCAAGAATGCCCCTGTCCCCACCAAGAATGCCCCTGTCCCCACCAAGAATGCCCCTGTCCCCACCAAGAATGCCCCTGTCCCCACCAAGAATGCCCCTGTCCCCACTGCTGTGCTGAAGGTGAAGACTCCAGGTAAAGAAACGCGTGAGGATTTTTCTTCTTTTTTTTTCATTCTTTTTTCTTTGTTTATTGGTTTTTTTCATAGAAGCATTATTGAAATACTGAGTTTGAAAAATAATTATTAACATTAACAGCTTCTCTTAAATAAACCCCACAAGTATGACATAAAAGAGTAAACACATTGAATTTTCACCCCAAAGAAAAAGGACAACAGAAAACAAGACAAACAAACCTTAAATACAAGATCAGTAAAAGTTGAAAAATAAAAGACAGACAAAACAACAGTACACAACATCCTATATATAAAGAAAATCATAGGTACATGATACATCATTCTTTATTTCTTTCTTATGAAAGGCTTATGTCCTTAGCGATTATTCTGCTGATTACTTTGAAGTTTGAATAATTGAGAAGCATTACGAAGCGTTTGCAAATGTTGATGAATTACTTTGAAACTGTATGCTTGTTTTTAATCTGACCCATGTGTAGCACTTTGGTTGACCCGTGGTCATTGTAAATGTGCTTTATAAATGACCCATTCTGAACGGGAACCCATTTTGGTGTCAGCATCATGTTATGCTTTAGCTATTGAAAAATAGCAGATCTACAAGCTCATAGCGCGCCACCGAGTGGCGCGCTACGAGCTTGTAGGTCTGCTATTTTTGAAAATTCGAAGAACGACTGACATTTTTAGAATCTGATCTCAGGTCAGAATGGGTTAATCAGACCAGTGTGTGTCCAGTGGAAACCTCGTATGAATCTGATCTCAGGTCAGAATGGGATAAATAAATGCCGAGTTGAGTCTGTCGCGTTGCGTGCCTGTTCATGAATCCATCCCGTGGCCTCTTTCAGCAGCGGCGTTGCCGGCGGGGACCAAAGCGACTCCAAAGATCAAGCGGCTGTTGGAGGTGCAGTCAAAATGCCAGTGGGCCGCGGACCGCCAAGTCGTACTGCGAGACCTGTGCGGCCGCATGACGCAGAACAACTTCCCGCCTGCGTTCTCCATCGGGCCGTACCGCATCCGCCTGGTCGACAAAATCACCAAGCGAAACAACAGCTGCACCACCATGACCTACAAGGTAATGGAGTTGTCCCTGGCCTCGCAGAGGAGCACAATTCAAGAGCCTTTGAGCCCTTTCTGATCCCAGTTTGATTTTCTGGTCATGGAAGTTGACTGGATGCAAAGACCGTCCACAAACTACTTCCTGTGTAATGTTTGAGCACGACGAAAGCAATGTTTTGGTAGTGTGTCCTAAAATATTTAATATCATAAGATGGAGACTGCACCTGGCACCTGGCAGCTGTGCAAAAGATCTCTTCGTTATTACTGCGAAGACAAATGTGACTCTCCATCTCTGTTGTCTCACAATCTCTTCCACTCTGCCACCCTTCATTAGGTCCGCATCAGCAAGCTGAAGAAGAAGAAGGTTGAGCCGGTGGTGGCGGCTAAGCCGGTAAGGGTTGCACGGCGGAAGGTGGAGGTTGAGCCGCCAGACGACGATGAGTCAGAGGAGTGGGACGAGGACGAGGTGACCGGCGACGTCTCTGATGAAGAGCGGGAGCCCGTGGAGGAGGAGATGCCACCAGGAAAGGACGATATTTGGGCGGGAGTGACTCCCTTCCTGAGTGGGGTGCTGCCCGCCGGCCTTCTCAGAGCCAAGAAGAAGCGCGTCGGCAAGGAACCGTTGGCGCTCGTAAAGGTCAGCGTGTGTTACCAGTAGACTACCCACTTAGTTCTTAGCAGCAGTATTGATGAGTCGGTCAATGACAAAGTGTCCACATAAGACCTGTTATTATGAATGAAAAAATATATATGTATCATTCGAGGCGGCTTTGAAGTGGATTCTGGGTTTTGTCCTCAGCGATTTAATGCAGTTAACATCTCAATTTGACTAAACCAAACAAACAACTAATTCATGGGTTATGTCAACTGCTGTAATGCAGTCTTTCCATGTACCTATTCAGTGGTGCTGCTTTAGTGTTCATTAATTGCAATTTTAACCCATTCTGACCGGGCACCCATTTTGGTGTTAGCATCATGTCGTGCTTTAGCTATTGAAAAATAGCAGATCTACAAGCTCATATCGCGCCACCGAGTGGCGCGATACGAGCTTGTAGGTCTGCTTTTTTTTTTATTATCGAAGAACGACTGACATTTTTTAGAATCTGATCTCAGGTCAGAATGGGTTCATCAGACCAGTGTGTGTCCAGTGGACACCTCGTATGAATCTGATCTCAGGTCAGAATGGGTTAAAATGCTCAGTAGGTTTAGGGAGTACCACGGCTCCTAGGGTGGGACAGTAGTGGGACTTAGGCTCTCAGCACAATCAAACTGCATTGTGGGTTAGGGTTGTGGCGACAGGCTTTTGGTATGTTCAATTAATACCTGAGAAGGGTGGAGTGCATGTGGCGAAGATGCAAGATGGGTTGCATTAGGCTGTACTTTATAATCACAGGGTGTGTTGCAGGGATGTAGTTGACCAATCAATTATTTTATGAAGGAGAAAAACATTATGACAATATTCTCTGTATGGAATGGCAAACGGATGTACTTGATATAAGATTCTATGACATGAATCCCTCAAGCATAAAGCTT
The DNA here is from genome assembly GCF_964188405.1 of Protomyctophum parallelum. NCBI lineage: Eukaryota > Metazoa > Chordata > Actinopteri > Myctophiformes > Myctophidae > Protomyctophum > Protomyctophum parallelum. The sequence goes on along the minus strand of NC_139717.1, from coordinate 41,938,992 downwards.
AGCTTAGCATAAAGCTAATAATTCTCAACTAGAGGCTCATTGAATCAGTTCTCTACAACTTGGGACCCTTTTCTTTTATATGTTAATTCTTTAACTGCAATTGATTAATATCTTTTTCTCTTTTAATCATTTTTTGTAAGTCTTGTTTATTATTTTATTCTCCCCTCGGGACTAGCGGGTGGGTGGGTGGGTGTATGGGTAGGCGGGTTTACGTTAATGTTGGTTTTGTTTTGTCATGTTTAGTTTTAGTTTTTAGTTTTGTCTACTATGTCTTGTATTTTAAAATGGAGAAAAAACATTATAAAAATCGGATGTTCACGAGCTAAAAGCGAAACACGTGTCTCTCTCTCTCTCTCTGCCTTTGCAACAGGTGAACAACAAAGGCTACAATCAGGCTCGACTGCTGCTGGGTGTTATGGGATCCCTGCACCCAGCCAATCGGCTGGCAGCCTACGTGACGGGACGACTACGCACCGCAGCCAAGCTTCCTTCGAAAAGCAGTCGGAAACAAGAGTCTGACCGCGTCAAAAAGCCCGTTGCCAGTTGTCCAAAACCACAATCTGAACTAAACAAAAGGATCGCCGTTTGGAAACCGCAATCTGACGCCAGCAAAAGGACTGCTGGCAACAGGCCTGCCATTGGTCCAAAACCACAATCTTACCTCGGCAAAAACCCCATAGTTTGGCAAAAAGTACAGTCTTTTGGCAAAATAGTACACCCTGTCATTCTTCCTAAACCTAACCCACTGGTGGGCCTTACTCAGTTTGTGAAGCTTACGGGCCAGGTTGTGCCTCCTCCGCAGGAAGCGGCAGTGAAGCCCAAGCTGCCAGGCGGACCGCAGGGACCATATACAGGTTGGAACACTGCTATTGTTTTGTGTGACCGCTTGATCGTATCATGTTGATTATTTGGTTTAAGACGGCAACTGATTGATTTTTCTATCATTTATTTATTAATCAAATCGAGAAGCACATAGAAAAAACACGATTATGTCATGCGAACCAGTACAACAGCAGTGAATAAATGAGCTGGGAGGATTAATTGGCAAAATGAGGGTAAAAGTAGGGCTCAAAATTGACTACTCTGTGTTACTGTGTGTATTTAATAACCTGCTCTCTCATCCCCAGTCAACACGCCTGCACCCACTCCCATGGTAACCTTCATCAGTAACCGCCATGGCGCTCTCATGCCCTCCGGCAACAACACCTCCTCCTCCTCGCCCATCTCCCTCACGGTCTCCCAGTCGCTCAAATCGCCCAGCTTCCTGGGGCAGAGTGGGACATATTCCTTCAGGATCTGCCCTCCTCCGGCTGACCAGAGCCAGGCGCCCCCCTTAAAGGGAGTCACCCTGCCCGGGGGATTCACACTCATCCAGCTCCCCAAGCCTGGGGGAGACGCACAACGCATAAAAGTGATGACCACTGCAAATCCCAAGGTGATTGTGGCTGCTAATCTCCAACAGTTGAAACAGAGAGTTGTCTCAGCACCTGCAGCATCTACAGCCAATCCACACGTTGACAAACCTGCACCTGCAGCATCTGCAGCCAATCCACACGTTGACAAACCCGCTCCTGCAGCATCTACAGCAGAACCACACGTTGACAAACCTGCCGTGGTCTCTGACGACGTTCACATCCAAACCAAGGCAATAGCAAACATCCGATCCGGTGATGCCGGATCCTCTCCACAGCTGAATTGTGAAGAGACGATGCCGTCGGATGAAAGCGACGAAGTTGAGAAGGATAAAGGCAATAAAGCGACGAAGGAAACCGACACCGCTGAGAGGGATAAATGGAATAGACTGGTGAAGACACATCCCTCCATTGAGAAGGATAATTGGAATAGAGGGGGGAAGAGGGAGCCAGACGAGGCTTCCGAGGACATCTTTTCTGATTCTTCTGACGATGAGTACAATGTAAGAAAGCGTGTGATTGATTGCGTCAGGACGGGAACCCATTTTGGTGTCAGCATCATGTTATGCTTTAGCTATTGAAAAATAGCAGATCTACAAGCTCATATCGCGCCACCGAGTGGCGCGATACGAGCTTGTAGGTCTGCTATTTTTGAAAAATCGAAGAACGACTGACACAGAAACATAGCTTTTTCAGAAAACTGTCAGGATGTAGAAGACATTTTTAGAATCTGATCTCAGGTCAGAATGGGTTAAATCACCAAGCCACCTCCCCCCTTTTGGCTCCTTACACTACGACACCATATCTAATCTGCACCCCCTTATTTTTTTTTTACACTACACTTAAGAGTTCTATTGCAATATTCAAATATTATGTTAACTATTGCTATCCCTAATCTAGATTAGTTCACGCCACTGTTTAATCACAATGTCGTAAACGCGATTATTGTTTCTAAAACTCAACGCTACAATACATCTGTTTTCTCCAGGACGAGTCGGTAGACATTGAAACCGTGGACGAGTCGATAGACATTGAGACCGTAGAAGATACCAATCAAATCATCAATGAAATGAGGGTTGCTGCCAGGCAAATATTGTCACGGTAAGACAGAGTGGGTTTTTTTGGACGCTTATTTGTCCAGTGTTAATTTAGGCTGTTTTACGTTGATCTCTAACGTGCAACCCTCATTTCCTTTTTCATGGCAGGGATCCCAGCGAGGAATCGTACAGACATAAGGTAGCGTCTTTTGGCTTCTGAATGTCTCTGTGTTCCCTCTTGCATGTAATGCCCATCTTAATCTCTGTTTCGGCATGTCTTTCTTATGCAGCAGTCACAATTAAAGCATCACACTAAGGATCCACCAGGAACCATTCATAAAGAATGGCTACAGTGTCACTATTAACAATGGGAAGGATGTGCTGTCTGGTTTTAGAACTACAAGCACATTTAAAAAGCTGGGATCTAAACTGTGCCTTGAACCTGGCACCCCTATTTTAGGCATTCAAAAGCTTTTAAACCTTTTCAAAAAGACATCATATTGCAGCATGTTTTGAGCTTGTAGATCAGCTATTTTGACTCAACGGCAAGTGTAAAATGTATTAAGACCAATAATTGACCAGCACTTACCACAAGCATCTGATTTGTACTGTTTGTTTTTTTAGTTTTTTCTAATGTTTGGGCTGGGGCAAAGCAAAAACATGACAAAACATCTATCGGTGCAAGGCATAAATGTATGGATAAATAATGCTGATGTTTACACACACACACACACACACACACACACACACACACACACCACTCCTATCGCAGATTTGTGATTGTCTTAAATTAGGTACTGTATATTTTCATTTTGTGGCCAGACTCCATTGTCTGTCCTTTTCGGCTCCACCATTCTGGGATTAATGGTTCAACATTATTCTGTCCTCTGCAGCCGTTTGATGGTGAGGAATTACATAAACGGAATTGCCACAATTTGATTGAGAGACGGAGGCGCATGGAGCAAAGAGACCTGTTCACCAAGCTGCAGACCCTCCTCCGCAGTGATCCGCGCGTCCCAAAGTTACACCTCCTCTCTCAGGTAAGACCCGACTCCTGAATGGTCAGCCATGCTGCTCAGTAGACTACCCCATTCTGACCTGAGATCAGATTCATACGAGGTTTCCACTGGACACACACTGGTCTGACGAACCCATTCTGACCTGAGATCAGATTCTAAAAAATGTCAGTCGTTCTTCGATTTTTCAAAAATAGCAGACCTACAAGCTCGTATCGCGCCACTCGGTGGCGCGATATGAGCTTGTAGATCTGCTATTTTCAATAGCTAAAGCATAACATGATGCCAACACCAAAATGGGTGCCCGGTCAGAATGGGCTACTAAGAAGGAAAGATGTTGCCATTAGCCATGCAAAGAACCATGCATGATACACATGCAATGGGGGGGGGAACCCCTTTTGGTGTTTCAACGAAGCATTATGTTATACTTTAGCTATTGAAAAATAGCAGATCTACAAGCTCACCGATTGGCGCACTACGAGCTTGTAGGTCTGCTAATTTTGAAAACATATATACTTTCAAACCTTTTTTTTTTTTCGACGTCAGGCCTAAATGGGTTAACCACTTCGGCCTCACGCGTCACAAAATGGCCGATCCACAAGCTCAGAACCCACAGCATCACGATGCGTTCTGGCCTTGTAGATCTGCTATTTTCACTATACAATACCGTTGTGTAATGTGTAACCAGGGTTAATGATTGAGTTGAGTTAAACAGTTTTCTAGTTACAAGGATAGTTCTGTAGGTTGTCGCAATTTAGAGCAGAAACGGTGCAAAAACATCTGCTGACTCATGCACAGATTGCAGTGTTGATCTATGGTACTTTTTAATAGTATGCATAGTTTTGTGTATAACAATTGTTGGACGCTTTTCATTCTATGCACAGCATGAACAATGCTTCACAAGAGGTTTATTATTTCTATTATAACTCAAGGCTGCGTGGATTTGTTTGAATCGATGCTCATCAATTGGGTCACTATCTATCCACTATGTTTCAGGCTCTGAGTGAGATCCGCTCTCTAGTGGAGGCTTCAAAAAACCTGGAGGAGAACAAGAGGATGTTGACAGAGATGCAGTCCATCTACATAAAGGAGCTTTCCCGCTTGTCTGGTATATACATTTAGATTTTATCTGTTGCATTTTTCCTGTTTCACTCTACTTTTGTGCTCAATATACTTTAGTGCAGGCTTTGAAAATGAATGAATTTATATACAGATACATACAGATAAACATTGTTCTAGACAGCTGGCCCCTTCTGTGCCATGACATAAATATTCATGACCAGATTCCATCCTGTTTCATCCAACCCTGTCGCGACACTTGAATCTAATGAAGTCTGTCTTGCGTTGTACCTCATCTCTGCAGGTAAGCCGGAGGTGCTGATCAAGACCAAGCTGACACAGATCTATGAAAAGAAGAAGTTAATGGATGCTCATAAAGCGGCTCTGGGATTGCAACAGCAGTCTACAAACGACCGGAAGCTTGCGCCGAAGTCCCAGTTTTGGCCGTTGCTTGAGCCGAAGCCCCAGCCTCAGCCGCAAGCACCCAAAATCCTGCCCTCACTGCAAGCCCAGCCTCAAGCACCCAAAAGCCTGTTGCCAATGAAGTACCAGCCTCAAACACCCACGGTCTCACTGCAAGCCCAGCCTCAAGCACCCAAAGGCCTGCCCTGCCGCACTCTAGTGATATTCCCTGCACCTCCAAATGTAGCCAAATCCAACTCTGGAGATAAACCCAGTGTGTCTAACTCTGGACTTATACCCAGTGTCGCCAAGTCTGGATATATACCCAGTGTCACTGTCTCCAACTCCGGAGACAAACTCATCGTCTCCAACTCTGGATATATACCCGGCATCACTGTCTCCAACTCTGGAAACAAACTCATTGTCTCCAACTCTGTATATAATGCAGGTGTTCCTGTCTCCAACTCTGGAAGTAAACCCATTGTCTCCAACTCTGTATATAATGCAGGTGTTCCTGTCTCCAACTCTGGAAGTAAACCCATTGTCTCCAACTCTGTATATAATGCAGGTGTTCCTGTCTCAAACTCTGGAAGTAAACCCATTGTCTCCAACTCTGTATATATACCAGGTGTCCCTGTCTCCAACTCTGGAAGTAAACCCATTGTCTCCAACTCTGGAGACAAACTCATTGTCTCCAACTCTGGAGACAAACTCATTGTCTCCAACTCTGGAAGTAAACTCATTGTCTCCAACTCTGGAGACAAACTCATTGTCTCCAACTCTGCAAGTAAACCCATTGTCTCCAACTCTGGAAGTAAACCCATTGTCTCCAACTCTGGAGACAAACTCATTGTCTCCAACTCTGGAGACAAACTCATTGTCTCCAACTCTGGAGACAAACTCATTGTCTCCAACTCTGTCGATAAACCCAGTGTATCCAACTCCGGAGATACACCCAGTGTGTCCAACTCTGGAGATGTACCCAGTGTCTCTTCATCCTGTCCGTCGGAATCCGCACCCAAAGCAGATGGGAATACCGTGTCTGTTCCTCCGAAGACTGGCAGGCTCATACTTCCCTCATCACTGAAACCAGGTGAGTTGTAATAAGATGAGATAAATCTGTTAGTGTATATTTGTTCCCTGAATTGGATTCCCTCTGACTTAATACTTGTACGTATGTGTGTCTTCTCACAGATTCTGAAGGATACTATACACAGATGCTGCTGGGATTAAATAAGAGCGCAGAGGAGCGGGCGAAACAGAAGACAGAGGAGCAGGAGAAGGCGCTCCTGGCCGCACGTAAGATGGCGCTGGATGCAGAGAAGCGGGAGAAAGTTCTCACTGCATCGAGTAACTTGTTACTGAATGCAGAGGTGCGTGGGAAATCGCTAAACACTGCAAGTAACTCTGTGCCGATTCTGCCGAATGCAGACGAGCAGGACAAAACGAATGCAGAGGAGCAGAAGAGAGCTCTCATTGCATCAAGTAAATTGGTGCCGTCTGACCTCGACTCCTCTGCAGACGAGCAGCCATCGGACAGCTTGGAGGAAGAGCAGAATTCAGACAGTACAGGCCCGGTGGAGGCAGAGAATGTGGTGTACAAAGCCGGCGAGGAGAAGATAATTTTCATGGGCAGGAAAATTAAAAGGAATCCACATCTGACGGGCCCTCTGGTCGAGATCGCCCGTCTCAACAAATCAATTTTCTCGACATCAGTGTCCCTACAGCCCATTGACAAAATGGTGAACGATGGCAGGCTGCTGGTTGTCAGCAACAAAATGGGACAAACCCCCTCATTGTGTTTCAAGCCTGACACCGGCGGCCCTGCTGTTTCCGAAAATGCAACTGTAAAAAAGCAACCAGAAGTTTATATTGACGTCCCTGAGCCAACATCTCTCGAAAGCCGTCGTAGCAGAGGTAGGCCTCGGAAGATTAACTTGAATACCCCCCTTCCCTTCGGTGGGCATCGTCCCTTGATTATCCGCATTATTCCCAATGGGGAAACCCGTCTCACAAGACCTACCGTAAACACTCCCAAACCTGCCATAAACACTCAAAGTACAGCAGGGAGTACTAAGGAACAACCAGGTAGTACCGTGGACCATGCAGGCAGTATTGCAGAACAACCAGGGAGTCCTGTGGAAGAACCTGGGAGTACTGTGGAACCACCTGGGAGTACTGCTGAAAACCCCCAAAGTACAGCAGACCAACCCGGAAGTACTGAGAAACAACCCGAGAGTACTGAGGATGGCCTGGAAAAAGCCATTGAAGCACCCAAAAGCCCGGAACCAGTCAAACGGGGTCCAGGAAGGCCCCGCAGGGAACAACCCGGGAGCACCGAGGAACAACCCGGGACTACTGAGGACAGCCCAGAACCAATCAAACGGGGTCCAGGGAGGCCCCGCAAGAGACCCCGCACTAATTCACCAAGCCCTGCGATTGAAAATATTTTGGAAAGTAGCCCAATTAGAGTGACTCGGAGACTTGTAGTTACACCTGGTCGGGGTAGAGGTACACCTGGTAGGGGTAGAGGTACACCTGTTAGCCAAATGCCAAGCAGTCCAACTAAAGTCGGTCGAGCTGAGCAAAGCACCACACAGTCACCTTGCAGTAAAAACACTCCCGTTTCTAATCCTAAGGACAGCCCCACCTTTGTCACCACACGGCCTGTTACTCGAGGTGCTTTAGGAAAGGACTTTCCCAGTGCTAAGAAAAGGTCCTGGCTTGACATGGAAAAGGAACTGGCAGGGGAAAAGGAACCGGGAGAGGTCTAGAGCTCACACCTGCTTACTGTCACTATATAAACTACTGTGAAATACACTTAGGATAACCTAATGCATATGACCCTCCCCTATGCCCTAATGCATATGACCCTTAAATCTCCCCTATGCAGCAAAACGTAGACTGTATGTTGGCATGTTTCAAAATACAAAAAATAGGCAACAAATATATTTTGGACAATCCTTAAACTTATCTTTCCAGGATCCAGAATATGTTTTAAATGTAGCTTGTCAGGTTTTTGTTTTTTTATTATAAATATTTTGAAACATACATGTATGGGTTAACACAATATAAAACCTCATGCCACTATGGCTGCCTGTCTAGTGGTAACTTAAATATCCCTAATAATGTTATTAACTTACTCAAGGGGGTCAGTTGGCTATGATTACGAACAGAAGTCTGGTTCAATGAAAGCCTCACCAAATGTGCCTGCTGGGAAATCCAAAGGACCTGAGAGCTGTCGAGACTCCATCCTGCCACTAAAAGTAGTTGATTGTGATTAGTTTCAGTGCATGTTAACAAACCTTAGTACACCCTTTTTCATCACACTGTGCAGAAAGGTGTTCCTTTCAACTATGAAGTCTTTGAACGATTATTAACTTGATTTATTATGAATGTATAAAAGGCGAGGAGGTGGCTTCTCTGAGCCCCATATTGGGGTCAAAAAGACTGGTGGATTATTTTTTTGTTTTTGTCCTTTGCCACCATACAAATCTATATTATGTTTTTTGTTGAAGTAATTTATCGTGGCATCGTCTCACACAAAAGTGGATGAATTGAAAACCATGTTATCTGCAATGTTACAAACACTGTAAAATATCTGTTCATTGCTGGGAAGCTGGTAATTGCTTAAGTTTAATTTGTGTTTGTTCATTTGTTGCTGCACTTTATATATTTGGTAGACAACCTGTAGTATCCATTCTCTCATTACTGTATTCTGTTCCCTATATCTAATAAAAATCTGCTCATGATAATGGTTAGATGAGCTTATTCGTTGAGTCAAAGTATGCAAATAAATGTACTTGTGTTAAATATTTGATTTCACATCGTCTCACACTCAAGGAATCAACGATGACATGTAAGTGTGTCAAGAGTATGTAAATATCCCTGCATCCTTTATAATTTTATTTTCTTCAAAAAACAAAAGAATAATTGTCATTCACTCAACTGATGACTATGCTGTGGCCTTGAAAATGAATAAATGCATTTTTGGCACATTTCAGACATCAGCCTGCCTCCTTTAGTTAATGTGTGTACACTGTCACAGATCTATTATGGGCAGGTCAAATTCGATCAGTGTCAAGTTGAAATATTTCATATTATGTTAAACATAAAAAGGCTTCAAAGCGGCTATATAAACAAAGCGATTGTTATCATTTTCTTATTGTGCTAAGCAAACTGATGCAACCTGGTTCTCCAAGCGACCTATTTCATCTACCAATGGACTAAAACAAATATTAGTTTAGATTTATCTCCTGAATAATATGTTCTATCCTTCATGAACACAATCTTGAGAAGAATCAATTGTCAATTAAAGGATAAACAGCGCCCTCTTGTTTGATGTTAGTCAACAGTCTGTCTCGAGAGAATACAACTGAGGGGGTAAAGGCTAGCCTCGGTCCCAGGCTTACTTATCGGGTAAAGGCTGACTTGAAGCTTTAAATAAGTGGTTTTCAACCCTTTTCATATCAAGGTCCATTATTTATTCTGCATTTGAGCCACGGACTACCATTTGATGAGATTTGGCCTCCTCGCAGATCCAAAACTAAAGAATGTTTCATTTGATATGTCCACAATTCTATGCATTACAGGAAAATGTTGATCAAAATAGAAATTCTTCTACATTCTCTAGTAATTATGTGTAGACTTCTTGTAAATTAAGTAATGCCGGTGTTTAACAATAATGTAGCCCTGAAACTTTGACTGTCTATTACGAGCGTCATGTGAACCGGCTAACAATAATGTAACTTGAAAGTGTAAAAAGATGGGTTACAGTAGGCCTACACTCAAGCGTTAAATATCCATAAGGGTTAACTGGGGACCACCTGGAACCCCCTCAAGGACCATGGTGGTCCCCGGACCACTAGTTGAAAACCACTGCTTTAAATAATCCCATTTTATGTTTAAAAATCTTAAATATATATATCGTCCGTGGACAAATATATATTGTAATTGTGTTGTGTGTGGGACTGGGTGGAGGTAGGGACTAGTCTGTTAACATCCGGTGGAGAGACGAGACGCACGCAGTTGATGGCGTAGTAGGGCGTTCTTTCTGTAGATTTGGAATGATAATCGCGGGTACAAATAAATAAAAAATACCTGTGTATTATTATTATTTTTACAGTCGATTAATATGCTGAAGAGTGAAGTCATTATACAATTGTAATCTGCTGTTAGTAGCCTTGATACAACCAGAGCCATCGAGGCTCTGGAAGACTCTGGAAGACTAGATGACGTTGTGTTGTGCCATTGTTTGCTAAAGAGATTATTGCGATTTAAGGTTTCCTCAATGGTAAATCATTAATCAATGGGTTTAACACTATTCCACTGAACGATTAAACTGGATAATTTACATACAGTCAACCACCACCGAGTTATAACAGCCAATGGGGGTTCAAAGATATAGTTTTATTTACTTACTTACCCCGGCCCTAACCTTACTTACCCCTTTGACACAGTCAAAAAATGAATGAACACTCGTAACCTCAGTTCACACTCTACCTCACCCCGGCCAGCAACTCTTATCACTTCTTATTGATGTGTTATGCTTATGCTGCAGGTTGTGTTGGCTACTTCTTAATTGTTCACAATACAATATGCACATATACTTAAATACTAAATTAGATACAGGCCTACTGTTTTTACTTGAGGGTCCGGGTAGGCTACAACGTATAATTCGTTTTTCTCTTGCTATTTAGATGCTATAGTCTCGTGTAGGCGTAGCCATACAGATACTAGACAACTATTTCAGTCTCCAAATTATATTTAATAGTACTAAGACAGAAATGCAAAAGTCACGAGACATGATAGCCTACGCCCTACAGTCATACACTTGGTCTAAAAGCAAAAGATAGATAACCCCAAGAAGTATCCCGAGGACTTGTTTCCATTGAGGACCTATGTATTCACTTTATCAACGGAATTCATAGACGGAAACCACGGAAACAGAACTATTTGTTAGTAGTAGGAATAGTAGGAATCTATGGTAGAAATAAACTGTTGAGTGTTGTACAATGCACACACAGTACACCCGGGACCGGGAGGAAGTGGACTACAAAGGGGGGGGAGCCAAACCGAGTTCCTGTTTCTACCTATGGTTTCTACACAAAAAGGAGGTGGTGCACGTGCAACAACCACCAGAGGCAAAACCTCATTTTTACAGATTTTGATTGATGGATTCATGGATTGAATACTTTATTAACACTAACAGTTTGCATGGACAAGCACAGGGAAGTACTAAGTGCTAAAACGATGTATCCAAAAAAGCCTATTGGCTTGTTGTTTCCATTGGGGTCCTTTTGTACTCAATTCATCAAAACATATTTTTTTAAAGATGCATGCTAGCCAGGCTAGATGCATGCTGCATTGCTGCTGTATGGGTTTGTTTGATATCCTAGTAGGATACCATAGCCCACTGCTTTCTCACCAATAATGATGAAATGTTCTGAAAATACCTGCTGGACAGACTGAATGGGACCAACACAAGATTATTTTTTTTTTAAGATTTGTTTTTGGCTTTTCTGCCTTTATTATTTAGTGAAGATGGACAGGAAAGAGGGAAAGAGAGAGAAGTGGAGATACACGCAGCAAGGGTCGTCATGAACGGGACTCGAACACGCGACGCACTGCCAGACCAAAGCCCTATGTCATGTGTCATGTGCCTGGACCGCATGGCCAGCAGGCACCCGCCTAGCAGGTTTTTAAGACTACTGTTTCACTCCACCAGGTGGTGAACTTCACAATGGGCTACTTCAGAAAGAAAATGGGTAAGGTACCTAACAATGTAGTCTGATGTAGTGGTTCTAAAAGTGGGCCCAGGTTTTTTTTTTAGGTTCCAGGTGGCCCCTGGAACCAAATAATTTCAAAATAATTTCAGATAGGGCCCTATTGGTCCGCACTCAGTGCACTCTATATTAATACAAATAAATATTGGATATAAATAAGAATTAAATAAAGTTGTAAACAGAACGGTGTCTCTCTCATATGCTAATCCTACTTCATCAGTTCATGCAAATAGACTAATGCAGTCATTGATATAATCAGGAAGCAGCTAACGTACTCAGATAGCCTTAAACGACTGTCATTGATCTAAAATGCCATCAGGGCTCTACAAGCATAGTGGAGTAAAACTACAGGCTATATAAGTTCTAGAAACACAACCCTCTCACACACACACACACACAACAGCTCTAAAAGCTAGAAGGAAGGCAAGGCAAGCTGGTTTAATCCTCCTACATGGTTCTTTTATACCCAACAGCACCCAGGGGATTTAAAGTACACATGCCTTGGAATAAGAATTTAAGCGCGAGTTCGTAAACCTGGATTTGAGTACGGTACTGTAGTCTGTGACAGGCCCAGACATTGAGCTGCTTTGGTCTGAGAGCACGGTTTTATACCTCAGTGCGTCTCCACATAGAGGCAGAGACGAAACAAAATGACGGGCGATGACTCAACTATAAGACGATGCATCAGGAAACTAACCTTACTGCGTTCTCCATCTGCCAAGCTCAAGAAGACTCTGGCTAGAAAGGTGAGTAAACCATTCCACAAGGAAAATGCATTAGTTCAGCTTAAGGTCAAACATTTATTTTTGAATATTAAAACAAATGTCTATTATGAATGAAAACACACACACACACACACAAACACACACACACACACACACACACACACACACACACACACACACACACACACACACACACACACACACACACACAATATTGTCACATTAAATCAATCCAAAGATATATTAATGGCTACATTACACTCAAAACACTAAATCTAACAGACGTTTCGTTTCAGTCCCTCTCTGGACCTTCATCATTAGTGTAATTCTCTTATTCTAGAACGTAAATAAATGCCTTAAAGGTATATTCAGTGATTTCACTGTTTTGTTGTGATAATCCTCCCTACTATAGAGTGTGCTGGCCATATAAGGAGTTCCTCCCTGTCCCCAGTTAACCCCTGGGGGTCAAAAAACCTTAGGTTTAGTTTTTGACTCTCTATCCTGATTGGACGAAAGGCTGGGTCCCACAGCCAAAAACGAAACCTAAGGTTTTTTGAGTGAAATCACTGAATATACCTTTAATGTTGCACGATATTATTGAGATGTTTTGGGGTTGTATGGTTTTACACTTGATGAGTCATTTTTAATTGTTCATCTCTTAGATTGAATTTAGATTAAATTGGTTTCTCAACATGGCTGGTCAGCTGGTGTGACACTTGATAATCAACACATTATAGAGTTATTGTGTACACACACACACACACACACACACACACACACACACACACACACACACACACACACACACACACACACACACACACACACACACACACACACACACACACACACACACACACACATACACACCACAACAAAAATCTAGTATGCAAAGGTTGCAAGTTGCATATCATGATGCAATGAGAATACTCCTTAAAAAAATCCAGAGGGAGGGCTAGTCAGATGTTTGTTACTGCTGGAGTGAGGACTTTTAAAGCACTTCTGAGAAATGTAATGTTCAAGTTCATGCAACGTCTGGATGTATGATATCTGCAAACAGCATCATTGTGGCGGCGCTCTCTCAAGCGCTGTTGACAGCTGTTGTTGACGTTATACACTAACTAAGATGTTCTGCCCATTAAACCCATTCTGACCGGGCACCCATTTTGGTGTTGGCATCATGTTATGCTTTAGCTATTGAAAAATAGCAGATCTACAAGCTCATATCGCGCCACCGAGTGGCGCGATACGAGCTTGTAGGTCTGCTATTTTTGAAAAAAATCGAAGAACAACTGACATTTTTAGAATCTGATCTGAGGTCAGAATGGGTTCGTCAGACCAGTGTGTGTCCGGCGGAAACCTCATGTGAATCTGATTTCAGGTCAGAATGGGTTAAAAATAATAATTCAATGATTTTATTGCTTGTCATGTTTCTTTTATGTTTATTCTTTGTACGTATTTCTATTGACGCCTGTTGTAACTCTGGGGGTCCTCACCCCCTGAGTTCCAACTGACGAGCCCTGCTGTAAAATAAACCATGGCGGTGCCATTGTTGTGTTTCCCCACAGGTGACATTGGAGAAGGTTCTGGGTCTTACTACAGCGGGGAACAGTACCCTGACCTGTGACCCCTGCTCTGGACTGGTGGCCTATCCTGCAGGGTAAGAGAGAGAGAGAGAGAGAGAGAGAGAGAGAGTGTGTCAATATTTGTGGATTATAAAACCAAAACCCATTTCCATTGATGAATGACACCCACTGAAACTATTATCTCCATACATATATCCTTTGAGCTTTGATTTATCAGACCATGCCTGGCTGTCACCTCTTTATCACACACACACTGAGCACATACATTTGGCTTGCAAATCTATGACAGCTGGCTGTCATACATGTGTGATACGTGTGTGTGTGTGTGTGTGTGTGTGTGTGTGTGTGTGTGTGTGTGTGTGTGTGTGTGTGTGTGTGAGAGAGAGATGCGTGTGTGCACGACTGCACGGCACACACGTGTGTGTGGGTATATGAATGATGTATGTCTGTGATGTCTGTGTAGGCATGTGTGTGAGTGGCATCTGTCTTATGTCCAGGTGTGTGCATGCGTGCGTGCGTGTGTGTGTGTGTGTGTGTGTGTGTGTGTGTGTGTGTGTGTGTGTGTGTGTGTGTGTGTGTGTGTGTGTGTGTGTGTGTGTTATTTATGTCTGAGATGTGTCTGTGATACGTGTGTGAACATTCCTGCCAGCATAAGAATGCTGGCTTTCAAGTTAGTGGTTACACACTAAGCATATGTTTGATAATCGTGATAGGGATAATATCGTTAATAGCAGTTATTTTGGCCACAATAATCGTCACATGAGATTTTCATTGGGTCCCAGGCCTAGAACAGAATGTTCCGGGGCTGGTGTTTCTCAGGGTCTTGTGGTTAATGAGATGATGTACCATGTGTTTATAGATTATACATAACACAGGGTTCATAACAAGCAGGAAGTTTCAGCATAACTGTGAGCCCCCTTTGTATTTGTGCATTACATAACACTAAGCGGGCCAACGTGTGAACCTGAACCACAACACAATTAAAGCTGTTCATGACACGGCTATAGCTTGTAGCTGTGTGTGTGTGTGTGTGTGTGTGTGTGTGTGTGTGTGTGTGTGTGTGGTAAGATAAAATAAACATCAGGTGTCAAAGCAAGATGAAACACAGCCTACAGGAGATGCAGTAAACCCCTGTCCTCAGGAGACCGATGATTTGTGATGCAACTTGCAACCTCTTGCAACAGAATCTGCCAATCTTTGCTGAACTCTGCCAATCAATCTCTGCTGAACTCAACGGAAGTTCAGACCACTGCAACTTGTCCCAACGCAACATATTGCAATTTTGTTGCATCGCCAAACATTTGTCTGGAGTGGACTGTCAGGAGTCAAGAGCCAGAATATCGATTAATAAACCGTTGACGTGCTGCTGCCGTTTTCCCCCCCAGAAATGGTGGAAAAACACTGCAAAATAATCCGAAAAACGCATTAGTCTGCAAGGACCTTTAGACTTAGTTTCTGATACCAGACATCTGCACTGGGTCTCTGAATGAACGAGTTAATTGTATGTGCAGTCTATATATGTAGCCTACAGTCTATCAGCAAGGGATATATTAATTAATATACATCAATTGCCAGTCATTATATGAATGGATATAGAGTGCGCGTGTGCGTGCGTGCGCACCTGGGGCCTGCCTGAGGAAGTGGCAGGTTGTTAAAATGCTTCTGATCAGGAAGTAAACAAGAGGAGTAGTAGCTAGGAAATGACATGAATAACCACTATGATAGGGGAATGAATGCGTGGACCAAAACTAAATGACTGAATAGTTTTAATTAATTTATTAATTATTAATTTATCTTCTATGAAAAACTGAGTGAAAATAAAGTGAGTGAGTGAACAAACCAGTTAATTGTTACTACTTCTTTGAAGCAACTTACAAATGAATGTATGAAAGGGTAGATCAATATAAAAATTCCTGCTTTAGTCCTAGGATGTAATTGATTTCTAAGGTCAGCTCCATTCCAATAGATAGTTAACCCATTCTGACCTGAGATCAGATTCATACGAGGTTTCCGCCGGACACACACTGGTCTGATGAACCCATTCTGACCTGAGATCAGATTCTAAAAATGTCAGTCGCTCTTCGATTTTTCAAAAATAGCAGACCTACAAGCTCGTATCGCGCCACTCGGTGGCGCGATATGAGCTTGTAGATCTGCTATTTTTAAATAGCTAAATCATGACATGATGCTGACACCAAAATGGGTGCCCTGTCAGAATGGGTTAAAGATCTAAAGGGTGCATTTGGTTACCAACTCTCCATAATTTAGCTGGAGACACCTGGAACCCCCTCAAGGACCACTGGTGGTCCCCGGACCACTGGTTGAAAACCACTGCAATAGATATATGATAGTGTATTACGACATATTCTATTGATTTGTTTCAACTGTGAAATCATCTGAAATGTAGTTTAATATAATGTAAACTTGGATGATAGAAGAGATCCAATATTGCAACATGAACAACTCATGATGTTTTGTACAGTTGTTCTTTTGTTCTGTAATTGTGTTTTGTTATATTACAGTACAACACGTACTGTAACTTGTGATGTGTGTTTGTGTTGTGTTGTGGTGAAAGTGTGACGCCACAAGTGTTATGAAACCAAACAGTTACTTTCATCACTGTAAAACGATTGTTCCAGTTCATGTATTGGTTCATGTATATTGGTTTGTGACCACAAACTAACGTATGTGTTTTTTCCTGTGATTTGTCACACTAAGGGCCGATTCATACTCCTATTTTAGAGCCGAATAAAAGTCTCTGTAGAGCCTACAATTTGACGTCATTTGAGGTTCGGGGGGGCGGGTACCGTCCTAAAGTCGGCTCTTCGGTGCTACTGAAAATTTCTGACGAGCCGAAATCATTTCGGCACTACAGCGCCAAAACAGCGGTAAAATAGGAGTATGAATCGGCCCTAACACAAAAGCAAATTTAGTCTCAGGAATGACATCTTCCATCAGCCCCCTGCAGCCATGACCTCAATACCAAGCTTTGAAAATATCTTCAAATATTTTACTTCCAGATCGTTGCATTGCAGTGTAATATTGCAATGAATTGTCATGTCATTCCAAGGCTCGTAACTGCATGTGTGCATGTGTCAATTAGTTTGTGTTTCTGTGTCTTATGTTTCCTTGTGTAGTTGTGTGGTGGTCCTGCTGAGCCCAGAGACGAGCACACAGCGTCATATCATCAACACTTCAACGTGAGTCATCTCTACACAACACACACACTGTAATATTAATGGGCTAGGATGACGTTGCTGTCGGCAGAAACCTCTCATCTCCATATTTAAGTTTTTGTGTTTTCTCGTAGATGAATGCCCCACTTTATCATACTACAGAGTCACACGAAAGCATACAAAGTAACAGATCCTCGAGCAAGCTCAAAACGTGGTGCAAAGTGACTTTTTTTTGATGAATTTGAATCCTGAAAATGGATTCTATACCCGACATAATGTCAAAATGAAAATAAAGCATTGTGACACCGTCGTACGATGAGATGTCTAAACATTACAGTCCAGTATAAAACATAATAACACAATAATACAATAATAATAATGTATTTTATTTGTATTGAGCTTGCCATTCACAGGGAATCTCAGAGTGCTAGTTAAAACATACAGTATAATCAATCCTAGAAGGTTAAAAGCTGGGTTAACTAATGTCAAGCACAAAAGAATATTGCTGACACTAGTAACTACACATAAAGGCCTTCCTTTCTTCTAGGACACAAGTGCAATTCCCAAGATCTCTTTTTTTTCACCCCTCTTCCCTCCCTCATCCCCCCTCCAAGTGGCTCCATCAACAATGTCTCTGTATTACTGTATAGTCTTTTTTTCTTTAGATGAGCTACATATGACATCCAGTCCACTCTTAAACAGGGGCAATATCACTTCAGATTGTACATTTCAGAAGGATACATAAAGGCCTTCCTAAATAAAAACGGTTTTGAGGCCTGTTTTAAAAGAGTCAAGGGTCTGCCTGGTGGCCTTAAATCACTTTGAACGCTGTTCCACAGGCGCGGTGCAGCCGAGCAGAAGGCCCGGTCAATTCTCCCATGGTTTGGAGCTTGGTACTGAGGGTTCAGATCTGACTAAATAATATTTAATTGACTCATCATTTATCTCCGTCTCTTTCCATTATAGGAAGTCCATCACAGCTCTGTCCTTCTCTCCAGATGGCAAATACTTGGTCACAGGGGAGGTAAGTTCTAGATTTCAGCCTCTCGTTCCTTTATTCTCTCATCATGCTGTCTGATCTAGCTGGGACCTGACCCAGATCCAAGTATTGTGTGTGTGTGTGTGTGTGTGTGTGTGTGTGTGTGTGTGTGTGTGTGTGTGTGTGTGTGTGTGTGTGTGTGTGTGTGTGTGTGTGTGTGTGTGTCTGTGTGTGTGTGTGTGTGTGTGTGTGTGTGTGTGTGTGTGTGTGTGTGTGTGTGTGTGTGTGTGTGTGTGTAGAGGGGGGAATACATTTCTGGTGTTAAGCTTGGAGGACTTTTCTGGGACCGGTTACAAATTGCAGTTTTTATGGCGTTTTGAAGGAGGGAGTAACACCTTTTGATGTTTGTTGGAAGGGCATTGTTCACTTGTATTTTGAGGACAGGAATTAATTTAGGTTAGTTTTCAGTTTGGGTAGGGATCGAGAACCTGTATGTCTTCTGGGTCCACATAGTAGAATGCATTTTCTAAAACGGATAGTCCCAAATATCAAAGATCAGTGTATCCGTAACATGGTGCAGGACTTCTAAGCACTGAGGTCTCTGTCGGGTGGAGCTGGGCAGCGGTGGCTCAGGGGTAGAGTGGCCGGATGGCAATCGCAAGGTTGCCAGTTCGAACCCGGGCTTCCCCAGAGTCGATGCTTTTGTATGACACTGTAGTATGATCAATTAGGGCATTAATTTACAAAAAAAAACCCACAAAAAGTTCAAATATGCAGAGGTTTCTGCAGCAACCATGTTACATCTGCTGTGTAAGAGTTAGGGATTTAGGGTTTCCACCGTGTAAACCAGATGTTTATGTCACCTCGCCTGAAGGGTTTGCAGTCATGCTATGCAGCAGTCGTGTTACTCAATGGGGCGAGCTAGCCTAATCCTCCCCAGCCAATGAGAGCCGATTAAAGACTTCTCAGTCTAAGTGGATGATAGCGAGCCGGTTACCATGACAGCAGGGACCAAAGCTCTAAACACCAAATACCACTTGGACCGTGGCATGCTGCTGTGATGTAAGAGGAGGTCAATGCAATGCTGCATGTCGGGAGCCTAGGGCTGTCACCACTCCAAATGAAAGTTGACGATACATTGTCACACGAATAGAAACACAAATTGCACAGGGCAGATATGACAAATACCTTAAATATTCAAAGAAATCACTGACACATTTAATCATTTTGATTCATTCTTTCTTTCCAAGAAATCTACAAAACAGCGGAAATAGTTGTTCTACAAACGTGTTATAGAACGAGCTTATAGATCTGCTATTTCAGCTTTTCAACATGGAAAACGATTGACGATTATGCAAAAACAATTTGCGATTATGTAATAATTGTGACACTTTGTGTTTAAAAACGTAACCACTGGCCCAGGCCGTAGCGTAACGGTCTGGGCACCGGACTGGTGATCCAGTCGCGGTGTGCCGCGGGTTCGACTCCCGGACCCGACACGGCCTTTACCGCATGTCATCCCCCCATCTCTCTCCCGTTTCCTGTCAGCCTACTTTCTATCCCTTAAAAAAATCAATAAAGGCGTAAGCCGCAAAAAATATCTTAAAAAAAAAAAAAAACGTAACCACTTAGACCTTCTGTACTTAGTAAAACGGACCTTAGTTGGCACTGTACTTGGTGTGCTCTTTTCCCCATCTAGCTTGGATTCCCGTTATATATCTGAACTGTATTAGAGAGGACCTATTATATGAAGATAAGTTAAAATGGGTGAAGTCGTCCTTTAAATGAATGACAACCACCAGAGACTAATTGAACAATTACAGTGCATGTGTGCAAGTTTGTAATGTGTGTATAAGGCCCAAAATGCACCAATGATTCACCATGATCCACCTTACCGCACAAACGTTTGCGATTAGTTGCAGGTAGTTGCATGAAACTATTATCCCCAATGGCAGTTGCAAGGAGTTGCATTGGTGTGACATGATGACATGTCTTTAAAACTGATTTGTTGCAAGGAGTTGCCACTTTTTTTGAGGTTTGGGTTGTGTAGTTACTTTGCCATGATGCAACTCCAAATGTGGACAAGAAATAAAAAATAACTGCTCCAGTGATTAGAAATTGATAATTCAAAATATGCTCCTCATTGACTTACATTGAAGCTAAAACAGCTCTCAAAGTCACTCTTTTAGTACGTAAACAAACACAAACAATGTTGATTCAGACAATATTGAGCATCACCAAAACTCATGTGGTTTTATTTTATCTTCCTGTTGATTTGTCCATTTTATTGGGAAGAAAACCCGGACTGGATCCGTGGATCCGGATCCAGATCTTCAAATAGCAAAATCAACAGGAATCTAACATTTTTATGAAAAAAAAAACCCACATGAGTTTTGGTGATGCTCTATAGTCTATATTGTCTGAATCAACTTTGTTTGTGTTTGTTTACGTACTAAAAGAGTGACTTTGAGAGCTGTTTTAGCTACAATGTAAGTCAACGAGGAGCATATTTTGAATGATCAATTTCTAATCACTGGAGCAGTAATTTTTTTATTTCTTGTCCACATTTGGAGTTGCATCATGGCAAAGTAACTACACAACCCAAACCTCAAAAAAAAAGTGGTCTTACCCTTTAAAACGGTTTTGTTGCGAGGAGTTGCATTGGTGTGGTTTGGGCCTAAGATTATGGGCCATCATTCCAACATCTCATCAGTCCCACTTGTGGTTTTGTCCCCCTTGCTACCTACTGTGGTCTACAATGTATGATCAAAGCATGGAGGATCAGGTTTTATTCACAGGCTCTTTGTGTTGGTGTCAGGCCGTGATGAATCATCTATTGATATGTAAAGAGTTCCTGACCTCTGTGAGTGGATGATCAGATAAGAATATGTCATCATCAACGATCAATGATCTATGATGATTCATCAGTTAAAACACCAACAGCTAATACACCTCATGATTGATGGGTTGATGACATGGATGCTTGTACTATGCGATGCATTGTGAGCTTGTAGATATGCTATTTTCAAAAGTTTTTTTTATATATATTTAAGAACTTGAAATGAGACATTCTGCATAAAGAGTATATAAATAGAGTACCATTATGATACCAATACTTTAGTACTTTTACACAAGTAAAAAAATGTGAGTGGTTATTCCACCATTGCTGTCTGTATGATATGAATGAAAATGATTCCTATCTACACTACACTAACAGTACACAATACATATGTCATTCTTATGTATTCCAGTCTTCGGTTGAAGGTCATTCATGTTCTTCAGGCTGTATGTCCCGTCGGCCAGATCTGCCATGACCTTTGCAAGGGTCGTGCCAACATATCAGAAGAGAGAGAGGAAAAAAAAAACATTGCACAAAAAAAATGATCTTCTCTGTCGACCTTTTGATCCCTGAAGGGGAATTATGTGAGCAGGTCAAGCACTATAAACTGCAGGCAAGGCCAGAGAGCGCGGTGGATAATCTCATAATGAGAACAAGGTCACGCGCACATACTCTGTAAAAAGGAGTGTACAAATGGAACCGTTTTGGGTACACTTAAAGATTTAAAATTAAAAAAATATATTTCAGTTCAGATAAAAAAAATTGATTGAAATTCAGATTGAAATCTTGATTAAAATTTAAATGAACACTGAGTATTGGTGTAGTGACAGGTTACGGATCGCTTTGTTTTCCCCTGATGTCCATGATGGCTGACATAAGGTGTTCTCTGCAGATGTTTTAGACATAATCGCAACATCCCCGGTTCGATTCCAGCATGTCTTTAGACTCTACCCCACCCACACGCTCAACAAACAACCCTGTCTCTGTACTCTGTCCTCTCTGACTATAAAAGCAAAAATAGAACTCTGTCTCCTTCAATTGTCTTCCCTTTGACCGTCATCCATTCTGTGCATGCCTCCAGAGCGGCCATCTTCCGGCGGTGCGCGTGTGGGACGTGGCGGAGTGCAGGCAGGTGGCGGAGCTGCAGAGACACAAGTACGGCATCTCCTGCGTGTGCTTCTCCCCCGACGGCAAGTCCATCGTCAGCGTCGGGAACCAGCATGACATGATGGTCTACGTGTGGACGTGGAAGGTACTGTACACGGCCGCACTGGGAGCCTTCACCCATTCTGACCTGAGATCAGATTCATACGAGGTTTCCACTGGACACACACTGGTCTGATTAACCCATTCTGACCTGAGATCAGATTCTAAAAATGTCAGTCGTTCTTCGATTTTTTCAAAAAATAGCAGACCTACAAGCTCGTATCGCGCCACTCGGTGGCGCGATATGAGCTTGTAGATCTGCTATTTTTCAATAGGTAAAGCACGACATGATGCTAACACCAAAACGGGTGCCCGTTCAGAATGGGTTAAGCCAATGGGAGTCCTTTACTTTCCAAGGCTAATGCTCTGTGGAGGAGCGATTGGGTTGCTTGTGGAATAGGCTATACTTGTCTATAACACGTTAGATCATGAGGAAAATGCGACACTTGCTCTCACAAAGTTGTGATTTCTTGTGAATCCCATTGGTATGACCCAACTCGCCGGTGACTAAAGAGCTGGGTTTAGAACACATTTTCATAATTTCAAAAAGATATAGCCATGGTCTACATCACATGAAATGTTGCACAAACATGATGTCATCCGGGCGTAGGTGAGATAATAATGGTTGTTTAAACCATTCTGACCGGGCACCCATTTTGGTGTTGGCATCATGTCGTGCTTTAGCTATTGAAAAATAGCAGATCTACAAGCTCATATCGCGCCACCGAGTGGCGCGATACGAGCTTGTAGGTCTGCTATTTTTGAAAAATCGAAGAGCGACTGACATTTTTAGAATCTGATCTCAGGTCAGAATGGGTTCATCAGACCAGTGTGTGTCCAGCGGAAACCTCGTATGAATCTGATCTCAGGTCAGAATGGGTTAAAGCCATAACTACACCAGAGGGCCGCCATGCAACTCCTTGCAACATGCAACTCCTTGCGACTACTTGCAAACCATTATTCCCAAATTTGGCATGTTGCAAGCAGTTGCATTGGTGTGGTTTGTTTTGTTGCAAGGAGTTGCATGAATGAAAATGAATGAAAGAATGAAATGAAATATTCTGTGAAGTTGTGTGAACATCAGCGTTCTTCTTGTGTTCCGTGTTGCAGAGAGATGTGGTCGTGGCTGCCAACAAGGTGTCCAGCAAGGTGACGGCTGTAGCGTTCTCCCAAGATAGCTCCTACCTGGTGACAGCGGGGAACAGACATGTCAAGTTCTGGTACCTGGACCACTGCAAGACTGCCAAGGTGGGTCTACCAAAACTGCCTCACAGACAAGATTTCAACTTGATCTTCTGCTGAAAACTAACTAAACCAACTACCGTAACTAAACTATGCTAAACCACATAAATCCCTATATGCCTGGGTGACGCGACAAGCTTGTAGTTCAGGTATTTTTTACCGAAGAGATTTGGTGCAGACAGAAAAAAGCAGTTTCAAGTACAGAGACAATTCAGATCCAAGGTTTTCAACCCTTTTCATATATATATATAATTATATATATATATATATATATATATAATTTATTCAGCCACGGACCACCATTTGATTAGATTTTAGCCTCTCAGACCCAAAATGTGGAATATTTCGTTATCGTTGGATACGATTTTGTACACAATTCCATGCTGTATTGATGTGGTACCATAAGGAGAGATAACAGCGAGACGTTGATCAAAATAACAATTCTTAACCCATTCAGAACGGGCACCCATTTTGGTGTTGGCATCATGTTATGCTTTAGCTATTGAAAAATAGCAGATCTACAAGCTCATATCGCGCCACCGAGTGGCGCGATATGAGCTTGTAGGTCTGCTATTTTTGAAAAATCGAAGACATTTTTAGAATCTGATCTCAGGTCAGAATGGGTTAATAATGAAACTGTCAGGATGTAATAGACATTTTTAGAATCTGATCTCAGGTCAGAATGGGTTAAAGATCTATAAGGGTCCCTTTGGTTACCAACACTCCATCCTTTAGCTGGGGGACTGAGTTAGGGTTTGATTCTGCATGTCAATAAGTGACGGCTGTCATACTTCTTCGGTGTGCTTCGTGTTGTTGCTACAGAGCAGCGCTCCCGTGCCTCTGCTGGGCCACGCGGGGCTGCTGGGCGAGCTGAAGAACAACTTCTTCTGCGACGTGGCCTGTGGGCGGGGCTCCACGTCCGACTCCACCTTCTGCATCACTTCCTCCGGCCTGCTGTGCGTGTTCACCGGCAGGAGGACGCTGGACAAGTGGGTGGACCTACGGGTGAGTCACTGCATGCATTTTGCAAAATGCTTCCGTCATACAGTCTGGCGTATAACGGAAGCTCTATCACGGAGTAAGCGATAAAGCGGAATTGAAGCCACTTCCGTTTCGTCTTTACAGTTGCGCAAATTTCTCCTAATAGATATAAATACAAATCACCTAAGCATAGCTTGTTGCTTAGCAGAAAAGGAAATAAAATAATAAAATGTAAAGATATTTAAAAATATGTGTGTGGCCCAGGCCGTAGCGTAACGGTCTGGGCACCGGACTGGTGATCCAGTCGCGGTGTGCCGCGGGTTCGACTCCCGGACCCGACACGGCCTTTACCGCATGTCATCCCCCCATCTCTCTCCCGTTTCCTGTCAGCCTACTTTCTATCCCTTAAAAATCAATAAAGGCGTAAGCCACAAAAAAATATCTTAAAAAAAAAAAAATATGTGTGAAGGGAAATGGGAGCTTCCTTACTCGGATTTTGGGAGGTGTAGTTCCAGACTCTATATATAGCATTCGGAGATTGTGGAATAGTTGTCTGTCTACACGAGACTACTGACTAACAGGCGGAAACAGCCAATAGGGAACTTGTTGACTTGGTGGTGCTTGGTTACGACCATCATATTATTGTTATTATAAATCATTACAAGTTTTTTGGCATTCATAATAATGCCACTGATACTACTTATACAATTATAACGTTTGTGTGACGCTGTAGTATGATCAAATATAGGACGTTAATTTACGAAAAAACGAGCCCAACAGCAACGATATCTATTAGGATACTTAAGTTACTTCTGTACAGACGTGCGGTAATGACAACAGAGCTACGAGAGGTGTCCCCAAAAAGACTTTCTGAAGTGAATGCTACCCAATGCTTCAACTTATAACACCGATTGTTTCACTGTGTGCACATAGACCAGCGCGGCCCAGTCCCTGGCCGTGTGCGAGGACCTGGTGTTCTGCGGCTGCGCAGGCGGGACTGTGCGCGTCTTCAGCACTGCCGATCTGCGCTTCGTCTGCACGCTGCCGCACCCGTACACGCTGGGTACCGATGTCGCGGCCGAGAGCCCCGCCAGCATGCAACCACTCCTGCGCACCCCCCTGGGAACCAGCCTTACGGCCAGGTGAGGAGAGAGCTTTTTCTAGTGCCACCGTTTGTCACACACACACACCCCATTCTCTCTTTGTGAAGCTTGGCCTTGTGGTTAGAGTGTCCGCCCTGAGACTGGGAGGTTGGGGTTCGATCAGGGTTCGATCCCCGGCCGGGTCATACCAAAGACTCTAAAAATGGGACGCAGTGCCTCCCTGCTTGGCACTCAGCATCAAGGGTTGATTGGGGGTAAGTCACTGCGACATACTATCATGTCCGGGGGGTGTACTTGTACATCAAGCCGCCTCACGCCCCTTATGGGCCTCATGGCCTCGGCAAGGCTTACTTACTTACTTTTACAATATACACATTACTACAAACTGCTTAGACCTTCAATGAAATGCTAGTAGTAATGATAATGCTATTGATGATGACAATAATAACGATACATATTATGTTATGTGTAAAGTACTGTCCTTCCACAATCATTCTTCAAACACTAACCGCTCTAACGGCTCTATCCCATGTCCCGTCAGCCACCTGTCTTCTGCCAAGATGGCCGCCCGTTACCCAGACACAGTGGCAGTGACCTATGACCCGGCCAGGCATTGGCTGAGCTGTGTGTACAGCGACCACAGCCTGTATGTGTGGGACGTGCAAGATATCCACAAGGTGGCGACGGTGCACTCTGCCCTCTTCCACAGTGCCAGTATCTGGGACCTGCAGGTACAGTTATACTAATACAGTATAGATAGACCCATTAACCCATTCTGACCTGAGATCAGATTCATACGAGGTTTCCACTGGACACACACTGGTCTGATTAAACCCATTCTGACCTGAGATCAGATTCTAAAAATGTCTGTCGTTCTTCGATTTCTTTCAAAAATAGCAGACCTACAAGCTCGTATCGCGCCACTCGGTGGCGCGATATGAGCTTGTAGATCTGCTATTTTTCAATAGCTAAAGCGCGACATGATGCCAACACCAAAATGGGTGCCCGGTCAGAATGGGTTAAGACCTGCCACCGATTCTACAAATGCCTTCTAAATCAGTAGATCTCGCACTTTTCAATAATTATAATTTTTTTCTCCAAAATAGCCGATGTACAAGCTCACAGAGCGGCACGAAGTGACACTCTGTGAGCTTGTATATCTGCTATTTTGGAATAAATAACCTGTGCAAAAATCTAAAAGGACAGTTTCCATGTTTCCAATATTAGAGGCAATATAAAGCATATACTTAATACTTACTTAATATAAAACATAAAGAGTAACATATTACTCAGGTATTATTAACCACTTGAACTTGAACCCATATTCTGTGATGAGCATTAGCCAAAAGTAGCAGATCTACAAGCTCACAATGGGTCGCAAGCGACACATTTTGAGCTTGTGGATCAGCTATCGGATCAGACGTAAAAAGTATTCAAAGTACAGTTGTAACTCAATTCCAGCTCTCTAAGCCTACAGGGGTGGAAATAGACACTTTATGAAACCTAATGATTCTTGCGTGTTCCTTATATCTTTCAACATTTCAACATGTCTCTTGCTCTCGTTCAAACGTTCCTCAGGTGTGCCCAGAGGTTCCCGGGGAGTCCCACGGCGGACTGTTCTTCAGCTGCTCGGCTGACAACACCATCAGACTGTGGACCGTGGAGGGACAGGGGCAAAGTCACATTCACACGCACAACAGCATCATCAGTGACGTGAGTTTATGATCCCCTATGTGTATTAGTGTGTTTGTGTGTGGTGTGTGCGCGGCGCGCGCACAAGTGTGTGTTTGTGTGTGGTGTGTGCGTGCACGTGCACGCTTTCTCTTGTGTTTCTCCAAAGATAATTGGCAGTGAACACAGCTCATTTCTCCTCTGGAAGCACTATACACTTTTGATGAATGAGCTCCCAGCTGCATTCTTATGCTAATATAACC